>NW_025091267.1:2111485-2836045 GCF_001078395.1 Aspergillus udagawae | reverse complement strand
TTCTATATTATAATTAGTTATAAAAAATAATAATAATCTAAAATAAATAAAAATATTTATATTAACAAATTAGAAAGTATTATAGCTTTAAGGGTAAGGCCTATAGAAAAAGGAGGTAATTATTAAGGGCTATAATAATCTATAATACTACTATATATACTATATTATATAATATATACTATATTTATCTCTATAGGTTATTAAGTATTCTATAACTTAGTAATTAGTTTCCTTACTTAGGTAATATATGGTTATTTGTTCCCTTCACACTGACCTGACTAGTTAATACCAGACCTTAGGGACTGATCTTACAATAAAAGGAATAACTATAACCTAGTCTAAGTACTATTTAATAGCTTAAATAGCCTAATCCTAACAGACTTAGCTATAAGTGAACTATTTAGATTTCTATTTTATTACTTTAATTAATAGATATATTCCTAAAGCTAGCTAAGTATAGCTATTATATCCTTCTTAAAGATATATAGTTACTAAGCCTATTATAATATAGCTTATTACCATAGTATCTCTAATTAACTAGTATTTAAGCTAGCAGGGGTTTATAGTATATTATTTACTATGATATTTAATATTAAGAGTTAATTAAACTTCCTAAAGTAACCTATACTATATAGTATTTAATTTATTATACCTTAGAATCTATCTCTACTATTCCTACTCATTACTATTTTAAAAACAATACAGTCCCTAGACTATATCTAATACTTATCTAAGGTCTACTAACTAGGTAGCCTAAAGATATACTAACTAGATATATACTAACTTACTAATATAATAATCTAAAGGTATATAAGAATAATAATAATAAAGATAAAAGTAAGGTCATTAAGTATATATACTTAAGAGTAAAAGAGTAACTAATAAATTAGATTAATAATTTTATACTTAGGTAAATAACTTATATTAAATATAAGAAACTAAAACTAAGAGTACTAGATATAATAATAATAAATATTTTTAATATCTTTAGTTCCTTTTATAGTAGTTATAGTAGATAGTATAATAATATAGTAGTAGATATTATAATATTAATATTCTATTTGTATTACATATCTATATACTATATTATATAATTTATTATAGTTATTTATTAGTAATAGAATATATAGTAGTGTGGTATCAATCAGTATGTATGACTTTGATGAAGTCTATAAGAGTGCGCAGAGGATATTTAGTAGATGTCATTAACATGTATATAACTGTAGACATGTACAGGGCAGCCGCTGGCCTACCCCCTACTGTCGCACGATTCGAAGACTCTACGCCCTCAGTGATGAATGAATATCCCAGTAGTATATAACTAAACTATTTTTCTATAAAAGTTTATCTAGATTAAGTATTTCTCTAGAGTGTTTAGTAATCCCTTTAAGAGTAACTAGTAATTAATAATCCTTAGATTCTGCCTATCACATCTGCCCTATACTAGTGTGGCTGTGTTGGTGTTGTAATAGAACTAAGGAAAATAAAATCTTATTAAAAATACAGAAATAAAAGAAATATTAAAGGTATTATAGATATAAGATATTTAATAATTTTTAATAATTTTTAATAATTTTTAATAATTTTTAATAATTTTTAATAATAAAGATAAAGATTACTAATTATATAGCTAAATCCTAAGCTATTAATTAAGTTAATTTCTCTTTTAGAAAAGTAGTCATTGCTAGAGCTCTAATTAAGCAGTGAAGATTAAAGGATATAGTAAAATACTATACTATAATATTCCTTTATAAATAAAAAATTAAAATTAGATTAATAATTAAGTAATTAGTAAACCTAATTACCTTCCTGGAAAGCCTAGGGACATACTACTATTTGGTATAGCTACCTTATATCAACTTTATATAGGGGAAAGATAGTTAATTTCCTTGCATTAATGTAGCTAAGGAAGTTCATAATCAACAGATGATACTACATGATGTGGGAGTACAACAATAGCTAGTGAGGTACTAGCAATACTGCCTGCAATTTACCTGGGTTAATTCATATCATGCAGCAACATAGCCCTTTGCTATATATATCAATGACCTGTATACGGGTTACCCCTGCATCAGGGGCACATCACTGCCCTGGTACAGCAGGTATTTTACTGCTACGCTTGATCAGAAAAATTATCCAGATAGAATATGTGGATAATGGCATAATTTTGCAAACACTATTCTTAAAGGACATAGAATTGAACGACACCACCAGTCAATAAAGACATGATGCCGCGACAAAAGTTCTTTTTCCATTCTAACTCGTAAAAAAAGGATCCAGGGATACAGGTAGACAAATCAATGCCCCAACAACCAGCATACTGGTGATTCAGACCACTTAAACAGTTTCGAGGACCTGCTCCTTGAACTCTCTCTCGACCTTGTGGCCCTTGTCGTCGGTCGTAGATTCACCGTGCAGATTCAGCAGTGCACCCAGATCGAACTTGGGAGCCTTAAGAAGCTTGACCTTGCGAATGTGGACCTAGATTGCGGTTAGTCTCAATCCCGAGTAAGATTAGCAGGACCACAAACATTCTGCAAGGGATAGATTCCCTGGGTCGCCTTCTCGATCTCACGACCAATGACCTCGGGAATGAGCTTGTGAGTGAGCTGAGCGAGAGAGCAGCTGGCTGCCTCCCTCTGCATAATTTCGATCATCTTCTTGCGAATGGCGCGAATTTGAGAAGAACGAGCATATGTGGTCTTCTTGATCTGGTTCGGACGTCTCTTGGTGAAGGCGATAGCAAAAAGCCGAAGGAGATAATCATCGGTCGTCTTCACGGTGACGTTGGCTTCGATCAGCGACTGCCACTTGCGCACGAGGGATCGCAGTTTGTCGGTTGTGAAATCGAGGCCGTGGAAGTTGGTCAAACAGTTCTTGCCCTGAACCTCGTCCACACGAAGCTTAACCTTGCGGAAAGCATGGTCTTCATCGTTCTGCAGGTCAGCGAGCGAGACCTCGAAAATTCGACCCTTCAGAGAGTCATTGGCGTTCTTGAGACCACTGGTGCGGTTGACCAGAGTCTTCCCAACACTATAATCTAGTCAGCATGATTCCCCCTACCATTATAATTCGCGTTAATCCTGCGCCTCGATATCATATGCGTGTAACATACTCTCTGATCTGGAAAGTGGAAGGCGCCTATTACAGGTTAGCTGCGGTCGAATTACACCGTCCAAGTCGACATACCTTGACAGAGTATTCGTCCTTCCTGGTGAAAGGATCAACGGTCCTCTTCTTCACACCCTTCTTGCCCTTCGACAAGCGCTTGTTCCTGTCCCCAGATCAGTACCTGTAAACCACCGTATCCAGACGCATGCTAAGAGTGCGTGAAACAATAGTAAAAGTGAATTGGCATACTTTCCAACCGCCATAACTGCGACTCAAGTCTATCTTGCGAGTATCAAAGACAGACAGGTATATCACACCACGGGCTCTGGTGGAGGGAGTCGAGTCGAGTAACCGCTTTGTTGCTGGTCGGCGGAATAATAAGTTGAAATTGCAATCCCACAGAAAAGTCCGCTAAGCGAGACGTCGGCCCTACCGATCAGATTACATAATACGCACCTGCCCACAACATCATGTGACATTTTCTCTACCTTATTACCTGGAGCTTCTTATAGTTAACTAGTTATTAATTAGATGTGGACATGTCATCATGTACGTCCGTCCACCACTGATTGTATCATGACGCTACTAGCTCCTTATCTCCAACCAGTCCTCTTCACTATACTGGCACCGTATAGTCTGCTGTCATGTAAATTTAGCACACACTGGCCTTCTGAACTCCATGAGACTATGCCTACAGCTCTATTCTCTATTATCAACAATATACAGATAACTAATACATTTTTGAAGTGTTCACTAACAATATCTGCAGTAATTTTACTCTTTGCCATCCGGATGATGTAGTCGTAAGACGCTAATTAGATGAGTCCTTCGTAAGCCTCGTAATGTGGTCAGTGGAAGAGCGCAAAGCCCATATATTGCCTGTATAGAGATGTAAAATTAGTACTCCAGAGAGCGTCCATGCCCCAGTACGGAGTACAACATGCTCTGGGTACACATCTAGGTATTATTTCACAATCTATAGTCCACACAATCTAAGCAGATTAGGGCGCCTTAGTCCCCTTCCATGCAAGAGTAGCCCCACTACGTGTTTCCATATCTCCAGTGGCATACCGCAGAGCGGATAGTCATATGACAAGCTCTTTTGAGAATGAAAATGGAAAGTATAATTATGCTATCTGCATGTCAATCACTTCCTACATACGTACTTTCGAGCACATCTTATTTTCAACACTTCACCATTTCCTAAGGCTATAACCTTCTTCAAATAGCTGGCTAGAGTGACAAAAGATTACATGGTCACCCAGTAGCTACCTCTGATTGACCACCATTTTCCGCATGAGAACAATTCGCGACCTGAATAGGACTTGATAATAAAGCATGGTTGGTGTCGAAAGCTTAGGCTTTGAGCTATTACAACCTGATATTGACCGAAATCAACAGGGGAAACGCAAGAAGTCCAGCCGACAGCCACAGCAACCCAAAAAGGTGATCGCTTTTGACGTGCCTCTCAACACTGACACTGACACTGACACTGACATTTGACATAGAAAGAACCACTGCCAACTACATTTGCCTGCTTGTTCTGCAATCATGAAAACTCCGTCATTGTCAAATTAGACAAAAAGCTAGGCCTTGGAAATTTATCCTGTAAAGTATGCGGACAAAGGTTCCAAACAGGAATCAACTGTAAGTATAGTCACTCCTAATGCACCAGAGATTTCTACTCACTATTCTATTTGCTAGACCTCTCAGCTGCTGTTGATGTATATTCGGATTGGGTGGATGCTTGTGACGCAGTGGCGAAGGATACAGCTAGTAAATATGATGTTGATGATGATAAACTTGCTGTCCATTCTCAGGAGCGCTCGTTCCCTACTACCCATCGTGATGTCGGAAACAGTGACATATAATGACTGGATAGGTACCTATCCGTTCTCTTGATCGATAGTGCAGCAGAGGTCTTACGAAGTTTATGGAACAGTTATACGAGACCACATTCAATGCCAGAATAGTCGAGATTCAACAATTGCTTTAGTCGGCCGAGCAGTCGAGACCACTATGAATTTTCAAAGAACATCTGCAAACTGCAACTCTATGTAAGAGCCATGCCGCTACATGTTCGGACATCCGATTCCGGCTAAGCCACATGGCTACATGGTATAATACCGATCACCAAAGTCACCTAAACCTGGTATGATATACCTGTCGGATCAATAAGTTAGTGTTCTATCCACGGGAGAGATTTCAACCAACTTCTTTTCGTTCAAGCCTTGATCAATGAACGCTGTCACTACTCTAAGTTTTGGAAAGCGTTCTGCGAAATCTGCGACTCCAGAGGGACTCGCAATGAGGTTGAGAAATAGTATTCGATCTTCGGGCACACCCTTCGCCTTCAGGATTTCGACAGCAAGCGTCGCAGAGCCTCCTACAAGTCATCAGCATGGTAACTTCAATCATACCGGAAAATACAGGACATGACGCACCAGTTGCAAACATCGGATCAAGGAGTAGCACCCAACGGTTGGCGATATCAAGGGGGAGCTTTTCGTAGAAGAGTTTCGGCTTGCAGGTTTCTTCATCTCTTTGAATCAAAATTTTCCCAATTCGAACCGACCGACAACAATCCCTAAGACCCTGTTCCATTGCTTCTCCGGCCCTCATTATTGAGACTCCGCATATTTTCCCTTCAAATCTGACCCCGAGGTATTCACGGCCCACAGGAGTTGTAACGGATCGCTCGACGACTGGTAGATGATTCAATCCCTCTTCCACCAAGAGTCGGATAATTCTGTTGGAGTAAAAGATGAAATCGGCACGGCTTGTATTTTTATCCCTGATCATACTGCAATTGGTCAGAAGGTACGCTTCTCCATATGATTGAGTTTAATGCTCATCAATATCAGTTAGGGCACAGTGTCTGTATTGAGTATCCATCTTACGTCAGAAGCGCAATTAGTTGTGGGGTTTGTGGCAGCACATGGACATTCTCATAAGATATGTCTTTGGACACTGTTGCCGTAGGCTTCTCGCCTTCAGACCTATAAATCGGGCCAACACCTTGTGCAGGCGAAGGCGCAGCATTCATTCCAATGCTTGTCATGGTTTTGTCCTCGAGGTAGTTAGACAGCTGGATAGTGCAAAGAGAAATAGGGGAGGGCTCGAGTGATTTGACAACTCGTCAAATAGAATAATGATAAAGTACAAAAACAGATTGTCTTACCAGTACCTACTCTAGAGAGGTACTAATAGTGTTTGAAGCAGCAAAGGCGGAGCACTGTAAATTGGTACTAAGATAGATGGGGAAAGGGAAAAGCTTAGTGCTACATACCAGTACCACAAAGTACCTTACCATACCCTAGGTTACGATCCAATCTACCTTACCTTACTCTTGGTACTCCGTACATCGGCCCCAGTTCTGTTATTTCCATTTCAGTCATGATTTTCCCCTCTATTTAACACAGTATACTACTTAGAAGGCATCAGCATCAGTATTCGGAAGTATTATAATAAAAATACCTAATAATAAGGTACATTAGTAATACCGTCAGCTCATACACAGCTCTGCCTACAAAGGCCTGATGTTACTACATTAATTTTACCTTGCCACCCAACAGATACCTAACTACTTGGGCAATAAGGTAACTGTAAGGTACGCTACCTTTACTAAGGTACCTTACCGTAGTAGCCAACCTTCAAGGTTGTGGTATCTGACTATTACACCTCCTTCATCACTCAACTGTAAGTATAGAAATACTTACCCTTTGACGAGCACCTTATAGCCTACCCGCCCTTCCCACCTTCCTCCCCAGTATTATCTCCTTGTTCTTCTCTCATTCAACATGAAAGAAGATACTGAACGGCGTACCGACCCTGTCAGATTTACCACAGCCAGACATAGAAAGGGTAATCATGCGACGCCGAAAGTTCCAAAAGAGTGTAATGAATCGCCAAAAACTTCAAACCCCACGAGTGAAGCTTCAGAGATGCAGTCTCCAGGAACAAAATTCGAGCATTTACTATCTAAGGATGACCCCCCTGGTCTTGATCCGGTTGATAAGATGCTACATCGCTTTCAAGGCCAGAGTGGGAAAGGACACCGTTCTGCTCAAAACAAACGCAGGAAGCTTGACGTTCCTCAGAAAACACAACAAGGTCGGGGCCAAGATGTTTCGCATCAGCTGCGTAATTCTTTTTCTCGGATGGTACCAAGAGACAAGAGAGATAGCAGCGCAGTCACAGACACGAGTTTCACAGACGGAAAAGGCTTTGCCCATCAGAGTGAACTCAAGCTACAGATTGGTGGCCAGGATCTTCGGCAAGCGACATCTGATGGTAGTTCGCGGAGAAAGGAAGTATCTACCACAGTGCCTTATTTGCAGTCCGTCCGTATGAAGGGGACGATATCTAAGAACAAAAACCTCTCAATCGCCACAGAGTTTGCTACTTCAAGCTCCCAATTTCAATCTAATTCGAAGCCAGAGTCCAGAACCCAGATAACCGCACGAAGGCGATTAGTGGATTCACTTGGTCCCCTGGAGCCGTCAGTCGAAGATGCGGTGCGAGCATCCGGAGCCAACGACGACACCGAAGTCGACCTGCTTCCCCGCCACAGCCCTCGTAGTGACTCTTTATTAAACTCTCGGCCCAAACCGAGTTCTCGACCAGTTAAGATGGCGACTGAAAGCGCGAACAAGGGGACTGCTGAAACATCTGGCCCAGTCTCATCTAGAGTGGGAGGCTGTAGGGTCACTTACGCGCGCCAGCGGTCTTTCTTGGATGAAACGTCTATTGTTGACAATCGTCGTCCTTCCGAAATCCCGGCGTCAACAACGAGCGGCTTTGTTCAAAGGCACCGAAAATATGGACCCGAGATTCTCTCCAGTCATTCGTCGCATCTTGGTGACGGAGAATCAAGCGTTAGCGGTCCTATTCGTGGGATTCACGAGCTTAGGCAAGCTGGAGATAACTCCCGCTTTCGAAGCGCGATTGAATTGATATTCGAAGACATTGAGGATGCATACAATACCACTTCGGGTAGATGCAGTAGTTTTGTCCAGCTATGTGAAAAGCTACTGGACCGTCAGTTTGTCCGACGCTTTCTCGAACATGGCTTCCACGAGCGACTTGTTGGATGCATAGATCGTCGTCTTGATGTGGTATCTGCATCGTTCGCCCTCTGCGCATGCGAATTGATCAATTCATGCGACACGTTATCTCACATCTCGTTAATCAGCCACTGGTCAAATGTGCTGGTTCTATCTCCTGTGCTACTGCCCATGGGACGTGATCTTTTGTCTCTATCGCAGCTACCAACTGCTGGGTTATCAAGATCGGTACAAATGTCCATCAAGCACATTTTACCTCGTTTATCTTCAACCATCAGTGGAGACGAGCCGGCTTTCAGAATATCGCCTCAATTCGTGGCTCTTAGTAGCATCCAGTCTTGCCTAGTAAGTTTGAACAATAAGGGCGGCAGCATTGAACCCATTTCGGCGACTCTGTCAGATCACCTTGTCAAGTTGTTAATGCCAGAAAGAGACGAGACTATCAAATTTCCTGTGTCGCGGGAAAGGTTCAGGACACTGGCTTTGATTTTCTCGATACTGGAGTCTTATGCGACCGTATTCAGAGCGGCAGACAACGATCAAAACTACCCGTCTCTGAGTTCACTTTCTAGGCTCCACGAAATTCTCAATTTGAGCCAGTGCAACCAGGGTAGGCAACTTCGCATGTACTATATTCGAGCAATATTGAATCTCACCAATAACGACCCGAATCTTTGTAACGAATATGCAACACCAGAGCTGGTGAATGGATTGGTCAACATCGTCATGTCAGAGATTTGCGACGCATCTGACGATGTTTCTACAGGGGAGGACAACTCTTTGAACACATTAATCTTAGTCTTGGGGGTCCTTATCAATATGACAGAGAAAAGCGAGTCGGCGAGGGCTCTTTTCCTTCGCCTGACTCCTGATTCGACACCTTTAATCCAAACGCTTTTGGAACGATTTTACGAAAGGGTGAATTTGGTCAGTGAGGTAGGAAAAAGAAGCAAACAGCATGTCGCTGTCAAATTTGTTCTTCTGATAACAATATTCTTAGGCACATACAGCTCCTACAGTTCATCGCCAAGTTGCTGTCGGATATCTATCTATCCTGCTGCTCACGCTCTGTTTCAGCGACGAGGCAATCTCCCAGGTGAGGAGGTCACTCGACAACAGAGGACTTACCGTAGTTTTATCAACCGCAGGTGAGTTTTTGCAATATTATCGGAAAGTTGATTCGGATTTGAATCCATCCGAGTCACGAAAAAGCCGAAACTCCGGACTTGTGGCGAGATTAGAACATATCATACAGCAGATTCAGCTGCGCGAAAGCACTCTCTTGTAAGTTGTGGATAGGCGCAATGGCATGGAAATAGTCACACATTTTTGGGATTCGCATCTGTATGATAGCTATTAGAGCGCGAATATTATGCTGAGTGTAGACATCGTTTCCCTGCCAGCACAGATGATCATGTAAGAGGGAAAGGGCGCTGCAAACGGGGCTGTTAAGTGATGTAGGATTGATCGGTGATCCGTGATCGGATGTCGTTTGATATGTTTGTATGTTCCGCGGTTTCTGAGCGATATTGGTATGTGTCTACGTAGTTGAGGATGCTTTGAAGGTGATTTGCCACCTGGGAACATGTACCTTATATAACTAGGTAGACCCGGAGAAAACAGCAGACTTCTCACTGTTTCGATTATTGTAATTTAATCACCACACTTTCTTTCAGACTGTTCATGTTATCAGGACACAGTGCTTATTTTCCCCAGTCTGGCTAGTCGGCGTGATCATTAGACCCAACTTCGCAAACTGGGGCATTTTTCCTTGCTCTTATTTCCAGGTGATTCCAATCAAAGCGACGGGAGGGAGGTCAAGAAAACCACAAAAGGCAGGGAAATATGCCTGCTGCGCCGAAACAGAGGAAGATTGCCATTGTTGGTAGTCGGTCTGTGGGTACGACTCCGTATACGAGCATGCCACTTACTTCCCTGTAGCCCTGCTCAAAGATCTTTCATTTGGATTGTGTTTCCCGAACTAATTGATCGCGCAGGCAAATCATCTCTTACGGTCCGATTTGTTGAACACCATTTTGTCGAGAGCTATTATCCTACCATTGAGAATACGTTTAGTCGCATCATCAAGTACAACGGTCAGGATTTCGCCACAGAGATCGTTGATACAGCTGGTCAAGTGAGCATACAGGCATGAGCGACTTTAATTGGGCTAACAACTCCATCCCAGGATGAGTACAGCATACTTAATTCTAAGCACTTTATCGGAATACACGGGTATATCATTGTGTACTCTGTAGCGTCGCGCCAGTCCTTTGACATGGTGAGGGTTATACGCGACAAAATTCTGAATCATCTTGTAAGCATTCAGCAGCTTGCTAGCATGTTTCTGTGCTAATCGAAGACCAGGGAGCGGATCACGTTCCTCTCGTGGTTGTTGGAAACAAGAGCGATCTCAAATCAGAACAGCGTCAAGTTTCGCTGGACGAGGGTAGGCAATTGGGCGAAGAGTTTCATTGTGCCTTCACTGAGGCTAGTGCTCGTCTCGACTACAACGTCACAAAAGCCTTTGATTTGATGATTGGCGAGATTGAGAAGTCCCAAAACCCGTCCCAGCCAGCAGGCGGCAGCAAGTGCATACTAATGTAGCGCAACTCGAGGTTTCCTGCATTCCAGTCCATTCTTTCCTACGGGTCTGCGCCTCAATAAGTGGAAATGTAATGAAATCTTGAGGTTGTGATTCAACCTCCATCCTGACGCCTCCTTGTTCTATGGCCTATCTGTTATATAATCTCACTCTTGTACAAGGGGGCTGGGAAGACCGATGGTCGGACGCTGGAGAGAAAGAAATATGATGACATTCGAGGGAGCGGTCTAAAGGCTGAATGAGTTGGACCGTGGAGCGTTTCCAGAATGAGCTCAAACAGGAAGTGCATTCTGATCTGGGAGTTACAGTGGCCCTTCCTTTCTACAGTATACAGGTTGTAATCCAATGAGCGGTTTAGCTTTGCAGACACCCATATTCCCAGTTGGGGGACAGCTGGTGGCAGCCACGGAGTGTTTCAATAATTACCACAGGCGAAGGCTCCTGGCTTGTGCCTTGCGGCCCATATGAATGTAACTCAGAAAGTTAAGTACTCAAGAGGTATGCAGTACATTAGTAGAATAAACGTAGTTTAGAACATCTGAACTTACCTAAAGTAGCAATCTGATTAATTAGGTATATACAGGTACATAATACTATGTACTCCTCTTAATTACATAATTATCCCAAGTGCCTTACCTTATTTAGTATTGACTTCCCCTCCTTATGCACGGATGACTCAAGCGAAAACGATCCCCCTCAATTTCTCAACCCCTCCAAACCTAATCACATGACACCGGGTTTGACTGTCTCAAAAGCCTTCCCACATTTGTCCTTCATCTGTCTCTTGAATTTCTTCATATATTAAGTCCTTTTCGTGGGTTATTCTTCTTAGCCCTCCTATTATAGAATTACGATGCTTGACCTTGCCGATTTTGTCTCCGATCGCGGTGGAAATCCGAATAAGATCAAGGAGAGCCAGCGGAAGCGCTTCGCACCTGAAAATGTGGTCGATGAAGTGATTACTCTCTATGAGGAGGCTCGTCGAGGTATACATATTTCCCCAGAGTGCGCTGCTGAATAGTAGAACGAATTTGTTCTGACTCATAGCAGCGCGTTACGAAGTCATGCAAATAGGATCGGAGCTCAATGCGCTCCAAAAAGAAATCGGAAAGCGAAAGAAGGTCTGTTGCTAAGTGGTTTAAGGCAACCTTACTGTCTATACTGCCCCTCAAGCCTCCTCCATACTTTGGGCTTAATGCTCTTCTGTCAATTATTCGTTTCTAACGCTTAGAGCGGGGTAGAATAAAGAGGACGCGGATGACTTGATGGAACAGAAGGCCGCTCTGGAGAAGCGGAAAAAGGAGGCTGACGAGCATGCCTCTGAATTGGAAAGCAGGAGAGATCGTAGGATTCGGACAATTGGGAACTATGTTCATGAGTCAGTGCCTGTGAGCAATAATGAGGTGGGTTACTCTTTCAACGTCTTGATACTAGTGTCGGAAACTCATATACGAAGGATGACAATGTGGTGGTCAGGACGTGGGCCCCGGAAAACATGGTGGTAGAGAAGCGCAATTGTCTTTCTCATCACGAAGTCCTTACTCGCCTTGATGGGTACGATTCGGAGCGTGGTGTGAAAATTGTTGGCCACCGTGGATATTGCTTGACAGGCTACGGTCTGTTCCTAAACCTGGCTCTTATCAACTATGGTCTTGAATTTCTTTGGCGGAAAGGGTACAAACCGAACCAGCCTCCTCAATTCATGCTCAAAGACTTGATGGCGAAGACCGCGCAACTCGAACAGTTTGATGAAGAGCTGTACAAGGTTACTGAGAGCGATGACAAGTCTACCGACAAGTATCTCATAGCCACCTCTGAACAACCGCTGTCCGCCCTGCACGACGGAGAATGGATCCAGGACAAAGATCTTCCAATCAAGTGAGCAACTCAGCGCTTGACACTGTGTTCATTGCTAAGTATGACAAAGATATGCCGGGTACAGTACATGCTACCGAAAGGAGGCCGGTGCTCATGGAAAAGATGCCTGGGGTATTTTCCGCGTCCATCAATTTGAGAAGGTAATTTCTGACAAGCCTGTCATCGTTCGTCTGCTTGCTTGCTCATACATCCCTAGGTTGAACAATTCGTTCTTACCAAGCCTGAAAACTCATGGCAAGTTTTTGAAGAGATGATGGCTACGTCAGAAGAGTTTTATCAGTCGCTTGGTCTTCCTTACCAGGTCGTCGCTATCGTTTCGGGCGCCTTGAACAATGCCGCGTCGAAGAAATACGACCTCGAGGCCTGGTTCCCGTTCCAGGGCGAATACAAGGAATTAGTTTCTTGTTCCAACTGCACCGATTACCAGTCTCGAGCTCTGGAAATACGCTACGGCACAAAGAAAGCCACTGATGTCAAGAAATCCTATGTCCACGCGCTCAATGCTACGCTGTGTGCTACAGAGCGTACACTTTGTTGTATCCTCGAGAACTATCAAACCGATGATGTATGTGTCGAAAACGAACTACATCATGTAGCATTGATTTGCTAATGAAGTATAGGGATTCAATGTGCCCGAGCCTCTGAGAAAATATATCCCCGGCGCTCCCGAATTCTTGCCGTACACCAAGGATCTTCCTAAAGACACGACATCCCATAAATCCAAAAGCAGACAGGACACTAAAACTGCAGCTGGCACCGGGGAAGCTACCAAGAAGCTACAGGACCTTCGGGTCTGAATGGGTGTGATTGACACTTTCTTCCTGTGGAAACCAACTCTGCTGAGCTCAGGCTTCATTCATCGGGAAACGAATATTCCCCATTTTAACGCCAAGAATTACCGTGTCATCTGGTACTTATCTTAGATACATTACTATTCAATATATGGACTATAAAATGACTTGGCGGTGCCATGAAGTATCCTGCATATTTACATATTAGTTAGGGCTTGATATCCTTGAGAAAGTGGTGCGTTATCTTAGGCAAGCCGAAGTGGAGCTTCCAGAGCCTCCCACATGTCTCCGATAGGAGGGGTAAGCACAAGAGCCCCGCCGACCTTAATGACTCAGATTGGTGAGATGTCGTGATTTACAATCGGTGTCCGATTCCGGCGAGCCTGTCATTATATCGTTCCCAATATTTTTTCAAACGTTGAATTCACTGTGAAATCCTCCCTCTCTAGCTTCACTATAGTGCTTGCTTTTCCACTGCTTTCACTTGGTTATTGTCAAAATGACGACGTCTGCTCGAGACATAAATATACGCCGAGACCTCAATGTCTCTCAGAATGCGAACCTTTCCACCTCCCCAACGGCGTCCTTTCAGTCTGCACCATCGAGTCACGGAGGGTCTGCGTTTGCAGGCCGCACGATCCCTTTACCCAATGCAAAGCATTTAAAACCTTTCGCTACAGAGGACATCAAGGTTTTACTCTTGGAGAACGTGAATCAAACTGGCCGCGATATCCTTACAGGACAAGGCTATCAAGTGGAGTTCCTCAAATCCTCACTTCCGGAGGATCAATTAATAGAGAAGATACGGTTAGTTTGGAGGAACATTTGTGACTTGCTCTGAGCTGACTGTCTATACTCCTGGAATTAGTGATGTGCATGTGATTGGCATCCGGTCGAAAACAAAGCTCACATCCCGCGTCCTCAAGGAAGCTCGCAATCTAATCGTCATTGGGTGTTTCTGTATTGGGACTAACCAGGTTGACCTTCAATACGCGGCCGAGCATGGCATTGCAGTGTTCAATTCTCCTTTCAGCAACTCTCGAAGTGTGGCCGAATTGGTCATAGCTGAGATTATTGCCCTTGCCCGTCAGCTAGGTGACCGCTCCATGGAGATGCATGGCGGTACTTGGAATAAAGTAAGCGCTAAGTGCTGGGAAATTCGTGGGAAGACTTTGGGTAGGCCTGTCCTGTTTGAAGTTTGGAATCGAGACTTATTCTCTTCGTAGGAATCATCGGCTATGGTCATATCGGTGCCCAATTGTCTGTTTTGGCCGAGGCAATGGGCATGTCGGTCATCTTCTACGACGTCTTGAATTTGATGGCGCTGGGTACTGCCCAGCAAGTGCCGACGCTGGAAGCCCTTTTGTCCAAGTCTGACTTTGTTACGTGCCATGTTCCTGAACTACCAGAAACGAAGGACATGATAAGTTCACAGCAATTCGAGCAAATGAAGCTTGGGGCTTATTTGATTAATGCTTCCCGAGGAAGTGTTGTGGATATTCCCGCCCTCATTCATGCAATGCGTTCTGGTAAGATTGCGGGAGCTGCCCTCGATGTCTACCCGAACGAGCCTGCCGGCAATGGTGACTATTTCAATGATGATCTTAACACTTGGGCCTCGGATCTCCGTGGTCTCAAGAACGTGATATTGACTCCACACATCGGAGGTAGCACCGAGGAAGCACAGAGTGCCATTGGCGTCGAGGTAGGACAAGCATTAGTACGATACGTCAATGAAGGCTCAACTCTCGGTGCCGTCAACCTCCCTGAAGTTACTCTTCGCTCTCTTACAATGGATGAACCCAACCATGCCCGGGTAGGTTGAAGCGTACTCTCAATTACAGCATGGTTCGCAACCGCTGAATTCTCATTTAGGTCATCTACATTCATCACAACGTCCCTGGAGTTCTGCGCAAAGGTTTGACTCGATCAACTGTTTTATGAGGTATTTGACGTTCTAATGTTTGATACAGTGAACGAGATTCTCGGGGACCATAATGTTGACAAACAAATGACTGATAGCAGAGGCGATGTATGTGACGATACGTCAATCGGCAGTTCAAATATTGCAATGCTAAATTTGTCCAGGTGGCCTATCTTATGGCCGATATCAGTAACGTTAACAATGCCACGATCAAGGAATTGTATGAAAGACTAGAAAGCTTGTCCTGTATGTGTGGCCCTTTGAGAATTTAAGGGATACGTGGCTGACATTTGTGTTAATCTAGCCCGAATCATGACCAGAATATTGTACTAGGCTCTTGCACAGCCCCCAAAATATTCACCCAACTTCGGGAATGCTGCAGGACTCCAAGTCCGGACCATGTGTATTGAGGAGGATACATTCCATGGATGAACAGTGCCAATCTTAGGTGCTCAAGAGGACAAAACAGTAAATAGAGGAAATAGAGACGGAAAAATGGGGGAGAATTTTAACATCACTGGAATCAACAAATATAATATAGTTTGGATTCCTTTGTTGGCATTTCGTCTACAGTTGGCCTGCCCTAAACGTGACCATGGATTCCACCCCAAGTTCACACACACGCTGGTGCGCGAACAAGATCAAATCTTGTTCCAGATTTGAATGCTTTAAACTTCGTCAGTATTCATCAATACGAACTCAATGCATTACTCACCTTCTGCAGTTGTATTTGTACGTTCTTGCTCTCCTCAGATATCATGCGAAGAAGGTATATACCATACCCTTCCATGAGGCGACAGATGCACTCGCCGGTACTGGCAAGGCACAAACTTAGAACTGAAGGAGAGACCCGCCAATTGGAACCGCAGCTGCCTGGATTTTAGTAAGTCATAGACAGCAGGAGAAGTATGAACGTTGAATCATCCGGTCAACAAGAGCCTCACAAAGTTCAATTGGCAAAGCGTCTCTGCATCGGTTTCTACGAGCTTATCATCGTCGATACAATGCTCGATCTTCTGCTGCTGCCGCTCGAAAGTCAGGACTCCGGCTTCGTCTTCTTGAAGCATATCGGTCCCAAGAATGACCCTGTTTATGCCCCTCATTAGATTGTTCGGGTTCCAGATCACGCCGATCAACAATTGAACTCGGGTTATTGCCTTTCCTTTCTCGAGAATGTTCCCTAGCGTCACTGTAAGTCGGGACGTACGAATCCAGTTTCCCGTCAGGCCATCCTCCAAAATGACTGCGTTGACCTCTCTCACGCGTCGACCTATTTGAATGACTCATGGTCCATGACTGACGAGCAGATGCAGGAGGCTTAGGAGGCAAGCCGCCATCTTTTGAACCCAACGAGAAGCCTGGAAATGACTCCCCCGCATTTAAAGACCCATGCGATACAGCATTCCGGCTTTCAAAAGGGCGCATTGTAGGATGGTTTTGATTAGCGTGTGCATGGAGCCGGCCAACGCGAGCAGCACCGGGAATACGGCTATTTCTGTTGTCTGTTGCTGGTCTGGCCCCGGAATTAGTTGCCCAGCCACTGTTTGGACCCATACCCACAGAGCCTCCTGCAGGTGCCGGGGGAATGGCGCCTCGTTGCCCACGGAAACGTCTCCTATCAAATTCATGTGAGTCCTCAAAACTAGGGAGCTCCCCAGGTCGGGCTGGGAATGGCGGGCTGGAAAAGTAGGGATGGTTTATAGCATCAATAGCATTGATTCTTTTCCGCCAGTCAAGCTTGAGAAGCCCCTCAAGCAGGGATATGGCCATAGGACTCTGACTGTGACCCGAATCAGATGGCTTTCCATTTAACGTTCAGGACATGTGCTGTTGGATTCTGGGTTCATAGAAAGGCAAGGCCTTACTCTTTGAATACCTCACGTAGACTGCCTGGTTTATACCCAAAGCTTTTGACGCCTTCGCAGCCAGGTAGAGAACTCCAGCCGGGCATATTTTCCTCGGTCGGTGTTCCAACAAGATTGAATATCAACTGGGCTTGGTTGAGATCACTGCTTCCAGCAAGAATCGGTTTCCCCTTGAACATTTCGCCGAAAACGCACCTACAATGGTTAGTAAGAACAAAAGACGGGAGCAAGAGTGCGGAATATTTACCCAACACCCCACATATCGATAGCTGTTGTATAACGTCGAAGTTGAAGAAGAAGTTCCGGGGGCCGGTACCACCGTGTAACAACTAACGTGGTATAGTCTCTTTTAGCTTCCCCTCCACCCTTTCCGGGCTGAGGTGGAGGCTCATCATATGGCCGAGCTAAGCCGAAATCTGCAATCTGAAGTACGCCGTTGTTGCTTATCAACAAGTTGGCAGCTATAACGGGTCAGCACAGGAATTTGCCGTTATCTGCGTGTTGAATGGATTTCGACTGACCTTTCATATCACGATGTAGGATGCGGTTCTGAACTCATACATTAGAATGCTCCCCGGTCATACAGTAAAGGGGAAGGAATACACCGTGTAGGTACTTAAGCCCTTCAAGAAGCTGGAGCATATAGCATTTTATTTGAGGTTCAGTGAAATTCACTGCTGGGTTCTCCAACAGCCCCGAAAGATCATGCTCCATATAAGGAGTCACCATGTACATGCTCGGTTTTTTGCGTCCATCCCCTGTACTAAGTTAGTTCCTCTCCTTCTCTTGGGGAAAGCAACGGCAAAACCTTTGCTTCGTTCAACAGCCATCTCCTTTAACTGTAGGATGTTGCGGTGCGATAACATCTTCAGCAGTTTAATTTCACGAAGGGCCGTGATAGGAAACTGGTATAGATTCTATCAGCCTCTGGAAATGTTGTCCATGATCGAATAACCTGACACCATCCTTCTCATTGTGCATGAGGATCTTCTTTAGTGCAACTATAGACCCATCTTTCTTCGAACGTGCCTTGTAAACCTCCCTTTCAGCAATCAGTATTTTGACAAGAGTATTGCAAATCATGCATTACGATACTGACCCAAAGGTACCTTCTCCCAGCTTACCCAAGAACTCAAAATCACGGATGCTGGTACAACCCCGGAATCTCGGATTGCCATGGCCATCCCTTTCGAGAGATGCGATAGCCATTCTCATTAAGAATCTGGCTCTTCAAGTGAAGAATAACGTGCGCGACAGAAATTACACAAGGCTGAATGTCCGTGCTCCAAATGATGACCCACTAACACAGTAAGCCATTGGGATATTGTTTGGAGGGAATGGGAAGAGTACCTACCTTGGGACTTTAGGGACAGACGAGCCAGTCATATGATGTAGGGAAATATCATACTATATTTCGACTGATTGAAGAGATAAGGAGGTGCAGCTGAGAAAGTTAAAGTATGTATCAGGCCAAGACAGTCAATCTTAATGGTTTCAATGTTTTGACGTGTATAATAAATCTTTCAGAATTTCAAATTTAAGGATTTACCATTAGCCCCACACGATAATATGCATGTACCATACCTATCGCTTAGGAAACCAATGTTATATAAGTTAGTCACAAGCACATGGTAAATAGAGTGATGTCCGCCTTTGCATAAATAAGTGGTTGAGGTCACGTGGAGCTCCCGTGACCCTTGAACTTGGACTTGCCTTTGACCATCTCTGAAAACAGTTCTCATGTGTTTGCACTTGTATTGCCTTCGCAAGTCTGAAAGAAGCTTCTTTTGAGCAAGTATATTTCCGGGCCTAGACTTCAGATAATATTCTAATTGAGCTTGCTAGCACCAAGATGGCTGCGAACCATCCTATTCACATTCATCCGGCACGGCCGCTTTATCGCTTCACAGCAACTGCCTTAGGTGCCAGCATGTGGTTCTTTGTACGAGCTTTCCCACTCTTATTTCTATATTAAGAAGCATGCTGACTTAATGGTTTCACCATCTCTCAGCTCATGTACCGTGCGAAGAAGGATGGTCCCGCTTTGTTGGGTTGGAAGCATCCTTGGGACCATTGATGACCGTTAAATATGAGAATCAACCCTATGTCCGTCTCAATTCGCCATGCACAGCCCAATACTTCAAGATTACCTTTTTTCGAGCGGGAATGAGCGGCGAGGTGGAAGATTTCACACAGTGCGGTCAAATCGCTCCATAGCATTACCGTTAATATCCAATGCTATGTATGTATCCCAATCCAAAGCTCATATTTGCATTTCATCAAGCAGCACTTTATATTGACGGCGCTGCTTACGGTTTCCCGGGCGTAGCCGTGTTTTCAAATGACCAATTGCCCGGGAGAGTATGGGGAAGAACTTGCGTTCGGTGACGAACGAAAGTAGAAATGTGCTGATAGCGAGTGCAAAAAGCCAAAATGCGAAACCTCTGGATATAGATGTCAGCTGCATAATTTCGATTATCCACGCCGGTGGATCGAAGAGCATGTAGCTTGACACGATTGAGTCAACGACAATTGTAACGATCAGGGGTTCTATTGATTTAGTCAGTTTTAATCCGAGCACAAGGATCTAATACTCACTGTTCGCACTCATTGGCATCCGAAATGGTGGTCCCACGCTCAGAACGATGCTCGTAAATATATACTGGAAGATTGAGGTCAAAAACAGAGCCGTATTTTCGGAGTTCTCTATATTGCTATTGTCCAAGTCTATTTTTGGAGGCTGAAACCTGTGAATGGTTGTTAATGAGGCTTCCGGTGGATATTCATATGCACGCTGACATACCATGGTTGCGATTGGATAGTCTTGAACGCCACGAATTGAGTAAAGATGCATATGGATATCTGACCAAGCAGTGGAGTTAACACTTTCCGTGACACAAGATTTGCAGTTGGTCGCTTGCGGGAAAGCACAGGATATGGGCCAGTCCAGCCCACTTCGAACCGTTAGCTGTGGAATCGACATAGTATTGAAGAAGGGTTAGAATGCTTACTAAATATTGCAATCGGCAAAATGAGCGCCAGGTCAATGAACAGAAACTGGAACTGTTAGCGAGACTAGCCTGAGAAGTATTTACTGTACTCACCTGAAAATCGCCAAGATTCGATGCTGACGTGTATAGGAAGCTGACACTCGAGAATTGAATTGCGGAGTACAAACTCATGTACTTGAAGCAACAGAAGCTGGTAACCAAAGCAGCGCGGCCTTCCCTGTTGCTGGCTTAGCAGAAGATCTACTTCAAATGAGAAATGGGTATGCACTGACTTGATCAGTTGTGGAACGCAGGATATATCAAACTGACGACTGGTAAAAGGCGCAGCAACGGATGCTTCGGCATCAGAGAGGGATATACCGACATCTGCGGCTTTCAATGCACCACAGTCATTAGCACCGTCCCCGCAGAATCCGCAACAATAATCCAAGGACTGTAATCTTTCGACAAGTTCATGCTTCTCATCAGGCGACATCCTGGCGAATACGTTTCCTCGAACAAGCATCTGGGCAAGTGTTAGACGGGAAATAGAAAATGGGAACCAGAGAAGATTATGAATCTCGCTTGAATGCTCACTCTTTTCAAAACAACATCGTTGCCAAAATCCACAAGCCATCTGAAGACGTCTCCACTGATTGCAAGTGTATACTGATTAATGTTGCACGCGATTGCGGGCACGGAGAGATCCACATTTGTCGGAGTCAACGATGGCTAAATTCCATCAGTTGTACGATCAAATCAAGGGCAGGCGAAGTTAATACCAATAGAGTGCTCGGGTCAAGCTTCAGCGCCGGATCATCAACACATTCCCACACCAGAGACGCTCCAATATCGTGATGACGACCTATTCTGGTCAACGACTGCTATAAATTAACTGCGGTAAACTCACCTTCCGCAAATCTTGGTATGAAACACTGTTCATCCGCTCGAATCAAGCCACACTCTCGGGCCACGCTGACTGCCGTAAGTATATTATCGCCCGTACACATGACATTTCGTATGCCTGCATTACTGAGTTCCGCTATTGTCCCAGTAGTGTTGGACTTTAGTTTATTTTCAAATATAATGAACCCGATGAATTCAAGGTCGCGTTCAACGAGTTCTCGAGTCAACTTCTGGGCTCTCATCCAGCTGAGTTTTGGTTCGTATCTCGCGGCGCACGCAATGACACGGTACCCTTTGTGTGTGTAGTAGCTCAACAATTCATCGAAATCGTGTGGCACTGCACATGGTCGTCAGTTCATTCGGCTCGATATGAACATTCCATACGGTGGTTGACTCACAACTGTCAGGGACGCAAATGGTCTTCAGACTTTCAGGTGCGCCTTTGACGAAAAAGCTTGCTCCGCCATCTCCAAACTGTCTGACGACGACACTCGCACGGCGTAGTTCCGAGACAAACTCAAAATTCCTAAGAACTCCGAGTTCTATTGGTACCTAAAAAAGCGTGTCGTTGTTTGAATCAGTGATGTGCTGCGCGTCCTAATAGGGTTTTCCATGGAGGGAGGAAGTACGCTTACAGTTTGACTGGCCCCTATTTGACCACTCAAATCGGTTATCTGATTAGGCGGCCTTGCAATGGGTGGCATGATTGTTTCGTACTTAGGACCATGGGGTTCTATAGATTCGCTTCCGTTCTCCTGATAGGACCAGCCAGTGAATTGGAACATCTTCACATCGAGAGGATCTCCCATCAGCTCGCCATCTACTACTCTGAGAGAGTGGCATGTTGCCATAGCGTGGACAATATTTTTGTGTTGCTGAGGGCCGCCAGTAGCTCCGACACCAGATGAAGATGTGGAGGCCAGAGAAGCCAAATCAGCCTTTAGATCGGTGAATCTGTTTTGTTCTAGTGAGCACACATCTATAAGATATACGAAGTGGTGCAGACCTCAAATCCTGAGTCACAGTTCGCACACCGAGCACATCCAGACCGTCCTCTGTGAGAGTCCCAGTCTTATCGAAACAGACTATATCAAGCTTGCCTGCAACATTGACCCTGCAGTTTCTCAGTGAAAAATATCATAACAGATAGAGGAATGATTTCAAACCTTTGCGGGCTGATACAAAATATCTTGTGACCCTTGAGTCGTGAAAGAGCTAGATTGGTGCCGATTGTCAGAGTAGCTGGTAATGCTGGCGGCACAACGATAGTGATTAGATCAAGTGCCCTAACAATGATTAAATGCCAGGAAAGCTGCGCAATGTAAGCTTAACACTTGTATCATTTCTTGTGTCAGACTTACACCTAAGCGGACAAAATTGACAAATGATGCTATAAAACCAAAAGCAGCAATTACACCCATCACTGTGATGTAACGAAATGAATCTTTGTAGAACTTGAACCCTGAGGGTTTGGGAAAAAGCATTGAACGGACTAAGGCACCTTTGGTTGTCGAAAAACCAGTTCTTACAACCACTGCTAAGGCAATGGCTTCGCCGTCATCGACGCTGTGTGGCCGCCGTGCACGAATGACCTTTGTTCCACTGAAAAGAAAGTGCTTGGCAACATTCGGGTGGACAGACGGAGTACTAAGGTCAAGGTACTTCAACGCGTCGTCTGTCAACGGGATCTTTGATACAGGAACGGACTCTCCTTATCTAGAGTCAGTCTCGAGTCAAACAACAAAATTACGGAGGTGATTGTTTCACAGACCTGTCAGCATACTCTCATTCACGATACAATCTCCGGATAACAAGATGCAGTCGCAGGGAACTTGATTCAAAGACGGATCCGAGAATTCAAAGACATCACCCGGGACCAATTCTCGGGAAGGGACAGACCTCCCTGGTAGTCCAACATCAACTTCGGCTGCCAAACCCCCACGCAGAAAGATTTTTACTTACAGAAGCCATTCCTAAGCACGCGGGTATCGCACTCAAAAAGTGAGATTTCCCTCAGCCTTTTCATCGTCTGCATCGAGCTTAGTTATTTCGGCAACCTGAATTCAAAAACGACTAACACATACCGTTTGAGTTTCAAGAATAGTTGCGCAGATACTGAACACCGAAATGAGGAAAATGCAAACGGCATAGTAATAGTATTCATCCAGCGACCATAGGACAAGACTCGCAATTTGGAACATGTAGAACGGGTGAAACGCCTTCTTTTGTGAGACTCTGGACTTGACGATACGTAATCAAAAGCATGGCTCTTACTTCATCGATCAGAAGTTGAAAGACAGACTTCTGCTGTATGTCAATGACATTCGCTCCGAAAACTTGCGCACGGTTATCGTGATCATCTGCGTCCAACCCGATTCGCATTCGTTTGATATTCGTCCACAATGGATCTTTCCAGCCACTGATCAAGCTAAATTTGTCCTCGACAGGGTGGTAAAAGAAGCGGAGACAACGATAATCAATATATCTCAGGTATGAGACAGTTGAATCGTTATCTTCGTCCTGGGCACAACTTTCAGAATCTGCAAAGACAGTGGAAAGCACACGTCCGTAAGGTATGCTCAACACTTCGCATATGCTGAATTGATTCCATTGATCCTGCACATATTCAGCGAAGACCTTACACCGTCAAACGAGGAAATCCTACCTCCACTGCGACCCACTGACATAATCGAAGGGGCGTCGGCTTTCCAATTAGTCGGATTCTCCATCTTGGCAACCAACGTAGAAGAATATATGCAAATCCCAAAGTAAAAATGCATAGCAAAGAATATAGAGCCAAGCCTGTGGAGCTCGTTGAAAATCCAGCGATGACAATGGTCAAGTCCTCCGATGCGATGTAAACTTTCTGGGTGAGCCTGCTGTCAATTGTGTGCTCTCCAGTACAGAAAGTCGATGATGGGCGCCGCGGAAGGAGAGGATCCTCTGCTGAGGGTCTGGAGTAAGACAGGCGTTTTGACCTGCGAGAAGATATAATGGACTCATCTGCCTCGCTAGCCTCACCAATCGACAATTCATCAGATTCATTCTCAGCGTCGATTACTTCTTCGCGAGGCCACTCAATGAACCCATCTTCTTCTTGAAAATAAGTAAAGCTGACGATCGAGTCCTTCCGGCCGCGGCGATGGGCAAACGAGACAACACTAGAAGGGATACTCTCTGATATCGGCCCGTCAAAGACCTGTCAAGCCACGGTTAATCCATACTCCAGAGAGATGCATGGTTACGCATAATTAATGTACCTCGGTCCGAGCCATCTCGACATCCGACACAATACTATAGCTGATGAAGGGTTAACGGCACGCAGCAGAGACACGAAGTATCGTCAACATACCTGCTCCTCATGGAGTCACGTCGATGACTAGCTCCAGGAGCACCCTCAACTGATGAGGTCTCGAGCACTGGCTGAGCGAAGTCATCTGAACTGGAGCGCATTGTGCTGCAAGTGCTTCAATCAATTATGCTCTCCAGCCAACTCACAAGTTAGACCTCAATTTTGAACCGACGTCATCGGATGGTGAGACTGAGTATTCCTAAGAAAGATAGATAAAGTGAATTCTCAGTCCACCAAGAGCTACTAGTTCTGTTAGATATGCCACTCAATAAGTACTCTTTTCCGTGAGCTAAATAATGTTGGAATCTGCTTTCCGAAGATAATGCCTGGAGGTTCGTCTATCAGCACGTGACTAGTTTCATTAATTTGATTACCTATTTATCTAGTTCCCTACAGAGCTATAGTGATGATCCATCCTGTCTTATAAATAGTATCTCTTGCACTGTAAGGGATGTGGTTTTGCAGAGAGGTATTTAGAATATTAATACTTTATGTATAATCGGTTCCCGTATATATATCTAATCTAGGCTATTGCTTGTCCCATGAATGTTGAAGGATGTAAATATTTCATGAATGACCCTAACAGTCAAAATACCTAGGCTCTACCATCTACCTCTTGAGTGTTTTGTGATATATGTTAATAAACAGGGTGGTTTTGATCATTGTTACATCGACCTCTCCCATACCAAGGTACCTTAGTGTGCTGCGAGTGATGCTCCCTGTGGTTCCGGGGAGAAACGAAGCTATTTCTCTGTTTTTCAGTGTAGACATTTAGCATACCAAGGTAGCGATAGCGGTCACCAACTAGCTCATGCGGCATGTAATAACCCAGGAGCCTGACAGCAAAGACTATGAAGGTACTTATCAGAGGCGTACTAGGGAGGTAAATCTTTGCATACAATAACCAAGAGAGTAGGTAACAACCATGCATGTATGGGCTGTGTATCGACCGTTTCCAATCAGTACTAGGTAAAAGAGTTAAACAGTGTCAAAAGTGGCTTCCACACATATCTTTCCATCCCTAAGTATCCAATGAGTCTATCGAGTCAGGCAGACAGGGTGCTCAGTCAAGGAATAAACAACATAGTAAGCCATCGTGATAATAATGACTGACTTGTATATTTATTACTGTTGGGAGCCGACTACCTGGAGGTTCTCAACACTACTGGTCCCGCCAAGCCCCTCGGCCCAAGGGCGCTAACGATCCCACCAAGCCAGGTTATTCCAGACCTCCCAAAAGCGAAGCGTATCAAATTCTTCCTCAACCCTTGCGAAACCTCTTCCGCAACAACCCCTCAATCAACGCTGATTTCCCTAATCTGACAACCTTTCGCAATGTCTGAGCCTATTAGGAACAAGAAGGCGGACTTTCCGGTCGCACCGTACGTGAAGCCGTCCTCGTTGATCTCTGATTTCCCATACATCATGCTTTATCGACCTGTTCTTGGACTCCTGTCTCGTCCTGCTAACTTTTGATCGAACGACAGGACGCCGCAAAACACACCGGCTAACAATGCACCTATCTCTTCTCATGCCCAGCAACCCGGTGTTGCAAGTATCAAAGAAGGTAAATAACTCATTCCATGTAAAGCGGTGGCGTGGTTTTTTTAACATATATGTCAGAATCACTCGACCACGCTACAGCTGCTTCTCTTTTTGCAAGGAATCCTGGGCTTGTGTCCATGATTCAAGGTAAACTTGGATCGCTTGTCGGGCGCTCATCAGGCTACATCGAGTCTCTCCCTGCCCCAGTCCGTCGGCGTGTTGCTGGCTTGAAGGGTATTCAGAAGGAGCATGCCAAGCTCGAGGCCCAGTTTCAGGAGGAAGTCCTCGAGCTTGAAAAGAAGTACTTTGCCAAATTCACACCCCTCTATCAGAGACGTGCCACGATTGTCAATGGGGCTGCAGAACCGACCGATGACGAAGTCGATGCCGGCAAGGAGGAGGATGAAGAAGAAGAAGAAGAAGAAGAAGAGGCAGATGTCAAGGCCGAAAATGAGCGCAAGCAGGATGACGAGAAAGACGTCACAACATCTGGAATCCCTGAATTCTGGCTCTCCGCCATGAAGAACCAGATCTCTCTTGCAGAAATGATCACTGATCGGGATGAGGAGGCTCTCAAACATCTAATCGATGTTCGCATGGAATATCTTGATCGCCCCGGTTTCCGACTCATATTCGAATTCGCGGAAAACGAGTTTTTCACTAACAAGACTATTTCAAAAACTTATTACTACAAGGAAGAGAGTGGCTATGGTGGTGATTTCATCTATGATCATGCGGAGGGTTGCAAGATCGATTGGAAGGCTGACAAGGATCTCACTGTTCGCGTGGAGAGTAAAAAGCAACGCAACAAGAGT
This sequence comes from Aspergillus udagawae, assembly GCF_001078395.1. Classification (NCBI taxonomy): domain Eukaryota; kingdom Fungi; phylum Ascomycota; class Eurotiomycetes; order Eurotiales; family Aspergillaceae; genus Aspergillus; species Aspergillus udagawae. The sequence goes on along the minus strand of NW_025091267.1, from coordinate 2,809,197 downwards.
ACGTTGATCTGGATTTGTTCAGTCGGAAAACTAACGTGCTTTAGACACCAAACAAACCCGAGTCGTTAAGGTCACTGTGCCTACCGAATCCTTCTTCAATTTCTTCTCTCCCCCACAACCACCAACTGACGATGACGACACCATCGCCACCGATATTGAAGAACGCCTCGAACTTGACTATCAGCTTGGCGAGGACATCAAAGAGAAACTTATCCCACGCGCAATCGATTGGTTCACCGGCGAGGCTCTTCAGTTCGAGGAGTTGGGTGATGACATGGATGCGGACGAGTTTGACGATGAAGATGATGAAGACGATGAGGAGGACGAGGACGACGATGATGACCGGAGATCCGATCGCGATGTTGACGATGAATCGGAGGAAGAGGTAAGGTTTCTCTCTCTCTTTATACCTCCAAATCTACTCTGCCTTTACACGATTCTTCACTACGATGACAACGTCGCCTCAGTCTTAACTTGTCTTGTCATCGAATATAATATTTCCGGAGCAGTCACTGACATACAAATAGGATGGCACCTCTAAGCCAAAGAAGGAAGCAGCAGAGTGTAAACAAAGCTGAGCATGGCCGAAGTCATTTAGGGGATTAAATATATGGGCCATGTTGCAACCTATCCTCTTGGTCCTAGCATTTACTTCTCACTTCGCGCCGCTGTGACTGGGATTCTCGCTTCGAAGTTGAATCTACGTCTAGTCTTTCTATCTAACCGTATCCATCGTCAAGGTCTAGATGTCTGATACGTGTGCTATTCATCCGGCAAGGGCTCTATACTCCCGTATCTAATGTTCTCCTTTCTACTTTTGTTCCTACGTCCGACTTTTCGTTGCTGTTCCCCTCCCTTTCTTCCACTATTTATCCTCTAAAATATTTGCGGCGTGAGGAGTACGATATTGTCAACCATGTTTAATGATTATCAAGCAATTGTCAGTGCGAGGGCAGACGTTCATAGCAAATGGTAGATTCAAAATTCAGACAGGAAGCAGTACGGAGATCTTTGCGATTGGTACCGACGGTTTAATACTGACTTGTTGGTTGAAATCAAATCCAGGGACCTTGAACACCACTCTTGTTTGACGGACTTCGCTTCTTTTGGACGTCAAATCCTTCGTTATAGAGGGTTGGATTTGACTACAGATTTTGGTAGATATGTGAAGGGTAAGTTTTGAAAGATGGATTTATTTGTACCTAGTAGATATATAACGTTATTACTACCTTTGCGAGAATGATTTATTAGTACATGTTCTTGGCGTTTAAAATGTGCAATAGATATGGTGGTCCTGACTCCTGACAAGTGGCGCAGCTTTCCAAGCTCCTCAGGGCTCAGGGGTTGTGGCTCAACAATAACAGCCAGCTGTTCCACCACATCACCTCAGTGGGCTTTTCTTCTTGGATGAATACGTTTTCTTTCCTTTTTCTTTCTTTCTTTTTTTTGGTGAGCAAAGCGACAAGGCAGCTAGCTGTTTGCAAGCTATAATTCTTCATTTGACGATCTCGTTCCCGGACTCCTCATTTCTCACTAGATGCCTCTACCAGAGCCTTGTATAATCTCCGCCTCATAGCCCACCTATCTTCTATACCTTTCATTCGCAGGGCACCAATTTAAGAGGTGATACGACTTCAATGGCACACAACTACGAGGTTGGGACGCGGGCCTGGCAGCCCGACCCGACAGAGGGATGGATTGCATCCGAGGTCAAAGAGAAAGTGGTCGATGGAGACAAAGTGCAACTAGTCTTTCTGTTGGAAAATGGAGAGGTATTTCGCGGACTGTGGACCTTAATTTGCGTTGCATTTTGATATCAACGTGGCTAACAATTTCGTCGCGGGAGAAGACGAAAACGCTCGAGACTACACAGGCCGAGTTGCAAATGGACAATAACCCGAAATTACCGCCTTTAATGAATCCTGCGATGCTGGAAGCCAGTGAAGATCTCACTAATCTTTCCCATTTGAACGAACCTGCTGGTGCGCTTTTTCGTCTGTAGCCTAGTCAACCTCGTCGCTGATTGCTCCAAAGTTCTGCAGGCTATAAAACTCCGTTACGCGCAGAAAGAGATATATACATACAGCGGCATAGTTCTTATTGCAACGAACCCCTTCGCTAGGGTTGACTCGCTCTATGTACCACAAATGGTACAGGTGTACGCTGGAAAGCACCGTGCTTCACAAGCACCCCATTTGTTCGCCATCGCGGAGGAGGCGTTTGCGTAAGCCACGACTATGGCCATTGTTCAACTTCTACTTACATGCGTTACTTAGTGACATGCTACGAGATGGAAAAAACCAAACGATTGTGGTATCTGGCGAATCCGGTGCTGGAAAGACGGTTAGCGCAAAATACATCATGCGATATTTTGCGACTCGTGAATCTTCAGACCAACCCGGAAAGTATACAACAAGTCGGGCGGATGCAATCAGTGAAACCGAAGAGCAGATTTTGGCTACAAATCCGGTCATGGAAGCTTTCGGTAATGCTAAAACCACAAGAAATGACAATTCATCACGGTTCGGGAAGTATATCGAGATCATGTTTGACGATAGGAACAACATCATTGGGGCTAAGATTAGAACGTATCTGTTAGAGCGTTCTCGGCTGGTGTTCCAGCCCCTCAAGGAACGCAACTATCACATCTTCTATCAACTTGTGGCTGGAGCAACCGACCAGGAAAAAGAAGATCTCGGTCTCACCTCGGTCGAAGATTTCGATTATCTCAATCAAGGTGGGACTCCTACCATAGAAGGTGTTGACGATCAGTCCGAATTCAATGCGACGAGGAAGTCCCTTAGCACGATTGGGGTGCCGGAGAGAACACAAGCAGAGATATTCCGCATTCTGGCTGCCCTGTTACATCTTGGCAATGTCAAGATCACTGCCACGCGGACTGATTCTACTTTGTCACCATCGGAGCCTTCCCTTGTTCGGGCATGCGACATGCTGGGTATCGATGTCAATGAGTTTGCCAAGTGGATAGTGAAGAAGCAGCTAATCACCAGGGGCGAGAAGATCACCTCCAATCTCACACAACAACAAGCAACAGTCGTGAAAGACTCAGTTGCGAAGTTCATTTATTCCAGTTTGTTCGATTGGCTGGTTGATAAGATAAATCGCCGCTTAGCTAGTGACGAGGTCTTAAGCAGCTACCAATCATTCATCGGCGTCTTGGATATCTATGGTTTTGAGCACTTCGCAAAGAACTCATTTGAACAATTCTGCATCAATTACGCCAATGAGAAATTGCAGCAAGAATTCAACCAGCATGTTTTTAAGCTTGAGCAAGAGGAATATGTGCGCGAAAAGATTGATTGGACATTCATTGAATTCTCCGACAATCAGCCGTGCATTGATCTTATTGAGGCCAAGCTTGGCATATTGTCTCTTTTGGATGAAGAATCGCGGTTGCCGATGGGCTCAGATGAGCAATTTGTGACCAAGTTGCATCACAACTTCGCGGCCGATAAGCAGAAGTTCTACAAAAAGCCCCGATTCGGCAAATCAGCGTTCACCATTTGTCACTATGCGGTTGACGTGACTTATGAGTCTGATGGCTTCATAGAGAAGAACAGGGATACTGTGCCGGACGAGCATATGGACGTCCTTCGCAATTCTTCCAATGAATTTGTGAAAGAAATATTAGACACTGCTGCTGCTGTTCGGGAGAAAGATTCGGCATCGATTTCATCCAAACCAGTTGCAGCTCCAGGCCGCAGAATCGGAGTCGCTGTCAACAGAAAGCCTACGCTTGGGGGAATTTTCAAGTCATCGCTCATTGAGCTCATGAATACCATCAATTCTACCGATGTGCACTACATACGGTGCATAAAGCCTAACGAGGCAAAAGAGCCCTGGAAATTCGAAGGGCCAATGGTCTTAAGTCAACTCAGAGCCTGTGGTGTGCTAGAGACCGTCCGCATCAGTACTGCTGGGTATCCCACTCGTTGGACGTATGAGGAATTTGCCATCCGTTATTACATGCTTTGTCATTCGTCTCAATGGACCTCAGAAATCAAGGAAATGTGCCATGCGATTCTACAGAAAGCGCTTGGGGACGCGAGCCATCAAAAACAAGATAAATACCAACTGGGCTTGACCAAGATATTTTTCCGAGCAGGTATGCTTGCGTTCCTGGAGAATCTCCGTACATCCAGATTGAACGAATGCGCAATCATGATACAAAAAAATCTGCGGTGCAAATATTATAGGCGTCGATACCTCGAAGCCCGCTCCTCTATCCTTACCACGCAAGCTCTGATCAGAGGTTTCTTGGCAAGGCAGCGTGCGGCAGAAGTGCGTCAAATCAAAGCTGCCACCACTATCCAGAGAATTTGGCGTGGTCAAAAGGAAAGAAAATTCTATAATGAAGTTCGCGGCAATTTCATTCTGTTCCAATCAGTGGCTAAAGGCTTCCTCTGCCGACGCAATATCATGGACACCATACATGGCAACGCGGCAAAGATCATACAGCGCGCATTTCGATCCTGGCGACAAATACGTGCATGGCAGCAGTATCGTCGTAAGGTAATCATTGTCCAAAACTTATGGAGAGGAAAGCAGGCCAGGACGCAGTATAAAAAACTTCGAGAGGAAGCGAGAGACCTGAAGCAAATCTCCTACAAGCTCGAAAATAAGGTGGTGGAGCTTACTCAGTATCTCGAGTCACTGAAGCGCGAAAACAAATCGTTGAACTCGCAGTTGGAGAATTATGAGACACAGTTGAAATCATGGAGAAGTCGTCACAATGCTTTAGAAAATCGCACCAGGGAGCTTCAAGCCGAGGCTAACCAAGCTGGGATTACTGCTGCCCGATTGGCCGCCATGGAGGATGAAATGAGCAAATTGCAGCAGAATTACGCTGAGGCACAAACGATCGTCAAGCGCCTGCAAGAAGAGGAGAAGGTCTCGCGGGAGTCAATTCGGTCCGCTAATCTGGAGTTGGATCGGCTCAGACAGCTGAACAGTGAAGCTGAAAATGACCGAGCTTCTCTTCGCCAACAAGTTGCGGAGCTTGAAGAGCAGCTAGAGCTCGCTAAACGAAGCATTCCTTTGAACGGGCTTAACGGAGATGCGCAGAACAGCGGTTCTATGCAGCCACCTGCCGGTGGCTTGATAAACTTAGTTTCCTCAAAGAAGTCTAAGCCTAAGCGACGGAGTGCCGGGGCCGAGAAAATTGACACAGATCGCTTCAGCGGTGCGTACAATCCCCGGCCTGTGTCTATGGCAATCCCGAGTTCGACTTTTGGTCGTCAGAACTTTTCAGGGCATACTTTTTCACCAGGACTTGACACTGTTGAGGTAGAGCTCGAAAATTTACTGTCTGAGGAAGATGAGCTCAATGAGGAAGTCACAATGGGATTGATTCGCAACTTGAAAATCCCACTGCCCAGCTCGACACCTCCGCCAACCGAGAAGGAAGTCCTATTTCCTGCATATCTGATCAACCTCGTCACGTCAGAGATGTGGAACAATGGTTTTGTTAAGGAGTCCGAACGATTCTTAGCCAACGTGATGCAGTCAATTCAGCAAGAGGTCATGCAGCATGATGGTGATGACGCCATTAATCCGGGCGCTTTCTGGCTCTCTAACGTGCACGAAATGCTTTCATTTGTCTTCCTGGCAGAGGACTGGTACGAGGCTCAAAAGACGGATAATTACGAATACGACCGCCTCCTGGAGATTGTGAAGCATGATTTAGAAAGCTTGGAATTCAATATCTATCACACGTGGATGAAAGTGTTGAAGAAGAAACTGTATAAGATGATTGTCCCCGCGATCATCGAATCTCAGTCCCTTCCTGGATTCGTCACCAGTGAGACCAATCGGTTCCTCGGGAAACTGCTTCCCTCAAACAACAATCCAGCGTACAGTATGGATAATCTCCTCAGCCTTCTGAACAATGTCTACAAGGCAATGAAAGCTTTCTACTTGGAAGATTCTATCGTTATTCAAACCGTAACAGAGCTTCTTCGCCTCGTCGGTGTCACCGCTTTCAACGATCTCCTGATGCGGAGGAATTTTTTGTCTTGGAAGCGTGGCCTTCAAATCAATTACAACATAACTCGGATTGAGGAGTGGTGCAAGAGTCATGATATGCCTGAAGGAACATTGCAGCTAGAGCATTTGATGGTAAGCTGGCTTCCAAGAGATGGTGATGATTTTCACTAATATATGTTTTCGTTTCTCAGCAAGCAACGAAGCTCCTTCAGCTCAAGAAAGCTACTCTCAACGACATCGAGATAATCCAAGATATCTGTTGGATGTAAGGCGGACGTTCGCAGCACTTCTAAACTGAAGACTAATTGGTCGATTCTCTAGGCTGTCTCCAAACCAGATCCAGAAGCTTCTGAATCAATATCTTGTCGCTGACTACGAACAGCCCATCAATGGCGAGATCATGAAAGCCGTAGCCTCCCGTGTCACAGAAAAGAGCGACGTACTCCTCCTTACCCCCGTTGACATGGAGGACAGTGGACCGTATGAAATCGCCGAGCCCCGTGTCATCACAGCCTTAGAGACATACACACCATCATGTGAGTGATTCAACGAAATGTGGCGCCCAGAATACTAACGATATCCAGGGCTCCAAACACCGCGTTTGAAACGTCTCGCAGAAATAGTATCGGCACAGGCAATGGCCCAGCAAGAGAGGCTCGAAATATCTGACACTGCCGGGATGCCAAGCGATTAACGTTGTCTACCATTGCCATTGTCAATATTCATCGTGGCTATGTGTCACAAGCACTTCCAAACTTACATCGCAGTCCTACCATAGATTTTGCAACCGCAACTACTAGAATAACTTGGGAATGGTCTTGGCTTCGCTTCACTCTTCGACTTAAACCTTATTTTCTGATTCTCGTATGTGAACTAGCATGTTTTGTTGCATAAAGTTCGGACACTTGTACAAATCCTGGAGACAACAACGGCCAAAGAGCCTGGCATTAAGGGAAAAAAAAAATAAGAATGGATCCATGCACCCCTGCGACAAGATACTTGCCTGGACGATGCATTCCTTTCCTGTGTGAGTGTGGTTTTGCTTCTACTTCGGTTTCTGTTGCTACGTGCTGCTATTCCATTGGGGTTGTTCTTGGAGACAATAAGCTCTTATCAGCAAGATATCAAGAGCCATTTCTATTGTTGCGCCTTTGAAACTACTGTTTATATTGTTAAACTTATCCGCTCATGTCGAGTCTGTATATAGCCCAGTTTCATATTTGATAATGCCTGTCAGTGATATCGTCCTTCTTTATGGAGGTGGTCATTGCCCAATAGTGAATCACCAATCCATTAGTAACTAAAGGCATATACTGTAAGGTAGAGGCGGTCGGTACCCTATTCATCCATTCCTTATCGGGAGCTAAGTGGCAACCAAACCATCGCTCACCTTTGTCTCAATTGACTTTGCCCCTGCAGCACCAGAACCATGATTACCATGGCGAAGCTAAACTTCATTACTGGTAACAAAAACAAATTGGCTGAAGTGAGAGCGATACTGGGAAATGTGATTGAGATTGACAGCCAAGCAATCGAGGTACCAGAGATACAGGGATCCATTGAAGAAATCGCGAAAGACAAGGCTAGGCGTGCAGCAGAAGTGGTATGGACTGCATTAATGTGATTTCGTATGATGGTCTCTGAATTTTCATTTTGACGCTTTATGGAAGATAGGCGGCCCTGTCTTGACGGAGGATACAGCGCTTGGATTCCGCGCTCTGGAAGGACTTCCAGGCGCGTATATGTAAACCTACCTTCGAGTCGCATTGTAACTTTGGAATTGCGGAACTGATCATGCTATATAGCAAACATTTTTTGAGCGCACTGGGACACGACGGTCTCAACAAGATGCTTGACTCTTTCGAGGACCGAAGTGCAGAAGCCGTTTGCACATTTGCTTTTTGTCGTGGTCCTGGAGAAGAACCTATACTTTTCCAGGGAAGGACAGAGGTAAACGGGCACTCGCGTCTATATGGTGTTCTATAAATCTAATTCGGGCATCAGGGTATTATTGTCAGGCCGAGAGGCCCATTGAACTTCGGTAAGTAGATTCAGTCATGATCATTAGACTTTGCATTAATTATTCCAAGGCTGGGATCCGATATTTGAACATAATGGGATGACATATGCTGAGATGGATAAGGAGGAAAAGGTACGACATCTAAATGCCTCACAATTGCTCGCTCAACCTTCGGGGAGAAACACAGGAACGGAGATACCATTTTCCCTTTCTCCATTTCAGAACTGAATGTTTTTATTTGTCTTCGCGGACTGTTCAAGCGTCTTGCGCTGATTTGTTGGGATAGAACCGAGTTTCTCACAGGTACAAGGCTCTCGTCAAGCTAAAGCAGTGGCTTGAGGAGGGACACCTCTACCTTGATAGTGCAGGTACGAGGACCTGAAAGGTTTCAAGGAAAAGCCATTAGGTTTGCCCAGGTCGGGCTTCACACTCTGTTTTCCACTCGGCTTTCTTTCCAGGATTCTATCCAGGCTGAAATCCTTGCGCAGTTGCTCTCTACATCATCATCCTCCTCACTATTGAGCTCCACCACTATCTGTTCGTCAAAAGATTCGCGCGCTTCTTCTGACAAGACGCCGAATATTTCAGAATCTAAGTTTTCCTGCAATTTGGCCTCTTTGTATTTTCTACAAGAAGCGCAATCATGTTAGGGCTGGTTTAGGGAAAGGATGAAGAGCAGTTGTGGAAGAAGCAGCATGCACGTACCTCGCAGAAAGACGGTCATATAAAATTGAAGTCGACGGACATCGCAAGACCACGACGAGATCTATCCATGATTTGGGAAACAAGTCGCATGCATGCCAATCAATCAAGTAGCCGCCCTGAAGCACCTCATCTTCAATCGCATCCAATAACTATACTGTCATATCAGTCTACGTGCGTGAGATTCGGGATAAGCCTGAAACGTAGGCAAGATCCTTGTAGGTGTTGTGACTTCAATACACATATCGAAAAGCCAACGACGTACTTTGTCCTCGTCAACGATCCAGGTCTCCAAATCCTGGTCATAGCTTTCGAAGCAACCTCGATCTTTGGCGACTTGGTTTATGGATAGGTGTCGCAAGCCGACCTCCTGCGCTAATTTCTCGCAATGAACAGTTTTCCCTACACCAGGGGTGCCTGTGATGATCACATTCGGGGATCTTCGCATATTGGCCCCAGAAAAAGTGCCAACCGCTCGAGAGTGATGAATGAGTCGTGTCTGATACCATGCAATGGAATCAAGGGGTTCGGGGAATTTTTCAGCGGGGCGGCAGTGCTTTGGGCCTCAGGCATGAATTCGCAACCAGAAGTGGCAAACTCCAACAGGTACAGTAAGGTAGTGCTTAAAAATGCAGAAGCTTCATTAAACTTTCTAAACCCTGTTAGCAGATTCTATGAAATAGTCAATATTGATGATTAATATTGTTTGTATGCCAGACAAACTCTGTCGGAAAGGGTCACATGGCATATGGTGAAATAGTCGTTTGCAAAATACTCTCCCTGCTTTTCTATCTGTCCATTAAAAGGTAGTACAATGAGAGAGACCTGCTAATGTAGAAACGGGCCCTCCCCCTCCGTATATGCTGAAATAGCATCATTCGAGCCCGTGCTATAGGATGCATTTTGGAATTTAGTTATGATAATTCCTCCTTCGCACCCACACTGAGAGAAGAAAACGCCAATAAGACGGGTGCGTTCAATCAAATTGAAGGCAACGACTAAGAAACGCGCAGTCTGGAGAAGTCAGAGTAGTCAACCAAAAGGCAAGCTTGCCGAACTTACTTGAGAAGCTCAAACTCCTTATATTTCTGCAAATAGGTAGTACCGCGCCGATATGCTTTTAGGACCTTCATTGGATCGAGAGATGCTATTGTTCTTGGTCCGCTGAGACGTCTCACTGCCAGTGGTATTTTGAACATTGGGTCGAAGACGAATAGATTCGCACCTCCGTCACCTCGGATTTCAAAGCCAACGACGGTCAAAGAGTGACCTGAGATGTATCAGTCGCCAATATGCGGAATTGATTCAACGTTGATAACACAGTACCATGGTGTTGTAGATATATGGGGGGTAAGTTGGTCAGAAAGACTTTGTCATCTCCATCCAAGGAGCATGCGCACCGAAAATAGGCGGCGACAGCCGCGTACAAGGCGTCGTGGGCACGCATCTCTCTGGTTTCTCCGAAGCTACTTGCTTCGCAGCTGCTAAAGGTCAGCATTGTGGCTCCGTAGTATCTGAAGGGAGTCTGGTCTTACTCAATCCCCAGACTCAGAAATAGAGCCTGTGCCTGTAGGAATGAGCATTCTGTCAATTATCACATTTTAGCATTCTGACGTTACCTCTGGCGTGCCAATGTACTTCCTGGTGCCACGAATCCCCCCGGTCTCAGCTCTCCCTACGCTGTTGAATCCCATATCCCATGCACGTTCGATCATATCTTGTAGCTGCAAAATAGTCGGCAGCGTCTCAGTGAAATGCTCATGACCGGAGATATGAGATTCTTGAATGTACGAAATGAGCATCTGGATATTCCTGTAACCGCAGAAACCGCCTTCCCTTGGCATCTTGGAAATTTGACGGACCTTCGGACTGCAGAAAAAAGCTCGCTGAACAGACTTATCCTGTTCGCATAGCTGGGAGAGCACTGAGATCACATTGCTGGCCTCATTATCAGCTGTCTCTAGTTTTGAAAGCTTGCCACCCGGGCAGATGATGCTGGACTGAGTTTTCTTTGCGCCCTGTTCTAGTAGTCTCCGAAGCCATGCCGGCATTCGTTTTTCATGAGCGTAGGGTCCCAGTTCTGCACGCTGTGCCCCAGTTAGCACGATATCAAAAGCACTCCAACTCGGGTATAGTACTCCAAGTCTTTTCACACTTCCAGGAAGTGACATATTGGCTAGCAGAGGGCTTATCACCTCGTTTTCCGTTGAGCATGGACCAGGCTCCTGCCTTCGAACCCGGGGTTGGACTGAAACCTTGCAAGGATCTTCGAGGGCCTCGCCGTCACCCTTCTGACTTTTTGAGCGTGGAAGACCGGGTTCCTCGATCTCGCTCACTGTCACGGGGCGTTTTGGACAGATTGATGGCGCATTGTCAACTGCCATCTCTTCAGCAGCATGCATATCAAGGTGATACGGGATTTCAGCAGATAGTAGGATCTCACCACAGCCGTGTTGACATTTGATGTACACCTTTTCATCACCTGGGATTTCTGGTTGTTGGTAGCTGGGAGTCGGTTGATCTTCATCCCTGTTTCCTCCAGAGGGGGGCTCGGTTTGTCCGCCACCTTCAGGATGACAGTATTGAACATGTTGCGCAACAAAAGTATCATCAGGATCAGAGAAAGGACAGAATGGACAGGTTGGGTGATGAACGTCGTCATGACCCATTGTTGTAGGCATGGGAGTCAGGCTACTTGCTATGAAAAGCAGCGGTGGGATCGTATCCTTTTGTATACTTTCTCGGAGCGGTTAGTCTGCTCTCTGTCTGGGGAGGGACAATGGAAGGGGACAATGTTTTCCTTGGAGATTGAGCACTTCGGCAGTGGAAGCAATATTTATTATTCCATCCTACTGGTGAGCACGGGTGCCTGATCGAGTTCTTAGGTACCTACACTGTCGGAAAGCAACTAATTAAAAGAGGCAAGCAAGATAGACTTGGCTATGCTCTCATAGTAGTAGCGGGAAAGCTATATCTCCATTTCTGGGATATAGAGATCTGGACAGATACTTGGACCACCTCAAGGTCTAATTATTCAATGACTCCAAGGTACAGATAATAAAAATGATAACGATCTCACGAGTAATAATTGGGATCGATAGTAAAATTAGATAATGATAATGGATATACTACATTATACTCTGTTTATTATTATTATTCCATTCTTATTATTTATTCTATGGAGGTAAAAAGTCTTTCTTTTTTTTTTTTTTTCATTTTTCATGTCATTCTTTTTATTTTTTCATTCTTTCCTCCCTCTCTCGGGGATGAATCATCAGCAAAAAAAAAATGTTGCTCCGGAGTAAATCACTACTCCGTTATGTGCTCCGCTTTCGCAACCCCGCCAGTCCATATAAAAAGGTGTCCCTGCTCCCCGCGCCGATTACAGGATCACTATCATACATGTTGAATTCTTGCATTGCAAGGCAGCTTGTCTTGTCATACTTGATCTAGCAGTATGGGAGACCAAGTACAACCCGATTCGAGTCCTTCTACTCTGTCAATTACCAATGGCAGTTCAAACTGGGTAGTACAAAAATTTGGGGGCACCAGTGTCGGAAAGTTTGCCCTGAATATCATTGATCATGTTGTGCTGTAAGTCCTCATATATCAGTCCTAAAATATGAGCAAGTTTTCTAATTGTATCCCTGCTGTTATTTTCATCACCAAGGCCAAGTCTCAGAGAAAACAAAGTCGCCGTGGTATGTTCCGCAAGAAGCAGCTCAACTAAAGCTGAAGGTACCACGAACCGGTGAGTCATACCAGTTGATCTGAAATTCTTTCTACGCAAAAATTCGATCGCCATGTCCTTCACTCTTTCCCTGTCCTTCATCTATCACTCATTTACTTCATCTATCACTCATTTACTCATTGGCAATCGTTAAATAGTCTCCTGCGAGCAGCCCGTGATGCCGAAAACGCCCAGTCACACGAGTATGTTTCCTTGGTGGAGGCAGTTCGGCTCGAACACGTCCAGATCGTCGAGATTCAGATAAAATCTGAAACCCTCAGGACTCAGTTAATTTCAGAGATTAATGGCGAGTGCGAAAGAGTCCTGAAGGTTCTAGAGGCGGCTCAAACGCTCGGGGAGATAAGTGCGCGTTGTGTGGACAAAGTCATCAGTACAGGAGAGAAACTTAGCTGCCGACTGATGGCTGCCTTCCTACAAGACCGTGGCGTAGATTCGCAATATGTGGATCTGGCAGAAGTGATTGATTTCCCTATCGGGAGTCAAGGTCTCGATCAGGACTTCTATAACAATCTTGCTACTGTTCTTGGCAGAAAGCTCAGGGATTGCGAAGGAAGAGTGCCGGTGGTCACTGGCTTCTTCGGGACTGTGCCTGGGGGTCTTCTTGATCAAATTGGTCGTGGTTATACGGATCTCTGCGCTGCACTCGTTGCAGTCGGAGTCCATGCCAAAGAACTACAGGTGTGGAAGGAGGTTGACGGGATATTCACCGCTGATCCTCGCAAAGTCCCAACCGCGCGTCTGCTGCCAGCCATCACACCCGCTGAGGCAGCTGAATTGACATTTTATGGCTCCGAAGTAATCCATCCTTTCACCATGGAGCAAGTCATCCGCGCTAGGATTCCCATTCGTATAAAGAACGTTATGAATCCAAAGGGTGATGGGACCGTGATATTCCCCGACTCGACATACGAACTTGAAAGAACAACCCCGGGCCATGATCCAAGGCTTTTCCGTACTCGAAGCCCCAGTCTCATGCAGAGGCCGAAGCGACCGACAGCTGTCACAATCAAACATAAAATACTCGTCATCAATGTGCATTCGAACAAACGCTCGCTTTCGCATGGCTTTTTTGCTGGGATATTCTCTGTTCTTGACCGCTGGAGACTCTCGATTGATTTGATATCTACAAGTGAGGTCCATGTGTCAATGGCCCTTCACTCAGAGATGCCTCTCCTCAATGGAGTTGGTAGAGATGAGTATCAGATCATCGACGAAGATCTGAAAGGCGCGTTGAATGACTTGCAGAAGTATGGTACAGTCGATATCATTCCAGAGATGGCTATTCTCAGCCTGGTTGGGAAGCAAATGAAGAACATGATTGGAGTTGCGGGGCGCATGTTTACCACACTCGGTGAGAATAATGTTAATATCGAAATGATATCACAGGGTAAGTGCCCTTATCTGGTACTTCGGCATTAGTCTTCACTAGAAGCCTAAGACTAATTGCATGCATCATGCTTTAGGTGCGAGCGAAATAAACATATCATGTGTCATCGAAGAAAGGGACGCAGACCGTGCTCTCAATATCATTCACACCAGCATGTTTACTTTCCTGGACTGACGACATATTTTCTTCGCCTAGCGCTCCTTTCCCAGTGTCAGTGTTGCGGGTCTTCTAGCACTCCGAGAGAGCGACTCTCAGCTCTCTGAGAGGCCGAAAAGTCAAACTAATGGTTTCATGATGATACGGGAAAAGCAACTCGAACATGTTTATATTTATTCACGCGGTCGGATTGATATTTCGTGCTTTGTTACTGGAGTTGGTGTTAATATGCCTCGATCGCCAATGTTGCCTTATCATTTTCCTGCTTTGGGATACTCCATGTTTCTTTCAGTGTAGCTCTTCCCTCTTGACCCTGTCTTGTCCTTGCATGCAGCGTTTATTTCTCTTCGATTCCCTTTGTTTTGGGTTTTTTTTTTTTTTTTTTTTTCTGTTAAGATCACTGTATTTGCTTTTGCAGATAGATGGGTTTGTGCTCTTTTATTACTACTGTAAATTTGAGTATTCGTGACTGTATATAGATTAAAAGAGGAGCATCAATAGATCTAATTTCCTGGGTGCCTTCTTCTGTAATTAGAGTCTTATGGGCAGAACTGGACCCCATATCTATACTGATTTGCACTTTGTACTATCTGTATACATTGTTGGTTCACATGCACCAGGTCGATTAACAGCTTCTTGTTCTCTATAATTGGTCGGCCACAGTACCTAGAGCACACTGTAAGACTCGACTCGCAGGGACTCTGAATACCTAGGTAATACAATTTATACATTTACCTCGAATCCTGTAGAGCACTTATGCAACAATACGATCTCGTTTGGGTTGGGTGACAGAGCCTAGGGGATAGTAGTGGTCAAAAAGAGGCTTGCTCTTTGGTAGAGAGTCAACCAACCTTCTCCAATTCTTTCGAACAACGGGCAATTCCCTGGCTAACTCAATGTAAGTATGGCCCAGCCTTTGATAATCACTATGCTGGCAACCCTCTGAACCACTCCTACCTATCAAGCACACTTCTCTCTGTATGCACGCACACACGCACACACACACAGAGAAAAAGAGAGAGAGAGAGACACAGACGCAGACACACGCATATATATATATATAAGGCTGGGCTAAACGCACGTTACTATACATATATAGATAATATTATACCAGTCAGTGCATGGCATCACATCAGGATAATAGTAGATAGAGATTAATAAAAATAGTACCTTTGTGAGATCTATATGGCGGTAGCCCATCTTTACTTTTCAGGGTATTAGTTTGCCCACAAGTAGCACATCTAATAATGCTAAATGTTAGTACTCTATACGTCCAGCATGCTTATCATTAACATATCTATTGCTTATATTTTATTCCTATCCCACTCCACAGTGAAGTTTGTAGAAGGCCATTTCATAGATAGATATGATTAAAATATACACTAAATGACCTGACAAGCAAGTTCCTGTGGAAAAGGGACATCCTGTTTTAATTATGGAAGATAGAGCTGACATTAATTAAAATGAAAATGCAAGTAGTATTACAAACAATTACTCTATATTAAGCTACATAATACACCTCGAGACCACTCTAGAATATACTCTGTAGGTAGAACTACTCCGTACCACTAAACTACCAATTTGCCTGCACCCAACCCCCTACCCCCGGGCCCCCAGCCCTTTCCACCCCTTTCCCTTAGTTATATTGGTGGAGTCCATGCTCTACTAGCTAATCAACAATGCCATGCCTAGTCCCTAGATAGTATCTAGCATCTAGCTACGATCTACCCTACTCCGTATTTGCAATACCCGTAGGTCCACAATGGCTGGAACGGTGGAGACCGATTCTTCATGTACACACTAAGGTTACAAGGTAGAGTGACCAGACTACTGCCCGGATACGGAGTAGTTCTAGGTACCTTAAGCAGTTGAGGGATAGTACTAGAAGGTAGTGTCTGGATATAGAATGTTGCCAATTAGAGTCTTATTTCCGAACCTCGAAAACTGTACGGAGTACATTGTTGCCTACTCTGTGGACAGGAGGAGCGAGGTAGGAATTTTGAATGCCCTTACTAATGAGGAAGGAGCAAAGAAGGACAACCAAAAGGGAGGGAAAGGAGGGCAGAGGCAGGATTTTGGGCGCAAGGGGGCGGCGAGAGTGAAGTTGGATGCAGATTCTAAAGGCAAGGTACAAGTAGATAGGTCGTAACTCCATAGCATAACAAAGTGTAGATAGTACTAGTACCAGTGCCAGTACTAGGAGCAGCAGCAATTAAGGTTGTAAATAAATATATATACTAAAGTGACCTGGAAAGTCACAGAAGTGAAACCCCCCGTGCCTTGTTGTACCTACCTAGAACATATTTTAGACTATTTAGCTAGACGTATAATTTATCTACATGAGGGGTGCACATCATCATCTTAAGGTAAAATGATGATAATTAGTGCCATCATATGATACAAAGTACTGGCACTTAAGTAGGTAGCAAGATACCGGTACTATCCTACCTATTACTGTTGTTTTGTTCAAGAGTCAAGGATATATTAGACGCCTGTTCTGGCTTCTGTTTCTGTTATCCATTTAGGGAGGTCTGACGCGTGACGCGGACGCGTCATACCATACCATACCACCCCGCGGGTTCCGCGACAGTCAACATCCCAGAAGTGATGCACATATCCTTCCTTCCATTCCACAGTCGACTAATTATAACAAGGGAATAGTCAACCATCTTCATTTACGCCCCACCTTTCCTGGGCTGGACACAGTCCTGCCAGTTAACGAACCAGACAGGGATCTGATATAGAGTCGAGCCCCGTCTTCCCGACCGTCTCTCCTCCCTGCCCACCTGGATCTGTTTCTCTTCCCTCGCTTGAATTGCCTTCAGGTCCCAAGAAACGCCTTGAACCAGTTCTTACTTGATCAGACGTGCTCAAGAGATTTCCCTGCTCGCTACAACACCCCACGAAGCCTTCTTTCAAACCCTTCGTGGTTTCGATGCCATTTTGTCTTGGGCCGCGCTCTCAATGAGTCCTTGTTAGCGCCTTGGAGCCCAACTCACCGATTCTCCTCTTTCACCACCTGATTCTACCAGTAGGACTTCTCTTCTGCTATCATCATTCTATTTACCCTAGGCGTTATTACCTGGTTCTGGTTGATTTCATGCGCCAGCCACTGTCTTTGAAATTCTAGTTTGACGAGGTGCTTCGCGTCCCCACCTCAGAAACACTTGTCTGCTATTATACCCTTCTCTTGAGAGTGCGCGCATTGCAACTGGCAATAGTCTTCTTCTCATTGTGATTAGAATTTGGACGCCACGAAAGCGGGTGCAGTTCCCTATTGCCAGTCAGTCACTGGAGATGGATCCCACGCGTTCCGGGCCCTTTGTGCCGCCACTTTCAGCACTGGCTGCGGAGCGCGACAAAAAGGCTTTTCAATCCCATTCTGAGCATCTTAGTCCATCATGTTCATCGTCGCTACCCTTGCAGCCACCCGAGAATGTTCCCCCCGGTCAAGAATGCATACTTGATCCGCCAGTCTCCAGCGCTCATAGACCGTCTCCCATGAAGACGCCTCGTGGGCTGAAAACGTCGCTTTCCGGCCGTCGCGAACTGGGCTTCATTCCCATAACAGCTCCGGCTCCGCCGAAGTTCACAACAGACTCGCCAGCTAAGAGGACTCCAAGTACTACATATCCGTACACTACCTCTTCGTCTTCGGCAATGCCTCAATCTGCCTTATTCACAACCTTTCCCAGCGTCAATCATGGAAAACAGTCCTCCAAGGAGAAGCGACAATTGGCTGAATCTTGTAATGACAACTTCGCCGATTTCCCTGAACCATCCTTTGCATCGAAGCCTCTGAAGAGGACCCTCATGGATGCTGCCCCATTGAAGGAACGAACGATCAAGAAGCAGAAGCGCGAAGATGGCGATGTTACGCGACTTCCGAGTCCCCAAGAGATGACCCCCATTGAAGACGATGGCACAAAACCTCCTTATAGCTATGCGACCTTGATAGGAATGTCTATTTTACGTGCGCCTAACCGACGTTTGACTTTGGCTCAAATATACAAATGGATCTCAGATACGTTTTCTTATTACAAACACAGTGATCCTGGGTGGCAGAATAGCATTCGTCATAACCTCAGTCTGAACAAAGCTTTTATTAAGCAGGAGCGGCCGAAGGATGACCCAGGCAAGGGAAATTACTGGGCCATTGAACCCGGAATGGAAGCCCAATTTCTTAAGGATAAGCCTTTGCGTCGCGCAACCATGTCAAGTCTTCCTCTTCCTGTTACCTCCCAGAGAGAGCCTGCTCACACGCAAAGCTCCAGTACGACAACATGGGCCATTCCTCCACCTAACCACACCTTAGGACCGAAGAGCTCCAAGGATGTGGATCTTTCTTCTGATGCCACGATACCCGCCTCAGACCCTGCTCTTCAGGACGACATGAGTGACGAGGGTGTTAATGCTGCTACATCCCAAGCGCCTCTGCGCTCTTCTCCACCCCAACCAATACGTTCGTCACCTCCTATCGCCCCCCCTCGGTTTATTCGCCAGGGAACACCTCCGACGCCTTCTCATCCCGCATCTTCCGCCATTGTTCCTCACTCTCGCAAACGAGAATCGACCACGATAAATGATAGCGGATACTTCTCTTCCCTGGAGTCTTCAGCAATGCGTCCAAAGAAGACAGGGCATATTTTAACGTCGGACCTGGATATTGACCCTCCTCGTATTAAACGTGGCCGAGCAGAAGAGGAGATTGCTCGAATTCGAAGCTCTTCCCATGATATCAGCCCAAGACGTCCCGGAATGCTCAAAGATACTGGGGTAGTAATCGGGTCTTCGCCGGTTCGCGGTGAATACGTCAGCATGCTGCCGCCTCCTCTAACGCCGGTGATAAAGTTCAAGAAGCCAGCTAGGCCCCCACCGTCTGTGTCTCCCAACACAAACCTTCGGAATCACCGCAAGAAAATCCAACAAATGGTCAATTCTCCCTTAAAACATCTGGGGCTGACAGACGAAGACCTCCCGTGGAGTCCTGCTTTCAGAATCCAAGACGAAACATACACCCCAAGCGACCATCTTCATGCGACTTTCGATGTCTTTGCGGAATCTGCAGAGGAGGGAATCTCGACACTAGCATATGGCTCGCCAGAGAAACGGTCCGCGAAACGTGCTCGAATAGATACCGAAAACCAGACCGGTACTGTCCTTGCTGATATCACTTCTGTGAGTGTCAATAGCAAAACAGGCATGCAGGCTTTGCCGTCTGCCAAGTCTAAGGGTCCTTTGTTCCCCGAATCACCGTCGAAAATGCCTGAACATGGGCGTTTAGGCGATGCCACCCACGACGACTTTTTCTCATTTCATCTCTTCGACGAAAGCCCCGTGGAAGTAGACGGAGTCGACCTTCTGCAAGGCTTTCAGAAGATTGGAAGTTCGAGCAAGGACGAATCTGCGAGATCCAAATCGCACACTTCAAGACCTCAGCTGAACATCAGAAGCAATACTGCTTTGTTTTGAGGCACTTCGAACACCCCTCGATTGAGAGGGACAGACGAAGGATTTTGAATTCTGTTTCACGATACCCAATTTACGAGCTGTTGTTGTAAATTCACGAGCGGCTTAGTCGGCACACTTCATGATCGTTGAAAGGGAATTATGATAGTTAATACTTTGGAGTTCTCAGTCAGTGATTTAGGTCTGGCTCGTTCTCTTTTTGTCTGGTTACAAACTGAACTTTCCTGGAGTTTTGGGTTAAGGCGTGGTCTGGTGTCGATCTGAATTTCCTCTGAACTGTGACGACCCTCTGATGACCTTTATGACTATATTTGTTAGATGTACATGAAACAAATTGTTGATGATTTTAGCTTTTCTATTAAATTTTCTTGCCGGCGCTTAGTTTTGGAGTCATTAAGGATTATTCGAATGTATTCACGTCTTCAACTGAAGAATTTTATAATGGAATATCTCTTAGAACAAAGAAAACTAAAAGAGTTCGGGAAATTCTTGCCTGAATTTGTGAAATCATGAGAGTTATCATATGAGGGGGTATCAAGTCATGTGCTTAGGAAAGAAAAAAGGCTTGTGGGAAGAGTAGTCTGAAGATTAGAGCTAGACAAAACACTCGAGGTCCAGCAGACGCAGAAAGGGTGTCCACAAGTAAGGAGGGAGAGATCAATCAGCCGAAGGAGATATCAACCAACGCAGTCAAACCACAGAACCAGCCTAGGTGATGCTGGATGTCCTCATGTCTGAGTCCTCCACGCGAATGGCGGCGGAAATGAAATAAGTATCAGTCACTGCTTGCGCAGCCTCGACAACCACAACTGACGCATTGAATCATCTGATCCTCCTTCAACTGGGCTTTCGGCACCCGGCATATACACGTCGCATTAAAATTTGTCTCTTTCGTCTGAATGCAGCGGAGACAACAAAGCTATACAATCAACATGTCGACAGTTAGCATATCACTTGTCTTCCACTGTTATTCTGGAAGGTCGATAGACATGGCTCCAGACAGAACATATGATAACCTCTGATTAGGAACTCTAACAATACCTTTTCGTAGCCTTGTTTCTTCCATTTGGCGATGAGGTTGGCGTCCGCATAATTGTTCTTGAGAAGCCATTCATACAACTGCTTTGATATCGCCTCTTTCTCATAATAAAGGTCGTATATGTATCTCGAGCCTACGAAGCAGTCAGCTGATAGCCATCGGTAGCGCCACATCGAGAAAGCTCACGCTGATGACTTATTTGGAAAATGGGCCATAACATCTCATGTTTCTTCTTTCCATCGTGTGGCGCGTTTTCCGCATCTTTCATTTTATTGCTGAACTCCAGCAAAGTGTCCTCTATATCATCGAAGCCTGCGGGTGGTGGTTTACGATTGCGCGAGGTTCGTATCGGAGGCATACTTTCGACAATGATCTTCTAGCGAGATCCGGAGAGGTAGTGCCCAGAAGAATGAGGATGGGATTTCCAAAAGTCTATGATTTTATGAGCAGTCTGGCGGTTTTTGCCTTAGCCTTCCAGAAGACCCGGGGGGGCTATTGTTCCTGAAGGTAGATAATACAAGAGATGGTACGGTACCTCTAGGCAATGGAAAAATGATATCCTGCCATTTCTGCCGCGCCACACCGCTCGCAATCTACATGTTCAAATTGCAAATGAGTAGGTACTGCTGTTTGCTTGTAGTATTAATACTCCGTTCAGACTTCCATCTGCATCTCAAATTCATGATTATTGTCTGAGAAATCATCTGCAACCAGCCCAAAAGTTTCATATACAATAATTTTTCTTCTTCACTATCTCTTGTAGAGAAAATGGATCCTCAGACTCAAAATGATATTGCCAAGCTCAGCGATGCCGACAGAAAGGAACTGACACAATTTCTGGAAAATGAGGCTCAGCGATCCAATATTCAGCAGAGTAAGTGATCTCTCGAGCTACATTCGTCATGATAAATCTTCTTGTTCACGTTGGGGGGCTCAATGTTACCGTCATACCTCCGGAGTAGTATTTGGTTCTCTGAATATTTTTACTGACTCGGTGTCTGAGCAGCTGTTCACCATCTCGCCGATGTCTGCTGGAAGAAATGCATCACCGGAAAGATTTCTTCAGGCCGCCTGGGCCAAGGGGAGGAGAGCTGCGCACAAAACTGTGTCGAACGATGGATGGACACGAACTTAGCCGTCCTCAAGCACCTGGAGACTCTTCGAGGGCAATGATCTAATCTGGATTATTATAAGGAAGTGCATTCCACACAAGTCATGGCAACGTGTGTTTGTCGCTATGTAACGATGCGAGGCAAACCCGGATCGCCAGCGCGAAATGGGAAATTGAGTTTGTATTATAAGTCAGGAAATATAAAGTCTCACAACTTTGTTTTGAATCGTCTACTCATGCTGCTTGTGCATGGCTTAGATCTACCTCGTAACGAGACCAGGCTTGTAAGCTCAATCCGACAGTCTCGAGGACGACTGCTCGACCTACTTAACCTTATAAGATCGGATCTACGCAAAGTAAAGGTCTGGTGAAATCATGCATTCAAGTAATTCCTTTTTCAATTGATCATTCAGCCCTCATTGCAGCACTCGCGGCAAGCTTTTATGACTGATATTTATGAACCACCACGTAAAACAACAAAATTCGCCCAGACCCAAAGAAAACCGTTATCTAGACAATGGCAAGCTTGGTGGCAGCAATGTCCAGAGCATCCACATCAGGGGTTAGCCGAGCGAAGGCCTTCTTCGATCCATCGGGTCTGTAGAAAAATTAGAATAGCGGCTCCAGCAGAATCATTGAAACCACGAAAACCAGTGTCCATACCTGACGAGGGTGTTGACCTTGACAGTGTCGACATCGTACAGCTTCTTGAGGGCCAGCTTGATCTGTCTCTTGTTCGCCTTGACATCCACAATGAAAACCAGGGTGTTGTGCTCCTCAATCTTCTTCATGGCACTCTCAGTGTTGAGAGGGTAAAGGACAACCTTATGGGCATCGAGACGGGGCTCATGAGGGATCGACTTGCGGGGGTACTTGGGCGACCGAGAGAGCTGAAGGGTCTTGGGACGGTGGAAGGTGGTGGAAGTGCGGATCTTGCGAGACTTGTGCGCCTGATTGAACAAAAGACTTTAGTACAGAAAATGGAACATAGGCTTCGCGGACGGATCAGTTCAACATACGCCTGCACCCTTCAAGACTGCCTTGGCAGCAGCGCCAGCCCTTGCGCTGGGCTTGGTCTTGCCTGTTCAATTCAGAAGCTGTCAGTTTCACTGGTGATAAACCCTGAACCAAAAATCTTGACACAATTGGAGATTTTGCCAACACAGTCAAAATCACTGAAAACAAACGACTGGAAAACAGAGAAAAGCCGTTGCGCGGTCGTGACATGTTGCTCCCGCCGATTCGAAAAGGTATAGATTGACTGGGCATAGGTGCGGTGATTTGGCGATTCTCATATATATTCATGTTCACAAACTCGTGCTCAAACCACCGACACATCTGCAATTTCATGGAAACAATGAACTCGCTCAGATTCAACCTACCTTGCTTGTTTTCCACCTTAGGGGCCATGGCTGTCGTCCGGCGCTGTCGTGTTGATTGTCGCAGTGTCGAGAGTCAAATTATTTCGAGAGTATTCGCTTAGCGAAAACCCTACGAGTGACTGTGTGCGTCACCTGACCTCCCCTCGCTGAGAGCATTCGATCTCTTGGCGCTGACTGAACCTGATCCGCTTTCCCCGTCTAAATTCGGCTAGGCCAAAAAGCAGTATTAAGATTTAGGACATAATAATAATTATTAGTGTATTTGTTTTACTAGTAACACTTAGACCATCTAGCAGAAATTCAGAACATCTCAGGTCCAGAATGTGGACATCACGTATATGCAGAAAGTGAGCGCTATTCTTTCTTTCTTGCTTCGATCCTCCTTTTCAAGAGATCCGCCCAAGTCGCCCCAGCCTTGGGCCACCGCGATTGTTTCCGTAGCTTCAAAATACAATGGCTGCCGTCAAAAAGCTTTCAAGGAAGCCAAGACTGCTCTCTCACACACGCCCGCCAACAGTTAGGGCGAAAAATCCAAAACTCTCAGCAAAGGCGACCCGAAATCTCATTCGATCCCATCACCGTCTTTTGAAATCTCGAGCCCAGGCATTAAAAGCAGGCAACGAGGACCTGGTCCGGGAGATCGATGGGCGGATCCAAGCAAATGGTGGCCTGGAGAGCTATCAACTTGCCAGCAAATTGGGACAATCGTTGGAACGTGGCGGCGACTCGAGCAAAGTCCTTGTGGATTGGGTCGCTCCGAGCTTAGCTCAGTTGAAGAATTCGCCTTATAAGCTACGAATGCTTGAAGTTGGAGCTCTAAGTACGGAAAATGCATGTTCTAAAAATGAGCACCTTGATGTCACGAGGATTGATCTAAATGCCCAGGAGCCAGGCATCTTGAAACAGGATTTCATGGATAGGCCTCTGCCCCGCGTTGATGATGATCGATTCCACATCATCAGTCTGTCTTTGGTGCTTAACTACGTTCCGAATGCAACAGGGAGAGGAGATATGTTGAAACGTTGTGTAGAGTTTCTAACGGAGACACCCCCGGCTGGCTCCTCCGTCACCATTCGTCCCAGCCTGTTTCTGGTCTTGCCGTTAGCTTGCGTCAAAAACTCGCGGTACCTGACACCAAGTAGGTTGCAAGAAATATTGTCCAGTATGGGATTCACATTGGCAAAGAATAAGGAGACGTCGAAATTGATATTTCAGCTCTGGGAGCATGACCGACGTGGCAAGCCTCGGCTGTTCAAAAAGGAGATTTTAAATCCCGGGAAGACGCGGAACAATTTTGCTATCAATGTTCAATAAGAAAGGATGCCACGGCAAGTGAAACGGAGGCTATTAGAACGGGCTCAATTCGCAAAAATCATGCCTTCTGGCAAAAAAGCCCAGGCAGTTCCAGTGATCGCCATGACAGATGACGTGACAAGGAGAAACCAGTCCAGTATGCGTTCGCCCATCCCGATCTCCTTACCAAAAATTTTCAGGTAGAATGCGAGAGGCAGTATGATGCAAAT
Source organism: Aspergillus udagawae (assembly GCF_001078395.1). Taxonomy (NCBI): domain Eukaryota; kingdom Fungi; phylum Ascomycota; class Eurotiomycetes; order Eurotiales; family Aspergillaceae; genus Aspergillus; species Aspergillus udagawae. The sequence continues at coordinate 2,784,651 of NW_025091267.1, read as the reverse complement.
TGTGAAACATAACGCAGACCCCATCAAGGCCATGATTTTGTCGAAGGATGGGAATACGATGGCCATCACAACAATTACAACCACCACAAAGATGCGTATGGTGGCTTGGAGTGATCGGCGAAGGGTTTCTGTCAGCCCTTCACGACGATCAGACATCGTGTTGTGGCGCGGTTCGAGTCCACAAAGAACTTCAACAGTGGCGACTAGAGGCCGGCAGCTAAATTTCATCAGTTCCGTGTCTTGGGGCGCCGAGAAACTATCCATGAAGTTCACTCACTTCAAGGGCACTTTGGTGATAGGAATGATTGCAATCAATACTATCACGCAGATAGACAGGGCCTGGGGATATTCAGTCGTCAATAGCACATTGGCTGTGATTTCATCTAAGACACCATCGCCGAACATCAACCATCCCACGATAGCCATTGCGCAATCCAATGAATACTGATGATTATGTTAGCGCTTGACACGCCGGCGGCGTGATGCAATACATACTGTGAATATATATGTCGCCCAAAGGCTCTTGCCGTACTTATGGGGATGCCTCATGTCACGATAGATACACGGGAAGCACGAGTGTGCTCCCCAAGGGGCTGAATTGAGAATAAGTCAAGTCAGCGCACGAGATTCGGACAAAGAAACTGGTAGACTCACACATAATAAGACCAAAACTGAGTGGAAGAGTAGCCCAGTTGTCAGGGAACATTGTGGTTCTGGCCGGTTGACGAAGGGAGCCTGGGCTATCTGGTTTGACCAAACCGTCAATGAATATGATGCTGACAACTGTAGATATTTAGTCCATCGTGCGAGCACCGTTCAGAGGCAGGAATGACACACTGGAAGTACAAGACAGGATGCCTAATATACTCGTGACACTTAGTAGCCGCAAGGGAACGAAGTTGAGCGGCATAAGCATAAACCCGCAAATTATTTTCCATTGTAGGATGCTCAGACCGGGTATCAGAGCATTAAGACTGTCGGCGAAAAGCACAACTAGGGCGACGCAAGCCCCTATCAGCTCCAGACAGAACAAAAGACTCGTCACAATCCGTGCATGATGCCCAAAGCTGATGTAGGCTACATCTGCATATGTCACGAGACTTCGGTCAACGTCTAAGCATTTAGCCAGGATCTTGGCAGTGTACGAAGTCGTCACAGCAGCGAAGAGGAGGAACGATAACCCCAGGAGCCACCCAGCGTATTTCATCGCCAGAGGCAACGACAATAGACCGACTCCAATCAAGACATTGACCGAATTGAAAACCGTTTGCGGCACAGTAGACTGGCCAACAATGACACTCTCTCGCGTTCCATCATCGTGCTGGATTTGTTTGACAAGGAGAGGCTCACCATCGGGAACTACAGTTGCGTTCCGATGTGCCACTTGTTCCCTATGAAATTGTATTGCGTTTCTTCGAGTCGCCTCACTGACCCTGGATGAGATTGTACCGTAAGATGTCCCCAGGCTCCTGTCCAATGACGAGCTAAGGATAGCGGTACTTGGAAACCCCCTTTTTGAGTGATCAGTGTTACCTCCGTCTCCTTCCTCGTCACCATGCAGCAATGGCCGTGTATAATCAGCCTCCTGCCTGGCTGATAAAGAGCTTCGCGATGCAAGATCCTCATTCCACCCCGAAGCCCATTCTTCATCCGGTCTAGCTGCCGCGAACGACGAACGTCGAGGGATAACTTCGGGGAAACAAGCGGCTCGTTGCCATGAGCGAGCAAAATGATCAATGCTGTTGGGGCCGCCCGCAAATCTGAAGCGCGCAGAGAACGAAGACGACCTAGACAAAAACATTAACTGGGAAACATTCTATGAGCGAACTTGATCGTGATATGCGTCACCTTTGTCTCTGCAAATCGTAGTCATTGATCGGACGGCCATCGTAGCTCGTTGAGCTGGCTTGGCTGTAGGCATCGGAATCGAAATTCCTCCCCTCATATGACTGCTGGTCATTGCCGCATGAGTCACCATGATTCTCAGCGGTCGACAATGGTTGCTCCTGCATTGCTCCTTTTTACTTTCTCTTTTCTATTGTATCCTGTCGGTCAGAGTTTCTCCCACAAAATATGGTGGTGGACTGTCGAGGAAGTTGTAGATACAAATAGATAGAACCGAGTCAACAAGGTATTAGCTGTCTTGGTCGTCCTGACAATAGATGTGCAAATCGTGGATTGTTGACTGCTCGAAGACTGTATCGAATGTACCGACAAGAGCATATATATAACGGGGAGACAGCGACATTAGACAAATATGCATTGTAGTGGTTAAGATAAAAGCTACTCCGTAGAGCAGGCTTGGTGAAGTGGGGTCTAATATCAGTAAGTACCTTACCTATGCTGGTAGATAAGAAGCCACCACATAACATGACCTAGAAATTAATCATCATATATTCAGATAATGATAATACAATGGACAGGGACTGGTATTAAATATTGATAAATGACAGCAGAGCATGAAAACGAGGGTGAAAACCAAAAGATCACAGGGATTGATCATGGAGAATCTTTAACAGAGAGAACCTTGAGCTCTGGTATTATGTATTTCAAAGAGCAAGAAAGAGATGATTATCAGAGCCACGAGGACATTGACTTGAGGAAGATCCAGTTGCCTAAACCACCCATCCGCAATGGCCTTTTGTGCATACATATTATTGCTTGCATGAAGTACTCCGTTCATCAACATAGCTAATATCATTAATGTATATTATTGGTACAACCCGCTCGCTGTGCCTCCAAGATTAGGCTTATGTCATCCTGGAAAAACAGGCGACCGACCCATATTGTCTGTTCCCTGCCACCCCACGGTGCCTGATGAAATTTGCTCCAACACCCCCGCTGGACCTGGACGGCAAATTGACCAGCTTTAAGGTATGTGACTCGATTGCTCCTTTCAGTCTCTTCTTCTTCTTTTTTTTTTTGTCTCAACTAAATACGAATTCGTCCTTAAAAAATTAAGAGGCGAATTTCTTCCGGCTTCTCTATCTTCTACCGCTAATAATAATCTTTGCCAGCATTAGACTGTTTAGACTGTCAAATTGTGAACCCTATTCTGCCTCTGGTCGTCAATTACCGTCGCCTCGCCCAACATGAGCGCGGCTCAGCCGAACGAAGCTGAGAAGAACATCGAAATATGGAAGGTGAAGAAGCTTATCAAGCGCCTTGAGGCTGCTAGGGGAAATGGAACCTCGATGATTTCTCTTATCATTCGTGAGCCTCTTCACATCCGCCCTTTTGCTCGATGCGTCGCTAATGTGAATCCTCAGCCCCCAAAGATCAAGTCTCCCGAGCGGCAAAGATGTTAGCTGAAGAATTTGTATGTCCAATTCCGTGGAGTCTGTATTTATGTCTAACTGCTCACTGACGGATGTGGTAGGGTACCGCTTCCAACATTAAATCTCGCGTCAACCGCCTCTCTGTCCTTTCAGCCATCACTTCTACACAGCAACGTCTTAAGCTGTATAACAAGGTTCCTCCAAATGGCCTGGTGATCTACTGTGGTGAAATTATCACGTCAGAAGGCAAGGAACGAAAGATCAACATTGACTTCGAGCCATTTAAACCTATCAATACCTCGCTCTATCTTTGTGACAACAAGTTTCATACAGAAGCTTTGAGTGAGCTCCTTGAGTCGGATCAGAAGTTTGGCTTCATTGTAATGGATGGAAACGGCGCCCTCTTCGGCACACTGAGCGGAAATACCCGAGAAGTCATTCAGAAGCTAAGCGTTGATTTGCCCAAGAAACACGGTCGTGGTGGTCAGTCCGCGTTGCGTTTTGCCCGTCTGCGTGAGGAAAAGCGTCATAACTATGTGCGCAAAATTGCCGAACTGGCTGTCCAAAACTTCATCACGAACGACAAAGTGAACGTTGCGGGCCTGATTTTAGCAGGTTCTGCTGATTTCAAAAATGACCTCAACCAGTCAGATATGTTCGATCAGCGTTTGCAAGCCAAGGTCATCAAAGTCGTGGATGTCTCTTACGGCGGAGAAAATGGTTTCAACCAAGCTATTGAACTCTCCTCGGAGACTTTGAGCAATGTCAAGTTTGTGCAGGAGAAGAAACTGATTGGCCAGTACTTCCAGGAAATCAGTCAAGATACTGGAAAGGTCTGCTATGGTATTGATGACACTTTGAAGGCGTTGGAACTCGGTGCCGCAGAGACCCTCATCGTTTATGAGAACCTCGACGTGACTCGATATGTTCTCAAGACGTCAACTGGCTCCGAAGTCATCGTCCATGCCACCAAAGCTCAAGAAGAGAACAGAGCGTTGTTCACCGACAAAGAGACTGGCACTGAGATGGAAGTTGTTGAGCAGACTTCGTTCCTCGAGTGGCTTGCCGAGAACTACAAAGATTTTGGTGCTACGCTGGAGTTTGTTTCAGATAAGTCCAGTGAAGGAAACCAGTTTGTGAAGGGATTTGGTGGAATTGGAGCACTCTTGCGGTACAAGGTCAACTTCGAACAGCTGGCCGATCTTGATGACGAAGATGAATTTTACGACGGTACGTCTTGAACCCTAAAAAAATTTATCATGCATGCTAACACAGGGCATCTATGCAGATTGACGGTTCAGCGGCCTCGCAGAGAGCGAGGATGAACGGCCAGAAGTTTCCAATATGGATCTTTTGACGGCTCGCCCTGTTGTTCGTGAAGGTGGCTTTCATGGTGAACCCGTGGCTACTTTGGCACGTACCGCGCTGTGGTCTGGACAAAACTCTATAAAGCTGCTCAGAGGTTTGTCTATAATCCATGTCTGACATACACTTTGGTCCAGGAACCGAGTCTGACAACAACGCATCAGGGCCATCCAAGCTTCGTAACATGGTCACTGAGTCTACCTAGTTTTCTCTGGGTCGGCCCGCAGTGTACCTTGCTGAAGAATGGTGGATCTGTCGTGCAGAACTCAGCCGTTCACAAAACATGGTCGGGCTTAGAACTAAGCTGGCGAAATTGAGATTGTTCTTTTCTGGCACAGTTTACTGGGTCGAAATTCCTTCCATTTACGCTCGTTATTTCTGCGTTCTCTATGTGACCAACGGCAACTAGCAAGCACCACGGTATTTGCCAGACTGGCTCTGTTCGCGATGAAACACGAATGTCTTCCTCTAAGAAAGTTGCCGTTCCGTATATAGAAAATCATATCTGTGCTTTCCAGGGATGTCAGATGAGATAGCATGTAACATGTATCAAACGCTGCTAGTTGAAAGCTGGTCTTTCCAAGTGCCAAGATGCCTGCAGCCCTCAGTAACCTGCTGCATCTTATCCAGAATTGTAGTAACCCCCTGGCTATTCTGGTCCGTAGGGAATTGTTGGCATTCGACAAAGAACACATATTGCCAAGCCCTTATCTGACTCGGTCGCGTGTTGATGCTGGTAAGATTCATACCAAAGTCCTTGAATATCAACAGAGCGTCTGCCAACGCCCCTGGAAAATCCTGACGGATTCTGAACGAGATCAGAGTCTTTTCCGCAGACGGTGTGAGCCGGGGATTTAAACCGACTGACGGCGCCTTCAAAGCGTCAAATGGAAGCCGGGCTGTACGTTCTGACTTTGTGTTCCTCAGAACGAGGAATCGCGTTGTATTGTCGGCCTTGTCCTCAATATTTTCCGAGAGTACATCTAGGCTGTGGTAGTCAGCAGCGAATCGGCTAGCTATGGCACCACTGTGTTCTTCTGTCTCGAGTGAGACCATCTCAGCAGCTTTTGAGGTTGAAGAAACGTCCTGCCTTTCGATGCCTTTTAAGAATTTCGCCAGGAAATTCTCACATTGACCCCATGCCTGGGGATGTGTATAGAGCTTCGTTATTGACCTTATATCCGGTTGCGACAGGGCCTTTCGAACCAGCAGGCAGTGGTGAACTGTCAAATAATGCTCTCCGCATACATTCACATCTTCGTAGAGCCCATATTGATCTGCTAAAAGATCAAGATTCTGGACAACTGATCCGTTGGTCGAATTCTCGACAGGGATGATGGCATAGTCTGCTTCGCCCTGCTGAACTGCGGCGAAAGCATCCGCGAACGATAGGCAGGGTGACAACTCAGCCGAAGATCCAAAACACTCAACGGCAGCCTGTATCTCCACATTAATGATGTTCCGAGGTTTATGATGAGCTCACCATTCCTGACCTGATGGGAAAAGGACGCTGCAGGGCCAAGAAAAGCCACTCTGATCGGCTCCATGAATCCCTGAAACTTGGTCTCTTCCTTAGATTCTCCGGAACAATTAAGGAGGGGGTTTCCAACTTTGTCAGTCAAGCCCCAGTGAGCTCCAGCATTTCTGACTTGTGAGTTACTCGTAGCTGCGGACGAGTCCGTCAGAACAAACAAAACAAACAGCAGCTCCAAGTTCGCTGCCACAAAGCCTAGGACATGCAAGGGCTCGAGTCATCATGTTACTGTTGGACTGATCACATGAATCTGGCATCACTAGATGAAAGCAAATACAACCGGCCTCCCATTCCCATTGGGACGGCTATACACAAGCACCAAAATGCGAACTTACTCAACATTCTCTGGAAGCTTGCGCCAGGAATTGATAGCACGACGACTTCCCTTAATATATGACTATCTTCATCCCCAACCGTCTCATCTCTTGAACCTGACTTTGATGGATATCATTCCACACTGGCAGCACACAGGGTACAAGCATACGACCCTCCCCTCGATTAAGCGACCCCCACCCCTGAAGCCAGGGCATCATTTAGTCTACTTTCCTCCTCAAGTCACTCTATCTCAAATACTCCCTGACGGTACTGATACTTTGCATTTCCCGGGGCAGCCATTTATCAGGCGTCTTTGGGCTGGTGGAAGGGTCAGATTCCCATTGATGTTTAGTCCTCTCCTTGATGGCAGTCGAGCTGTCTGCATTGAAACAATTCGGGACGTAATAGTCAAAGGCCATCAAGGGGAGGAAAAAATTTTGGTCGATATAGAGAGACGTATTGGCACGGTCAAGGAAGACGCGGCGGAGGAGAGTATCAGGGGGCGTTTATGGAGTGACAACGCGAATGAAGACCGGGAGTCATCAGTTATCGAAAATAGAAGTCTTGTTTTTATGCGCCAAAAGACCACACAGCAAATCGAAGCAGATAAAGGGGTCTTTGAGAAGGTTCGCAGGAAAATTCAGCGTAATTGAGACCAAACCAAGATTTGCTTTCGAGGACGTACTGACTGTCATTTTTAAAGCTCCCTCGGACGCCGAATTTCGCCATAAGATCAAACCCAGCAAGGATTTATTATTTCGATTTTCAGCACTCACATTCAATGCACACTCTATTCACCTTGACACATCTTATACCCGGAACGTTGAAGGTTACCCAACCCTCCTTGTTCACGGCCCACTGACTCTCACATTGCTCCTCACAGTTTTGCAGAGCTACTTAGTGGAGTCTAACTGCGCAATCAGTGAGATAGAATATAGAAATCTGTGTCCTTTATACGTTGACGAGGACTTAACCATCTGCGGTAAGCCCAGATTCGACAAGGGAAGCGGAGCTTGGGATGTTTGGATTGAAGGAAACAATGGGGGACTGGCGGTCAGAGGCACTGTGAAGACAAAGAAGTGTGAAATTTCGCGGTGATAGATTTGACAACTGACAATGATCACATTGTGCTTGTATCGCGAATGGCAATGAAAGTGAAGCTTGTCCCAAACTGCCGGTGCAACAACGGAACTAATACAATGCGAGCGACCAATGGACCGCTTCTTGACGAGAGCTTCTATCTCTTGATCGAAAACTTGAGACTTACCAAATGTCCTCGCTTCCAGTCACTAGCACAGTTCGTGATGAGCATTCGATGCTAAGTCATTAGCCTCGAAATGTTGGGTCTGTATACGGGCCTTGTCGCTCGTGCGTTTGTGCTTAGAAGGAAAAATAAAGGGAAAGAAAGACTTTGATCATGTCAAGAGTACAGAAGAAGGGTTAGTCCCTACCAGGCCATCTTGACTTGAATTCAAGCACAGGATCCTTAGACAAAATACAGTTCGGCATTAAATAGCTGGAGCACTACTCATCAGGCATAGCTCTTTATTCCGTCTAACAAAACCCTGCTGAAAGCATCAGCCACGACGTTTAGGTACCAGCCCTATGTAAAGAGAGACGGAAGGTAGAAAAGCTAATAGTTTGTTTGACGATGATAGAGTGCTGTTCTGTATGAGAGGTCATGGTAAGAGTGCTGTAAGTCATGTATTTGCACGTGACCCTATACCTCTCAAGGTACCAATAAAGTGGGTCTGTTCGTCTAACGGAATGGAAAAACTTTATCAAGCAGAAGCTAATTCTTGCACACGTTTTATTCCTTGGAAGCAAAATCTCCTTCTCTTACCTTTTGATATAACTTGTCAATGGCATTAAGTTGAAATACTTCCCAAAAATCTGCCGCTATTCTGTGATATGTAAACTGTGATTCTTCTAACAATACAGTCAGGCAGTGGGAGCCAATTTACAATCCTACTCACTAACATGGATCGTTTCTGGTCTGCTCCTCCTGTCACGAGGTACTCCTCTACCGCCTTGAAGTCATTATCTTGAGGGATCCTGTCTAACGTTTGATGACAGGACGCTTACTGCTCTAACATTTGCTCAATCAGCTCTGGTTTATGGTGGCCTGCTGAGTGGCTATTATGTTGTCTTCATTCCGCGGCTGATTTTCAGGCTTCCGCCTCAGTTATGGAGATTGTTTTCACCTTTCCTTCTGACAGGATCGGGTCTTTCCTTCATATTCGATCTTTACTTTAGTACGACTTCATGTCGGACTGGTCCTTAGCCACGCTAACCTGCCATTAGTGTATACCTATGGCAGCGCACTTGAGACAGGCTCACCCCGTTTCAGTTCGCCTGGTGACTTCTTCACCTACGTTTTATTCGTAGCCTTTGTTATCATGGTAAGTCTAGAGGACAAGTATCGGATGGGCCATCATCCGATGGAAAGCCACCACACTTCCTCAACGTTTCCTCATCTCTACAAACCTTCTCTTTGAACCTAGCATAGTCACCTCGCGTTATCTGCCCGCCCAGTCTCAACTAGCTGAAGCGGTTCCTGGAAGCGAGGAAGATCACCCCTGCATCCCATACAGCGCCTCTCATTGATCCTATAGGGCTGTATGCGTTGTGGGTATGGTGGGAAGACCACTGAGATAGCCATCGTGATTAAATAGTATCACGTTGGTGGTTATGGTGCCCTACATTCCATATACTCTTCTATCTGTAATGTCAATCATGAATTGTTATACTCTCCTGAAACCTGTTCCATTTTCTACCTTTGAAGTAGCCTTGATCGAGTACACAATGCTGATGAATCGAAGGTCACCGCAGGTTACTTCTTAAGTGGCGTAATCTTCACCTCGGGTGAGCCTAACCTGGCGAATCGTGTTTTCACCCATGCTAACTTGCGACAGCTCTCATCCTAGCATTTGTGTATACGTTTGCACAGGACAATCGGGGGAAAAGAGCAACCTTTATTATCATTCAGATACCCATCGAATACTTACCCTGGGCGATGCTCGTGCTCACTCTGGTCATGGCCGGGTGGCCCGCTGCATTGAGCGAGGGCATGGGAATCATCGCTGCCCACTTGTATGATTTCCTCACACGTCTTTATCCGACCTTCGGCGGAGGGAGAAACTACCTCACCACGCCAGCTTTCGTAAGGAGATTTTTCGCCGCCTACGCCCCTAGAGGTGAATACCGGACCTATGGAACAGCTTATCGGCCAGCGGGCCAAAACTCCCCTTCCTCGTCAAGTGGCTGGGCTTCATCCTTTCAGGGCTCATGGGGTGGAAGAGGGCCAGGGCGGAGACTTGGTGGTAGCTAATTTGGCAGGAAACAGACCTAGACTCCGAGGCTCTACTGTTTTCTTTCTATCTTTTTTTTTTCTTTGCCGATGCTGTCGATACTGCATAGTACTGTGGCTGGCGGCTTCCTTATTTTAACAAGTATCACCTCCGCTTCATCCTTGAGATCGAGAAGTTTCATAATCCAGTACATCATGGCATTCAGAACACAGAGAGTTATAAAAATGTAGACGCAGGACCCCGACAGTCTCTTGTGTAAGCGAGAGTAGTCTTTGACGGTTTCAGCTATTTATGCAGCGCAGCGCACCGCAGAGACTAATGCAAACCGAAGTCCGAGAAAGACAAAATATGATGATGTGGATTACCTTCAAAGAAAGTCACGGGACTGTCGGCGTGATTCTGAGATTCCCGACGCTAACCTCTTTGGTAGCTAAACCTTTTGCCGCACTTCAAAATTTCCCAAAAGTTTCTTTTCTCATTAGCGCCAGAGCAAAACCTTGGTGGAGTCAGTGCAATTTTTCCTGCGCTTCTCACCAAAACGCGCCCTCACCTGGTGACATTGAACCCTTGAAGCCAAATTTCAAGATGGCAGTTTCAGTGGCTAAGGAAGAGATGGACTATACCATCAAGCCTGAGGCTGGTGCCTCCAACATCTCCACAGAAGAGTGGCCCTTGCTGCTGAAGAACTATGACAAGCGTACGTGAATACTTGATCAAATTCATGACCCTTCGCTCTGCAGGATGGCAGGGTTATGTTGTGTAAAGTAGCTTGAACTGATTTTATCCCAGTCATGGTGAGAACCGGTCATTTCACACCAATTCCCGCTGGTTGCTCGCCTCTCAAGCGTGACCTGAAGTCCTACATCAGTTCGGGTGTGATCAACCTCGACAAGCCTTCCAATCCATCTAGTCACGAGGTTGTCGCTTGGATGAAGAGAATCTTGAGGTAAATTGTAATCTTTCTGCGCTGATATTCGAAACCAGATGCTAAGATCATCGCGTGTTTTGCAGGGCGGAGAAGACTGGTCACAGTGGAACTCTTGACCCTAAGGTCACCGGTTGCTTGATCGTCTGTATTGACCGTGCCACCCGCTTGGTCAAGTCCCAACAAGGTGCCGGAAAAGAGTACGTCTGCGTCATTCGTCTCCATGACAAGATTCCCGGCGGTGAGGCTCAGTTCAAGAGAGCCCTTGAGACCTTGACTGGCGCTCTCTTCCAGCGGCCTCCTCTGATCTCTGCTGTCAAGCGTCAGCTTCGTATCAGAACCATCCACGAAAGCAAACTCTACGAGTTCGACAACGATAGACACCTTGGCGTGTTCTGGGTCAGCTGCGAGGCTGGAACTTATATTCGAACTCTTTGCGTTCACTTGGGTCTTTTGCTTGGTGTCGGTGCTCACATGCAGGAACTTCGGCGTGTACGAAGTGGAGCTATGGACGAGAACAATGGCCTCGTGACTCTTCATGACGTCCTGGATGCGCAGTGGATGTACGATAACCAGCGGGACGAGTCTTACCTCCGCAGGGTCATCCGACCTCTCGAGTCTCTTCTCACAACCTACAAGCGTATTGTCGTCAAAGACAGCGCCGTTAATGCCGTGTGCTATGGCGCAAAGCTCATGATTCCTGGTCTCCTACGCTTTGGTAAGTTCTGTTTACTCTTGGTGATGTCCATTTCCACCTGGTTGCTGACCGAGGTCCAGAGGCTGGCATTGATGTCAACGAAGAAGTTGTTCTCATGACTACAAAGGGTGAAGCCATCGCCATTGGTATCGCTCAAATGTCTACTGTTGAACTTTCGACCTGCGATCATGGAGTCGTAGCTAAGGTCAAACGTTGCATCATGGAGCGTGATCTCTACCCTCGCAGATGGGGTCTGGGCCCTGTAGCTCTGGAGAAGAAAAAGCTCAAGTCAGCTGGAAAACTGGATGTAAGTTGTTAGGAGTTGCCTTCCAACATAGGTTCTTGTGGTTTTTGTACGCTGACGAGTCCTCAAGAAATATGGCCGAGCAAATGAGGACACCCCCGCCAAATGGAAGACCGAATACAAGGATTACAGCGCCCCCGAAGAAGCTTCCGCTCAGGCAGCACCTGAATCGACGGCTAAAGAAAACCTGGCTGCTGCCCCAATTACCGAACAGGACGAGACACCATCTTCACCCCAGTCCAAGATGGATGTCGATGAAACCAAGGAAGAGAAGAAACGCAAGAGGCATGAGGGCGAAACACCAGAGGAACGTGCAGAGCGCAAGCGCAAGAAGAAGGAGAAGAAGGAAAAGAAGGAGCGGAGGAAATCCAAGCAGGAGAAGGAGGACAGTGATGACAGCGACTAGACAATACACTGGGACCTTAATACCTTGCTCGGATATCGGGCTTCCATGGTTGGAAGACTTCGTTGCTGCTTTGTATTTGCTTCTCGAACTGCCATACGGGCACGCTGTCTGTACCTTATTTTGTTTCTTGTTTATCGGAGTCTTGGGTTGAAAAGGGAACCAATGTTAGTCTTTCTTGTCTCATTTACAACGACTGCTCTCATGTCAGCAATCATAGAAAGAGACTTCACTCCATCTCTCGTATGAATATTCGAAAATTGTAACATGGTTCAACCGACGTGAGTATCCAGCCAGCGTCTATGATTGCGGTATTCCTGGATTACCAGTGTACAGCTATCCATTTAAAATTGTATCACTTGTCTCCTCTTGCTGGCGTTCGACAAACGTGTTTATTTAGTTTGGTTGTTGGATGGGCCTTTCAGTGTCGTGACTTGTGACCTTTTCGCCAATGGTCTCCGCACCAAATCCGACAAGCCGATTATTTCCCCGCCGCCCGTCCCACCTGCTACATGGATGCCATCCTATACTGCGTCGCAACGTCTTTCTCTCCCTTTGTTATCTCACCCTAATCATCGGCTTGTTCTCCACCCACGCGACCTGTCTCCTTTCCGGCTTAACGTGAAAGAAGTATTTAATACCACCAGGTGCAGACCATCCGGACGTCTTCATGGCTGCAGAGCTCACATCAACGAAGCTCAATGCGGAGAATCATCTGCTCCTGGTAATTCCCACCACTGCCCCTGCCTATACCGCTCTACTGATGTCGGCATCTTGTGGTCATATAGGATCAGCCTCTTCTACGATTACCTCATGAGCTTGCGCGGAGAAACTTCAAATCTGTTCAACGACTTGTCGAGCGGGAAAGAGAATATGTCATTCCCGCACTCAAAGAGGCCGCCAATGTCTCCCTGTCGAATGGTCAGACCCCGGATCAAACTCTAGCGGCTCTCGACTCTATGTTGGCTCGCATGCAAAACCTGAAACGTAAAATGGAAAGTATCCAGCAAGAGGAAAAGAAAATCCAAAACCAGTCACGAAAACGTATACAGCACCTGGAGCATCTGCACCAAATTCCTAGCTTGGCAGATGTCAAATATGACCAGTGGTCCAGGATCAGGCTGGATAGACTGGTGGTTGATCACATGCTGCGTTCCGGGTACACTGAGAGTGCTCAGCAGTTGGCCCAGGAGAAGGGAATTGAAGATCTAGTTGATCTGAATGTCTTCGTACAGTGCCAAAGGATTGCTCAGAGCTTGCGCCGTGGAGAAACAAAGGACGCTTTGCAGTGGTGTAACGAAAACAAAGCGGCGTTGAAGAAGAGCCAGGTATGTGGATTACACATGAACATAGCCGTGTCTCGAATCTGGTCTCATTCACTAACAAACCAGACACAGTTCAATCTGGAATTTGAATTACGCCTGCAGCAGTATATCGAAATGATCAGGACAGGGGATAGAGGGAAGCTCATAGACGCTTTGGCACATGCCAAACGATATCTTACTCCGTATACCGAAACACAATCAAAAGAAATCCATCGAGCAGCAGGACTACTCGCCTTCCCTCAGGACACTAAGGCTGAACCATACAAGGTACATACGTCTAACCCTGGTCCTCAAATCCGCCCATTGTGCCTGAAATATCCAGCTAACAGATTTTTAGTCGATGTACTCATTCGACCGGTGGAATCACCTGTCTGACCTCTTCATCCGCACTCATCATGAACTTCTATCGTTGCCTTCAAGCCCATTATTACATATTGCATTGTCTGCTGGCTTATCAGCCCTCAAGACTCCATCTTGCCATTCGGCATATACCTCGTCGAGCTCCAACTCTCTATCTACCGCGACATCCGTATGTCCCATATGCTCGACTGAGCTGAATGAACTTGCGCGTAATATGCCGTACGCCCATCATGCTAAGAGCTATGTTGAAAGTGACCCAATTGTCTTGCCAAATGGTAGAATTTACGGTCAGCAGCGGTTACTAGATATGAGCAAGAAACTTGGCTGTGTTGAAACAGGCAAGGTGAAAGATCCCACCACCGGCGAGATCTTCGACGAGAGTGAGATGAAAAAGGTTTACATCATGTAGTTGTGGAGGTATCCAGAATGTCGAGGCTGCTGCATGTTTCATATTCTCTCCTGATTTGTGTATTATTATCAGAAGGCACTGGAGAGGCGAAGTACGAGAACAAAATTCTTAACAGCCTAGTCGCTATCGTCACTATTGGACGAGTCCCTTGACCTTTTCTTATTCCTTCCCTTCCTGTCCAACCTAGCAGCCTGTGGATTCTTCGGCGGGGCAACTTGATCTTCTTGCCTGACCTCAAAGACGTACATTCTCGCCTCGCGGTCTTCTCCCCTCCACCCCCCTCTTCCCCCATGCTTTCCTTCGATCTCGCCGAGGGTTCGAGCGTGGGAGTATCCCTGGTAAGAGCTCCACGGAAATCTAAAACTCGTGACCACCCGCAAACCAGCGTGCCGTGCAAGATCCTTGATATTCCATAAGGTGTAAGGCTCGCCTTCAAACATGGTCACTAAAATTTGTCCTGGGTCGGTCCTGTATCTAACTCGCCGTCCATGGGCGAGGATATCCTGATCATCCTGCTCGCCGGAGTCTGATTCACTGTCTTCACTTGAGCTCCAGTTGTCATCCCTCTCGTCTTCATCATCGCCGTTCACGACTTGCGGATGGGCCGACAACAGTGGCACGCAGGCCTTGAAAAAGGCGACAAGTAATTCCTGGTTTGAGCGAACCTGTCGATTCACGTCCGTTGATAGGCCACCGACGTGTGGGAAGTTGAAACATATGATATCCCAAGGACCGCCTGTAGTGGTTGCTGGCTCGACCTTCTGCCTGTTTTCCTGCCAAGCAGGACGTTTGCGCTCG
This sequence comes from Aspergillus udagawae, assembly GCF_001078395.1. Classification (NCBI taxonomy): domain Eukaryota; kingdom Fungi; phylum Ascomycota; class Eurotiomycetes; order Eurotiales; family Aspergillaceae; genus Aspergillus; species Aspergillus udagawae. Next base: position 2,769,627 of record NW_025091267.1, on the reverse strand, counting down.
CGGCGTGCAAAGCCTGTGCGGACATCCTTCCCACCTCCGGCGGAAGATCCGAGTTTTCGCGCATCAACTGCGAAGAGTACGTTTGGACCGCGACGCTTGCAGTCTTGTTTCTTTTCAGACTGCTCTTCGCATTTCTTTTTTTCCTGCGTGCTTTCCTTCTCTGTCTCAGATCCATCAGGATCATTCTGTTTTTCCTTATTTGAGAACGAGCTAAGAAGATCCTGGACATGCTGTTTAGCTTGTGGATATTTGCTGTATAGCACCTCTTCTGAGTCGTAGCATGTGGCCAGGATATTCCTGCAACGGTGCTGCACTGCTAGAGAGCGAGCAAATGAGAAATCTCCTAGTAAACATTTCATTAGACTATTTGAAATCCAGGAACTCCGGTACCTGAAGCGCAAGGCACATAGGCTCAGCCGAGCCAGCATGTGTACACGAAAGTAAAAGCGCAGAATAACCTCAGGTCGGGTCGGGTCAATGTCAATACAGGTCGCTAGTATACCATAACTTCAACAAAGCCAACACGACGAGTACCCTCGCATATTAACACATGCGGAAACATCGACGCTCGCTTGACTCTTGTCGGGACAAGCATATGAGACAAACGTAAATAGGGAAAACAGCACAAACTGAAGGGCTCTGGACGCTCCACGTATTCGGAAAAGAAAATAATCAAAAAAAAGAAAAAAAGAAAAAAGGAAAAGGTGAATCTTGAAAAGCAGTAGCGAAGTATGAAGAAGAGGAAGCGCTCACCCTCACCCACAAGTAGGATACGATCTCTCCGTCCGAATGGGACAATAGGCCGTCGATGTTGGGCCGGATTCTTTTTCTTCTTGTCCGCTGTACCATAGTTGCTAATGCAACTCTTCTGGGTCTTGGATGTCGAAGATGGCCCCGCGGATGTAGATAATCTCGAAAACATTTGCATTTTCCGGGGTCCTCTGATGCCAGGCCCATCACCGCGCTGGGGCCCGTTGGCTCGGGCTTTCTTCGATCTGGGCATGTCTAAGAAATATAAACTCGAGTCCTTCAGGTCCTGTCGTCTTCAGGATGGATCTAAACAAAGATAGAACTGAGAACTGGAACGGTCCTCTGAACTAACTGGATAACTGGCCCCTCTAGTGACTGCTTCCCCATTGAGGTAGGAATCATGTCCGCAACCAAAAGAAAAAAAAGAAAATATTAGTTCCAAACCTGCGTGCGGGCCAATTCATTCCCCGAGGTCGATGGATTTCTTGAATATGATTCATCAGGTACGAAACAGAGAATAACTGACCTTCTCATTTCGTAGGTTACAGTTTTGTTATATCCTGAATTGACGTCTATTCATATTTTTAACTCCGTAGCAATTTCGACAAAAGAACGGACCATGCCATCCAAACCCGCTCTATAACCATATTAAAAAGAAGTACAAGGTTGTTATATACATCACACTGCCAAATAAAAGAAAAATCCACTGTCTTCAACATCTGGTCTGTCTGCAGTCTCAAAATTCGCGAAAAATGGCATGCATATGAGCAAGTTGTATCAATTAAGACGCGGAGGGTGAAATGAAAGCCGTGACCAGAATTTCGTGATTTGGAACAAAAATCTCAACAGAAAGAGAGAGGCCTTCCCATCAAACCGAACACGATGAGGGCAAGGCGATGTACCTAGGAAGCACATCGACCCACAAAGGCCAAAAGCAATAACGAATTGACCGAAATGCGGACAACTGCGTCTGAAGGGGAGTATAGGTACATATCACATTCATGTTAGTGGTGACACCGCACTCGTTTCGGGGAGCTGATTCGACCTGATAACAAGGGCGTGCGTCGTCCATGATAAGGCGCATTTCGGTGCTCGCTAAACCTTCACTTCATGGTGGTGTGATTCAGGAGCGCAGAGAGTCTCTCATGCTCTGGCTGCTAGCACTAACGGGGGGGTTCGACATTGGCAGCACACCGGTCTTTGGCTTGGCACTTTGTTTAATCTTGGCAACGGCGTAAACAATTCCGCTGATGAAACCGACAACAATGGCAGAAACGCTGGGGAAAGTGACGGGGGCATCGAAGAAGATCAAGCCGGAGAGTGCGATGGGCAGCTTGTTCAGAGCGCCGACCATGGAATAGGTTGTCGACGAGGTCACGCGGACACACCAAGCGGAGGTATAGGAGATGAACACGGACGAGAGACCTGAGATAATCATGGCAAACAAGATGCCGCTGCGATCGGCGGGGGGGAAATTGCGCGCGATGTTTGCTGACGACCAGTCCTCCATTAAGAAGGTGAGAACCAGAAGCACAGGGATTGACAGAAGATTGTTGTAGAACATGGCTAAATGAGGCAGAAGGTTAGGCGCGAGCTTCAAGGTTTTGTGGCATAGACATAGAAACAAGAAGGGACATACTGTCAAAATCCTTGAAGTTAGTCAGCTTGATTCGCTTGCGCATTCCCAGGACGAAGGACGAAGTGCAGAGACAGTTGATCAACATCCAGATATAACCAGCATTGAGAGTCGACACCTTAGCAGTAGCGTCTCCACTACTTTCAACTGCATGCTTGATATCGGCCCACGCGGCGATGATGGAACTGAGGACCATGAGTCCAAAGGAGAAGAGGGTCATGCCTGTCACCGAACCGCCAAACCAAAGCACCTCTCCGTAGGCGATCAAGATGATGGTCAGATTCTTGAAGATAGTGTACACAGGGATCGACAGAAATTGCAGTGCCTTGGAGCCCGTGTAGATCATGCCAATCAGAAGCAGAGTGATGGGAAACCCTGGCGAGAAAGAAGACTTGTCAGATTGCTTTGCTTGACGATACCCAACGACGAAACGGGATGCTTACACTTCTTGGCCTCATCCGAATTGAAGTCGCGATATGTAATCAGATTGCTAGCCTTGCATGTTTGAATCGCCACAATACAGACAACAGACTGGAGTGAAACGATGTGGTGAGCTCAGGCTTGGTGACAACTACGCCCCGGAAAATCTGCCCAACTTACCTGCACGCAAAGGAGGAAGAAATTGAGATTGAAATCCGTGCCGGAAAGGACATATTTGTTCATGACAGTCATCAAAATAGACGAACCGCAATAAGCCAGCACGGGCAGAATGGGGTTATTGGCAAGCTGCGCGGCTGGAGGACCTCTGGGTTGAACAGCAGGGGGCGGCGCCTCGAAATTCTTATTGCCGTGATCTAACTTATCCATCTCGACGGTATACTCATTCGTTTTCTTGTCGTCCGCCATGGTGTGAGACTGATAATCGGATTAGAAGACCGAGGGAACAAGAAGGAAATATCCAGACAAAATCGAGGAACGAAGGGGAGAATCTTCAGTGGCACAAACAATTGCCGGTGAGTCGGATCCGTGAGGGAAAAAAAGGTAAGATGAAGACAAAATGAATGTGAGAAGCAATGAATGATAAGACAATATATTATATAGGGAAGAGCCTTGCTTCCTTGTCCACTTCCTTATGTTCCTCCTATTTGAATGAGGTATGTAAGGAAAGGGGGGTTGGTGGGAAATAAAGCCAGAAGTTCTGATAAGATGAGAATGGTGCATGGAAGAATTATAATCAATCAAATGTTATTATTTTTCATTACAGAGGTATCACTCTTGCTCTTTTTTATTATGAATAATAATGAAGAATACCCTGCCTGACGTTTCAGGCCGCCGCCCCGGAAGCGGCATCCTGGAAAAGGTACCTTGGATACGGAGTACAGGTAATGTATCTGATAATTACATACAACGCGAATATTAAGTGTGTCCAATACCTACCTTAGGTAGGTACCTTAACCATCATTGATACACAAAGACCTAAGCCTTGGATAGCAATACTAGAGCACTGCTTGAGATTGCTGACAAGGTGCCTATTCCACCACTGATGGACGAGGTTAATTTCGATGATAGGGTTAAAGGTGAAATTTTATGTTGAGATTTTCTCTTATCTGAGCAATAGAGCTTGACCTCCGTATTGATATCACGTTATGGTTTTATCTCCGCTGTTCCCTTAACTTTACAATGACAATTGTCTGCTTTTATCAACCAACCCGTTTGGGTTCTCAAGATTTTTCGAACTATGAATCCGTCTGTCTCCTGAGCGTCATCTTCTGAAACGCTATTCGACTAATAGGTCTGGAGAACAGACCTGCCAGCGCCATGAATCAGGATTCAGAGCAGAAGGACCACCCCGCTCGAGATCTAGACGATGATAATGACGACGATTCCCTGTTCGAAGCCCTCGAGAACGAAGATGATTCTGCCTACCGTGCGCATCGCATCGAACAACTCAATGCCGAGTTTTCTGCGGCCAAAAACAACCGATCCTCTTTTCGCGGTCCAGCAACCACTCTCGTTGAAGGCCTCTACCCGACTCTGAAAGACGACCAAGCCGTGCTAGATTTCTCAACACAGACCCATCGTTGTGTCATCCATTTTGCCCATCCGGATTTCGCCCGCTGCGGGGTCATGGATGAGCATATCCGGGCGTTGGCAACACGGCACCATGAGGTGCGCTTCGCGCGCGTCGACGTGCGCAATACCCCGTTTGTGGTGGACAAACTGAGCATACGAGTCCTTCCTTGTGTAGTTGGGTTCAAGGACGGAATTGGTGTTGAGCGTGTGGTGGGATTCGAAGGCCTTGGAGCCGGGGGCCGGGACGGGGCTGACAGCTTTAATATCGCGACTCTAGAAAAGCGACTACTATGGAAAGGGATTCTAGGCCAGACGAAGTTCAAAAATAGCGAGGATGATTCTGATATATCTGAGGGTGGCAGTGGTGACGAAGGGTCCAGCAGGAGACGGCCAGGTACTGGGCGACGGACTATTCGGAGCGGAAGTGGGCGACACCATGGAGGGGATAATGACGATGACGACGACTGGGACTGAGATGACAGTATTCACCGTTAAGCTCTTTTCCGCAACGGCATGACCAAGTTGTCCTGTCTCACCCGTGGAGAACAGCCATAGCTCTGGCTTGCAAATCATAATCTGGTGTGCCAATGATCATAGACATCTCAAGTGCCCAACGCATCGTGCAATTAGACTAATACTGCCACTCATAGCATGTTTGGGTGCCTTGTATAGTGGGACTTAAGGGGTAAATGAAAGAATGTGTCTTCCCCGTCCTCACGCAATGAGCAGTCAGAATTTGCCATGTCAAACACATAATTGAAGACAGCAAGGCCGGAAACGCCATTGAGAAGCATGAGAAACTTCTTTCTTTTACGAGCACACTGAAGAGAATTGTCACTTAAGGAAAGGAGTAGGAGGACACTTCAATCATGAGAGACAAACGGAAGGTCAATTGGCTAATATTGAACCTAAACTGCATGATCATTGAGTGGTAAAGTTACAGGCGATGTGGCTCAAGGCAAATGAGAAACAAGACCATCTTCGGGAAGAAGAAATCGAATGCTCCATGGAAGCATGGAAATGTCGTATGAATAACAGAAATAACAAGGGAAATTTATACAAGCGTTTCAAACCAGTCACACCACGTCTACCTGCTCGCTTGAGGAAGCTGTTGTTCTTCAACAAGTAAAGTCAACGAGAGAAAGGAAATAGAATTCAGCCGCGTAGCGTTGGCACAATGGTGCTCGTAAGAGAGAGAAGGAAAAAGCTGAGGAAAGCAGGCTTAGATGGCTATGTTCTTCATTTCCCCCAAGACCTCAGCTTCCGAGACCGCGGTTGTCCCTTGGTTAGACTCACGTCTCTGCACCTTTTCTGCTTTGGGTGACTTCTGCTCGTCATTCTTGTCTGTGAGGTCCTGGTTTTCCTTCCCAGAAATTTGGGGTGTAACCACCTCCATCAGATCATCGGTTTCAGGCTCCTTTTTGTTTCCCTTGGGAGCATCCTCGGGCGTCTCAACTTCAGCACTTGTAACCACGGGACTCGTCGCTTCTTCTGTGACTCGAGCTAGAGGACTCGAAACGCCGAACTGCGTCTTAGGGCTCTGAGTAGAACCGCGGTTGGGAAACCGGTGAGGAGACCGGCCTCGTTCTTCACTAGGTGTTGGGCTTCCATACGGGGATTCTTTCCCGGGTCGGCTGTTCGTGTTGAGTCCCAGTCCATTTGGTGCCTTGCGTCGAGGGGCTCTTCTGCCATATTTCTGATCTGTCCTCCAGCGCAGAATCTCCAAATACGGCGGCTCAACATTTTGACCCTTAAATTCCAACAATTTAAGCTCATTCGTCTCCTCATCTACGTTGACTTTACCACTGCAAATATCATCCGCGACCACAGCAAGGAAAGCAGCCCAAGAGCGAGCGACAACGTATTTGCAGTCGTAGTCCCGACCGAAAATGATGACCTGACCCCATTTCCCAGCGGGGCCAGGGGCCAAGTCGATCGCAATATTGTTTCCACCCCAATCACGAGCAAGAGGGATCCAGGCAGGGTGTGCGTATGCCTTCTGTACAGCGCCTGGAGGCTGTGAGTCCTGGCGGTCCAGAAGGTCCTGTCTCCAGAGAGGATTCGGGCCTTGCGGAGGAGGTGCTGCAGAGGAAGAACTTGCTGTGGCTTTCGGCGGAGGATTCATCATGCTGGAGTTGCTCAGAAACTCTTCATTGACGGTTCTCCAGTTCTTCCATTCTTGAACGATTTCCTCGCAGTCTAGAAGCATACATCCGAAGATAACGCCTGTGGGGAGGCCAGGGCGCTCCTGACCGTCGTGGATCATGAGGGACTCCCGCACCTCCAACGGCAGACTGCAATCCAATTCATGCTCCAACTCATTTATATCGTTTTGAGTGCACCCCTCGCAAAGATTATCGTGTAGCTCTTCGTAATTATTTTCCAGCCATCGCTCAATTTTCCGCCATGAATGGGCCACCGGGGGCGGAGGCGGAGCTCCGTCATGGAAGCTTTGCATCTGAATCTCCGGGGCACCATCTGCGCCACGTTCAGTTGATCGCCGCTTCTGGGAAGAAAGCGACCTCAATCCGGGGGAATAGGGACGATTAGGAGAACCAACTCCGGTAGGGGAACCAGTCCACCCGTTAGAATTGGAACTTGTAGACCCTTTCGGTTGGTCATCCTCAAATGTATCAGTCAGATCCGGTCGAGACTCAATGGCGCTCGTCGCAATAGATGTGAGGGGCTCATGGCGGCTTTGGCTCAAAGGTACATGTCTTCCGGTCCGATACGGGGAGTCGTGGGACGCATGCCGATCATAGGAGGTCATCGTATGCCAAAAGGAGCGCCATGCTGAACCGAAGCTGCTCGAATAAGATCAGAAAATTCGCTCAGTCTCTTTGACTTCGGGTGTATTATGTAGAATGAGGAAGGGATATCTTCTTTGCTCGATTCCTGAGGGAATTTCAGACAAGTGCGAAGTAGAACTTACGCGTTTGACATCTTGGGAACCTCCACAGCACTAAGACCAAGCCGAGGGCGAACAAAATCTAGAAAGGTTGGGATACTCAAGTGTACCGAATGTGGGTCATTTGATTACTGACGCTGGAGGTCGGATAGGAGAGAGATGATTTGGGACGGAGAAGACAGAGAAGAAAGGGCGAAACGATCAAGGACTTTTTCCCCCTCGAGCAAGGGGAAGCAGAGGGGATGCGGTAAAAGGCGCTTGATCCTTTAACTTTCCTGATGAAATAGGGACGGATAGGATGGGAAGTATGGAGTGGTATGGGCTGTGTGTGATAAGGAGAAGGGAATATCAACAAGATAGAGGAACCAGAAGGAAGTATATGGATTCCAGACGAAAAGAGGTGATGCCGATGATTAGTAGTTGATCGACCTTTATGGACTTGGACAATTGAAGGCAAGCCAGAACGCAGAAAGCGGTAGGAATCCTTCGCCCAGAAGCAAACGAGCCCATGCGCCAACAGTTATTTTCAAAGTCCAATAACAGAGGTAGCGATTTTAACCATCTGAACAGGAGATATGTAAATATTATTATCGCTAGGAGATAGGCAATATTTAGTCTCCCAATGTCTCTGTAATTACGGTTGTTCGGAGAAACACCGCGGTAAGTACGTATCCTCCGCCGTTTTCAACACTTCTTCGTCTCTTGGATCATTTGGATGTCTACTTTTCTGCTCTTTAATCCCTCTTTGGGACCCAGGTTTAGCGCGTTCATATGTGTGTATTCGGACTGCGGATATTTGGACGAGCCGATCACCCATGATTCGATCATTCATTCGCCTTGAGCCCCTGGGACCTGTGGAAACTCTCATTTCCTTTTAGGTCGAGTTGACTGACCATATACATAACTAATAGTTAACTACTAGTATAGGGAGTTGAATGATAGGTTCATAGGGAATTAAAGGTTGGTTAGATACGCACTATGCACAGAACTGACAGAAATAATCTTGATGATCCATATGCCACTGGCAACAAACAGCCGAAAACGTCGACCGACACCATTCTGGAAGGACCGGCATTCTCCTACTCCCAAAGCCTTCCGCTAATAGAACAGTTGTAACGGTCAACACTCACAATTGCTGCGATAAATATCGGGCTCTTCTGGTTATCTACAGAGTACGCCGGCTGGAAATGGTGTAGGAAATAGGACGTGAACTGTCTTAAGAGTTAAGACCCGCATCTCTTGATCCATTGTAGTCTACCCTAAGTTACAGACAACAGTTTCTTAAGCTGGTGGCGTTTTAGCGAAATAATCATCGACAGGCAATTTTAAATGTGAAAGAGATTTTGCTATCTATGCAGCAGATAGATGCTCATCACTTCATATTTACCTCTCTATGATCCCTGGTTCACCAGGTGGACACTTGATTGTCCCTTTGATGAATCTTCAAACATTCCCTACTGGGATCTTGATTATTCACCATACCTTGGAAACCCACCTGTGGCATCTATTATTAGGTAACCACCAGGGCGGGGAAAACGGATGGCACTTTACCTTCGGTATGGAGGCTACTTACGGTATGGACCTTCCACGGGGGCTTCCATACAGGTTCTGGACTCGGCCAACCTCACACTGTAAGTACCTAGGTACCTTTATTCTTATGTGATACCTATCTTTACTCCGTATTACTGTTACAGTCGGATTACACCACGCGTCTAGACAAGTTAGCTACACAAGAACAGAACACCTTTAGGAGTACGTAGCGGGCATTGTAGACAATATAACCCTCATTGACTTGATCCTGGATCCCCTCTTTTTAAACTACTCCTGTACCTACTATGTAACGCTGTATTAGCGGTAAGTCTGCTCTATAATACAAATAATGGCCACCAGAATCACAAGCCACGGGGCCAGAGCAGGTGCTAAGAAGGATGTGCATGACTGAGCATGTATCTGCAAGACAAAGATTGGATTTCTTTGCGAAAACTGCGTATAGAGTGACCGCCATGGCAGAAGTCTCGAACATCAAGCTTAAACAGCCCAAGGGTGAGAACACACAAACAGAATATGAGGTAGAAATCATGATAGCCGAGTCAAATAACCGACTTGTGACCCCACAATCTGCCATTCTAGATTCAACTTCGAAGCAAATGCCGAAAGCTTCTCACAGCCAGTCTAACTGGAAAATGACAGAGGTAAAGCGAAGAAGTCGTAGATCGGAAGGGCAAGGGAACAAAGATGAGAGTGAGACCGCATGGCGCCAACTGCACACGTTAGAGAGTCCAAAGGGCAAACGAATTCATGAAATCAAGGCAGAGATAGACCGTCCCAAACAAGGTACCTCAAAAACTCTCAACGGCAACCGGACTCCGGGTTCGATGCAATAGAGGGTATATAGGCGCCCCACGAAAGTACCCATAACCCCCGCCATTCAAGAGAGCAATAGCTGATACCAAAAGAAAAGATTGCAGAGATAACTCCATTAGATCCCATAACGAGAAAGGACATCAGCGGAACTTAGGCATTGAAAAGAGAACAAAAAACATAAGAAAGAAGACTGAGAGCAGGAGGGAACAAAAACGAGCAATAGTGAGAATTCAAATAGAGCGCAGGACGCAAGGCACGCTACAGTCCCCGCTGGAATCAATATCGTTCATCATGTGTTCAATTGATCAATCATGAAAACAAAAAAAAGTCTTCTCCTGGGTCCATCGTGCAGTAATATCGTCTTAAACTCGTGCACCAAATCCAACATCTAACGGAGAAGTCCGAGCCAAACTTCGACATCAAGCGAACGAGCTCTGAATACCGTTCGAAGGAAAGCTAGGATTAGCATCGAGTTTCAGAATTCTCCTCAAATCATCTTCCATCTTCTTTGTATCAAGAGGAGCGGAAGTGTCCGCTGGTATTGCCCCAGACTTGAAGGACTGGTGATGTGGTGGAACGTAACAGGCTGGCTGCTGCGCATGGGGTTGAGAGAATTTGGACGACCCATAGGTCTCAAACGGCGAAGAGCTTGCGCCGCCTGAGGCGCTTATCGGGTTCATTGGATTCGGTTGAATAATGCCTGTCTTCATTCTCGAACTCTGAGGTTGTTGGACACTGCTGGAATAATAGAAAGGGGATTGTAGCCCACTCTCGAAAGATGACCGGTTCTGTTCAGGTGGTATGTCCCTAAAAAGGGTCGCTGGCGGACCTGAACTAGTCCTCATGGGAGTCGCGTAATGAGGTACGTTAGGGCTGAGATTTGGTCGCGTAGTGTGACCAATGGCTTGATTATGGTTTAGAATAGACGCGGTTGAGGGCCTCTGGGGTCGTGGATTCAGCAACAGATCCTTGAGAGCTTCAGTCTTCGCTTTTCGTTCCTCCTCGTGGAGCTCCGGTGTTGGAGAAGAGGGCGAGCTAGAAGATCGCAACGCGTTCATGCGATCTTTGTAGGACGTGGCGAAAGAAGGCCCAATTTGAGAGTTCTGTAGGCCTGGATTTTCCATCTCTAAAGGAAAAATACCGGCGGAGGCTCTGTCTTTACCGTTGGGTATCTGGTGATGTTGAACTTTAGAATCTGTTTGCGGAGACAGAGTACCAATATTGGCTTCGGGACTCCGCTGAAGCTGAGAGTTTCTCGCTTCAACAGCAGCTTTGAATAAAAAGTCAAGAGGTGTGGACTGCGACTTTTCCGACTGAGGTTGAAAACGTGGCCGCGGCTTTGACGGCGTAGTGTCCAGGTCGAGACCAGCTTCGAGGTGGTCCCCATCGATTTCTTGTACGGAATCCGATTCTGGTACAGACTTCGAGAAAAAGCTCGGTATTGGGAGCGCTGAAGGAGCAGGCGACGCATGGAATGTCGGGCCGGCATAATGAGGGCTGTCTTTGACTTGGGGAGTACTGCTGGCCGGATGCGAGGATGTGTGTCGGTGTCCGTTGTTGTGAGCTGGTGAGGGTTTAGGGGCGTCGCGTGGCTTTCTGTTTGAGCGGGGATTCTTTCTCTTAGAAGGATTAACAATATTAATAGATGTATCGGTAACTGTTTCTCCAGGACTCGAGTTTCTCGGTGGCGATGACGGAGGGGTAGTGAGCAAAGCCACCCTCTGGTTAGAAGGGGTTGCTGTTTTCTTCGGATTGCGCCGGTTGCTCCGAGATCCCTTGGGCGTCGGAGGAGTAGGCGATGTACTCGGCATTGTGAATAGATGGCTTAATAAATAGGCAGCCTTCGGAGATTCGTGGAAGAACTTGAAGGGGAAGTGATCAATAAACAGCGAGGTCACGGATAAGAATAACAGCAATGACGGACAAAGCCGAGTCACCGTGAACTGCCCAGCAGCCGATAACAGATACTTCAACGCTAGAAAAACACAGCAAGAGATGACGAAATTGATTTCAGAACGTCCAGGGGAATACAATGGACAAAGCTGTCCAGTCAAGGAAAAGTGGGTAAGCCGAGCACAAAGTCAAGAAGGATGGTCTATTAATCGAGCGGCAATGGAAGTGACAGGTCGAAACACTTGAGCAGGCGCTAGATCTAGATAGGCGAACGCAAGGAGAGAATAAAGACAGAGTAGAGGCGCATGTTTTTAGCTGTAGACATTTGAAGTTGCAGTAAACTGGCAAGTGAACGAAACGAATCTTGGGAAGGGCGGGAAGAAGTTGGCTGGGGAGAGTCAGGGAACTCTAAGTGGGGATCTGCGATGACTAACCGTGCCCAAGCAAACATTAAGTGTGGTCAGGTTATGGAGTAGACTCTACGCCACTTCGGCGTCAGTTGGTTCTTGCAAACACAATCAAACAGGCAGTTTCATCTATTGGGAGGCTTTCAAAACAGCCGCTCCATCTCTTATCAACACAGGCGCGAGTGTGCAAGATCGCGTCTTCTCTTTCTCGTACTACAGCAAGTGGTATGTACCCAACTCCTCTGAGGACCTCTTATCAGTTCTATACTCCTAGTCTATCGCCAGAAAACTTACGTCAGTGCCATAGTCTTCACCGCAACGTCCGATAAATAATACCCTGCCATCGCTCCCAACTACGTAATTCGAGATTATTGGGCCCTCCCTTAACTCTTTCACAAAACTGCAGTGAAGCCCTGGCATTTCCCAGAACATCTCTCCAGGTAGCTAGGGTAAGGAAGGTATATCACGATGGCGGATGTGGAGATGAAAGAGGCAACCGCCGGGGCCTCGGCCAAGGGCAAAGGCGTGTCGAAGGGCTCAGAAGTGGCTACAGACAGCAAGAAGAAGTTCGAGGTCAAAAAAGTACGGCTGAATCGATGCATACTTGTCATTTCTGAGAGAAGGTTGGTCTAACGCACAATTGACGCAGTGGAATGCCGTTGCTTTATGGGCCTGGGATATCGTCGTCGACAACTGTGCTATCTGCCGCAATCACATTATGGATTTATGTACGTCTTTCACACCTTTATTTTGTTTGATGGATACTCATCTGCTTCGCCCAGGTATTGAGTGTCAGGCGAATCAAGGTTCATCAACAACTGAGGAGTGCACAGTAGCCTGGGGAATTTGCAACGTAGGTTTCGCTTTAGCGACTGCTTTTCTTCATCTGGGCTAACAAATGTTTTGCATCTCAGCATGCATTCCACTTCCACTGCATATCTCGCTGGCTCAAAACCCGACAAGTTTGTCCGTTGGATAACCGAGACTGGGAATTCCAGAAGTACGGCAGGTAATCAAAGATACGGGGATCTACGCAATTCTCGGTTTGTGATTGCTCCTTTTCATCTCGCATAACCTAGAATACGGACTTTATCGATTGCACTGGGAATTCATTTGACATGGAAAAGGACAGTTCGATGGCGGGGAGCGAACTGGGTTGGATGGCGTTCACAGCTTTTCATCGAACGTTGCTTGGCCAGAGGCTTTGATGCGCACATTCAAACTCATCACGATCGCAAAGATAACATTGGTTTTATATGGTACTCGATTTGTCAGTCAAGGAGATTATTAGGAGATTATGCAACTTTGACACCGTCAACCATGATGCCTGGGCCGCCCTCACTCCCTGTCGTGGGAACAAGCCATTTCTCAGGATGCTTGTTGTACATAGGCCAAGGAGGGATAACAGCCAATGCCGTCACCAATGTACCCGCCAAGCCAGTCCAGAGCGTTAAATGTATATCTTCGTAGATGTATCCGATGAGAAAGGCAGCGACCTTTAGGAATGAGGAGAGCTTGTAAGTGAACGAACACATGTGAACATGGGATGTAAGGAGAGAGCGTTATATTGATCTTGAATCTGTACTTACTCCTGAAATGATTAAAAGAGCTGTAGAAAGCAGCTCGGCGATGCGCTGGCCGTGGAAATCCTAAGTCACCAAGTTGCCAGATCAGCTTCTAACCCAGTGGCTAAACAAGACTAATTAAAGACGAGTGCGTCCAGGAGATAACAAACAATCTGGCCTTCAAAAGCATCCTGTATTGGCGCAAGAATATCATCCATAACGAAGATAATTGCAAGTAACAACTCTTGGCTGGTTGTCCAATACTCAATATCGGTTTTCAGGCTGGGGATGAAGCTCCCAATAACGGTAGTTGTTGATCGCCCGCAAGGCGGAGCGGATCAAGCCTGACCCGCCCTGGGGTTGGCCTGACCGCCTTTGAATAGGCACAGCTAAGGCGGTGACGTCCGAGAGCGATAGATAGGTATAGGGTCAGTCGCATCTCCTCTGCCTTTTCTTTTACATCAAATCACTTGTAGATGCCAAGGCAGAGTACCCAACAATCAATTTCGGGAGTAGAATTTTTCATTTGGGATGAGACCTGAGCTGCGGTAGGTATACCCTCCCGGGCTCGGATATTGGCCAGCCCATGATGCATGTAATGAGTCGAGCGACAAGGGCAGAAAGTTAGCCCAGCTTAGACATCAACAGTCTTGAAAATAATATACATGTCAAACATGGAATATCTCAAACAGAAATGTGCCACCAGTTGTCTAGTAAACTCCTATCTTGCTACTTTTGTCGTAGATATCTTGAATATCGAGGCCTCAATGATGTACTGTGGCGCCGTCTTGGGCAGGCTCCAGTAATTTCCACTGGCAGGAGATTTTGTTGGAAGCAAAATGGGACATAATGCGGTCTGCGATTTCTTCGAATCTGTCGGTGGCTAGAGCCAAAATGGTAGGCCCCGCACCCGATAGACATATTCCAAGCAGGCCCGGCTGGGTAGATGGGTTCATGGACTGAAGAATCTCCGTCAAGCCTGGGATAAGTGTCTTCCGGTATGGCTGATGGACCTTGTCCTGCATGGCCAGATAAATCATATCTGGGTCTGGCGGAGAACTGCCCAGTGCTGCGGGAAGCAATGCAGCACGTTGTAAATTGAAAACCTAGCGAAGACGATGCGAATTAGACCGACGAGAAGCGCATCGCCAACGATTCGTCGTGCGGGTGGTTGAGATGGGTGGGACTTACGACGTCTGCTCTCGTGTACGTGGCAGGTAGGACGTTTCGTGCATTGGCAGTGGGCACCACAAAGTCCGGGATAATCGCGATGGCCTTTATTTCCTTGGCCCATTCGAACTTTCGATAGTGGCCGATGCCCAGAGGAGGCTCGGGGGGCCTCCTGCCAGTATCAATGCCACCTGCAGGGGCAGGGAGAACTTCACTGAGCGGGATTTCCTTGCGAGCTACATCCTCAGGTTTCAGCTCGTTCAAATAGGTACCGACGAAGCCTCCAAAGAGTGAGGCAGCGACATTGTCCGGATGCCTCTCTAAAGAAGAAAGATAACCATCAGTAACAAGGTCAAATATGATATGTCTGATGTGCAACTCAAGCCATATTCAACCCATGTGGGTAGCAAAGCCAGGTTTACCTACCAATCATCAAGCAATAATCCAGTAGCCTGTCCTTGCTCAACCCGAGACGGCCTACTTCATTTCCCAACATCACGCCAGCAACCACCGCTGTGCCTGACGAACCAAGGCCCCGACCCAGAGGAATGGGATTTACAATATGGACTCGGGTCTCAACGGGGAATGCCCTTTGGTCATGGCATCTTAGTACATACAGAGCTACACGGGTGATCAGGTTAACCTCCGGGTCCAGGCTAATCTTCTCAGTACTCTTGCTCTGATCCTCATACGTAATCACACAATTCAAAGGGTGCTCGGACGATGATTTGGAAGAGTCAATGGTGACACGGAGTTCGAGGTGAAGCGACAATGCTAGGCCGATGACATCGAACCCAGGGCCGATATTGGCCGATGAACAGGGCGTTCTGATAATAAAGGAGGAGACAGACATCGCAGTATCAAGGACGTCAAATATGGCCAGATCAACAGTCTGATTGGAAAGGCATGAAAGAAAGACAGAAGTGTGAAAGGCGAAATGATTGGATTAAATGAACGATTTGGCTGGGATCTCTGTAGTAGTAGATACTGAGTAGTAATTATAGTTGAACCTACTTAGGAGTGAAGTAGTGACTCTTTCAGTTCTTGGCACGCACCGCAATAAAAAAGAGGGAAAAAAAAGGCCGACGTCGGGGCTGCGTGGGAGAGCTACTTAGTACCTCTCTACGGTCTACAGTATTATCATCATTGGACTGCAAAAACAAAGCTTGTTAATAGCAAGAAAGCGCTTTATAAGTTTGTTACTTTCTTTCAGTATGAGAGTGCATGGTCATAATTTTTATGACTATAGAGTTGGAATGATGAACTCAAGCTATCAATATTTTCTGGTGAAGTGGTGATTATTATTCATTGTGATGTTATGCATAACGCTGCATGTCATTTTCCCTAGCCCACACCTTACCTATCCTAGACAGTGCCTCTTTGATTTGGATATCAGAAAGGCAGTGACCCTGACTGCTAAGCTAGTGGTTAATGTTTTATTGCTACTGCTAAGGGGATATCTTTCAGATATTCAGCCCTTTGACACAATCATAAGTGGTATTTTGTAGTTATATGAAGGACTTCTCTGTCCCTTACTCTGCACAGTACCTCTCTACATCTCAATAATTATATAAAGTACTTATGATGGCATAGTAAATCTAGCAATTATACTAACTGCAGTTGTAGTACTATAATGAATAAGACGGGCTGCTGCTCGCCATCGTATTAACTTTTTTATCTAACTGGAAGCGTCAAAGATATCTTAAAAATTTTCTATTTCTACTTTTCCAATTGTATCAGTACAACTTAGCTGTGATTCTAGATTTGCCTCCGACTACATGATTTTGGCATAGCCTATCTATGCCACTCTACAGAGAACCTAGTATGGAAAAATCTTCCTAGCGATAGAATTTTCACTCCCGGACGGGAGTATGTCCCTTAAAGGTAGGCGGTTGACAGGTAGTCTTCATACCTACTTACCCTGCAGAGAGGTACATGGCTGTAGGAACGCAGTGACTGCTGCTTATCACCCCCTATGAGTTTTATTCTATTATTACTGTTGTTTACCATTATCATGGGTGAAGGCAATTGGAAGCTCTCGTGTAAAGAAAGCGAATAGACGCTGCTCAATGTTGAATATTCAATACTATTCTTTTTGGCAACTGAACTGTCTAACGGAGTACATCAAGTGGATACCTAAGAAAGGATAAGTTACCACCTTTATGGCTCCATACGCTCAGCTTTTTGCCCCTCTTTTTTTTCTCTCTTTTTTTCCCTTCTTTCCCCCCCCAATTCCTTTCCCTAATTGTATCGGTGACTTTAGTGTGGTTACCCTTCCTTAAAAACCATCGTCCAGTCTTCTGTCTTTCCACCTCGAGTACTACTCATTTCAACCCACCTGGGTGTACACCCTTTCCAACTATTTGTCTTTATAGGATTACAGTATCCTATTTATTTATTGCATTCGTTGGATTCATTGATCCTGTCTCTACGTACAGATCGGTGGTTCAGCCGTTTAGCATCTCTTGTTGGTGTGGATTGAATTTATCGGTTTTTATTCCCTTGGGAAAAGCCCTCCGCATCTCACACCTCTCCTCATCAACTCGTCGCTGGGTTTGAAAATTCTTGCATCGTCGACTCTTTTTGATTTCACATCTATCGCTTTTACTTGATTGCTATTTTTTGTCCCTGGTTGGCTCTCTGTTGACTCTTACGAGCTATATTTCTCTCTTGTTCCGGCGGGATTCTTGCATTAACGTCATAAGAGGATCTGCGGTGTATCTCGACAAACCTCTTTAGAGAGCCTACTTGTCGACACAACACCCCCTATTATCGCAATTCTGGAGCGACAAGGCTCCTATCCTCATTACACAGTCAAGTTGGCGGGGACTCGCTGCAACCGGACCTCTTTCCTCCACCCTCTTTTGGGCCCCAAGTTCAGGGTCTTCTGCGGGGGCGACACCAGACCCCCATAACTATTCCATAGCAAACTTTCAATCTTGGCACAAACAGGTACATCGGTAATGCCAGGCCCTCTAGAGGGGTCTGGCTAATGGATGGAGGAGCACTATTTTCCGGAGCGCCTTCATAGTCTGTCGTCCTTCCTCGCTTGAACGTCAGAATCGAATCAGTCACCCTCACGAAGTTCTCGCACCTGCGCTTTTCCTAACGTCATCGGTCGATCAACTCTTAATAACTGTGCTTGCGACGACGTCGAACCAGCAACAATGTCTGAATCACCGAAGTCCGAGAAGTACATGTGCCTGACTCGATTCAGCACGCCAGTCCCCGAATTAGATGATCATAGATTTCAACTCGATTCTCCACCTCGGATTGAAGCTACCGCTGATATTTCTCTGAGTCGGCAAAACACCGCTCAGCATGCCTATCCTCAAGAGACGCCTCAGCGTCCCGATTTGCTCTCAATTCAAGATGCGCTTCGGGAAGCGGGATCGCTTTCCCGGGATTTCGAGCAGGCTATACTGGATGATGATCGATCAGGCAAAGATGTTAATACGCTGGGCCGTCGTTTCTCCGTTGACCCAACCGGTAATGTCCGCCATGGCCGTACGTGGAGCCGAACCCACCAGGAACTTGCGAATTTGTCACGAGAATCATCTCCATCAGCTAGGTCATCGTCGCCTCCGAATTCGGTCGAAGCTTTCGCAGACCCCCGTCGCCGTGAGCGTGCGAATACACTGGAGAGCCATGCGGCTCCAGATCTTGAGGCCATTCTGCAGCGCACAGTGTCCGGCGGTACTCATCCCCGCCGCCCGACCTTTAGTAACGCAAGTGCCATTAGACCGCAACCAGGCGATATCCAGCTAGAACCAAGTGACGAGACTTGCGTGCCAACTTATGAGCAACCTGGCAGGATCCCGGTGATCGACTACGAGGAATTGGAGGAATTTGTGGCTCTGAGCCGGCAAATGAAGCCCTCGACTACTCGGCGTAAGCAGAGTCTAAGCTCTCAAAGTCGGGGACCTCGCATTTTCTATGATCTGCGCCCAGGGGTTCGGAAGTCTGATCTTGAAGGCGAGAAGCGTTCTTCCAGTGCTGATCGCTCTTCGTCGGACCTCATGGACGCGGATTTCAAGACAGCCGATAAGGTCTATGCCAACGTCGTGGATGAAAAGGACATAGTGGAAAAGCTTCAGAATGAGAACGAGCCGACCCGCTTCGGTTTTTTCTCATCCGAGTCCCAGAGCACTGTGCATGCGGCTGAGCTAGGGGACCTTGTGCTCCCTGGTGATACTTTCAGGGATCTCTTTCAACTTGGCCCGGAGGGAGGTGTGTGGTGGTTGGACGTACTCAATCCAACCGAGGAGGAAGTTGCTGCACTCTCGCGGGCTTTTTCCATCCATCCACTGACTACGGAAGATATCTTGACTCAAGAAGCCCGTGAAAAGGTCGAGCTTTTCAAGCAATATTACTTCGTCTGCTTCAGGACATTCTATCAGCTCGACAAGACAGACGAACGCTTCATGGAGCCCGTCAACTTCTACATGGTTGTTTTCCGCGATGGTGTTCTGTCATTCTCATTCACCGAGAATCCACACGCGGCAAATGTCAGAAAGAGAATTGGGAAGCTCCGTGATTATGTGTCCCTCAGTAGTGATTGGATCTGTTATGCCATGATGTAAGTTGCAAGGGCATGATTCCCCAATGAGACCATCTGTTCTAACGTCGGCACAGTGACGACATCGTTGATAGTTTTGGGCCTGTCATCCGAGAGATTGAGATCGAATCCGAGGCAATTGAGGACCTCGTTTTCATCGCGCGCGTCGACGATTTTGAATCCTTCTTACCACGGATCGGTGGCCTTCGTAAGAAGGTTATGAGCTTGATGCGTCTTCTAGGTGGCAAAGCAGATGTCATTCGTGGTTTCTCCAAGCGTTGCAACGAGCAGTACTCCGTCACCCCGCGTGGGGACATTGGCCTGTACTTAGGTGACATCCAAGATCACGTGGTGACCATGATGTCAAATTTGGCCCACTTCGAGAAGATGCTCAGCCGCTCACATGCCAACTATCTGGCGCAGCTCAATGTCACTAACCTGGTGCTGGGCAATCATGTCAATAAAGTTCTGAGCAAGGTGACGCTGATCGCCACCATGCTGGTCCCGATGAATCTGATCTGTGGTCTGTTCGGAATGAATGTCCGCGTTCCTGGTGAAGGAGAGGACGGCCTGGGATGGTTCTTCGGCATCGTGGGGGTCATTGCTGCTATTATCGTTCTCAGTGGTATAGCTGCTCGGTATTACAAGCTTGTTTAGAGCAGCATGTATAGTTTTTGTTGCTGTTTATGTGTCCTATAACGAAGTATATACGGTTTCCGCTTATAATGCATTGGGCTACCTGTCTTTCCTTGATCTAGTCGTTAATGTCTACTACTGAAATTAAAATTATCATCCGGCTGCGCACGTGGTCTTTGCATGCCAGGAGATGATAGGATCATATGAGAATTAGGATTGAAGAAGTAGAGAAGTGGCTGTGCCGTTTTTGTGGCGCAGATCCCTTCGAAGTTCAACTATCAAACAGCAGTGCCGCTTGTCTACTCCGTAGATCAGAATCTATTGAGACTGAGCTGATTTCTCTTGCTTCGCCAACTCTTGCGACAAACTTCCCCGAAAATATTTTCATAGCATTGCTTCTCGCAGGTGTCCCACCATGAGAGAAAAGCTGTTGCCTTATCTCTGGTTGATTCGATAATTTTCGAGCCTGAGGTGGATATCGTTCTTCGGAGCTCACTCCATTGATGCAACTATCCATGCAGACTGATTCTTCATCTATGCATTACCTTTCAGCTGCATATTTCGGCGCCTTAATATTATACTCCCCTATCTTTCTCGTCAAGCCGTGCCTTGCTCTTGATGCGCCCTCGGATTCCGCCCTTGTGATCTCCAACAACGGCACGAATGTAATTCTACACGACATCGCACAACAATTCTTACTTCCCCATGGATCATACAGTGGACTTGAGGTTCAGGATACCGTGAGCGAAAATGAGGAGGCTCGAGGTCTCGACCTTGTTCGCAGGATTCCACCTGGCGTATCATCTCTAGGGAACAATCAGTTCAAGACCAGCGATATCAAGCTTGGAGAGACTCAATGGTGGTATTTTCCCAAGGAGTCCGTAAACGGCAAGAAATCCAACGCCACACCCGGGCTCCCCGAAAGTATTTTTGTTGACGGAACAAGCGAGCAAACTATCAGTTCGGACGAACTTCGGAAGCGCGACGAAGACATTGTGAAGCGCTCGACCTCCGTATATCTTTCTCTGACGATGTGCTCAAAGCCCGAGATCAACAATACCAATGGCACTATTCCAGACTCTGTCCCATCATTACCGGAATTGAATTTATACGTTTCTACCTCAGAGTCACTCCAAAAACCGGGCCCGGGACAAGATAGCTCAAAGCAGAATGTGTTCACGGCCGATGAGGGCTATGTGGGAGCTTCTGTGCAGGCAGACGGGGATGTTTTCATAGGGATCGCTGTGCAGAATTCGACGGCGTACTCGGGGAGCTACAGATATGAGATTGCTGCCTCAATCGACGCTTACTTTCACAGCATTGTGGACGAGCCATTTTTACACTTCGTTGACTCGGACATCCATGCTGCACTCTTGACAACAGACAATTTGACCCTTTCAGAAGAGGGGAGCGAGAATTATCAGCAGTGGATGAATCTCACACCGCCGTTCACAATGTTTGCTCATAATGTGAATGATACGGCAATCTCAGGTCTTCAACGGTCATACTGTGCTCTTGAGCAATTAGCCCAGATTGGAAAAGGTGACCACGGGGTTGAAGGTGGTATGACGAACCGTGGTCTGGGCAAGAAACCTAAGGAGCAGTTCTACATCACCGGTCTCAACCGGACTTCCAATTACTCTGGAATTCTCGCAATGGATGGAAACTCCACCAACTCAGGGAACGGGATCGTTGGCGGAGGGGGGAGGGTTTGGAAACCTATGTACTTTGCAACCAAGTCAGGTGAGCAAGCCAGTAGCCCGTGTTTCTCTTTTGTATCGAACGAAGGTGCTGACCTGGACCAGATGACAATTGTGCCGTCCTCTTCAACCTGACATTCTGCTCCGAAGTTGCGTACGCAGTCCCATCAAACCCTGATCTTGGGATCGCACAACTTGGTTCGAAATACGACAATTATGCCGAGTCTCTGTACAAAAACTTTTCCTATTCCCTGGATCAAATCCAATGCAACACGACCAATGAAACCAGCTTCTCTTTGGCTGTGGGTTGCAATGACTGTGCGGATGCTTACAAGCAATGGCTTTGTGCGGTGACTATCCCCCGTTGCGCTGACTTCTCGAACGACGGTTTGTTTCTCCAGCTCCG
Source organism: Aspergillus udagawae (assembly GCF_001078395.1). Lineage (NCBI taxonomy): Eukaryota > Fungi > Ascomycota > Eurotiomycetes > Eurotiales > Aspergillaceae > Aspergillus > Aspergillus udagawae. The sequence continues at coordinate 2,747,621 of NW_025091267.1, read as the reverse complement.
AAACGCGGGCCAACAATTCATCAACGGCAGCTCTCTCAGTCCCACCGACCCCAGGCGGAGGGATCCTGCGCAGAACAAGTCGCGCAATTCCATGATAGACGATCAGATCCGCCCGGGCCCTTACAAAGAGATCTTGCCGTGCCAGGACATCTGCTACAGCTTGGTGAAGCGCTGTCCCGCCGCCCTTAAGTTCAGTTGTCCCCAGGGTAAGCGGCTCAATTCTGCCTACGGCCAGCGTGGTTCGAGCAGCGAGATCACCTGCAGCTATCCGGGGGCAGCGTATGACTTGAGCGCTGGATGGACCCTCCGCGAGCCTCTGGGTTGGCTTTTACTTGCAACGGGGGGCTTCTGGTTATCTTTTTGGGCTCTCAGAGTGGACGCTTAGAGGCATTCTTTTTTCAAGGAGTCTTCCCATTGGAGCGAATCGCGGTGCAGAATAATCATGTCTTTGATCCTGGTTTCGATGATACCCTCCCTGGCTTTAGATCTATTGTTTGCTATCTGTTGTTGAAAGTTTACCATTGCATAGCTAGTTGAATTGCATTTTCTACATAATTTCATGGACTTAGGCTACCATGAAAATTGGTACAAACCGTGACATGGTTGCAATGGGACATCGCCCCGTCCGCATGAGTGCATAACAACCTTTCGGGAAGTGTGGCCTTGTTATATCATGATCAAGAGAAGGGCATGTGCCCTGTAAAATTTTAGAATAACTGAACACCCGCCTCGCAATGCAACCCACCAGCAACGCCAAACATCACAATCATCCGGAGAAAAATCTATCGACCATAATGTAATAGCCCAAGGGAAGAGATAAGACAGATCTTGCCGGTTCGTAGGAAAAGGTCACCAATCATTTAGCTCTCCTGGGAGTTGGGGTCCACATATTCCTCAGACTCGAGGAGGAGCTTGCTGCTGGTCGGGGTGTGTTTCCAACCCGTTGCAGTAGTTTCTGCGCCGCAGGGGTCAAAGCCTTGCCCTGTCCGCTGGATGCAGCAGCCGCAGGGGTACGTAGCCCAAAATCCAACCGAGGGCTGCTCGCGAAACGTGGCGTTACGGGCGTTCTAACCTCGCGTGCCGCCTTCTCGGCGCGTTTCGTTCTTGCTACCTGGTCGACCATGCGGTGGTGCAGATCTTCGCGTTTGCGGTTCTCCCTGATCGAGAACGGGTTGGGGGTAGAGTGGCTCGCCCCGAGCAGGCGAAGGTCATCACCCGACAAGGATGTCGACTCTGAAGTCTCCGCGCCAGCATGGTCGTAGTCCGGTTCGGGCTCGTCCTCGTCGACAAAAGCATACCCGTTAACCCGTGGCGTCTCCCCCACGGCGTATCCCGCTTCGGATTCGGTGATTCGGGGCCGGCCAGCAATGGCATCTTTGATGGCAGATATCGATGGCGAGGGAGGAACGTCGTTGCCCTCAGCCGCAGAAGAACCGTGCCGAACACTTGGCTCCAACAGCCTTGTATTCTCGTGCACCACTCGCTTAGGCCCCGCGCGCGAAACCGCTTCGGCTTTTTGTGAAATCGTCTCCTGTGTATCCTCAATCGAAGACGGCATGAACATGAGCGAGTTCTCCGGCCTGGACTTCCACGTATCCGGTTTTGCGGGCCGGGCGTCCAAATCCGTCTTGATCGCTAGCTGTCGCTCAGTACTGCCACCCTGTGCTGCGATGCGTTTCGCTTCCCGTTGCCGATGGGCAATCTGCCGAGCCGTAGGAATCTTGTTTCCACTCCAGAGCCAGGCATGCTTCTCCTGGCGCTTGGCATTCTGCCTGTCCAGCAGTTTATTGAACGACTCGTTGTCCTCGCTGGTGTATTTGGCCTGAAAAGCCATGAGCCCCAGATTGGTGATATCTGGGATATCTTTTGAAGCGGTCTCAGGCATTGTAGTAGTCGTCGTTGAGATCATCGACCTCGGCGTATCACCTTGCCAGCCAGTCGGTGTGTCGTCCGGTCGTTCTGTACCATGGAGCCGGGGAACGCTGCGAGCTCTGCCGGGAGTCTTCAACAAATCCGTGAGTTTCTTTTTCGAACTCGCAATCCACTCCTTGTTCTTCGATTCCAGTGCGTCTAGGTACTCCTGCTTCACTTGCTCCTCCAGCAGTCCGGGAAAGTAGTCTCGTGCAATAATCTCCGATAACGCATTCGTGTAGACATCTTCGTCCAGAACTGTGGCTGGCCGTTTGATCCGCTTCGGTGGAGGAGGAGGGGGCATAAGACTTTGTTCATTTTGACGTTTGGTCAACGCTTGCGATGGAGTGGAGGCCATATTGAACGAATTCGAAGGGTGGGCTGCCAGGGCCGAAAGTCATGAAAAAGAGCCTGTTCAGATGAGTGATTGTCCAAATGAGAGCCGCATGCTGATAACCAGTGACCACATGATTTCCTTGCGCCTCCTTCTGCCTTCCTTTCCCTCTTCCTTTCTTCCTGGGGTTCTTTCGGCCTTTCTCTCGAGGAGAAGTGGAGGATTGAGCGGGTCTGGACTCTGGAGCCGCGGAAGTGGCGTCTGGCGGACGACGACGTCACGTTATCTGGGTTGATAGTTTACCAGCTACGGAGTACAGTTGTACGTATCCGATATCTTCAACGGGGAGCAACTTCTCTGTACAGAACAATCAGATGCACCCTCCAGCATTGCTGATAATACTTAGAATTCATTCGTCTTTTGCTTCTCGCCAAAAGAAAACACGAAATCGGGCCGATCCATGCCTCTCTATGTGTACAGAGCTGTATCCAAGGTTCAACAAGAGACGTCATCGGGATGAAAAAGATTCCAACCAGATGCTCACAACAACAAGGAAAAGAAGGCAAAAAGAAAATCAGAAGGCAGGAATGAACGTGATCTGCCTTGCAAAGTACCCTATCCCATCCACTGCATTTTCCGAACCGTCCATGCCAGATAAACACCCAACAGACATCTCTTCGTTTTGCCCCCCAAAAAAAGCCGCTGAGAAATGCAAATCGAATCTAAATCACTGACGCAGAGAACACCGAGAGTGCAAGGTTGAACGAAGGTATGCAGATAATCAACAAAATTCAAGATATATGAAGTCTTAGCCCACAGCAGGATGCTAGCAACAAGAAAAAGAGAATCGTCAAGTCGTGGAAGTGGTCTATGGAACGATTGGTCGGTTTGAAAGGAGTAAAAAGGAAAGCACAAAAGATTGAATGGATGAAACAAGAGAGCGAAGTGACAGCACGCTTCTGTCAAGGTCGATTCATGCTTTTGGAGCAAAAGGCGCGGATAGCGAATTGCCTGCAACAGTTTCAATTCGATGCAGGGGTAGGGAAAAGGGAGTATGATGTTCTGCCTTTTCTTCGATTGGGGCTCTTCACCGGGATTGGAGGAAGTGGTGCTGAAGCATTACTCCTAGTAGTCCTGACGGTCCGTGGAGCCTCTACCTCAGATGTTGATTTGGCTCTATCGTGAACCGAACCACTTGTCCGCGCCGGGTCCGCAGGCCCTGGGCTGGAGTTATTTTCAGTTCGCGTTATGATCTGTGTCTCAATCTCTCGTGCCAGACTCTTGGTCTGCCGGTGGTGGCAAGAAACTTCTGTACGACCTGCCGACGATAGCGCCGTATAACCGGACTGCTCTGTGGAGGGCAAGTGCTCCATGGATGGCAGTTCCCGGCTGCTCGCCAGGCTATGCACCAGCTCTGGGACGCTGCCCGTCGAGACAGAGGAACGATGTTTGCGCACAATTGATGCGGCACGGGAAAGTATCAGGCTCTCCTGCGAGTTGCACTTGCTGATGGGAGAAAAGCTGCTTCGGGGAGACACCGGATGGTCCATAGCGTGAATTAGTCCCTGTGAACAAAAGGAGAAATGCCGGTCAGATTCCGCATCAGCCGCCAAGTACTCCTCGTACAGCGTGTCATGCGTCATCTGTTTTCCGATAGCAGAGGGGAAGATTGATGAATTGACGGGCTGGAAATAATCTCCGCCGGTAGAGACGATTTCACTCTCATACTCTGCGCTGGACGGGGTCACAGCTACTTGGGAGCCGAGTAACGAACGGGCTGGGCTGGGATCCAACTCCGGACTGGGTAAACGCGACGTGCTGAGGCGTACAGGGTGAAGAAGCTCGACGTGCTTGCCTTCGTTTGCTGGCCCCGCACAAGCTGCACTGGGGTCATCATCGTTATCTGCCGCACGAGCCCCATCCAGCGAATTATTTGACCAGTCAAAGTCAAACGTTGACTCCGCCGCATGCTCGTAGCAATAATCGATGTCAGCATCCCAAGACTCATAGATGGTTTCATAAGCGGGTTTGCGGCGAGCGGACGACCGCCTACGAATTGGCCCTCCAACCGTCTGGTCGCCAGCATCCTGGAACAGACGATACTGTGGAAGAGTAGGAGAGCCGAGTGCCTCGGAAAACTGTCTGGAGAGCTCCTCAGCAACGCAGATGGATAGTTGAGACTTGCGACGCTGAACAGACGGGATTGGCGCCACGGCTGACGGGTCTATCTGAGATGTAGATGGAGGCATTACTGTGTAGGCATCCGCTTCGGGGCTATCATGCCAGTGAGTGATACCCTGTCCCTCCGGTACTTCTTCCAACACAGGCTTGAGGTTAGGAAGGGGGACGGCGGTCTCAGCGTCTATTCTTTCGGTGTTCGCGTCTGTGGTGACAACATGGTCTGGTTGAAACGAAAATATTCCTTCAACTCTGAACTGGGGCAGAGAAGAGCACTGTTCTACGTCGTCTGTATTGCCATACACATGCTCAGGGTATGTGGGCTGAGAGGACAAGCCCAGAATCTCATCAATGGCGCGTGGCGCGGGCTCAGACAAGTCTGGCGAAGCTGTCAGTTGAGGGGAAATCGTGCTCGGTGGCGGAGTGGTGGAGCCGGCCCTGGGATATCTTGGCACGGGTCGAGAGAAGTTTTCAAAGACGCGCGATTCTCTTCTGGCCCTATAATCTTGCTGTTTCGGACTGATTGAAAATGAAACGCTTGGAGAAGCTGGTGGACTTGTCGGAGTTGGAGAAGTTCGGTGCTCTGCAATAGCTGCTCCGCCATTTGTGAGATCTTCTGATGAGAAGCCTCGAAAATGGAGATCCTCCGCCCGGATTCCCTTGAGTCCCGTTATCGGTCTCTGAGAGGCACGGATGGCAGAAAATTCGGTGACGATATCATTTTCTCTGGCTTTATCCAGCGCCTGAAATTGGGACGGACTCGTATGAGTCAGATGGTGGAAATCAAAGGGATTGGAAATGAGGCTCTTCAAATGTTCATCTGTATACCAATGTTACCGAGGGAGTCAATTTGAGGTCTCTTTCTCTCTAGCGAATGCTACCCTGAGGCGGGGTCCGTTGAGACTTACGGGCATTACTTTGTCGCGTCTTGTGGTGGCGACTGAAGATCTCTGAGACCTCGAAACGGGTCTTCTCGCGCTCTACTTCATCCTCCTCGTCAAGAGTGGCGGCGATATTGAACTTGCTTCCCTGACGGCGCAGAATACGGCTTCCCCGTGAAAAGAGCGATTTGGTCATACTCTCGTGCCTCTCATGCCTGTCTGACCGAATACCTGCTGAGGAGCTGGCTCGGTCTTCACTGGAGTAGGGCAATGAAGCAGCCTCAGCAGAGGTCATAGAGGAAGCGGGCGAGCGGCGGGACGATGTGGTGGAGGTTGAGGTATTGCTCCTGGATCGACCACTGAAGACCGAGAGGCGTTTGGGACTGTGAGCATGAGCGGTTGATCTCGAACGGATGTGGACCGTATAGTCCGGAGGATCATTAGAAGATCTGGTGGATGGCCGGTCTGAGAGGTCTGCCTCTTCTTGCCTTGCAAGCATGGTGGAACAGTGAGAAAGATGAATCCCGATAACAAGGCGATCTTTTGTGCAGGTGGACTGCAACGAGACGATGGTTGCGATCAATAGTGTGAATGCAAAGCCAGGCAGTTCATCAAACGAGCATTCAGGCGGGAAGATGCCGTTCCGTCGTTGACCTTGGAAGGGGATCAATTTCCCTTAAAGTCGAGGATGGGTTCTGAGCGGGATTCAAGATCGACCAGAGCATATAAAGCAGATCTTTGTTGAGAGAATAGGGACTCCAAGCGAGCCATTGACTCGTGCGAGACTGGAGAGAGAGGGGGGGGGGAAACGGTGATTGTTTCCCCTTGTGTTTTAGAAATGTATCGGGTTAAGGAGACAAGTGAGTGGCATGGAACTCTAACACGAAGTATAAAGGGGGATCTTGCAACAAGACTTGGACTAAAGACAGCAAACAGAGCAAGCACCGTTCAGTGAATGAATGACAGAATGAGAAAGATTGTGCCAAATGAGCGGTTCACTGATCGATCATCAAGAGGAGCAGTGTATCGAGGTTATGTTGTGTCGGAGGACAAGGATGGCTTTCAGCCCACAAAAAAGAAGACCCAAATGAATTGGAATAATAATGATTGATGGTGGAGTAAGTGATGGAGAAAGATTGACAAAAAAATCTCAGATTTGAGGGTCCAGAACGGCAAGCAAAAAATAGTAGCAGTGGGGGATGATAGGAGGAGCAGGAGCAGGATCTAGCAGTAAGATCATATAACAACACTACTTGCCATCTAGACACTCTGTAGATACTCCATAAACAAATAAGATGGAATCAACACGGACAGGAATACGGCGAAGCAGAGACGAAGATGATGGTGACGATCATAAGCAACGTAACGACGCGAACACTGCTACTATGACCGGGTGGGCTAGTACGGAGTGGTAGTTACAACCACTAAAGTACCTAACTTACCTAGTACCATAACCGAAGCAGTGTAAAGCGTAAACAATAATGTAAAATAGAGTCCTTTGGGCCTAGAGGGGGGGAAAAGAGAAAGGATTAGATTAAACGATCGAGCCCATTCGACGATACTCCATAGACTACACACGCTGGAGTCCGGGGAGATTCACGGACAAGAACACTAAAAAAAAAAGGAGTTTAGACTGTGATTTATATATATATACTCCGTATATATGTATTCATCAATTTATTATTTTTAATAACGATCGTTCAATAGATAGCATAAAAGGTGGCTAGATACCTCAAATTAGCGATGTACTTCGCAGTTACCACCCGCTGTAAGGTACCTAGCTTCCCTGCTTCTTACGGAGGAGGCTGGCTTGACTTGACTCCTATTTTGCTTTTGATACAGAGTAAGACTGGATAAATGACGATAGGCCAACCGCCCACGTTCTTACCGTTGAAAAGCTACAGTAGAACGGAAAGGGGGTAGGGAGAGGGGGTGGATTTTTAAAATAAACAGCAAGAATAAAAAGCAAAACCATCAGCCAGTGGGAATATTGAATTTCCAGAAGGCAGAGCGAAAATGGGAAAGGAGGGCACGAGAGGGGAGTCCACTTGGGGGATGAAAAGCAAAAGCCAAAAAGCCCCCCGTTCCTACCCTTCCCTTTTTCCCCCTCCAAAAAATAGATGATTCCGCTGCAGCTAGCTGGTTAGCCTAATTCAGATGCAGTCAATGTACTCTCTACACTGTTATAGTTCATTTACAGCCTCATGCCTCAGTATAATTACAGATCTATCTATCCATGGGTGACACCTACAGAGAGGTACCTGACACAATTAGAGTACGGATACATATAACAGCAATACCTCTATGCATGGATATCCGCATTACTCTTGTGGAGCTACCTCCAACTACCTACGGTTCGTGCCCTATCCCTGTACCTACCTCCTAGAAATTGGTAATTGGTTATTGGTGGTGCTCCTCCAACCAGATAGACACTGTAGTTATTTCGTATCTCGGTAGGTAGAGGATATTGGCCCAACCGATCTCAAGGAAATCCCATTATCCTCCTTGTCAACACATTGTAGCAGTCTCAATGCAAGGACAACTGTGTCCGCCAGGTGAGTCTGTGTGGGAGTCCAATAGCTAGATTCGCAGTACTATCTAAGAATTACCATGGGATGAGGGAAGATCCCACCTGTTTCTGTGCAGATAAGCAGTCTGATGAAGGCATTGGCTCCGTCAAGGCCCCGACATTTCTGGAATTGAAGTCGTTCCCTTCCTGTCCGAGAACTCAGGAGCATCCTTCGGGATCATGGCCAATGGCGCACAATGCCAACACACAAGGGCACCCACAGACGCATCCAATGTTCTATAGCCGGCAGATGCAATTTACGAAGCCTGCAAATGGTGAGATCCTTCTTATGCACAGATATTTTCAAGGACCGCACCCTTTTGTCGTCAAAGCGGCGTGTCCCGTGTGTGCTGATCGCATCGCGATTCGGATATTGAACGGCTTCTCAAAGCGGTTGGTGTGTCCGATGATCTCTTTGAGGCTTTGCAGAATCCGTTTCTTCGAGAAGGAGACAAAATTGTGGAAGGGAAAAATATGCCAGGAGACAGACGAACCATGGCACAAAAGAAGAGGCGGCGAGCCAGTCTGCAGAGTGGGATACCTGTATCAAGGGGCCGAAGGCTGGCCTGTCTCCTACTCCATACAATACACATCAAGGAGGCTAGAAGTGTACGTGAAGTCTCAAAGCAGTCTGCAGGGATATACTGAAGTGCACCAAGTACCTACATATCTAGAACCATTGATGTCGGCGGGAGATGCTGTTATGGAGTATATACACTGCACTTGACGTAATCCCATACTTTCACAGAGTACGCATGTTGTATCTTCCTCTGAGGTATCGCGCGACCCGGTGGAGTGTTGGCTTTTTTGTTTGCTTGTTTTTTGGGGGGCGGGTTTCGAGAAGAACGAGGCCCACCTCGTAGAGGGAACGGTAAATGAAGAGGCAGACGAGCCACATCTGGCCAAAGCCTGGGAGATCGACAAGCCCCAAGGAGTGAATTGAGAAGGAGGAGACGGTGAACGAAACAAGCAATACTCCGTAATTAGGTACTTCGTCGATACTCTGAGCCTGGGGTTACAAACATCCAACATGAAAGCCATAATCCTGAACTCATCAAGCAACAAAGCTCATTGTTAGGCCTGCGGAAACATTGTTTCGGATTTGCCCACGTTCCCGTTCCTAGATGAGCTCCGAACAAGGGAGCGAAGCACATGTAACAATTGACCAGAGCAGGGCAACAGATGACACCTGCCTAATCTAGGGGCGCCAGCAATACTTGGTACCATGGTGCCTGAGGCCATACATGCATAATTATACGAGTACAATACCTGTACCTGACCAACATACCAGTAGTGTGCTTGTCACTTGCTTGTAGTGGTCAGACAACCAATCGTTTAATACTTATCAATTGCTCGAGGCTTGAGATTCTCAAGTACGGAATTAATACTGAGCATTCTGTTGTGTATAATTAATATAAGGTAGCCAGTGCTGCGCCTCCATGGGACGTCAACACTCTCATGATCCAAGCACAGGACGATTCGCAACCTTCGTTCTACTGCAGTCGATCGGAGATGGGATGCGGTGGATTATGGACTGTCTTGACTACTGTTAGACTCACTTCGGCTGAGACTGGTTCCACTTCGAGAGACCTTACATTAAAAAACCCCACGAGGCATGAGGGCACCTGTGCTTGTCCAATTAATCTCGAGTTTTATGGTTGGTGAGTCCAATTCTGAGAGGAATCTCGAGCACTAGGTTGTAGTTATTATTACCTGACTTGGCCGAGTTTGGACAAGACTGGAGAGAAGGAGTTAGCGACAGACGGGACAGGCACAAACCAAAGTTGGCATTCAGCCGTTCACAACTCAGACAAGAGAGAACAGAGTGGGCTAAACTCTTAAGGCGCTTTAGTGCCGCACTACTCGTGCAACTATTTTAGTGTTTACGGTCAAACTAAGTATTAGCGGCCGATTGGGTGCAGGTTTACGGAGTAAGCCCTAAAGTGTTAATTTGGGACCCTTGGTAGATAGCAAGTGCGAAAGATTGAACCAGACATTTGAGATCGATGTAGTAAAGCCATGTATCATGCGATAGAGGCAGGGGTAGAAGGAAGACTCCATGGACGTGTCAAATGTCAATATGATACCAAAGCCGTCAACGCGTTCTTGCATTTATCTAAATGCCAGAACATATCAGGTAGCTATCTATAGATGTGATTCGTCTGGAACGCCCCGGCTCCAGAAGATAACGGTTCACTCTCACTAGTTGATGGAGTAACGGAATGATAGAGCGAATTGCGGTACGTACCACAAAGTTACGATCCAAGGGATTGATTGTTATTGTGACTATCCTTATGAAACCTCTTGGATTCTGGAATCCGGATAGAATGTTTAATGAAATGAGATTATCCTTGTCAAGTTGTGTGGTCAAAGGGAAAAAGAAACCAACCATGTAGTGTACCGAGGAATTCAGGTTGGGACTACATACCCCGGACTCTCAGCCACCTATGTAACCCATTGGATGCGCTCTTCCGTCCGACAGGGGACTATCCGCTAGTGTCATGATTATTGTCACTCCTGGAAAGTAACACGTTGCGGTTCCTGTGACTGTAAGCGAGACCGCATCTGGAAACATCCCGAGTATCGAGGCTTTAACCGAGTGTGAGGGTGTCAGGCATTATTATGAGCTCTGTTCGGTATCGTCTATTTTCTTGTTGAGATAGTTAGACCTCGGATAGATTCAAATATCAGGCAGACTGGAGTCTGCATTGAAACTTAGATATGTGTGTGTCGCACCTGCCCGAGGATGGAGCATGGATGGATGCAATTGCCCACTCTAAGTGCCTAGATCACAGATGTTTCTATTCATGTCTCATTTTGCTTGCCTAGATACTCGGCGAGCCATAAGTCATTTGTAGCATCTGTCTAACAATCCCTCTTAAGGTAGAAGAGCACTTGCACCTGTCATATCTTATGATCGTCAGGTGTCAGTTTGTCAGAGCCTGTATCAAAACTAATATTGTTAAGTAGATAGTCCCACATCTTAGGAAACTGAGACCGCTTGGCATTGGCACCATTGATGATAACGCACAGTCCCACAAAAATTACAGTCTCTCATTGCGAACTGTATGTCGCTGAATCGCGTCATTCATCGCACAGACGCAGCTAACCACTGTAGCAAATACCAAACAAGAATCTACGGAGTACTCATACTCGAATCCACCGAGTAGTCAATGGATCATTATGGGTGGATTGATTTGTTTGCTCATCATCCACATCGCCCCATTATTCCACTTTCTTCGTCGACATGTCTACCTTTCCTCTTCTTCTCTCTTCCACCATTTTCGGCCGTTGGCTTCCTTACCTGCACAACGGTGGAGACATTCAGTGTGGTGATTATTGTAGGCCAATGACCCAGATCGTAAGATACATATCCTGGTGAATTGAATCCACTGTGCTGGACTCATGGCTGACGCAAGGCAATAAATCTCTCAGCAAAGTGTCACACCGCTGATATAAGCTAGTAACATAGAACACGATACATTACCAAAACTGGTTCAAACAGATCCAGCTTGAAATTAAGAAGACAGGGATGTAGTCAACCATGCATGCATGGTGTATGTATGCATCCTGGGTACCTACAGGACGAAAGGGCCATGGGGAGTCAAAGCGGGAGAGACACTTGCAGTGCTCGCATATGATGATTTCCAGGATCGCCTACGTACACTACCTAGGCTGATTCCTTGATATGCCTCTGGTTGTTAGAATCCAGCTCATAGTGGTTTGGCCTTTACTTGATTATGCTGAAAACAGCATACCTTACAACGGAGGTAGATGGTGGTCCCCAAAGCACAAAAGGACCCTACCTAGGTAGATAACCAAATCAGCTGATCCGAACGAACCCGTTACTCTGGTTCAAATGTTTCCAAACCCATCTGAATAAGGGCTCCGATCCTCGATCAATCAGATCTCTCGAATCTCGATCAAATCCCTGTTGGTACCGGGTTAGCTGTGTAGGTGAGTTTGTAAGGACAGACAGCACCTGGCCACTGCTTTCCAAGCAAGGACGAACGTGGATCAACCCGCCAACTGGTTTGCCCCTTTAAGTTGGCTACAGTCCGTACTCCGCAGCGTATCTGCATGCTGCCTCACCACTGTCTCAAACAATAAACTTTTGCCCCTGGAACAAAAATCAGACCAAGAGCCATGTTTCACTTGTTCGTCTCCTGAAGATCATTTTGTCTAGAATCTATCGATTCATTATCTTTGGAGTCTCTACCGTCCGTCCCACTTCTCCAACTATCCTGCTTTGAGTATATATGACGACTCGGTGGACTCCCGGCTTCCTCGATTCGTCTTTTGCCTACTGGTCTATTATTCTTGGAAACTAGACAGCCACTAAAGCAGGCAACGATTATGATGTTGCTACTCCGTACAGAAATAGCAGTAACGTACCAGCGATCATCATCTGCCCTCTTTGTCGTCTTCCCTTTTACTGCGCAGAGACCAAACATAACAAGATAACAGAGGAGCGGTTGACGGAGGCCGCCGCTCTCAGCTCCTCTTGAACTAGTTTTACGTTGGATAGATAGATAGATACTGGCTGCTAGACGTCTGTTGTTATTCTCATCCCTTCATCAGGCTGAAGCACATCTCGCAGCTAGTGTACATACATCACATAAAACTATCAACAAAATACCCGTTTCCGCCTTTCACCTTGTCGCTTTCGTCCTCAACGCCAATTGATATCATGATCAATGAAATAAACGAACGAGCAACAAGAAACTATATGAAAAATATGCTTCAAATCTAAAACTACACGTAGTGTCCGTAGACTTCCAATAAAGGGCCGATTACTCCTCGTCCTCCTTCATCTCCAGATCCTCCCCCCGGGGGCTCTCGTCGAACAACCCATCATCGTCGTCGTCTTCGTGGTTCTCATGCACCGGGCCTGCTGATGAGGCTCCTCGCTCTTCTTCCTCATCCTCATCATCTTCGTCCGCAATCCTACGGGTCACCTTGGCTCGACGCCGCTGCACCACATCCTCAGCATCATCGGCTCCGGTGTCCCGCATCTCTTGATCCGAATCATTCGCAGCAGTCTCGTGCACCTCATCCTCCACGTCCGAATCTTCCACAATCTCGCTGCTTTTGTACTTGCTCTGGGCCTTGCCGCCGGACCGACGCTCCAGCCGTCTGCGCTTCTTGGGCGCCGCCTCACCCTCGCTGCCAGGCTCCCCGCTGACTGCCCGGCGAGGCGTCTCCCCATCGCTGATGAAATCGTCTTCCGCCCTCTTCTTCTTGCGCTTCGACGATGTCTTCTTTCTCCGCCTCACTTTGTCGCCGGTTTCCGAATCCACCGTCATCTCCGCCTCCTCACGCGCCCGCTCCTCTTCTGCCCGCTGCTCGGCCAGTCGTTGGGCTTCCTCAATCATCCGCTGTCGCTCTTCCGCAAGCTTCTTCTTCCGTTCCTGCTCGGCTTCCTGCGCCTTCCGCACCTCTTCCTCCCGCTTGCGGATCTCCGCCTCTCGAGCCTCGCGCGCCTGCTGCAGCTTCGCCGCGTTCTTCTCTTCGTATTCCTTCTGGCTTTGGAGCGCACGTTCCAACTGCTTGATGATCGTCTTGCCCATGTTGGCGCGCTGCTCCAGTGCTCCGGCAGGGTACGGTGGGTTCTTCACCTTGGCAATGCGCCCGAAGGTCTCAATGGCTTGGTGAAGCCCCTCAGCGGCTTCCTCGACGTCCTGAACAGTCTTCTGCGTCTCTGGTAGGCTGTACGCCAGCGAGGCAATCTGGTTTTGCACGAATGCAACATTGAACTCGAGATGAGCCTGTGCGGGCGCTACGGCGTGGGCCCGTTTGGCATAGTCCAGCGCCGTCTTCATGGCGGACATGTTCATTTCTTGCTTGCCCTTAAGCAGCCAGACACGTCCGAGGCACGCCAGAATCTGTGCATCGCGAGCACGATCTTTCGACAGCGCTGCCTCGTAGTGCTCAATCGACCGAGAGTATTGGCGGAGTTCGGCATAGACATGGCCCAGGTTCAGGTAGACGCTGGGGTCCTTGAGGGTATCTCGCACCTTGGAGAAGATATGCACAGCGCCGGCGTGGTCTTTCTTATCGTCGACGAGCGCAATAGCAATACCTTGCGCTGCATAGGCATTCTTGGGATCTAGCTGCAGCGCTTTGTCGAAGAATTCGACGGCCCTCTCGTACATCTTGCGGCGTTTCTCCTTATCCTGGTCGGTATCGCGCCGCATATCCCGCGCTGTGGCCAGGTGAACATTGCCCATCCCGGTCAAAGAGTAGCGGTCATGCTTGTCAAAGTACTGCAGGGTATGTTTGAAATGTCGCTGCTCGTGGTCCTCAGCGAGGTTCGCCGCCCGCTTCTTGGACTTGCTCAGGTACCACCCGAAGAGAGCGCGGACCTCGAGATTCGTCGAGTCGGCCTCGTAAAGTTTGGCCATCTTCTTCGGCCCTTCATCTGTAGGGCTCTGTCTAAGAGCAATATACGTGAGTCTCGCATTGGCCTCTGTGTAGTCGGCATGGCGTTCAAGCAGGCCTTCGTAAACTTTCTTGGCCTCGTCTTGCATGTTGGAGGCTTCGTAGGCTCGACCCAGATTGTAACTAACGGTCGTTACAAGAGCATCTGTGTCAAGCTGCGCCTCCTTCTCCTGTGATCGAACGCAGGCATTCAAAGCTGCCTGGAATAGCGTTCTCGCTTGTTCCACCTTGTCAGCCTGGTACATAAAGCAGCCCATATTATTAAGAAGCTGAGGAGGAAGGTTTGTTCGGAGGATGGCTTTGACTTCTTCCTCGTCCTCAATACCCTCCGGACGCTCTTCTTCGGCGATCTCGGCCAGTTGCATTTCTTCCAGCTGACTCAGGCATTGCATGCTCTTCTCCGGCGCAATCTGCTCATAGAGGCGAGACAGGTACACCAAGACTGATTCATCAGGAGAGACCTTCTTGGCTTCGTCCTTCCACAGGCTACGGACCGATTCGAGCAGGCTGATGGCCTTCTTAGCTTCCGCCGACTTGTCCTCCTTGCTACCGCTGGCTTGAGCAGCAAAGACCTCCTCGGCATGAAGAGCCCCAAGTAAGATCATACATTCGGGGTTCTTGGTTTGCTGAATAATTTTCTCCAACCGGAATTTGGCGTCGTCGTAGTTCCGGTTGGATACCTGCATCTGCACCGCACCGAACTTTGAAGGAAGATACCCTTTGTCGCCGCCACCTCGCGCTTGATCGGAGCGGCTGTAGTACTCCGCAGCGCGAGCAAGGTCGCCTTCATAGTGAGCTTTGCGTCCCAGGAGATACCAGCCGTCACTGGCAATCGCCATTACATCAGTGTGCTCAATGGCTTTCCGCGCCAGTGTCTCGACGGTAGAGTAGGATTTTCTCAATAGGAAATAGCTGCCAAATAGTGCACATGTCATGGGGTATTCCTTGTCCAGTTTGAAGGCTTTCTGCGTGTACTGGGTCATGGCCACTTTGTACAACGAGCCAAAGGCAGGATCTGTCGTCGCGTGTCGCGAACTGTCATAGAGGTAATAAACGGCAAGTAGGATGTTGGCAACCTTGGAGTCGGGATTCTGTAAGTGAGAAAGAAAAATCACATCAGCAATGTTCTGCAAATCTCACAGTAGCCTTTCGTAACTCACGACTGCTAACGCTCGCTCCCAAGCAACCTTCGCCTGATCCTTGAAGCCCAATTGCCATAAGCAACACCCGATACCGATTCGAGGATCTGGGTCTGTCAGGCCAGGCATCTTCATCAGCACCTTCTGATACCCCTCTAGCGCCTCCGCATACCTGCCCAGCAAGTATTGCGCTCTGGCACGTCCCAGGATCGCCATCACATTCCGGCCTCCGAACGCCTTTGACGATTCTTCGAAGCACTTGAGCGCCTGTCGCAGCGACTCCACTCTCTCGGATGTATCAACGGATCCCGGTCGAACCGGCCTTGGTGGGTGCAAGGAAGCCCGCAAAAGGCACAGAACGCCTCGGGCTAGAAACAAAGGGGGGAAAGCTGGGTTCAGTCGCGACGCCTCGTTCAGCGTCGACGTCGCGAGCTGGAGGTAATAGTCCTTGGTCTTGGCTTCTGTATACAGTTCCCCTTCCGAAGCAACTCGGGGGGCCTGTCGGCTCTTCAGCATCAACAACCAGCAGACCCAGCCCAACAGACCAAGTTTCTCTTTGGCTGCCCCATGACCGACCGAAGCCAGGCCTTTATTCAAAATGTCGATCGCATGATCAAGCTGCTTCTGCTTGGCATACGCCAGCGCGATAATCACCCAGAAATTCTTCGCGGCTTTCTCGTTCTCCAGGAGGGTACATAGTTCTGTGGGGTCGTCTGGTAGGCCCTCCAAACTGACTTCAACTTCGCTATCAAGGGTGGACGCGGGAATATCAATCGCAGAGGGTATGTCAGAAAAGCGAAGATTGACCTGAGAGCTGGCGGTTGGGAATGAATTGCCATTGGCGTAGCCGTTTTCTAACGACGCCATGACGCTTTTCTAGGATGGAGGGAATATGTGCTGTCCTTTTGCCAATGTCTCCGAGATGATACGGTAGGAGGAAACACGGAGATGTGCGACTGTTCGGATTTGAGTTAAGACGGAAGTTCGTGGCAAAGCTCAAGTCATGATCATTTTAGGCGAGAAAATCTAATAAATGTTTCGGGTGAAACAGAGAAAGATGAAGAGGTTCCTTGCTGAACCCAAATAAGAAACCAGCTCTTGTGTTGGAGCTTTGGAGACCATAGAGACAGATCTGCGGCTCTTGATCTTTGTTGCTGTTCGGGCGGAATAACCTACGTTGGAGCCTGAGGCATCAGACGGTGGCTGGAATGGATCTGAAGTGGCTAGTGCATCAGTAGCACCGCCACATTTAATCGGCCTCGGTTATACAACATCCAAACGACGGTGCTTTGGTGATCTTGAATGAAACCAGATTGATCAATTGGCGTCATTTTCAACAGCAATTTTCCCCAGACACTTGGTCGCTCGTAAGAGGTGTGCATTGGATACTGGGCTATACCTTGACAAGTATGTGTCTTGAGATCAAGTACAACCATAGTATATTCCTCTCATGCCGTTGTAAACTCCCCGCAATATTTTTCATCAATAATATGATCTCGTTTGTTATGTCATCTCAAGCTCATAAGGACATTAGCAATACAGCTATTGATAATCTAGCACCACCCAGAAAACTCGAGGTTCTAGTCCCATAGCCCCAAAACCTTAGGCAATCTGCAAAGAAACGCCATGCCTGTCAGTACCATGAAAATCCGCCCAAGCTCCGTCCAGTGATGTAGCCGGACATGCGTTTCCACAAAGCCCTTAGAGGCAGCCTCTCTCTGTACATCGGACACATCTCCAGCGTCAATGCTGCCAGCCAGCGAAGTTGGGAACCTCCCGGTTTCAAAGAATTCGTCAAGTAGCTCATCCTTTTCCGTCCAGCGCGCCCTGAGCCAATTATCAAATTCTTTTTGGTCATCCAAAGGAATATCGGACATAGCGAATCGCCTCCAGTACATGTTGACGGAGGTCGGAGGCCTTCCCTGCAAATATGTGGATCGGAGAGTAAAGTACTTGTCGGGATAGCTGCCCTTCCTGCAGTTGGGAAGAACGAAAGATGTTAGTCAATCGATGTGCAGTGGGCAAGGAAACCTCTTTTGAAAACTTACGGTGGCCCTTCGTACGCAACGGTGCAGTCATATACCCAATCGACAGTTCCCTTCAGCTGCTGTAGGCAGAAGAGGAGACCGGTCGACCGAGGAAGGACCTCATGTTTCAGGAGCGGTAGCCCCTGCTTTCGGCCGTATTCGTCGCTCCGTCGCTTCGTATTTGGGGACAGGTTGGTACCTTCTGGGAAAAGCAGGAGCCACATGGGGTCATATTGCGGGGATTCCGATTTGGAACCGGACATTTGGGTCTTGAGTTTTTCCAGGCGATGTTGTAGTCGAGGTTTGTCGGACAACCATTTACGGGCCATGAAAATGAAACCGTAGAATGTCATACCCTGCCCGATGATTGGAATATACTTAAGTGATTCCTTGAGAATGATGAAGATGCGGCCATGCATTTGGTTCGTGTAAGCGATCCACCAAAGATAGATCCAGTCGGTGTAAACCTGATGATTGGCAATCAAAACTAGACGCTCGGGAAACTCGGTCTTGAGTCGTCCATCCTTACACAGGTGAATCTGACCTCGTACGCTCTCGTTCCCACTGACGCGTACATATGTTGGACAGCCCCATTGTGTCAGGGCTGTTATAACCAAGCCAAATGATTGTTTCGTCAGAGCCATGTAACTGTAATAATAGTCCTTGTTTATGAAATAAAGAGGAGACCCGATCAACTGGGTCGCGAAAATAATGATACAGCAGCAATTGAACCATGTTGCAAGTAACAAGGAACGAACGAGCTGCATAGGAATGCCGTGCTTGAGGCGCGGCTCGGTGTCTTCGAAGCCTTGAGACTTTTCAACAACGTTATCACTGTTCACGCCAGGTGCCGGCTTTCGCCGATGAAGCTCTGAGGAGTCCATGACGAGCAGGTAACCCCTGTGAAGCTGTTTCAGAACCTCCGTAGTCGAATCGGAACGATCGAGATGAAGTCTGGGAAACTGAAGACGGTATACCCGCCCTTGTGCGAAGCACACGAGCAAATCAACGCACTAGGGAATTAGGTATAAATAAGCAGTCTCGCTGCCTAAAGCTGTGTGGGCGACACGAGACGTCGCAAAGGGAGAACTGGGTGAGTAATAAAGATGAGAAGGAATATCAAGCCATGCTTCGAGCAGTAGAAAAGAAAAGAGAGAAAGACACCGGAATCGAAACAACAATAACCACAATAATCATGCGAACCACGGTTGTTGGTGGGCACAGGCAAGCGAATAATGGATGAAGTGATCTTGTGATTGACCAGCGGGTAGAACAACCTTACTTACCTAGGCAATGAAGCACCACCCTGACACAGCGTGAGTGACGTATTTTGGCCTAATATTAGGCAAAGGCGGTCAAGTGGGATGGTCGATTATTTGTGGTCCACCTTTCGTTGTCGATAACCTCTCTGATGATGCTATTTTATCGTTATCTTAATTTCTCTTGATAGTCTACACGATATTTGCTTCGTCTGTCTTAGACAGCAATGAGCGAGCTGCTGTAAGCATTGGGAATGTCCTTGAGATAACAGAAATACTTCAAACATTCAAGACGGCGACTCTCGAAGACCGAGTCAGAAAATGGACAGAAACAATCCGTAATGTGAGTCGATGCATCATGGAATGAAGATAAAGGAGAAATCTCGAATTTCAATAGCTTGTGATTTGGCTAATGAATAACTGTGCGAGCCAGCGCTTTTATAATGCAAGGGGCTATGATTCGATTTCGACCCGCCAGATTGGGATTCGGGCGACGCATTCTGTTCGCAAGAGGTTTCTCGGCTTCTTCGTATCTGCAAGAGATCAGAGATATCCGAACGCTACCGCAACGTATCATACCCAAATATGAAGGTGCGCGCCACTTCGTACCGTTGGTTCGGGCATGCCGGTTGAAGATCGCTGACCTCTACCAGAATCTCGAGAAGGCGATCTGCTTACGCTTCGGTGGCCAGAGCCTCCGAGAAATATTCTCGTTGTCAAGAAAGATTGTGCCCCAGCGGTGACGGAATCGCTGGTTGAATTTGCTGCGTATGGAACACTAGATGAATGATGTATCTTGGGAAGAGCCTTTACTAACACAATTTCTGGAGAGTCTAGCCACACAAGGTCGACCTATCCATCAATTGCCATCATTCTAGAACGAAAGACCGCCGAGGAAATTCACTCTTCGCTTCCTTTCCCGGTCTACTCAACATTTCTAGATAATGACCTATCCGCATTACATGATAAAGTGGACATGACGGTCACCCTTGGGGGAGATGGGACAATCCTACGAGCATCTTCCCTGTTCGCCACGTGCGTTAATGTACCTCCCATGTTGTCATTCAGTATGGGAACGCTGGGGTTTCTAAGCGAATGGAAATTTGCCGAATACAAGCGAGCTTTTCGTGAAGTATTCATGTCTGGGGCGGGTGTCGGAGACCGGGCATCGATCCTAGAGGGCCAGATGGAAGATGGGTCAGGGCCAACGGGATGGTCTTCGGTTCGTGGGAAATTAATGGGTTCGTCCAGGGGGGCTCGAATCTTGATGCGGAACCGTCTAAAGGTCGGGCTCTTCACAGTTGATGGCAAACCAATTCAAGTACATGGAAAAACCCCTGTCGCACAGGATCATCTGGGTACCCAGGGTGTGTATGTCATGAATGAAGTGCTTCTTCATCGCGGCAAGGAGCCGCATCTAGCTGTGGTTGATGTATACGTCGGAGGCCGGTTCCTGACGGAAGCAGTGGCAGACGGGATGATAATCTCAACGCCTACTGGCAGTACGGCATACAGCTTAAGCAGTGGGGGGAGCATTGTCCATCCCCTGGTACCGGCGGTGCTTTTGACGCCTATTTGTGCCCGGAGCCTCAGCTTCCGTCCTCTGGTTCTGCCCTCGAGTACGCCAATCACCCTTCGACTGAGTGAGAAAAATCGTGGGCGGGAGCTAGAGGTCAGCATTGACGGGGTCAATTTGGGGCAGGGGATGACGGTGGGCACAGAAGCTCGCGTGTGGAATGAGGAGATGCGGCATGGCAAGAACGAGTGGCATGGCGGCGTGCCATGCGTGATGCGGAAGTTCACAGGCGCTGAAGCGCATGATGGCTGGGTGGGAGGACTGAATGGACTGCTGAAGTTCAATCACCCGTTTGGAGAGGAGCACTGATCTATATATATCCTTCGCTGTTCATCTCCAGTGAGTATGAGTAAATATGTAGGCAGCTGCTCGGTTCGTACGGACCGAATATAAAGGGTTTTCGTAATTTCCTGATCCATCATAAATGAAGTCATAATAATTGTTTATCTGGCATACAAATTCTGCCAGCGTGGTTCAGTTGCAACAGCGGAGTGGGCCGATCTATGAATATTAATGCGAATCTCTGGATACTCCTGACTATGACCTGTGGGTCCAGAACTCGGCTCGACTTTGGGCACGGTTTATGGAGTAGTCTAGGTAGTTTCGCACTGGAACCGGAAGAGAGTTCGAGACCATCGGTGGAGTACCTCCGTACTCCGTAGACTCATTACTACTACTACTCACTTGTCTGCGACATTGCATCTGGTGGGGGGATCCTGTCAATCCATTATCAATGCTACAATGCTGAAGATCAACTGTGAACAGTATCTAGAAAGAGCAGCACAATAAACCATTCTAGAAACAAGTTCTCTGCTGTGCTACGAGTCTAGAGCCAAATAAACTATGACTGGTTTCATTCAAACAATCCAATGCAACCATTAAACTAACAACAAAAGGAATGGAAATAATAATGCTACCACTGGTAATGATGAACTGATGATAAATAAATAAGGTACCATCATTAGAGACCTTTTGTACCCATTATAATACAATAATGAGTTGTTGCAACATATTATTATGGATGCAAAAGGTCTCTATTATTACTAGATATGGCTCAGATGTTAATTACTGTACCTTGTCGAGCCTCAAGCAGCCAGTGTCCCGCCCTCGTGGAGTTGACCGGGACTTCATCTCGAATCCATCCATCTAATCCTCGATTTCCACTCTATTACTATGGAGACAATGGTAATTATCTCAGATAGTCTTAGAGATATTTAGCGTTGACGAAGATTACTCATACTGAGTAGATTTCTGTTACAGCCAGAGGAGGAGTAGCAACAATGGGAGGTACTGGAGGTACCCGGATGTTGAACCATGGCAGCCTTGCATCCTATACAAGCATTCTAGAAGCCAGAGAAAATCAACAGATAGTTAACATGTTGATTCTTGGTTCGCTACTCCATAAGTAGATCGATATTGTTGCAAGATGAAACTTCACTACTAGATACTGCTACTCCTACTTCCAACATCTGACTACTTAGCAGCCAAGTATTAATCCCTTTCCTATCAATATTATTAACACCTCCTTGTTCCTGTCTTCCCCACTCTCTCTCTTCTTCCTCCCTGTCGCTCTCCTTCTCCCTCTCTCTCACTACTCCCTCGTCTCCTTCTTTTCCTCCCCACCAGTAAAGCATCTTCTAAAACTTTTTTTCCTATTCTCTTCGCCGTCGCTGTGAGATTCTACCGTCTCTAATTCATTGCGTCTCTTGTTACCAAACCTTCAAACAGCTTGCAAAATTGCAATACTAGTCCCAGCCTTGGCTCACTAAGCCCTCACCGCGTCCCGTCCCCAGATTTAAGCGGCACTCCCACTTGGAGCTTCCTCGCCCACGCGAGGGCTCTGCCGGTCAGAGGCGGAAAGGGAACAAGGTACGGTTGTCTCCGAAGCCAACAGCGGCAATTTCTTGCATACTTCTATTTCGGACAATCCTCGCTGGCTCGTCTGTCTGTCCTCCAACCCCTGCGCGGCTCTTTGCTGAAGGATCACTGCCCCTGGACGAGTTTCTCGAAGTGGGGGTTCATTCCACCCTTTTTTGGCAGAATCGTTCGGGTCTTGTATGCAGGCAATACTGGTGTCGCTGCGTCTTGCTCACATCACTTATTCTGCTGTTTCTAGGGAAGCATTGTAGCGTCTGTTCCCGTTGCGTGTGGATTTCCCTCGTCTCGCCCTTTTGGTCAACGGGAACCCCTGAGGCCAAATCACCCCTCCTTAGGGTTTCCGCATTCCTATTGTCCTTTACAGCATCTCGTCAACTGCCATGTAGGTTGAGCCCTTCTTTATCTGACCATGCGGTGCATACCATTTTTGGGATCTGATCGGTCTCAATTCCAGAAATTTGACTGACCTCTGTCGCAGTATGTATTCCGCCGACCAATTCATGAACCCCGGGCCCGCTCCGCGCCCCCCTACCGACCGTCCAAAACTCACACTCCCTTCGAATCCCTCCGGCGTGGCCACATCATTCAGTCAAATGAGTCTCAATTCTCCAAATACTCCTGGATCTGCCAACCTGTCACTATTTCCTAACACCAGCAGTCCGGCCCTCTCACAGACCAAAACAAACCAGTCCGGCCAGGGGGGCGTTGCCGTCGTGAAAGAGGGCTATGTCCGCTGCAAAGAAGACAAGTTTTTGGCTACTTGGAATCAGAGATACCTCATTCTGCGCGAGTTCCGGCTCGATTTCCTGAAGAATGAGACTGGGAAGGTGGTCCTCTCCATCCCGCTCAACACTGTCACCAGCGTGTCGCGTTCCGAGGACACTCGGATGGCTTTTGAGATCATTCGTTTGGCCAATGCAAAGGATGCCGCTTCCAAGACCGCCTTGATCACTCGCGACGTGCCCACCAAAACCATTACCTGCGAAGTTAAGAGTGACGATGAAATTTACGACTGGATAGACAAAATTTACGAGCGTTGCCCTGGCATGGGAGGTGTGAGCAACCCGACAAATTTCAGCCACCGTGTCCATGTCGGCTTTGATCCGCAAACCGGCGCCTTTGTGGGCTTACCCCCGGAGTGGGAGAAGCTGCTGACCGCGTCGGCCATCACCAAGGAAGACTACAAGAAGAACCCCCAGGCGGTGATTGAGGTTCTAGAGTTCTATTCCGATATCAAGATGCGCGAACAGAACCCGCAGTACTACGCTGGATTGGCCGGTCCTCCGTCCAGTCAGCAGTCGAAGCCCTACAGCAACAACTCGGTGGGCAGCTCCATTGCACCCCCGAGGCCGCCGCCGCCTGGCCCTGCTCAGCGTTTGGACAACGGACACTCCCAAACGAGTCGCTCGGCAAATTCGTCACCTTCGCAGAGGGCGGAGTCTGATCGTGCTTTGGATCAGCAGCAGCAGCTCGAGAGAATGAAGGAGATGGCAGAACAGGAGCGTCGACGTGTCGAAGACGAGACCCGCCGGGCTCGTCAACGCGATGATGAACATAACAGACTTGATCAAGAAGCGTACAACGCCTCTATCCCTAAGGGTCGTGTTCCCCTGGCCAAGCAGGAGCTTGGCGGCTATGGCGGCGACTCCTCCATGGCCGATCGCTACAAGCCAAGCCGTCCCGCACCGCAAGCCCCTGGCTCGACTCGTCAAGATCCTTCTCGTCAATTGACTGCTCAGCGCCCAGCACCCGCTCCTCCCACTACTTCCAGCAATGGCAGCGCAAAGAATTCCCCCAACGCTCGTTATGCTCCAAACGATCCACGTTCTCAGGCCGCTCGCGCCCAAAGCAATGGCACCAAAGCGGCGCATGGCCCCCCTCCATCCAAGCTTCCCGCGCCTGTGCAAGCTGTGAAACCACTGAATATTGCGAACAAGCAGACGACACAAAAAGGCAACGTTCCGGACAGTGTTCGTCAGGCCGAAGCTGCACTGACCAAGAAGGCTGAACCACGCCACAAGGAGGTCCGCATGTCGGCAATGTCTGAAAATGAAGTCATGGATCGGCTGAGGTCCGTGGTCTCCAAGGATAATCCGAACGAGTCATACAGCAAGCAACGAAAAATTGGACAAGGAGCGTCAGGTTCGGTGTATGTCGCGCGTGTTAAGGAGCACGCTGTCTCCCCTGTCGCACGGGAGCTCTACCGGCAATATGGCCCACGGTGTCAGGTTGCTATCAAACAGATGGACCTGCGCAGCCAGCCCCGCAAAGAGCTCATCGTCAATGAGATTATCGTTATGAAGGACAGTCAGCATGCGAACATCGTCAACTTCCTGGATTCATTCTTGCAGGAACAGAGTAACGAGCTGTGGGTTGTGATGGAGTTCATGGAGGGAGGCGCCCTCACGGATGTTATCGACAACAACCCTGTTATTCAGGAAGATCAAATTGCGACAATCTGCGCGGAGGTATGTCCATGACTTATATTGCATAAAGATTTTGCACCGGGTTGTTTCGATGCTGACTGTTACCCAGACTTGCAAGGGTCTGGCCCACCTTCATGGACAGAACATCATCCATCGTGATATCAAGAGTGATAACGTCCTTCTGGATCGCGCTGGTCATGTCAAGATTAGTAAGTCTGCCTTTCAGAACATTGGATCTTGCCTAGACTAACTGACTTGACTCTTCCAGCTGATTTCGGTTTCTGCGCCAAACTTACCGAATCAAAGAGCAAGCGTGCAACAATGGTCGGTACTCCTTACTGGATGGCACCGGAGGTCGTCAAGCAAAAGGAGTACGGGCCCAAAGTTGACTGTTGGTCATTGGGAATCATGGCCATTGAGATGATTGAGTCCGAGCCCCCTTATCTGAACGAGGAACCATTGAAGGCGTTGTACCTGATCGCCACGAACGGAACCCCTCGCTTAAAGAAGCCCGAAAAGCTGAGTAGGGAGCTCAAATCCTTCCTCAGTGTCTGCCTCTGTGTCGATGTCAACAGCCGTGCTACCGCCGACGAACTCTTGGACCATGACTTCCTCAAGACAGGTTGCAGTCTGGCAAGCCTAGCCGAACTTCTTCGTTGGAAGAAGAACAGCGGACAGTGACTGGTTCTTCGCGCAATCCAATGTGTCAGCTTGACTCGCGCTGGCACGTGTAAAGCATTCGCGCTTTTTGTTTTCGCTTTACAATTTACCCGTTAGATCTTGTCTTGCGCACATATGGGTCGCATTTACACGCTCCAGCTTGATTCTGATACTCCCTTACGACCTGCATTGCTCATCAGAGTAACGTGTGATATCCGAGCTGCAGAGCGTCATTTTTTCCATTGCAGGCCTGGCGTATTACTCGGCGTTCTCGTTTGGTATTCGTTGTCAAAGCCATCCGTCCTCCTTTCTACTCCGCTGGGTCGCATGCCATCTCGTTGATTTCGCTGTATTGACTTAACTTGAGTGAGTTTTATTGTTGACTATGCCGCCAGCCTCTTGTACGACGCAGCGCGAATGTTGGTCTCTTCCGATGTTGACGAAAGGGAAACAGCGTAGGGAAACGTTCTTTCGTCTGCCAGCTGATGGATCAGTGATGTGAGAGAAGAGAAAAAATGAATTGGGAACAGGACACATTGGTTGTTTGAGACGCTGGCTACGATTGCTCTTTGTTGCGCATGTGTATTTCACTACATGCATGTTCTATGCTTCTGATCCATGAGTGATGATGAAAATTTCTGTTGATATCAAGCGAGTTCTCTCATCCATAGATGGATATAGTATGCATTTCGAGAATAATGAGTGTCGCATCTAACCAAGACACATGTGGGAGAATTTCCAGGTGAAGGTAGGACTGAAATTGGTACTGCTCGATTTCTACGGCAATTTTTGTGCCTTAGATTCAACCATCCAAATGATGTACAGATATTAACCGTCATGTGTCAAACTCGAACATTTCATAATATACGTGATATCACAGCTCATGATCTTGCGCCATGCCAAATATGATCATCAATCCCTTGATCTTCATCCACACTAAGAAAGAAGCTTAGCTTGCACTTGATTTCCCAGAAAGGCAGAACATTCGCCGAACAATACACCTTTGAGGATCGTCTCCCCTTCTTCGAGAGCCCAGTATCCAGCATCGATCAAGCGTTGCTTCCAGGCAGAACGCTCGTCCTCGTTGAGGTCATCCCAGGACCGGGATGGCTGCTCTTCTACCTCTTCAGGAGATGACGTGGACGAGCGGGAGGAGTGAGCATCGGAGCTCTCGATGTAGATGTTGTTGGACCCAGGAAGACATCGGACCAAGACGGAGTTAGCTGGGGTTGTTGCGTCAGCGTCCGGGGCTGCATCGGCATCGTTACCGCCGACGGCGTGACGGGCATGAAGGATATCTCGGAGAGTCTGCTTCGGAGAATCGGTGAGGGCAGAGAGCGCGGATGCGGTTGGGAGTGGGTGAGGTGGGAGGGGGTGGTACGGGCGCGCAATGGCCGCGCGGATATCCGGGGGCAGCCACTCGGAGGCCCCGAGGTACGGGGGCATGAGGCCTCTGATCTCCGTGAAGGCCTGGAGGAGGACACAGACGGTGATAATGGAGAGCAGGGCCGCAAAGCCGCTGGCGAAGTTGGTCCAAACCTCCGACTCGCCGGGCATGACCAGGACGTACCGCGGGGTGCGGCTGGAGGGCGGTGATGGGGCAAGCGGGAAGGTGTGCACGACGACCGTATTGCCCATACTGATCGAGGCCAGCTTGACATATTGAGGAGGGGTCTCTGGCGTGACGGGGTGCGTTGGGGGGATGAAGTTCGAGAAACAGGTCTTGGTCATCGAGAACGGGTGGACGTCTCGTAGGGTTGTATACGGCCGGAGTTTACCATGGCCCTTTCTTGGACTGAACTCAACTGTCAAGACTTCGATAGACTGGTCGCTACCAGACACCGCAATAATGGTCTGCTGATGGCCGTCTGGGTTCGTTCCTAAACCGCAAGTGTCCAGACCTAGCCCGATCTTGATTGATTTGCGCAGCTTCTTGCGCTTTACAATGAACCCGGAAGGCTTATCTTTCGACGAAGGGCGCAAATTTAGAATCAAAAGCTCGCAACCGTTTCGGTTTGGTGCGTTCTGAAGGAGCAACAGCGTTGTGCAGGAGAGGAAGCGCAGTGCTCGGAAT
This sequence comes from Aspergillus udagawae, assembly GCF_001078395.1. Lineage (NCBI taxonomy): Eukaryota > Fungi > Ascomycota > Eurotiomycetes > Eurotiales > Aspergillaceae > Aspergillus > Aspergillus udagawae. Next base: position 2,720,268 of record NW_025091267.1, on the reverse strand, counting down.
TTAGGCCTTGTCCTCGGCCCCTTTTCGGGCAGAGGTGTGCTGTACACGCACTGCACGTCTGGAGAGGTGTTTGACCTTGTCTGTGATGATATTTCACAAATAAAAATGTCATTCCCGTTGGTGTAGGCCACCTTGTACTTCCCATCGTCCTCCAGATCGATAATGTCCACATCCTCAGCTTCCTCCTCGCCGTTCAGGCGAATCCTCCCAATAACATCAGCCTCGGTCGGCGTAGGAGTGACTTTGAAAAATACAATTTCCCCCGAAGGAGCAAGCCCGGTCGCAATGGCAGCTACTCGGGGAGCGTCTGCATCTTTCCATGGGGATAGTCGCAATATCCTCTGATAGGTATCGGCGCCGGCCTTGGATTCCTTGGACTCCTTTGTCCGAAACAATGACACGCGCGCTAGTGCTGTAGTCTTTCCTGGAGTGGGATTCTCTTTGGGTGTCTCTGCTTCTTCTCCGGAAGTGCTCGCCGATCTTCTTTTTCGCGGGGGATAGTCGATCTGGAAGGATCTCAGATGTTGATTGTTGTTTCTCTTCTGCTCGGCCACGGAGCTGTTGATACCGGCCAGAGCAATGACCGACCCATCGCTCGCATGTGCGGCAGCTAGTGAAGTAACTGAGTCCTCGTCGCGCGAGAGTTCGATATCAACTACCTCCGAGATTTCGCTGCGTTTTGAAGTGTCCAAGAGCGCCTGTGTTCCACGCCGGCTCTCAAAGTTAGCGCAATGCTTGGGGGTTCAAGAATCAACATCCCCATCTGAGAGGATCGCAAGACTCTAGCAGTGGAGTATAGAGAGAACTTGCAATTTTATTTCCAACACCGCTGCGTCCTTCACCTCCACCGCCTCCAACGAGCAAAAAGCCAGGGTTGCGCGGATCGAAATCGGCCGCGAAGAGGGGACAAGAGAGAGTCAACTTGGCCGAGGGAATAGTTGGTGCCATAGGGAAGGACTGAGTGGCCGTCCGGCTATGTAACTAAAAAAGACACCAACTACAGCTGTGAATTGTGAAGAAGCAAAATGACCAAATAGCGATGGAGGTGAGGTGAAATTGAAGGGGAGAGCGCGCTGTCTGCGTAAGTTGGCCAACTGAAGTGCCGCAATGACGAGGGCGTTGGCTCACTTTCCGCCCCGGATTCTTGGCAAAAATATCAGGGTACTACGAGGACGACTGTACGAGTATCTACCCTGGGCTCAGTATTTTGGATTGTACTACGACGCTCATTCGAGAGTCTTAAATATTGTCGCAAATAGTAACCATTGCAAGTGAGATGAGTGAGATGTTGGTATTTATTCATCATGTTATCTTCTTAAATTCCCCTCTACATGGACCACGCTCCACGGCTCTAATTAACCTCCTGGCCAGTAAATTCAGGAAGTTCCTTGCGAATATCTTCCCATGTCTTCTCACCATCCACCAGGGACCGGATCGCCTGCAAAATCTCATCCTCACTGGCACGCACCTGCTTGGTTGTGTCACGGTCACGCAAAGTGAAGGTGTTGTCCTTCACTGACTGGAAGTCAACCGTGATCCCGAAAGGTGTGCCCAGTTCGTCATTACGCGCGTAGCGCTTACCGATACTGGCGGAGGAGTCGTCGACGCGATTGGAGATACCCATGCGTCGCAACTTGGTCATCAGCTGCTGCAGAAGGGGGCGGAAGGATGCGTGTGTCGAGAGAGGAACAATCAGAACCTTGGTGGGAGCGATCACGGGGGGGAAGGAGAGAACCTAGATGCAAGATTAGCATAGTGTCAAACGCACTTCCAGAGTGTAGCGATACGTACACCACGGGCTTCATCCTCTTCACGGGCCCAGTAAACATGCTCAATCATGCTGTACAGGATTCTACCAATGCCAAACGAAGGCTCAATGACATTGGGTGTGTACTCGCGAACGTTCTCCACGCGGGTGCGTTTCTCGATCTTGACAATGTCCTGGTCGAGCTCCACCTTACCAGAGCCAACACCGTCCACATCCACCTCGATCTTGCCATTCTTCTCCAGATCGATGGCCAACTTCTCACGGAGCTCCTGAGAGAGGGACTCGACGGCAGCAGCGACGGCCTTGCCATCCTTCTTGAAACGAGGTCCGAACTTCTTCTTGTCCAAATCAACCTGCCACTCCTCGACCTTCAAAGGCTCGGCCCGGGGCTCGCGAACAACAAGAGGTGCACCGGTCTTGTTCTTGTGCACTGTCAAGTCGTAGGCACTCCGATCAGCGCAGCCAACACATTCAATCCATCCGTAGCTGGTCTGCAATTCCGCATCCCAGCAATCAGCGGCGTAGTGAGCCATCTCGTTAGCCATGTGCTGACGGAAGCGGAGCTTGTTCGGGTCCACGCCGAGCTTGAGAAGGAACAGCTGGATACGGGCAATGAAGTATCCAAGTGTCTCATTGTCGACCATACCAGTCTCAACCGCCTTACCGATGGTCATCTTCTCAGTCTTCGTGCTTCCAGAGAGCTGGACGTTACGGTTGAGGAAAGACATTTCAATATTCTTAACTTCCTCAAAGCGGTGATGCTTCTTGCCACCCTCGGGATCCACGAAATGTTCAATCTCGGCCATGAGGAACTCACGCACGCGCAACAGACCCGCGCGAGGCGAAATCTCGTTACGGAAAGACTTGCCGATGGAGGCCGATGCGAAAGGCATGGATTGTTGATTGAACTCCAGCAGCTTCTGGAAGTTCAGGAACTGACCCTGAGCGGTTTCGGGCCGCAGGTAACCCGGCATGTTGCTGCTAGGGCCAATTGAGGTCTGAAACATGAGGTTGAAAGCGACGGGAGGAAGGAGGTTGCCATCGGTCGTCGGGTTTCTGATGTCGTATTTGGCGATGATCTCTTCCAATTGAGGACCATCGAAGTTGTCAATCTGTGCCAAAATCTCCTCGTATTCCTTGACGAGGGCATCGTCAAGCTTGACGGCCTTTGCGTCCTTTGCCTTCTTCTTCTTCTTTGCTTCCTTTTCCTCGTCCACGACCACCTTCTGACCACGCGCCTCTTTGTCGCCCTTCAAGCGAGCCTCGAGAACTTCCTCTACCAAGTGATCCGCGCGGAAGATTTCTCCAGTCTTTGGGTCCTTGCACATCCAATCGGCGAACTTGTCGACGTGTCCGCTGGTCTTCAGAATCTCATGCGGAGTGAGCATGGTGCAGTCCACTTCCAGCATGTCTTCCTCCAGCACGAAATGTTTGCGCCACAGATCAACAATGTTGTTCAGCAGGGCTGTACCGGGGGGACCGTAGTCGTAAAGACCGGAAACACCTCCGTAGATCTCGAAAGACGGGGTGTAGAAAAGCCGGCGCCGGAGCATTGAGTCCAAGACCGCGCGGTCAACGGCCTTGCCGGTCTTCGTGTTTACGGTCGCCATCGTGAGCTGATTCTTCTTGGAAGCCTGGACAGCCTTGAGCGCGGCGGTGGTGTGGAAAAAGCTTCTGGCGGGGCTACAGAGAGGAATTTGGCGGGGAAGAAAGAGTCGAAGAAATGGCAATTGAGTCATCCACCACGTGAGTCGACCCCCAGAACCAACGAACCTGAGGAACCGACAGTAATGAAAGACAAGGGGAAAGGGTAAACAGAGGTGAAACGAATGTGAGTCAGAAAAAACGAAAATTTCCTTTTTCCCTTGATTTTTTCCCCTTATTTTACTCGGTTTCCAAGGGTCGAATGGCGTTGCCGCAATAGGCAATTCTGGGCTATTTGGTCCAAAGTCCGCCGGCGAAACATTTGTCCGTCAAAATTATTCTGATTATTTGCTTCTCTTCCGCATCGGACCTGGTATAGCAACATCTACAAGGTTGGGCTGTTTCTCATTTCGGGGTCAAGATGGGTTCCAAAAAGTCGCAATCGAAGCCTCCCCCGAGCGCTGCTCTGGATTATAAGCCCGCGAACAAATTAAGGCGTCAAATGCTTCATGTCAAGCGCAAGCGGGCCAAGGACTCAGAGCGACGAGCAGAACGATTTGGAATAAAAAAGGAGGAAGCCAAAAACCCGAAATTGAAAGAGGAGCGTCTCAAACGGAATATTCCGCTGACTCTGGATCGGAAACGTGTCTGGGATGAGGCCGATAGTGACGTTGAAGATGCGCTCGGCCTCAGTGTTGATGTCGAGCGCATCAAGCGACAGAAGAAAGAGGAGGAAGACGAACTTAACCGACCATTGGAAGATAGTGAGTTGGGGTCGGACGACTCCGAAGATGATGTCGACAGTATGCTAGCCACCAGCGACTCCGAAGAGGACGGCGACTCCGACAGCGACGAAGAAGGCGGAGATGGGAAGGCTAAGAAGGATGATAATCGCGGACGCAAAAAGTCCTCCCTTCCGTCTGCTACAGAACGAGCAACCAGTCCGAGCCAGTCGACTCGGAGTACGAACCTCAACCTAGCGCCAGAGGCTCTCGCCGCTAAATTCCCGACATTGTTCACTTCAGAGCCTCCTCCGACGCCCAAGATCCTCATCACTACCTCGCTCAACTCTACCCTCCATGATGAGGCCAAATCCCTTACCAATCTGTTTCCTAACAGCGTTTATATCCGTCGTACAGCCCATCGCTACTCCCACAAGTTCTCCATCCGCGAAATTGCTTCCTTCGCATCGAATCGGAACTATACCGCCGTCGTGGTTCTCCAGGAGGATCAGAAACGACCCTCCGGTCTGACGATTGTCCACCTACCTCAGGGACCCACTTTCCATTTCACTATCAGCAGATGGATTGAAGGCAAAAAGCTTCCGGGACATGGAAATGCCACCGAGCACTGGCCGGAACTGATCCTCAACAACTTCCGTACTCCTCTAGGTCTACTTACAGCCCATCTCTTTCGGAATATGTTCCCACCACAACCGGACCTGGAAGGACGTCAGGTCGTCACAATTCACAACCAAAGAGACTACCTATTCCTCCGGCGTCATCGTTATGTGTTCCGCGAGAAGCGCGAGACCGAGAAGAGTGTCATTGGCACAGACGGCAAGGAAATTAAGGGCGTGGAAGGCATTCGCGCCGGTCTTCAAGAGCTTGGCCCCGCAATCAACTTCAAGCTGCGGCGGGTTGACAAGGGAATTCAACGTGCTAGCGGACAGGAGTGGGAGTGGAAGGGAGGCATGGAGAAACAGCGTACCAAGTTCCAGCTGTAGCCTGCTCTCATTCGGTTTTATACCTTTGTTACATGTCTGGTTGCATTATTGGGTTTGCATGGAGTTCAGCTCTCAAAAATGGGTTTTGGATGGCTTTTTTCATGTGCGCGTATAGTTTCTTCTTGATTGTCCAGATGCCTGTGCCTTCTCTGTAGATAATGTACGGGCGAAACACTATTCTGTCAAAGCGGCTTTTCGGCCGAAGGTGGCAGGCATCTCACCTACTCTCGGAAGCACGTATACGCGACTAATCTATAGATAAAACGCTCAGATGCACTACAATCAGTAATCCGCATGTGGGAGATCAAGAACTATTTTGAGTCAACCACCCTAGGTCGACCGAGTCAGACAGTCGCCTGAACATCTTTCCTTGACGGAGAATAGGACCCATTGATCTTTTCTATGACTATCGACATCAACCGTGAGACGTTCATGAATTCAAAATCCTTCCACGTGTCTACAGAACATGTACCTCTTTTATTGTGAAGGTCCCCACAGTTGTGATGGCGATCTCCCGCTCCACAGGGAAATCTCCTTTCATGTCCAATAAGCAGTAAAGAACATATGCATTTCAGCTCCTGGTTCCCTCATTGAGCTACCTGATTTGGTTCTCTTTTGAGCTACATATTGACAAAAATTATCCTTCAATTATTGCTCCCCACCTGATCTTCTGGAAGAAAGCCTACCCAACTTAGCATCTTACTGCGAACCTGCAAAATCAATTATTCTGAAGCCTTCACAAATACCAATAGCCACACCGCCAACCATAATTGTATGAACCCGGCTCACCTGCATCGCAATGGCAGCCGAAGGCCCAGTGCTCAAAACCCCCCGCCGGTTCCTGTTCATCGCCTCACTAGGCAATATGCGCCCGTACCGTCAAACGCGGCACAGCGCCGGGCATATCCTCCTCGATGCGCTTGTCCCCCTCCTCCCCACGCGAGTCCCTCTGGTATCCTCCAGACAGCCATCAGCCGGTCCCATCTTCTACAAAACATGGTACAGCCCATCGTACATGAACGAATCCGGGCCAAAGTTGGTCCGACAGCTAAGTAGCTGGTTATCCACAACACAATCCGAGGTATTAGGGCGAGTAGTCCGCCAAGGGGACGTCGCTTTGCCCGCGAACTTCGGCGATGCATCTGCTGCGAATGCCGAATGGCAGCTTCGGGGCGTTGATCCCCGCTCGCTGAAGAGTTTCCGACCGACGTTGGTAATCTTGCATGATGAGCTCGAAGCACCGTTGGGCAAAGTAAGGGTGAAAAGGGGCGGGCCTGAGAAAGCAAGTCTGCGCGGTCATCGTGGTTTGATCAGTGTCATGGAGAGTTTGCGCGGCAAGGGCCTGTATCCAGCGCGGACAGGGCAGACGGCGCAAGGAGCAAATGCTGGCCTGTCCATTCTGCGTGTAGGCGTGGGCATTGGCCGTCCTTCGACGCGAACCCGAAATGATGTTGCGGACTATGTCCTGACTGAAATGAACGCCTCCGAACTGGCTGCAGTCCGTGCAGCTGCGGTCTCAGTCTTGGACATTCTGGCAGATGAGCTCTATCGAGAATCAAACGATGACTGATGTTTTCATCGACTCAGAAATATCCATGGCGGAGTTCCCCGCTCTGTGCAGTACGATATTACGATTCCTAGACAGATACCCATCTTGTGAGCACCTTTCCCGTTCGCGCATCGTATTTGATTCCAGGGCGTTCCCATTGTGGAAAGCCTTGACTAACAAATTCACAATTCTGAAAATGGAGGCAATCAGAGCATACACAGAATACCATCGCACGGGATTGACTGGTAAATATAGTGTATACTAATTTTGCATAGCCCAGCAGGTGGGATAGAAGAGTAAGAATATGCATGAAAATAGAAACGCAGGTGCGAACAGGCCTGCAAAGCGCAAAAATGGCAACGAGTATGAAGAGGAAAGACATAAACGGACCGCCGATATAACCTATCATACGGTTCCCGCTATACTCAGGTCCCGGATCTCTTGCAGAACTTCTTCTACCCTGTTATCCAAGTCGCCGCGGGCGTATTGGTCTCTTGTCTCGGCGTCGAGATATTGCTGCACCTGAGCCATGCGCGAATACGCTTCGGCGCAAAAACGTAGTTGAATCTTGACCAAGGCTTCGAAACTGGGGTCCAAGTACGGCACCCGTAGATCGATGAGCTGTGGAAGTTCCGTGAACAGCTGTTCGTTAAGCTGCTCGTACGCTTGCTTGGCCATCTCGGTCTCCTTCTCCGCGCGGGGCAGCTTGGTGGCATCCTTGTCTGGCTTCTCGACCAACTTCTTCACTTTCGCTCTCATAGCGTCGTAGTCCAGCAATTTGTGGTTTCGCTTCTTAATGCACTCGTTGATATCCGGAAAGTACGCACAGAATCGCGAAATGGGGTCCAGTACGGTTGTTCTGTCAAGCGAATCAACTATTGTCAGTGATTGTCTTCGGCAAGTATGATCATCCACAGTCGTACCTGTACGGCCCGTCCAATGCTTTGATCGTCTCGGCATCCAAATCCTCCACAGCTTGCTTGTAGCTTCTGCTCACACCATCCCGAGTACCTGCCTCGCCGTAAAATGCATCAATCGTCTCCGCAATGCGCATTTGAGAAGCCGTCATTGCTAGCGAGCGTGTCTCGGTCAGCACAAAGCCCCGCCATATGAACGGTAGTGTTTCAAATAATTGACTCACCTCGTAACGAATCCAGATATCCCTTCGCTTCCTTCTGCAGTCGATTTGCTGCAGCCTCCATAGTCCGATATCGTCTGGCAAACAAAATGTTGATCAGTAGCTGATTTCAAACACGCATATCCGAACCAGCTCATACCGCTCCTCGATTTCATAGTCCCGGTCATTCGTTCTCTCAACATGTCCTGTAAGGATTGAAGGTCAGATGTAAGTCGATGTGATTTACCACGACGCTTTGTTCTCTGCGGAAGCTCTGCAGCCTGTTTCGCAGAGTTGCGGGAAATCATACCTGTTTTCATCATTACCTGCGTTGTCGCACGGTTGACATTCTTCTTGAACCCTACACAGCAACGCAAACGTCAGTGTGTGTTGAGCCAAAAAAAAAAATACTCGAAGAGAGATGGAATCGCGAACCTGCCCAAGACATGATTGCTGCGGTGCAGGCAGAAACGGCGAACAGGAAGCGAGCGAGAGTAGAGAACCGAGTAAGAAGTAAGGAATAGAGGACAGAAGTAGGATTCGCAAAGAGTGCTTGTTGACGCAAGAAGGAAAAATACTAAGAGTTTCGAGTGCCAATATTACGATTGCACAGTGTTTACGGAGCAGCGAAGGACGATCGTCGCAGGGCTGAACCTGGATAAGATGCCCAAATGCGGGACGATGATGATGGCTTTGGCACCGTTCCAGGTGGCTGTGTGTGGCTGTGGGTATTTATGTTACCTGACGAAATACGGATGCCTGTTTCTTACGGAAGTCATAGTCGAGTTAGCCACAGCTGTTGTGGTACATTACTTCATGGCGGTTTCTATCGGTAACGGATCCGACGGTATGGAACAGTAAGGTACTGGAGGAATTTTCCGTGTACGTCATGTCATCAAAGAGGAAGCCTCCCAACGATTTGAAAATGATGTCAACCGGAAGATCAGACTCAATATGGGCCAGTGCATGATGGGCAAAGATTATGTGGATGCCATATTCCAACTCAAAAGTCCGGTGGACTTGCTGGATGAGCTGGTTGAGGATTAGCAAGTAGCACAGCACAATCTATTGGAGACCGTTCATGACTCCACGATAGATTCTATACCACCCGTCTTTGCTTTCTTCGTACCATGGCACATGCGGACGAACCCAAATTGGGTGTAGGGAAGCCATGATATGTGTGTAGATTGCTCATCTGAACTCACAGAGCTTGTCACGTTAGGCACTTGATATTCATGTAATTACAATTTCTAGGTCTATCGAAAAATTTCCTGCTGGTAAGACCACGACGTAAGGAAGCGAAGACAACCAAGTCAGCAAAGTCTGGACTGTTGAATGCGTTTCGTGAGATGGCATTACAGACCACAACCGGAAGCGCACCATGTTGCCATAGTAAAGTAAGGGTCAACCACCTCAATATCTTCGTCTTGAGACAATGCCGCAGGGGACGTCGCATTCAAGACTCAAGAAGCCCTGGGTGGTCAAGGGGAACCAAAGTTTGCAATGCCCTGGTGATCCTAGCGACGAACGACCGCCGAAATCAGATAGCGACAAAGTCATTTGTTTCCGAAGTGAAGACCCAAGATTTCAGCACTGGGATAAGAATGAACAGGGAGAGGATTTTTTGCACATACCGCTACACGTTTACCGTCTAAATATGCCTTCCAAAATGGCATGATGCCATGTCGTATAGTTGAGCACAGATCAACAGACAATGAATATGGGTTGAGGTATGGAAAAGGACAATCGTACTCCTCATTTGCATGACGAATGCTTTGCAGCGTTCATTCTATAAAAAAAATAGAGACCTGGATAACATAGTGTACATAACCGGGTGAGTATAAACAAGACCTGCTTAACCAGCCTGCCTCCCAGTATACCTCATTATAGGAATACAGATTTGTTGAAAAAAAGTAAATGAATAATTTGAAAAAGCCAAACCGCGCTTTGGTAAGGCGGGGTAAAATCAATGCACGAGTAACGCGCGCTGAGTTCATGCAAAACCCCGTAAAGATTCCCAGTCATAATGCCCCGGAAAAGAGAAAGACATATGAAAGGCGCAGGAGAGGAAATAGAGAATGTGCAAAGGTCGAAAGAAGGGAAGAAAGATGCAAGAGATAAGCCGGCCTGTAGAATGCTTTGTCAGCCGAATCAAGAGGCAGTCGACATGAGGAAGCCATTAAACTTTGTAGAGCCGGTATCAGAGCCCATCAGTGGGGAAGAAGAGAGAGTATCCAAGTAAGAAATGAGGATAAGCTCAATGGTCATGACGGTTCGTTGCAATGGCATCAATTCATGACGATGAAACTAAGCCCATAAGCTAGTAGCAAGGAAAGAGCAAAACAAATATATGCGCCGGAAAGGAAAACAAAGACACCTCCTTCTACAGATCTAGTCAAAGGAGGACAACCGCCTGGAACGGGTAAAACATGAACCGCCATGTTTTTCATATGGACACAGTGAGGCAATTGTGCGGCACATTTGCGAAGGGAGGACAAGCCAAGCAAATACGACGTAAGATGGCTGAGACAATACCTCCCCAGATATGCAAAAATCCGCCATTTAACCCGCACGGATCAGATAACACACCAGCTATTCATCAGAACCCTTCCTCGCCCGCCTTACACAGCTTGATCTCGCGGACCCACTCAGATTTGAGGACCTGCGAGGCGTTGATACGGCGAGAGGGGTTGGGGTCAAGGATGGAATAGATCACATTGCGACAACGGGCCTGAGAAAGTGTAAGCGCTGATGACCCTTTGAGGCAACCTCGATGAGCTCTTACCCGATGCAGAGTTTCAATGGGAGCATAACCATCCTCATGCCTGCGACCTTCCAGATAACGCTGGTAAAATTCATCCTCATCCTTGCGGGCAACTCTCCACAGATGCCTTCCTGTCCTCATAGCCATGTAGATGACGCCTGTCGCCCAGACATCAACAGCCCTTGGATCGAATTCCTTTTCCACATATTCCTCAGGCGCAATGTATGGAGCAGAGCCGCAGAGACCTGCAGTCATGTGCGCTTCCTTCTCCCACGCCATACGGAAACACTCACCATTCCCGAAGTCTGTAATCTTGAGTGCACCGTGAGTAGTCAGGAGAAGATTCTCCGGCTTGAGGTCACGATGAGCGACGCCCATTTCGTGCATGTATTCTACACCTCGCATGAGCTGTTTGAAGAAACAATCGGCCTCGGCAACTTCCAGTTTGCCAGCGGCCAACACGAGTGTGTAGAGGTCTCCGCCGGCACAGTATTCCATGACCTCACAATAGTCGCCTTTGGCATCCTGTAACAGATCGAGGGTGTGAATCACGTTAGGGTGACGGAGGGACGAGGAAATGCAGAATTCAGAGGTCAAGCGTTTCTGGTATTTCTTGGCGGTCTCCTGCGGGCGACGGCGAAATTCTTTGACAGCATAGAGCTGCTCAACTCTAGAGTCCTTCGGGTCCACTTTGTGAGAGATCCGGACAATGCCAAAGGCGCCACGTCCAACAATCTCTTGGCATTTGCCATATTTATCAACGAGAGAGGCCGTGGCGTTGGGGCCCCCCTTCTTGTCGGCGGCCAGTTTGTCACGCTCAGTCTTGAATTGGTCGATCCAAGTAGACATTAGTGACAGTTGCTGGTCATCCACGTGGTCGTCCTTTTTTTTGCTACCACCACCCAGCATGTCTCGCAGAAGATCGGTCAGCTTCTCCTGCCGTCTTGCACTTTTGAGATGATGACAGTGTGTGCCATCTGGAAACATTTCAAATCGCTTGTGGACGATAGAACCTTCCCTTTGGTCCTTTCCATTTGCAGTCTTCGTCTTCTTTTCTTTTTCGCTGTCACCTTTCGTCGACGTCTGTCGCGAGGGAGCTCGAGATGAAGGTCTTGATGTGGGTCTAGATGGCGCTGGACTGCCATTTGTAGGAGCCTTTATGCTTTCCGGACTGCTATCCGAGGAATCTCGAGCGGAGTCTGGTTCTCTGCTTTCTTTGGGATCTTTTGAGGTCGTCTTTCCAGTATTTGAGAACATGCGGGTGAGGCGATTTGCCATGGTAGATCTTGAAGTTGTGGCCTTTACGGGCTGGGGATGTACGGAGAGCACATCCCCGTTCGCGGCGGACAGATTCATGCCCGCTAGAGCTCGTGTTACCTGAGACTCTCCATCTCGAGGGTCATTCGACGTTTGTGATGCTGCGGCGGACGAGACTGCGGAAGGTACAGGTGAAGCAGATTGCGGAGTCATGTGCAGTGAAGGGAGTGGCTATATGCGAACGGAGGACAATAGGAACAAAAGTCGCCCCCGCTGCAAGTGGGAGGACAGGCGCCTACAGCACGAAGCTGAAGATGCCAAAGTTCAAAACTTTGGAAGATATGAGATTTGAATGTAGGTAGATAGAAAGAGAAGGAGGGAGGAGAAGGGGGGCGGTGCGAGAGGGAGAAAAAAGTGCGGTGGCCTGTGGTGGCCTGAGGCGACAGTCTACAGAGAAAGTGTAAAAAACGGAAATGTGACGAAAGTGACTTTTTGTAGTGGAGGCCGGGCGAGTTCGACAAAAGAACCTCCAAAAACAGAGAGGTAAACGAAAAGAGAAAGTAATGAAAAAAGGAAAGGAAGACAGGCACCGCGCAACTAAGCACGAAATGCCCCGATGAGACAGTGAAAGAAAATAAGCGACTCTGTAGATATATATGAGTGTTTTGCCTAGCAATATTAAAGGAGAAAGAAGACGGTGTAGCAAAATTACACAGGGGAAAAGTGGAACGGCGTTGCCTACGGGGAGGAGAGGTTGAAATAGTGCAGTAGCAGCAGTGGGCGGTGCTACGTCGCAGTAAGAGGGAGACAGCTGGGTGGGTGCGGTTCCTACAAGGTCATGGAAGTCTCCAACAAGAAACAGCCAGTACCAATTTGCTTAAAAATACTCCTTTTAAATTCGATAGGCCTCTATCATCTTCATTATTATGTTTTACGGAATTTAAACGAGTCAAAGGCCATTTTCTACGCGCTGTACTACCTGCAGTTAGACTTGGATGAGATATGAGGCAAACCACCCAACATCTGTAAGCATTGGATATCCAGCTGACAATGGGTCCCTTTACAAAGCAATACCGAGCAAAATTACGGAGCAGCCGGTACCTACCTTACCTAATACCTAGGATTAAGGTACAGGACAGTACGCGAGTACCTACCTTAACTGTATTGAATGCTGATCCAGGTTCCGCTGCCTCTGTTTGCATTTCGCAGTGCTTAAAGGCTAGGTACCTACCTAGGTAGGTTTGCATGCCTGTCGTACCTTAGACAAGTGTAATGGTGATGATTATGTATCCGCGAATAATGATATCTAACAATACCTTAGGTAGGTTCACACATGAGATGACCTTGTTACCTCGGTACGATGGAATCTGAAAGCTACAGCTGTTATTGATGGCGGCAGATACCTAACCATTATCATATGCGTGTCCTGATTTAGTCATTTGTGTTAATCAAGTCTTAGCAGATGATATATATAACATACTAGACGGCGAATGGCATAGAAATATACAGAGCGATTCGGAGCCCGAGGGCAGTCAGTATCTCAAGCTTGAAACTGTGTACTCCGTACAGGGTAGGTAGTATTACTAAGCCACATACGGAAATGTGGCGCAGAAAAAGTTCATGATTACCAATACCTGACAATATGCTATTTCCACGAGACCCCGCCTCACCATGAAAAAAAGACCTGGAATCAAGCGGAATTGGTGTCTACTGCAACCATGAATATTTAACATTCATGGGCCCGAATTTATTTATCTATTACCTTCAAATTAGAGATATGACTATCTTTCAAATGCCTCTTGCAAAATGGTTTACTAGAATATAATCTAATTGGAGTAATAGCAATAATGATGGATTGAATTGAGTGTGAATTCACACCACCATAACCTATCTTTATACTTACAAACAGCGAAATGTACCGAGTATAATAAACATCATCGAGCATGCTTTCCCTTCCCTTTTGGAAGGTCAGTAGGATGACGCTAGTTCCCCATTCTTAATCAGTCCATGCTTGGTGCCAGAATGCTGATTATCGTTGATCTCACGCAACAATAATAATAATGCTCTGAGGTGACGTTGTGTTTACCAGAAAGAGGCAATAGCAGGTAACAAAATTGAGGCTGTGCATTCTCCCTGCTCATGCATACTGTATGTGATTTGATCTTTTGTTAATATTATTATTAATTGCCCCCGCACCTCAGTAACAGGATCTGGTGGCTTGAGTGGTTCTGCTCTGGGACAATTCGATCATTAGATGCTCTCAAGTGTCAATTAGCATCACCAGCTAGCAAGCTGTGGCGGGTAGTTCTGCCCCTCTTGGACACTCTCAAAAGCTTTGTCTTCTCCACTAACATCACCTGAAAGGTCAAATTCTCTGGAAAATTCAAGACGCATGAGAGGTTGGAACAGCAAAGAATTCTAATTTCTACTTTTACTGATGGATATCAAATTGTTCCCCGTTGTATGGAGGTCAATGAGCGAATGAACAGCTGTCCCATTCGCAAGGAGATTTGGAAATATTATCCACAAAGGCCTTTGTCCTTTAATTCAAGGGTAAGCCACGGAGTAGAAAGCTAGCTCCTTTCTATCTAATCAAACAAGGTCTGACAGATCATGAATTTCCCCGCGAAAATTAGCCCCTAAACTTGCATCAAAGGTGAAGATAATCAGCCAATGGATCCCAGTGTTGATTGAAACCTCTTTCCTCTGGCTGTTCTTGAAGTCAAAGAGAGTTTTGATCAACAACGCCCAAGGAGCCCATATTCTCGTGTGCATGACTTCGTGATCTGATCATGAGCGATCTGTGTACAAAGTTAACCTAGGATATCCGTCATCATCTCCTCAGTCATTCCAATCATGCATGTCTCCTGTTTTAGTTGCGCTGCGAAAATTTTGGCTCCGTGGGATCAGCACACAGCAGCTACGAAGATTGAAAGGGAGTGAGAGATACTCAAATAAATGGTATTATTGCACGAAGCGGTAACCAGATATTTTGCACATCGTTGTTATGCTCCTAAGCTGAAACAACCGACCCAATAGACGACTCGTACAAGAGCCAGTTCCCGCTTATACCCTCGAGCATTAAGCAATCGTCAAGCTCCGGCAAGATGGACCCAGTCCATGCTGCAATCACTGCGCTTTTCCACTTTCCAACATCTGGCAGCTATCAAAGCCATGCTGTCTCCTTGGCGCATCATCAAGCTGTAAGCACATTGGAATGGCGGCCGTTCAGAAGGTGCAGGTTGAAACGAGGGATTTTCAAACCCAATCAGAATGAGTGGGATAAACTGGTCTAATCACACCAATTTGACGCCAGTATACGGAGTTATATTATTGTTGGTTGAAAGCAACGAATTGTGCAATGCTAAAGGGAGCCAGTGGTGAGGGGCACATGTAGTCAGCTCATCTAGGATGGTCTTAAAAAACTACTATTCTTTTCGGTCATCTCACTGCCGCATGGGCAAGTTGACCATGTAGAACTATTTTGACCACTGTATAAGCCTAGAAGACTTCCAATATTTGGCTAAACTCTAGACTCAGGAGAAGTAGAAGGAACGTAGGCGCATTGCTCAACGAAGAAAAGAAGCGCCCTTGACATAATGAAGACTGCCTGCAACATTAGGAGACATATGTGCAAGTGAAATATCTGGATCTATCAGTGCGTGATGAACAGGACTAGCTCCCAGTTGACTAAGTCGCATAGCAGGATTCTGTCAGCTGGTTCGATGCGTTCAAAGTAATGCCAGGGGACAGAAAGCCATCGATGACGGCGAATACCCATGTATCTGCCCCTAATCAACCTTCCTAGATGCCACAGAGCGCCCAGTAGCGATACTTTTATGGAGTATGTGTTGAAATCTCGGACTGCTATTGCTGCCAGGGACATTGCTCGGACTGTTCAACTAAAGGGATTGATAGTAGCCGCATGAAGGACCTGTCAAGACCTGAAGCAACTCGGCGAACGCTGACGGCGGGTTGCTTCTAGTTATACGTCTCATGCAACGTGCAAGCTGCTGCAAAGAATTTCAATCTCTTCTCAGAACTTGCGTGGAGTCTCTTCGTTAACAGATGCTTCTTGCCTAATCTATAATGAGACAGTCCCTCAGGAATGTGCTGATATGCACGCTCCAAGATTTTCTTCGCTATGCTAGACCCTAACTTGGGGCAATAGTAGCTTCGGCGAGAAGAAACGACGGCGTGATTGAGACGCGAAGTAGAATGGGACGGAAGAACAAGCCTCTTCCCATTAATTCCTCCAAATAAACTGTCCAGGGATCAGAGTTCGGCTCTGGTGCACAACTATGGAAGGTTGAGCTAGGATCAGTGGATTTCCTGGCTTGCCATGCCGGGACTGTAGGAAAGTCCACATTTTCCACGTACCACGACCGCCAACCTGGCCATACTATGCCCGACAGGTAAATGCCTGGCTTACCTACTATCGTTGACCGCTACTCCAGGCAGGTGAATCATGGATGTTGCAGCAACAGCAGGTAGCACTGAGTGGGTGCGAGAATGGCTCAGCTCAGCCTGTGGACGTGTTATGGGAAGCGTATGATTTAAACACATCTTGTCAAGAGACTCGCAATAATACACTTTCTTCATGCTCATCAATCCATTTTGTCCAGACTGTATCAATATCACGACATCATTAGGGAGAGACAATGAACGGGAACCATGTGCTCTTCCTGTTCGAGCTACCCGCAGATACGAATATCTACGATTAGTTCAAAAAGATAACATCTTATTACTGCCATGTGGTAAGGTTATATTATGCTGTAAACCACTCAGTATTTCATAAAGAATGTCGTACTCCGTAATTACGAAGTGTAAGCCACAGCCACAGCCACCATAGTTTCAGGACTGAAAATAAGCGTTTGTGATTGTACTACTACTTCAGTAAAGGTACATGTTATAGGCTATGTTGAAGGCTAAAACCTGCCCAGACTGGACTTTTTAAACTTAACCAGAATAATAGACAACCTCTGTATCATTCGTCTGTGTAATCCCCTCATCTGTAGGTGCCCTGTACGGAGTAATTATGAGTCCACTCAAGGGCTAACCCTCTGGTACGGAGTAAATCACGAACCATACTGAATAAAATCTGGGACACACCAAGAATATCACACCGGGAACCATGGATCAAGCCACTTTCACAGTTCAATGGTCTATAAGGTACCATTTAGTGTGCCTATTTAGTTTTATTAATACTCCCATATTGCAAAGATGAAACAGTATCTACCAAAGGTAGCTAAGTACTGCACATCCTTAGTTGCAGTACCCATGTGTCCTACGAATTGATAAATTTCACCTCTGAGTGTAATTTCCTGCATCAATGCCTTGGTAACAAGCTTCTATTGCTCCATTTGCATTTAAAATGGCCTTCCGAAGAAGCTTAACCTGGTCAGGCTAGCCCCGGATCTGGTTGGTGGAACGAGAGTCAGCACGAGCCATTCATTACCTTACCTACCTAGGTATGGTACCTTAGTTACGGAGTACCTTAGGTACTAGAATGACGGTATCAAAGGTACAGTAGAAGTTCAGACGCGGAGGAGAGTAAGTCGGATCCGTTATCCCCAAAACATACTGTTTTGCCGAGCAACTTGCATGTCTGCCGCATGCATGCTGCATACTCTAGAGCGATATTTCAATGTCGTCACTCGTCAAGCATATCTCAGCTCCAGTGTCCTGTCAGACGAGGGTAGGCATATACTTGAGTCATTTTTCAGTCAATGCCATCCACAGGTTCCTATGTAGCGTACACCATTGGCGGATGAGCGAATTATGAGCACCAATCACTAATAGTGGATGCTCTTGCATTATCGGCCTGCAGCTTCTATACGAGACTTGAGATATAACAAGACGCCTGAGCCGCAGTGCAGTGGCTAATATGGGATACCCTTCCTGGGATGGCTGCAGGTGCTTCTACGCTTCCTCTTTGAACTTTTGCTAATCCCGGCAAGGCCCCTATTAATACAAGGGATTATCAGAACCTATCAGCAAGTACAAAGGAACCGTATCTTGCTGATCTAAAAGGTAGACGGACCATTTCACAACGATGAGTTGTCGTTTGGATTTGCATAACGCATGTTCCTTAATTCTCTTCTCTTGCAAGTAAGAATAGAGATCCAATCTGGGGTTATCCACAACCCCTCAGGGAATTGTGTCTAACAGATTCATTCTCGACTGCATTTCAACAACTTGCTCATAATTTCCTTAGTTCGCCCGAGTGAGCCCTAGCACTTCTATCTTGGCTTCGTATGATCTCTCTCGGGAGGCTCTGGTGGGAGCTCAACATGTCGCCGCCACACGACGTTCCGAGATGGCAACTGAATGACCAGAAGGACTGTTCTTCAGGTCAATTGGCGTGGGCTATTGCCATTGAACCACAAATTAGCGAGAAGTCCTCGATAATGGTGCGCAACTATTTCCGGACCCTTTGAATCCGATCATCGGGGATGCTTGAAAGACACAAGGCGGATGAGAAGTGCATGCGACAACAGATAGCAAAAGTAAGGTCAAAATCGACAACGGGAAGGGTATGGGTTGTTGCCGCAGCAATTGAAATATCTGTCGGCTGGAGCTTTGTATACAACTCCTCGGCCGATAGTGATGATGGTGAGAGCACAGATAATTTCAATTGCATGCTGTGATAGCCCTGGAAGAGAAAGGTTCCTGTCTGCGTGGGCTTCCTTATGCTCGCAACTTCTGAAATTGTCTATTCAAGGGGCGTGTTCGGTTTCAGAGACGGAATTGGCAAACTCCGACCTCGTATTACACGTAAGCCTGCCAATGCGATCGATGCATAACCGGATATTCCGATCCGTGAGAGTATAACAACGCCGGTTTGTAGCTCTGACCAAGTTCAATGATGGATAAGGCGTTCAAGCATCATAAAATGTTTACGTATAAGGATTTTTGTCGGTCTATCCATCGGGTATCGGTCTCTAGGACAGGACTCGGGTCTATAGATAGGTAAGACAACGTTCCAAAGAGAATATGGGAGCCTCGCGTCTGTTCAACAACTGTAAGGCTGACGGTACTTACCACAAATTGCTCGAGGGACTCTTCGAACAGTTCATTATTCACACCCACGCCTCCCGGATGTTCGACAGGTGACAGCGGATTTTTGACCACTAATAATGATAAAATCGTCAGAAATAGTTAGGACAATATTGAGGCAGACCCCGAATCACGTACCATACTCGACGTAGAGGTTGATATAAATCTGCTGTAAAGCAACTCGCATGCTCGGGCTCTTAACATCTGTGAGCATAACAAACTTGATATTCGTGGGAGTTTCGTAGTAATGAAGCTTGTACTGGCTGGTGCGATAAGTGACGAAGCTAGGTGTACAAGTATTCGTCAATTATGAGTTCAGACCTCGATAGAAGCAGCTCAATGACTATATTCTCACCTGTCATCCTCGCCTCCTAACTTGCGCACCATGTTTCGAAGGGAAAATACAGTACCGAAAATGAGCTTCGCATCATCGTCGGTCGTCCGCGCAGATTGGCCAAAAACAGAGGAGACACCATTCTGAGTAGCAACTTCAGAAGTCGGTCGCGACGATTTACCGACTATCGAGGCCGGACGGGGAAGCCATCGTCTCTTATAGATACACTCGGCTGGAAGCGTGCAAAGGGGCAGATCAGCTATTGTTTGTGTTTACAATAGAAAAGGGAGATCATTACCGTGGCGGTCGAAGATATAGAACGAATAGACGACCATTTCACCAGATGAATATCGACAAGACAACCAAAATGCCGAGAGAGCAAGACAATACAGCAGATCTCAAGCCGTGGAAATTGACTCAACAACGATGGTGGTGAGTAACAATAAGAGCGGTTCAATTAGGCTTATCGAGACAAGAATGCTCGTGGGCGGTGAGAAACCACTTCCCCCTCTCTCTCGAAATGGTGTCAACTCACCACCCCTTTCGCTCCCTCATCCCACTCAAATAATATCATCATATATACTCCGTACTGTGGGAAAAGGTAGTCCGATGGGCGATATTTAGCAATCTGGCCACATTCCTTCTCCTTATGTGGGCCTTTAGTTACTCTCGTTTCAGTCCCTTTTTGACCTGTCATCGGCTTTCGACTCTTCCCCGATATTCCCCACATTCGGCTTAGGCATCCAGGTTTATTATCAGTGCAATAATACTCAGTATTTCACCTTTGGAAGGAATACAATTCTGCAAGACGTAATTCATTCCCATTCCATTGGCTTTTGAACACTTTGAGGTTCATTCGATGGCCGACGAAATTGCTGAACCCAAGCACGATGATATTCTCAACGCCATGAATGAACTTCCCAAGCCCAAACCTAGCCGTTACGCGTGAGTCGAACTATATACCCCTCCCAGCTTCCTCATTTTCTTAGATGTCACTGCGCTCGATTATCTTGCATATATCCTCAATTCAATTTGCAAGTGTTCATTGCTGAATAGATCCTGGGATTAGCTCAACGCCTTCCTCTGAAAGCCCGCAGAGGCACTATCGCCGAAATCCGAAGGTCCGACGTCCGGTGAAGGTTATTATCATTCAATCACTTTTTCGTTGTGTGCGATTTGACTAATTCATTGGAGGCAGGAAACACTGAATGCTCGCTCCGAGTATACCACGAGCCAAGATGATGGAACTGCTGAACACAGGATCAATCAATATGTCATAAAGCAGGAGATTGGCAGAGGATCCTTCGGTGCAGTCCACCTCGCAGTAGACCAATATGGGAATGAATTTGTAAGGCGACTGTCCTTCTGATACGTAAGCCGGTTTGCTGTATGTGGGATGAACGCTATGCTAACATTATGTCTTTCCACAGGCCGTCAAGGAGTTCTCTAAATCACGACTAAGGAAACGCGCCCAATCACATCTTCTCCGCAAACCTCGAGGCCGCAAACGACCATCAGATGGCTTCAATTCTCCTCTACATCGGCATCCGTCGGGGAACGAGGACGAGCACGGCAAGAACCCGCTTTATCTCATCAAGGAAGAGATCGCCATCATGAAGAAGCTGAACCACAACAATCTGGTGTCTTTGATTGAAGTTTTAGATGACCCCACAGAGGACTCCCTATATATGGTGATGGAAATGTGTAAAAAGGGCGTGATCATGAAGGTTGGACTGGAAGAAAGGGCCGACCCTTACAGCGATGAACAGTGTCGCTGCTGGTTCCGTGACTTGATTTTGGGAATTGAATATTTACATGGCCAGGGTATCGTGCATCGAGATATCAAACCAGACAACTGTCTATTGACGAATGATGACGTTCTCAAGATTGTTGATTTTGGAGTATCGGAGATGTTTGCGAAGGATTCAGATATGTTCACAGCCAAATCGGCTGGCTCGCCTGCCTTTCTTCCGCCGGAGCTATGTGTGGTAAAGCATGGCGATGTCTCGGGAAGAGCAGCAGACATCTGGTCTATGGGTGTTACTCTCTACTGTCTTCGCTATGGGAGGCTGCCGTTTGAGAAGCAAAGCATCTTCGAACTCTATGAAGCCATCAAAAACGACCCCGTTGTATGCGAAGAGGAAACGGATGATAACTTCAAAGACTTGATATTGCGGATACTGGAGAAGGATCCGAGCAAAAGGATCACAATGAGAGAGTTGCGAGTGAGTTGTTTCCTGCTGTATATCAACAGTAACACGTGTCTCATGGAATAGTCCAGGCGCATCCCTGGGTGACAAGAAACGGCTCCGACCTTCTCTTACCTGAGGAGGAGAATATTGCACAGATTGTGGAGCCCCCAACTGAGGAGGAAATGAATACCGCTATAACAAGGAATGTGGGCCACATTATGGCTGTAGTATGTCTTTGTGCCCTGACGCTACTCTATTTTCCACGGAATCAGCTGACATAAATGCTACAGATGAAAGCTGCGAAGCGTTTCAAACGGCTTCTAGGTCCAGCTAAAGCCGAGCCGGTGATGCAAAGTATCCTTGGCCAGGAGTATGAGAGTCATTTCGTGGAGCCGCCGCTCGAGATGGACCCGGAAGAGGGCTTCTCGGCCAGCCATATTCTCATGGGTAGCAAAAGCCAGAGTGTAACTTCATATAACAGAGAGCCCCAGGAACGTGAGAACGTTCTGAGAGGCTATCATCAACAGCGCGAAAAATCACCCGAAATTAGTGATTCAGCCAGCAAGTATACTACCCAACAAAACCCTGTGCTAGGCAGCTCAACCAAACATTCTGTGGGCGTCACACCGGAGAGACAAGATTCAGGCTCTATCTCCAGTTGCAAACTTCGGACCAACTTGGTCGACGATCTACAGACGACTTTCTTTCCTCAGTCCCCTTCACCCCAGAAAACGCTGTCACGGGCCAGTTCGGCTACAACAAAGCGCAGCGTCGAGGGTACCAGGGGCCACGCCCGGGATCCTTTAGAAGAGGTATTCCCATACCTCTTTATTGGTCCATCCACCTACACTGGGTCGGTTCAGGAAGGAGAGCATAATACTGATATGGAGCGCAATCCCTGCCAATCGGAAACCCTATTGTCAGACGAGCCCCTAGAGACGACTCTAGCAGGGGATGGCGTTATCCCTATAGTGAGCGAGTCTCCAGGTGCTGCTGAATTCGACATTTATGAAACAGCGTATCGACAGGAGATCGCTCGAATCCGTAAACTCACTCTGGCTCGTGAAGGTTCTCTACCCAAAGTGTACTTAACTCGGCGTGTTGAAGATAAAGACGAGGTCTTAAGGCTTGTCGAGCACGGATCTCTTGGGACGAACCTCGAAACTGCCACTTGCGAAGCAGATGCGGTTATTGGTGAGAAGATCACGGCGCCGTCCAGCCCGCGCTCTGGAGTGAGCATGATAAAAACTCAGCTGAATGAGCAGCTCAAGTTAGACGCAA
This sequence comes from Aspergillus udagawae, assembly GCF_001078395.1. Lineage (NCBI taxonomy): Eukaryota > Fungi > Ascomycota > Eurotiomycetes > Eurotiales > Aspergillaceae > Aspergillus > Aspergillus udagawae. The sequence continues at coordinate 2,697,577 of NW_025091267.1, read as the reverse complement.
ATGGAGCCCTTGCTCAAAATCAGCTGTCTGCATCTGCCACCACGGCAGATCGCGAGCCCGAAACCTCGCCAATCGCTGCCACTAAAGCGAAGGCTACGGGAGGCTCGTTGACGTCGTCACCGGAAAACGCCAAAACCAAGTTGAAGAACCTCTTCGATCGCGTCAGGGGCAATAACGATCCTTAAGTTTATCGAAGATTGAGTTGTTGAAGCCGACTACAATTGGCACTGTCGGAAGGTTGTCCTTCGATGTGGTGCTCCGCTATATTTCTCTACCCCTACTATTTTTATTGAGATGAATGATCTATTGCTGGACATATGACCTGTAGCTATCAACCTCTATGGTATGCACAGAATCTTCACAGAAGTAGTTTTTACCAGTTTAGTTTCTGAAAAGGGTGCAAACGTTCAAAAGGACATGGTTCGACATAAGACATGTGAATATGCCCGCGATGTGGACATTAGTTATTATACATACAAGGGCATCAGACCCATCTGGGTGAGCAACATAAGACCTCCCACGAAAGAAAAAGAGGGGAAAGAAAAATAAATAACGCAAAATGGAGGAGAAAAAGGAGGAGCGATGATGAAAGGCAATGAACAACATGAGAGATGGTGGCAATATGCAGCCGTAGTCGTAAACTGATTGATCGTAGATGTCGAGCTTGGAAAGACATGGGAGAGGCTATAGGGGGAAACGAGATATGCAATAATGATCGCAGACGAGGAAAGGAATATCGTTGTCATAGGAACTTGGCGCGTTCAACATGGCCACATACAATAGGGCGGATTTCGAATGAAACGAAGTATGTTCAAGACTGAGGCTGAGACTTGACTAATCTCGCCTCTGCCGCATGAGACTGTGAGTATCGTGCTGCACTTATTCATCCGTCGGAGTTGGATAAGTCAGAGAACATCTGTCAGAGAAAGTGATGGGATCTGTGTGCTTCGGCTTCTCGACGCGTGGACGTATCAACTTGGTGGTTTGAGGGCGATTGCCGATCGTGAGCAATCGGAATTCGTCGAAAAAGAAAACAACACAGGGATAGGTAAAAAAAGAAGCGAAGATTGCATCGAATATGCCGTTAGTCGTAGCTCTCTTGGCAAGTCGTCTTCAACTGGTTCGTGATGAGTGAGAACCAATGCTGTCTATCGCTCAAAACTGAAGGGTTATATCGTTCATCGTGAGCCACCATGGCTTTTAAAGAGAAAGAAGGTACGTGAATCGTTACAACAAAAAAAGAGAGAGACAAGGCCTTCCTGCACTTCTTCTTTAGCCAGACGTTGTCACTCGGGTCTTCTTTCGGCTGAAGTGGCAGCAGGTACTTCAGGGGTAGACAATGCGGGCCCGTCTGGCCGTCTGCTCACAGGATCGGTCAGGATACGGCGACTGCTGTCTCCAAAGGAGAACCTTTCGGAGGGTCGAGGCTCAACTAGTCGCTCCCCCGGATCCATCCGCGCGACCGGCTCTGCGTGGCTCAGCTGTAGCGGTTGGGGTGATGGTAGAGTTTGCCGTGGGTCGGTCGGTCTTGGAAGCTCTCTCAGTATCAGTGCCGGGTCGCGACTCGGTACCCCTCTTGCTCGTCCATCGTCGATGGGTGCCATGAGCGTGACTGGCCTCCCAGGCGGCGGTGCATAGCGCAGCTCCGGGTTCTGGACTTCCACCGGCCGGATACCCGCCTGAGGTGTAAACGAAGTTCTTGAAGACATGACTCCCGGTGGGCTGGCTGGTGTTGAAGGAGCTTTTAGCCTATGAGATCCCGACCTTCGGGGAGGAGGGTATGCTTCGCCGCGAGCCTCCGCAGCCGCTTTGCGTCGCTCCGCTTCGGCTTTGCTTGGCCGGCCTCGTTTCCGGGGCGGCTCGCCTTTGGTTGCAATACTTTCCAAACTCGGGGAAAGGAGCGCAGAAGCGCTGCTCTCGCTACTGTAAGAGGCCGTGCTGGCAGCTGGCCGAGGCTGGATAGCGCGTGGGGCAAGAGGCGGTTTGTCCAAGAGAAAAAGCGGCCGCTTTCGCATTTGACTGCCCTCGGATGAAACTGCTGGCGGTGCAGACAACTCATGACGGGGCGGTGGAAACGATACCAGGCCCTGATTGACAGGGAGAGAGATCTGTGGCGGCGGTGGCGGCGGCGGCTGCTGCTGCTCTTGGCACATATTGTGAAAAGCGAATTGACAGGAATTCAGGGAACGGCCTGGACCAGAGTAGATTAGCAGAAGCCAGGCCGAACTATCCACTCTGATCTTGACGAAACCTCGACTCAGTGCAAATACGACATGAGACGTACGCACCCGAAAGACGAAAACAACATGAGAGAAGTAGAGGGCCGGCTTATCTGTACCTGTTGGAAGAGGAATATCCGTCCAGCTTGGGATGATATGGAAATCTTTTATCATTTTGACCAGATGGCTGGAAGGGACTCCTGCCTTCTTGAGAATCTCAGTAAGTAGAGCGTACTGGAAACATAGTCAGTATGACAGAATGTGACAACATTGAAAACCGCATGGAGCGTCTTGATGACTGCTTGACAACGGAAGGAGTGTGGTCTTACCCTCTCCTCTTCGGTCCATGGCCTTTCCGATATATTCGACATATCCCATTGATCATGGAAGCGACTCTAGCTGGCTTCCTTCCCTCCCAATCCGTCAACGAATGAAGCCAGGATAATGTCGCTTCAGTGCAAGTGGAGCCCAACCTAAAAAGTGGCGCGATGCGCGACTACGGTTTCAACGGTATCGAGAGCAAACAGCAAACTGAACACGAAAAACAAAAGAAGAATGAGTAGGAGAGATACCAACAGGAAACCAATCTAGAAGATGACAGAAGTGAAACAACCACAAAGCCTCCCAAGCGGAACAATGCGTCTACAGGGGCGTAAGTACAAAGAAGCACGTAGATTTTCCAGAACCAAATCAAGAACTAGGCTAAGAGGGTAGCGAATGCCGACAAAGGAAACTGCTGAAGGCGATGAAGATCAAGAACAGCGGAAGATGGACATAGGTCAGGACTTCGAATAGAAGGCATGAAGTTCAGACTCCCACCCGCTGATAGACTGGACAGATCTCGATATATGAGGCGACGGCTGGATGACGCAAGGAGCAAAGGATATATCGAGGGATCCTCAAGACCAAGGCAGATTGGCAACTTGGGATGCTAGATATATCGCCAGTCGCAGCGAGAATGGTCCAATTCGCTGGATTTGGGGAAGAAACTATGGAAAACGAACGTCAAGAAATAAAAAAAAGGAAGATCGATAACGACAGCAATGACCGCGACAGCGACAACAAAACAATGGTTTTGAACCGTGCTGTGGCCAGCAGATAGGAGACGTTAAGAGAACCTATCGTCGTCGACGATCGACTGAATATCTGGAACAAAACGGTCTCAATGATGCATGTCGTACCAAGGACGAGTAGTTTCAATCAGAGAATAACGAAATATGACAGGGAAAGTAAAAGAATGGGAAAAAGGGGGGGGATGGTACGAAAGTAAGTCAATCAGACAGCAGGAAGCAGACAAAAATAAAACAGTCTGATTTATTCTGCCCCGGAAATATTTTCTGACCAAACGGACTTTTCATTCGGGACAGCGCAGAAAGACAGTGCAGATGCACCAGCATGCGGCCGGTTAGCAGTAAGGAAAGCTGCAGGGACTCTTTTCTCTCTTAGTTTTCCTGCGCTTGTCCTCTGAAAAGCGGCGGGATGGAGCCACAGTAGGTAGATAGATAGTGACCAAGAGAACTTCCCGGACCAGCGAAATTAAAGCATATCTAATGTTTGCGGGACCAGCCAGCCGGGGGTGGGTAGAATTGAACCATACTCTACCTAGAAGAGCATAGTGTTTCAGAAACGACTGTTTCAGATGATACCAAGCGTCTAAACTGTCGCAAGAGCGGAGAGGACGACGCCATGGGATACATGGATGTGCAGCGCACCAGACGTGGCCCCTCTACTTCCTGCTCCGAATGAGACTAGGATTATCACGGGAAAAGGGACGTATAAAGTCATCCAGTCTTTGAACGCACAGCGATCAAAGGGCGACAAGAACCTGCAAGGCTTAGGAAGAGAGCAGGGGTAAAAACGACCAGCCAGACCCGCATTGAAGGCGCGATGCAACAGCAGCCTCAGCCTACTGCTGTACTCCCGCACCACAGAGGCGGCAAAGTCAAAAGGAAAAAACACAAAAGGCAGTAGAAGGAAAACGAAAGCAATACAATTTGACTATGAAAAAGAAGAAGTGGCATGAGAAAAAAGAATCATGTCAAATAGTGAGAAAACTGGAGGGAAAGCTCAACCGTCCCACTAATAGCCAGACAGGTGCCATGACTTGGAGCAAAGGATTCTAGTAAGAGAGCAGCGTGTTCCAGCCATGAGTATTAAGGACGCTAGACAATGATTGATAGGTGGACATTGCGCCCCAAGACATTGGGTCAACGGACTAGAATCGATAGGTTGTTCAGGACTGGAAGCTTGAGGAGCGAGGTTCGGGGCTAGCTCCCAGCTGCAGGAAGTAGCGCGGTCGATCCATCCCGAAAGACAGCACCTCATCGCCTCGTAACAGTATGCTGTGCTCCGTTGAGCGCTCCATGATAATCTAGTAGCTGTAACAGAACCTGACGAAGGAAGCAAACAATGTATGCGCTGTGCATCGATTCAATTGAGGATTGCGACTGGAAACAAACCACCTAGGAACCAGCATGCCTGACCACAAACGGAGTGAATGGAGTCAGGGTGGTGAAAGCGACGCTTAGAGCAGAAGTGGGGTAGACTCTTTTGAATTGAGTAGTAATTCGGGAGGTTGCGATGGATACGAAAGATGGATATTGATGGCGTACTGCAAGAATCGACCTGACATTTGAACACAGCAATCCATCGGAACCTGCAATCGATCAGAGAGAGTGAGACTCATACAATGGCCCACATTGATTACTGTGTTAACAAGCTTAGGAGCATGCATAAAATATAGAGTGTGGGATTATCACAAATAATCATAATAAATAGCAGAATAAGCGGGCAAATGAGAACGAAAGAAAAACAACCAATACTAAGGTATGAGGTGAGGAAACGATTCCCCAATAAAGGAACAAGGTCAAGGAGACACAATGACTCAGACCTTGGTCGAACGCTGTCATAGCGAGTGGAATTTGATGACACTGCATTCCTTTCATTGAGCATTGTACATTGTAGGAGTGCTGCATCGTTGTCGTAAGAGACTTTGTAGCATTTTGGCTCCGTTTCTTGTTTAATGGAATTCTACTACTCCGCAAAAGATTGAAGCACGAAGTAAAGTATGCATTGTGTTTGTTCTTGGACACGACGGAATTCGAGTGGTCGAATCAGAAAGGACGTATCGTATCACTTGCATCTTAGCAAGCATGGAACTCATCGCATTGGATCGATAACAGGATAGTTTTATGCACGAGAATCAGCGGCAACAACGCCCCGCCGGTTTGAATCAACCGGTAGACTGTAGTTCAACATGGCAGTTTCGGGCATTCCGCATGGACCACTAGTCAAGGAATTACCTCCTTTTTCCGATTCGCCATCGATCGTGGAAGTATAACCTTTCATGAAAGCTGTTTCTTCGACGATCTGTGTGACTTGGCGTAGTCGGTCCTTAACACAAACAGAGGAATACTTTGAGATCAAGCTGAGAGAGTATTCAAGGTGGTCAAGTTTCAGTGGCGCAGCAGGTAGTTAGACAGGGGTGAACGTACCTCGTAAGAAACAGGTAAAATAAGATAAATTACTGTAGCTAAGGTAGGTAGGTACTCTCTACCTTACTACCTAGGTTATCTAGGTAAGATGTGCCTTTCGCACAGTACCGTCACAGAAGACTAGGGTAACATAGGTAATTTTCTTACCTACCTTACCTTACCTGATGTACATTGAAGATCTTCAGGTTCTCACTATTGATATCCTATTATAGTTGGTATTGGCACTATACTACGCTGCTAACATATACGGATTAGTCTAAGTATCATCTCATGACCTCACAAACAAGAATGTCGCCGTCTGTGGCTCATTTCTTCTCCAAAATACGTAGTTTGCACTTCTTGTCGACGGCTACTGTACGACCAGGCGGGGTGTTTTGACCAGCAGTGGGCTCCTTCCTTTGGTAAATATATACATTCATTACCCAAGGTAACATTATTACAGCTTGCTGACGGATGGAAGGCCAGTATTATCCTTCCCTTGCGAAACCTCCCCTCAGTACTAGGTAGTAGTAGTAATCGTTATTCCTTCCATCTCTTCTACCACAAATCACTCCCTCTGTACTTCACCATTCCCTTGTCCATCTAGAGGTCGAGCACTTCTCGTCCATTTTGTCCCCAGGGAGCTTCTAACTCTCCATGAATAAGGATTTATAATTCGGACCACAGAAGTCGGGGAATGACTGGCTCTTAAGACGCCGAAAGCTCTCATGTCCAACTGGCATGTTTCGAGACGACCCCATCTCATGTGCAGCCACACACAACCAGCTCCTTTTGTATCCAGCTGAAACAACTTGCTCTCCTCGCTCATGCATAACTCGTGATTTTTCTATTTTTTATTTATTTTTTTTTTTTTTCTTCGCCACATAATTTATGGCTGAGTCGCTCTTCTGATTCAAAAATTGAGTACTACTTCAGCTTTATGACGGTTTGACCTCCGCTGCAAGTGTTCGTTCCCACTTAGTCCTCTCCAAATACCCATGCATGATTGAAAAGTACGACAACTGTGTCCAATCACTACCCGCCTCACATCGCACCACTTTGAATGAATCGCTTAAGAAGACAGAACGATTCAGGAAACATGGATCGCGGACAATCTTGTCAGAGTTCGTTGAATTTTTCACGCGCATAATTTGCTCGTTTCCCATTGCACTTGATACTGACTCAGCCGAGCGAGTTCTGCAGAAGCCGAGGGAGTCCAAAGATGGGGGATTTTCGGTTGAGAGACCAGAATGTACAGTCCCCACTATGAACATGCAGCAATGTTGCTCTGCAGTCTCTGGATTTCTACGCGTTAGACGAACAATGAAAGATGAGAGGATTATATCCTAGACAGCGCCTGGCAAACTTCCTCTTCCGCTTTACTCCAGTGCTGCGTCAGGATACTCGTTGAAAATTGCTTCATGTCCCATTTCACGTTCCCCCGTTCGATCATCCCATGCCCTTTGTCACTGGGGACATACCTCACGTCCAACTCACCAGTGGTAATCCCAGTGACAGAAGCGAGCACAAGAAAGTAACATGTCTATATCAGAGAGAGCTGGCACACGTCGCAATCATTACTTACGCAGGTTATTGTGTGCAGATTGACCGGTTGCGGTCGGACTTCCATTTATTGAGAAGTCACTTTGCCAGACGTTTGAGAGGCGCGGGGCGCTAAGAGACCAGAAGAAATAAGCCTTGGAGGATGGAGATTGGAATGATCAAGAAAACGACAGGAATATAATACTTGATTTGGGATTGATAGCAGATGCTTTAATGGAATTACCCGCGCTGATTTCGAAGCAGCTATCAGCACAAACAACGTCTCATCCCACCATTTGTACCAGAAAGGGAATTCTACTCAGAATTAGCCGTCTGTCCCCATCTGCCATTGCAGGGCTGGTTCACTGATGGACTGATATCGACTATCCCTTCGCTTCCATTTCGCGTTGGACCGGGCGGTGAGAACATCAACTGGTTTCAACCTCTTTGCTGCATACTTTTATCCTGCCTTCGCTTTTGCGGCTTCGAGACAGCAGTTATTATCCAAAATTGTCAGGAACAATAGAAACATATCAAGGTGAAGAATGGAAATTCTCTGTCATCTTCATCTCCAGTAGCTGTCTCAGTCGACCTTGAATAGAACAGAGCATACGTGACAATAGAGTAATCCCTTGATTCTCTCTTTTTTTTTTTTTTTTGTCACATTTTATTTTTTCCCTTTCTGATTTTCGCCATTTCCTCCTGTTCTTGGCAACCGCGGAAAACATGGATAGCCTTTGATTGATTGCTCGATTTGACTCGACGTGAGATTATTTTCCTGAAGCCTTTCTTCGCTTTTGCCTTCATTTTCTCCTTCCCTCCCCCATCTCCGGTTCTCAACCCAACAACACCCCAACGCACACTTCGTCTATCAATATTTATAGGGAACACCTGTGTTCCGCTCGCTGGCTCCTAAAGATTCTGCTCTTCGGTCCGTGTCGTCATGTCCTCTCATGACAACGCGGACTCACCCTCATCGTCTGTAGCAAATGCGGTGACCGCGATGAAGATTGAGCAGCATGACGATGCCGCAGAGATGCTCCTCTCCAACGGCGGAGACGCCGTTCTGAAACATGATCCCAACGGGTTATCAGACCACACAGTCACCACCAAAGATTACCCCGAGATGGATGATCTGGCTTCATCCGCTATCAAATCGCGGACTTCATCTCTACCTCCAATCAAATCCGAAAATGGAGATTCCACAGCAAAGGAAGAGAAAGTCGGGGGCGATATCACTGTCAAGTTGGAACCCGGTCAGCCTCCCAAGTTATCGCGCAGCTCTTCGCAGAAGGTCGTGGCGCAACCCCCTCAGCTGTTTCTGCATTTGCCGGACAGCACTGCGGAGGCACAATCGAGCTTTGAAGTGATGGAAACTTGTACCTATGCCAATAAATACATGGGTTATACTGAGCATGCCATGGAATGCGATTGTGCTGAGGAATGGGGTAAGTTAAGCTTTTTCTTTCTCTATCCTTTCTTCAATCTCTTATGGTTATTGCTCTTCACTACGATTTTCGCTTGTCGGGGTGGTCCCCCTCCTTTTCTCCGACGCGCGTTGCTGGGTCCCTTGCCAAAGGAATAGGGGGCAAGGGGAAAAAAAGGAAAAAAATAAAAAAAATAAAAAAATAAAAATGAGAAAGAGACCAAACGCCGGGTGATCAGAAAGAAAAAAGTGTCTTCACTTCATATTTTTTAACACCTTCTATTCCGCACATACCCGTGTTCGCCAGGACCCCTCTAACTCGTTTGAGCAGAGCCGTCGTTGTCCAGGAATCTGGCATGTGGAGAAGATTCTGATTGTATCAATCGCGCTACCAAAATTGAGTGCGTGGGTGACTGCAGCTGCGGTGCTGAATGCCAGAATCAACGATTCCAGCGCAAAGAGTATGCAAATGTCGCGGTCATCAAGACAGAAAAGAAAGGGTTCGGTCTTCGTGCTGAGACCGATCTGCGACCGCACCAATTCATCTTCGAGTATGTCGGCGAAGTCATCAACGAGGCTCAATTCCGACGACGCATGAGACAGTACGATGAAGAAGGGATCAAGCACTTTTATTTCATGTCCCTCAGTAGAGGAGAATTTGTCGATGCGACGAAGAAGGGTAACCTGGGTCGTTTCTGCAACCACTCATGTAATCCGAACTGCTACGTCGATAAATGGGTTGTGGGTGAGAAACTGCGTATGGGAATCTTTGCCGAAAGGGCTATTCAAGCCGGCGAAGAACTCGTTTTCAATTATAACGTCGATCGTTATGGCGCGGATCCTCAACCATGCTACTGTGGCGAACCGAATTGCACTGGCTTTATTGGAGGAAAGACTCAGACCGATCGTGCTACCAAACTATCGAATGCCACCATTGAAGCTTTGGGTATCGAAGATGCTGAAAGCTGGGACACTGCTGTTGCGAAACGGCCACGAAAGAAGAAGATGGGCGAGGATGATGAGGAGTATGTTGATAGCGTACAGCCTAAGTCTCTAGAGGAGAGCGGCGTCACCAAGGTCATGGCTGCCCTCATGCAATGCAAAGAAAAATGGATTGCTGTCAAGTTGCTGAGGCGGATCGAGCGCTGTGACGATGAAAGAGTCCGCCATCGTGTGGTGAAGATGCATGGCTACCAGATCCTGAATTCCCAACTCGCCTTATGGAAGGAGGACTTCAATGTTGTGTTGCAGATCCTCGATATCCTGGACAAGTTTCCACGTCTTACACGGAACAAGATTATTGATTCAAAGATCGAATCCACCGTCCAGCCGCTGACAACTTGTGGAGATGAGCGAGTCGAGCAGAAGGCAACAGCACTTTTGCAGCACTGGGCGACTCTGGAGGTTGGATACCGTATCCCTCGCATGAAGCGAGATCCGAATACAGTCGCTTCAGTCAGCCAGTTTGGGCGGAGAGAACACAGTAATGACGAGCAGAAACGATCTCGATCTCGTTCGCGATCGAGATCCCGGTCGTTGGATGCTCCTCGAGGGCCAGCGAATCCAGGTCGGAAGAGCAATGGCCCCAGGAATTCCCAGCATCACGGTGCCCGCCAGTTCCGCCGCCAATTCAATCCTCTGCCTCCGGGATGGTTCGCAGCCGAATCACACGGCAGGACATATTATTACTGCGCCCGTGGGGATGTCACCTGGACTCGGCCGATTCATGCCGCACCTGAGGCTGATGTCCCAGGCCACCAGGCGAAGAATAAAGCCCTACAAGGTATCATCGACGGTATCTTGAATGCTAAGGAGAACACGCCGAAGGAGAAGACTGCCACACCTGGCACGCCGCAAGCTTCTAGAGAAACGGCGAGTTTCAGTGAAGGGCAGGAGAAATGGAGAAATTACAGTGAAGAGAAACAGAAGAAACTGTATGAGAACACGGTAAGCCCAACCCCCAAGAGCAGCTGTCGTTATCCTTGAGTACAGATGGCCTGACTTATGCAGCTTTTCCCTCATATCAAATACGTTGTGGACAAATTTAAACACAAGCTTCCGAAAGAGGATCTGAAGCGCTATGCTAAGGATGTGAGTCAGCCCATCGAGCCGTTCCATATGCCAGACCTAGTACGTGCGCTAATCCGCGCATCTTGCCTTTCATTAGGTCGCCAAGAAGCTCGTCAACTCCGATTTCAAAAACAATCGCGTGGAAGATCCGACGAAGATTAGCGAAAAGCAACAAAAGAAAGTCAAGGCATTCTGCAAGGAATTTTTTGACAAGGCTGTTGCGAAGCACCGTGCTTACGAGCAGAGAAAGGCCGAGAAGCAGGCAAAGGGAGGTGACTCGAAAGCAGAAGAAATGACCAATGGCCACAACACCATTGAAGATGTCGACGTGAAACTGTCTGATGGCGAAGCAGAGAAGGTTGAAGAGAACGATACCTTCAGGGACAGCGATCCGCAAGGTTTCCTCAAGCGCAAGAGGGAAGACGAAGTGGATGCTGGTGAAGGAACTGCTGAAGAAGCGATGAAGAGGCAGAAGTCATCAACACCCATACCTCCTCCCCCACCGCCACCGCCTCCTCTAGGTGATGATGAGCAAACCACACCAAATGACACCGGCGAATATTACTTCCAGACTGAGAATGGCGATTCAATGCTGCATAGCCCGGAGACTGCGCCAACCCCTCCTCCCCCGCCACCCTTGTCAACGGAGCACAGTGATAACGATGAATCGGGCCGATCTCACAGTATGAGCAATCATCTGTTGGAACAGGAAACTTCCCCTGCCCCTTTGCCAGGAGAGGAGTACGACGCCGACTCGGGAAAGTTTCCATCAAATCAAATCGGTATCGAGGGCCAAGTATAACCGGATGCCGTCGGCTTGCATTCAGGGTCTCTTTTCTTGTCTCAGCCCAGGATTAGGCCGGATTGGTGTTACATGGCATGGCGTTCAGTCTTCTTTTCTTTCTTTTCCTCTTCAATATCATGCGTACCATTTGGAAGGTCCGTCAAGTTTGTCATTTTTACAGCTGGAATCTTATCTCTTTTCACAATACCCCCCTTTGTCCATATCTTTCAGGGATTCATCTTCATCTGCATATTGCGCGATGCGGCAGGAAACAGAAAACAAGGAAGTGATCTGGAATTGTACAACTAGCCTGAATTTTTCTTTTCAATTTCATTCTTGCTTCTATGCAAGTCACTCGTATTATTACTTTTGCTGTCTTTATTTTTTTTTTTTTTTTTTGGTCTCGACTCCGTCTACTAGAGACTGGAAGATGTTCCTTCGATCAACCTCGATGGTTATGAAACGCAATGCCGGACGATATCGATGCAAAATTGATAAAAATCATCCTCCATTCTCCTGAAGGGTGATCTATATTCTGTAGACACCAGAATTTAAACATTCCACTGATCTAAATGACCCATTTCAGGGGATTTACACCATAACCATAATCACGTGAGGGGGGTACATGAGGACACGGAAATAAAAGGTAAAGAGGAGACAAAAGAACAAGTAGGAAACTGATTGGCCGGTTTAGTAGAAACTCTCCACGATACTCTCCTTGTTGACATTGCCCATCCCCAGACCGCGAGGACCCATCTCGCCCAGCCGGAAGACAGACTCGACCACACTCAACTCGGTCGCGGTGGTGTCGAGACCGGTGACGGCCAGCCAGTCGTTAACGACCATGCCGGCGCCGACGACAGGGCTGCCGCGGTTGACACTGCCCGCGACGAGGGGCACCTGGAGTAGGGAGGAGAGCTCATCCTGATCCCGGACGGAGGTTTTGGGGTGGACGATACCGCCCTGGTTGGAGAGGGCCATGTACGAGCCCGTCAGCACGTTATCGGCGATGGTTTGCCGGAAGACTTCGACGCCGAGGACGTCTGCGATTCTGTTTTTGGGTCAGTGTTAGTGGCAGTTTATTCCCGCCGTTTTCTCTCTTTTCCATTTCCCCACGGGTAAGGACGGAAGGGCGCTCAAAACGTACATTTCCTCTGTTTCCCGCTCAAGATCCGGATGCACCAATGCTACATGGTCATTGCAGCAGATGACATTACCCAGCGCCGAGAGCCGCTCCTCTATCCGTTGGATCTTCACATCGTCTGGCAGCGTATTCCGCAGATGTTGCAGTTCCTGGTCTGTTGTCGTTGTGGGGACGAGAAGGCCTTTACGGTTACTGTTTGAATCATCCAGACTGTCAGCTCCAAGGTTCTTCTCACCGCTCGCCCCTGGGTTTCGTTGCTTTTGGGGGGGCGCTAAACAAAGACAAAGACATACCCCGCTGTTAGACGACCGACGATCCGGGTGCCGGCAATAGTAGCATGACAGATGGGGATGACATCCTGGAGTTCCGCCTCGAATACACTAATGATTTCAAAGTTATCTGTCAGAAGGGCCTGCTCGCAAGGTGACTCTCGGAAGCATGAGTAGCGCACCTGTAGAAGTTCTCTGAAGCGCCGATGGCGACAATCGCATATGAGTTGGTCAGGCGGGCAAAGACGCCGACTCTGCAAGAGTGAAAATGCAAGTTAGTCCTCTCCCATAACTCCAAAAGAAGACACAAAAACAACCTTGGAGAGAAATGGGCCGCGCCTACTTACTCGTTGGAGTTTTCAAATTGCGCGCGGACTGCCATTGTGCGAGAATCCCGTGGCTTTCTAGATAGCTGGTTTCAAAAATGATTGAGAGTAGGTACTCTGGACACCCAGGCAAACGACGGAAATAGAAGAGCGTTCGTGTGAGACTGCAAGCGAAAGCTCTGCGAAGCCGGGTGACGTTGATAGTTGAGGGGAAGTTCGGAGGAAGAACCGGCGTGGGTAGAAGAACGAAAAGGATAACCCCCCAGCTTTCTTCGCCGAGCGTAAGTAACTGAACTTTGGAATATAGATTTCTGGGTGTTCGCAACGAAGAAACGAATATTGCCGCTCACGAGGAAAGTATTTGAAGCCCAAGAAAAGATTATCAAAAAGGCCCGTCGAATCGCCCCGCTCTGGTGTAGACTAGACCCAATCGGGGCGGAGGAGGAGTCACCGAAAACGAGTCATCAAGAGTCATTCTTCTTCGGCCCCATAGATAGATACTCCGTAGCTACAGTCAGCGTCAACACGGTCGGTCATTGCGCCCTCCAAGTGGCTCATCATTACGGTCCTTGGCGCACATTCGGTCCAGAATTGGCAGCGCACTACGACCCTCGTGGCGCTCTTTGCCGACTCCCCTTCCTTATTCCTGTATACCAGTTCAGTTGCCTGCCGAATAGTACGAGAACAGTACATGAATAGTTCCAGGGATCTACCTATTAAGTATGGTACATCTTTCAATCCAGAGAACCCCCATATGAATACAGAGAACAAAATCAACCAAAGTCTCAGATTGATCGTAGAACACGACATTTTCTCATTCCAATGGGCCCGCCATGGATGACGCTCTCTGGTTGAAAATTAAATAACGCATCAAACACAAAATATGCTAGTCACAATGGTCTATCTCTCATATGAGTCCATGGATATATGCAACAATGTCGTTCAATGAGGACAACCCGATCCATGCCAACGTCTGGCCGAAAGGTCATAAACCAAGCATAACGGCCCAGAGTCAGGAACTTTAACCCCAAGAATCCATAAAAGAGCAGAAGGTGAAGCCCAACCATGGAGAAGGAAAGTATGCAAGGAAACAGGGAACAAGTGGCCGAGACCACCACCTAACCCCGTGGAAAACAAAACTCACTGCTGCTCCCTTTCCCTTTCTTTCTCCGACACTGCCGTTTAGAAGGGAGGTCGAGGGCCTGATGGAGGCGGTCCCGTAGGGCCCGGAGGAGGCGGGTGTGTGTAGTACAGGGGTGGGGGAGGAGGTCCGGATAGGAAGCCAGGCAGGGGAGGACGCTGAAAGTTGGAGCCTGGAGGAGGGGGCAGTTGGGGAGGGCCGTTTCTGGCGGCAAAAGGGTCCGGTAATTGCCCAGCGGGCAGCAACCGACGCGGATGCTGCCGCTGCGGATTTGGAGGCGGTAGCACAAAGGCTCGCGGATCTGTTGGGCCTTGGATCCCAGGAAGCTGAGGATGTTGGAGAGGTTGTGGGAGGATAGCGCGGTGCGCTGGGGCTCGTGGCGTCATGGCCGCTCTGGGTAAAGGCAAGGGGGAAGCGGTTGCGGCGTCGGCCAGGGCGTATAAAGCCTCAGCCCGCGACTCTGGTATTGGAGCGAGTACCTTGTTACTCTCCGCCGTAGCGTCGTCTCGCGTTTGAACCACCCCCGTCGCTTCAATGATCATGTTAAGAACATCATGTGCTGAGAGACCTTTGAACGGTACCGCTTCTTCCATGTCGTTCATCTGCGGCTCAATGTCCCCTCCCAGCTTCGCTCGCTGAACGAAATCCTCCCAGCCATTCAGGGCACGCTCGTACAGAGCAGCACCAGCAGGGTTGCGCACAAAGGATGAATAGTATCCCCTCTTCATCTCTCTGGCAGGTGGACGAATACGTCCACGGCCAACCTCCGTTTCGGATTCATCCGTCTGCAAGACAACGAGTTAACCCAGTCTCCTTCACATGTCAGATATAGTTCGGAATGACTAACCTCAGTGTGTTCATCATCCTCTGCAGCACGACGGCCCTCGACGAATGCCATGTACGCCCCCTGACTTGCAAGAAGATGTTCCTGTTGAATTTCACACGCTTTCCTCTGTATGATACGGCGCTTAGCATCTGGATCTCCTTAGGAATGAGAACAAAGCGGCAAGAACTTACCCGAAATTGTATCTCAAGATTCTCCTTCTCAAGAGAAAGAACCCGGTTCGCATTTGCTACCTTATATTCGTATTCTCGGCGCAATATCTCCCTGTGTCTCTCTAATCTCTCCTGTAGTTGCTGGTTGACCTCGTCAAACTCCGGCACTTTCTTATGGGCGTTCTTATCCCGCGCAAGCTTGCGCTGAGAATGCTCGGCTAGCACAGACAAAGCCAGTCGCTGGGCGGCTGCTACCTTCTTGAACGCCTTGTCAAGTTCCCTTTGGCGGTCCCGCATCTTCTGTGTGGCTGGAGTCGGCGAAGGAGAACGCAGAGGCTCGGGTTCTGGCCCAGAATCCTGGTCATTGTCGCCATCCGCTTTGCGCCCCCGTTTTCGGCTTTTACCCTTTCCCTTTCCTTTACCTGGTCCTTTGGGTTTTCCTTTCCCTTTCTGCACTCCCCCGCCGCGCGTTGAGGCTCCCATGCTGCCGCCTCCACGGCCACGGCCACGACCACGGCCCCGTCCACTGCTGACCGTAAATTCGACACCATTTTCAGAAGCTGGTTCTTCAACCTCTTCTGTGATTTGACGAGACTCAGACTCATCACCTGCCGCCGATTCTCTAGCAGCGGTGGTATCATTATCCGCAGCATCAGCAACATCAATACTCCCATCGCTAGCATTGACAGCGGAGAACACAGGAAGTTCAGCACCCAGAGCATCGGGAACTTCGGCATCGGCAGCAACAGATATGGTAGCTCGGGCCTTGAGAGCATCATTCTCGGAGGCTTCGACCTCGCCCTCGGCAGAAATAGCATCTACGTTGCCAGGGGACTGGGACTGCGGTGCTGCTTTGTCATCAACGTTATTCTCGGTGCGTTCCTGTAACTGCTGGTCCAACGAGCGGTCCAGGTCTGGGTTCTCCACTTTCGGCTTCTTGCGTGGGGAATTAGAAGAGCGCATGAGCTCCCCAGCGAGGCCGTCATCGGGCTCAGGACTTTTCCGTTTTAGTGACTTTGGTGGGACAGTCATGGATTCGTGCTTTTCCTCACTTTCCATGCCCGAGGATTCGCTCTCTTTGTTCTCGATGTCATCAGAACCGTTGTCCTTCGATGAATCTTCATCAACTAGTTCAGACATCTGATCTTTTGTGGACAGCTGCGAAGCAACGGAACCCAGAGGGCTGATGTTCTCATCGCTTCTTACCGCATTCATTTTCGAGGGAGAGGAAGTGATTCTTGTTGAGTCGTCAGTCTTCTGGTCAAGGCTGCTGACCATCTGTCTGCTCCGTGTCCGCGTCCGGCCACCAGGAGCCATGCCGGCGGATGGGCTGCCATCAGGCTGTTTGACCTCAGCTTGAGAGTTAGAGAAAGATTTGTCGGTGGAACTAAGGGGTTGGAGATTGCCCCTAAGTCTTGCAGACTGCCTCGTCGTCCTCGGCGTCTCTTCAACGGTAGGAGCTCGTTTGACGCGCTTGTGCCGGGGGGTCTCTGGAACATTCGCCGGTGCTACGCTGTCGGCCGCAGCTGGAGCTGGAGCAGAGGGGGGTGCGGGCACAGAGGGCACAGCGGGACCAGCTGCGGCCGCAGCAGCAGCACGTGCTCGAGAGGTGCGAGTCTCACGGACGGGGTTGGCAGTGGTGGTAGCAGTATCGGCTGCGGGAGCATTGCTTGCTTGAGCTTCGCGGAGACTGTTGGCCTGAGCCTGACGGGCACTATTGGCTCTAGCAGTGCGGGTGCTCAGCGTAATAATGCGTGACGGGCGACCATTATTTAGGTTGTTGTGAGTGGTATTGTTAGCAGATGATGGGGTGCTCGGAATGTTCATATTATGAGCACGAGCATCTCGGCTAGCCCGAGCGCTCCTGGTGATACGAATGTTGGAGTTGTCCTCTATGAGAGGATCTATAGAAAAATTAGAAATCGGCAACCGTCAGGATTAAACAGCCAAGCCCTTACCAGCTGAGGTGGTCATGTGCCCTGGCGATGTAGCGCTAGCGCCAGGCGTCGCTCCCTGAGAAGCTTCAACTTTACGCTTGGCACCCGCCATCTCTGTCTGCTAGATATTGATCAGTCACCGACACTATCCAAATTAATGTGACTCAGGGCAAACAGAGAGAAAATGTGGGTATAAGCGGGCTGCTGGGTCTATGAAACAAGGGGGAGAAAGCTCAAAAGCATGGTCTGAAGTGAGCTCAATGAAAAGAGAGGATATAGAGACACTAAGATGCCAACGAAGCGAGAGGTTTTCCAGAGCAGCCATTCGGAAGAACAACGAATAAAATGAGCACATATGAAGACCGATGCGAAAGAGACAGAAACTTATCGGGAGATCCAACCTATACCAGAATTCTGATAAAGGAAAGGACGGCTAAAGTGCATTGAGATTTTATCACGGCAAGGCAGACCGTGCAAAAACAAGCACTGAAGAGATGCAGGGATGCAAGGATGGGTGAATAACAAAGGGGGGCTAATGAGAAAAAGCAAGAAAAGATACAGATTGAGGGCTACAAGAGGAACTTCACGAACTTACCTGGCGTAAAAACAGTAGAAGCGAGGTGGGCCGGCGATGAAGTCGACTGCTGGTCAAATATCGTGTCGTGATAGTAAGTGCAGGAGGTAATAGATAGTAGATGGCCAAAGTGTAGGTACTCAGTAGTAGGGGCGGTGATCGTAGTTGTGGTAATAGCAGGTAAGGTGATGGGTACACTGTGGGTAAGGGAGATAACAGCAATGCCAGTATGTAGTAAGGTAGTAATAGGAGGAGGAGGAAGAGGTAAGAGCAGAAGCAAATGTAGGTAGTAATAGTAGATCGATGATCGTATAGATAGTAGTAGTAGGATGGGGAAGAACAAAGTAAAAGCGAGGTGCGGCCAAGTGGATCAACAGTGGAAGTGGGAAAAAGTAAAGATGGCGTTGGTTTGTGGTTGGTTAAGCTTGCTGTGTGTGCTTGGGGGAGACTCGCCGGAACTAGCAGGGTACGTCTTTTGTATGGAGTACTCCCGAAGTCCGAACTGGACCAACGACCTCTCGACTTTGTCGAGGGAAGGATGGCGACGAAATGATAGAGAGAAGATGAACAGAGATGATGAGAATGAAGACAATTAATGAGCAAAGAAGTTAAGAAAAAGAGAGCGAGAGAGAGGTAAGATAAAGTGAGATGGGTCTGGTGTGAGAAAGCTCAAGTCAAGTAGAAAATCCACAGAGGCAGTCTTGGATCTCCAACGTCTTAGAGAAGTAGTAATAATGGATAGTAGATAGTAGACAGCAAGGTACTGCCTAAAGGCAAGGCAAGACGTTGTTGATCACCATGTGCGGCCCGTCAAATTCCAGTCAGGCACTTAGCACGATGTACTTGCATCAAAGGCAGATTTTTGTTATCAGTCTTTGCACAGGCCACAATAGTAATATTTTCTGCCTGGAAGAAATAAAACGTTGGATCCGACTGCAATTCAGAGAAGAAAGATCTAAAGAATTCGAGACTTTGAATGGAACGGTATGAGGAGGATGATGGTGTTTCAGTGTTGTAGGGAGATAGAGAGATCTGGTAGATAGTAGTAGACTACCTAGTTGTAGTTATTTGGACGGAGGAATTTGACTGGGTCAGAGCGAGAGTGGAGTGGCGCAACGGTTGGAGAATGGAAGTATGTATGGCAGCAAAGGTACCATGGCAAAATTTCCCAAAAACTCGGTCAGTAAATCTACGGAGAGAAGGATAGGCATAAAAGGATGACTGATGACAATAATCATAATAATAATATTAATAATGGAATAGAAAAAGAAAGAAAGAAATCAAAAGAACCAAAGCAAGACAAGCCGATGGAATAAACACTGCAAGGGCGAGCAGTCAGGACTAGTGAAGGAAGCTAAATGCATACATTGGAATGAGCACGAACACATCCTACAGTTAAATTGAAACCGACTCAGAGTTCTATGATATGGCCATAATAGGCTTTTCATGTTTGAATGAGTATCTCTCCGCATGGGAGAAGAAGATATTTCCATCAATACCCCAAGACTCTTTCCTAGATCCGGGTATAGCTCTCCCTATCTATAGGGTAACAACCCACCATATGAGCATCAGTAATCAACGCAGCATTCAGTCAATGAGATATCCATCATTCAATGGAATTTACTTCATATCCAATATGGCATCCCGGTCCAAGCTACATGTCTGCCTACTTACCTTCTCACGTTCTCTTCTTGTTCGGTCACTGCAGCTGGGCTCAGGTCCAAGCATAACAAGATGGCGCGGAAGTCAATTTTAGGAGACTGGAAGCATCGGTATAGAATAACCGAATTCCGGAAAATGACTTGGATGGACTGGACTCTACTCTTATGTTTTATACAGCTCCAATGTACATAATTGAAGACTCGAAAACACTTAGCGCAAGTTCTGATTGCACCTGTATAGCAAAATACCCTCTTCCCGAGATATATGACAAACAGACTCAGACAAAAGGGACAAACGAAAAAGGTCATTAGAGAGTATTTCCAGTAAAATCGTCATACTAGCTCTCGTCTGGAGATTCATTCAATTCATACCTCTTCTCATACCGGGCTATGCTCTTGCGCACATCTGCAGCCATGAGGAATCCAGGTATCGCCGACCCTTCAGCTAATCTGCCTTGGCTCTCACGACTTCGATTTGGCTTTTGCTCCTCCGTCGTCTCGCCTTGCTGATTTATCCGCTCGAACAGTGGGGACCTGCTTCGTGGTCCGTGAGCTCGAAGT
The DNA here is from genome assembly GCF_001078395.1 of Aspergillus udagawae. NCBI lineage: Eukaryota > Fungi > Ascomycota > Eurotiomycetes > Eurotiales > Aspergillaceae > Aspergillus > Aspergillus udagawae. Next base: position 2,677,454 of record NW_025091267.1, on the reverse strand, counting down.
GAATTGGCCGACCTCATCCGATTCAACGTCTTGACGGAGATCGTCTGCCCGGCCACGGCTGACGCTTGGAGATTTGTTCCGGGCAAAGGCGTCGGCGGTGGCGATGGGCTGTCGGAACGAAACAACGGGTGGATATTGCTCTCGTCAGGTAAGTGCAGCTTTGGAGGGGCAAGCGCTCGGGAAGCCTCTAGCTTAGTCGTCGATGCGGCCGGAGATGGCGTGTCTGATGATGGCTGAAGCATCAAACTGCCCCAAGACCTCTTGATCTCGGGTGAGTTCCCCTGGATTATGCGCGTCCCTTGCCGCTCCTCGGTGGTTATGCTGCAGCTGTCCCGTTCATCCTGCCTGGTTTCTAATCGGTTGTGGGAAGTGTTGGAATCAGGGGACTGCATACCCAGCCCTGGTGATTGAAGATCGAGTGAATGGTGCTTAGAATCTTGTTGAAATAGAGTCCTTCCAGAATAGCGGTGAGAGGACGCGATTGATGTAGTGGGCTGGTTCGGGCAAAGACTGCTATCGCAGCTCGTTTTTCGATCAATAGATTGTCGTCTCAATTCAATCGTCAATGCTGGTTCCTTGGCCGCGCTCTTATGCTTCAGGCTCGACTGGTCTGGTTGCAGCACAAGCTCCTGCGAGAGCGAGCCCGGACATTGGTTGTGGGAGTTGTCAATCAAAAGAAAACCAGCGAACAGACCCTGGCTTAACACAGCCAATGTCCATACCACAGACCTGGATATGTATAGTCCCAGCTGGCTGGGACGTGTCCTCGTTTCTTTCCCCCTTACCTCGAGTCTTGAGGTGCTCCACACGACGGCGCCAGCTGTAACGCCGCTGGATATTGCAAGATATGCAAAAATGAGGCCGTACGCTTTGGTCCGCCGCTTTCCCCAACGGTCTATAGACCGAAGCCAAATGTTCTTCCTCCATAGAAGTATCAAAGTAAGCAACACCACACAGCTAGCGGCGCTGAGTGTGACATTGATCGATTCGATTGACGAGGCTCCTGATGAAGCAAGACAGACGCCGTGGAGGACGCTAGCGACCAAGTTCAAAGCAATGGAAATACCTCCGAGAAGATAGGCCAGCTCGGCCGCGTGCATATTGGGCCCTGCAGGTGCTCTTACGCAATCAACCAGCAGCAACAACCAACAAGAGATCCAGATGCACGTTCGAGATGCGAGGGGTACCGGTGGGGAGTTGAATGCACTGTTGATTTGATGCATCGACTTAGGGGTTCCGAATAGTAGGAGGCATTCAAAGAGACAGCAGAATAGGATAACCGAGTTCTCGAGATTATGAGGAAATAGTAACAAAATGGATCATATCATCAATCGTGCCAACAGCGTAAGAAGAAGCAGAGAGATTATGTGTATTAGGAGCGCTGCATGCTAGAAATGAAAAGTTAACGGTAAAGCAGATTACAACAACAACAACAATTAGATGAGGAGAAGTAGTATGAGGGCCCTGTGGTGTAACAAACATTGGGGTGATCTCAGAACCAACTTGACATGAGGGAAGAGACGGGTAAATATGCGTCATTCCGGGAGGCAAGACTGCATAGATCCTAGATTATCTATCTACCGGAATAAGAATGGCTCGTCAACGGGGGGAGGAGTTCCCCCGAATCTTGGGATTTGGGATAGATAGAATCAGTGCTTCGATGGCTTGTCTCGATTAAGTTATGGGCAGGGGTGACAGGATCTCTAGCCAGTCTCGTTCAGGCATCTGTGGATTTGAAGCCGTCAAATAGCACTCCTGATTCGTCATTGAATAGCGATGCACGATACAGGATGAATAGTGTCACTGTATCAGAAATCGAATGTCCAGAGTAGGCGGGAAAAAACAAGACATATTCAGAGTCCTACCCGTCTATGCGCGTTGAGTTGTTCTCCAGCAGATCATTCCAGCCCACACAACAGATGCTCCCGATTGCATACCTTCGTCCGAATACTCTTTGAACTTTTTCTCGAGAACGCCAGCCGATAATACATATAGTGAAGATGTTGTCCTCTTGTGTGTTCGTGAGATTATTTAGACAGGCAGGGAACGCCGGTCCTGAGAAACCGACTATCGAATGTTCCATGAATTCAGATCTCCTGCTGACTCTAAAGGCAGTTCTTGGCCAATTAGGATTAGCTTTGAGACGTCTACAATGCGAAAATTCTGTTTCGTGCATGGAACTCATCCACAGAATTTATTTGTCAATGTTCGTCAACATGCTAGATGGAGCGGCCGGGGAGATCTCCAGGATCCCGGGACGGCCCTATCTACAATGTGAATCGTCCGTGTTGGTCATTCGGTATCAAGGAGTACAGGCAGATGCCCCGGTCGAAATGTGATGTCTCGCAGTTCTCTCCTGATATCTTGTGGAATGTTCAGTTGCCGAATACTTAGCACCTATCCGAATCAAGAACTGCTATTCTGCAGTGTTAACTAACCAAGTCTGTAAGTCGTTTGCGGAGAACATGATACAGAGGGTAGAGATTTCATTAGAATGTCGGATTACACTCGGAACTGGCGTAAATGTAAGAGTGGCTTCCAGTATATGTACTAATTTTTTACCTAGTCCCAGGAGATAGGATCACGGCCTCCTCAGTCTCCGGCTTGTGGGCTCCCGTCTCCAACGCTGAACTATGTGATACATCTATGAGATACATCCAATCAGTGCTTTGACCTTTTCCGCATAACCTTCTACCCCCGGATTAGGTCTCATTGTGGATTCTAAAAGCGATCATACATCTACGGAGTAGTCCGTTAGTTTGGGTGGAAGAAATGGAAGAATGGCCTTGTTTGCAATGGTACTTCCGTGCAAAATGGAAGGTAGGAGGAGGTAGAGAGGCATTGCCGCATTGGTTACGGATTGATCCGTATCTTCGCTATATCCTTGAGGGCGGTCTGCTAGTCTTTCTATATTAAATTGCTTCTACTGGCAGCTCTCGTCCATTAATCTAGATTCTTCTTGAGCTCAGCAAGCCGTGCTACAACTATATCTTTTGCTTTCGTTTCACATGTACTGCATCTGCTTGCTCCGGCTCTGATCTGATCCAAGGCATTCGATATCTCTGCCAGGTACTACATGACAGAGGTAGTCAATCGAACATTTATATGTCGCACAAGCTTTGATTGTAGGTTTGTCTCGTGACGAAATGTAGCAGTTGATCCCATGAGAACCGACAAACAGTGACTACCTAACGCTACATACAATTCATCCACTTCCGACGATATTTATCGATGCAGAGAGAATTATTGCGTTTGAGTAGACCATACCCTGATAGAACAACCCGGAGACTCAAAAATCAGCGGATACCTCTATAAGTTAGACATACTCTGTGATTCCACAGTCTGATTACGGATCTAATTGACTTCTATCTTATAAATGGATAGATAGTAATACTGTATGGCGTTGGGTCCCTGACAGCATGGGGCTCATAGATCTTGGCCACCAAGACAGGACGGAGAAATTACTACGCATTGTGGCTGAAGAGCCGACACAGACTGTGGCTGGACAGCAAGTGAATATGTGAATGTGGCGCATGAAGCCGTGACCGCCCCCAGCTCTCCCACCTCTTCTCTTTTCCATTCTTCTTGGGCGTCATGATTATGGTCATCAATCTTTCCCACTTTCCGAATCCAGCTTGTTTTCTCTTTTACGCCCTCTGATTTTGCTGGGCTAGCTATATCAATAACCCACTCAACTACCTTACAGCCCCTGCTACGGATACTTTATACTCTACGACCCCGTACCCCTCTATTTCCAGCTACTTTGAACTCCCCACCTCTCGAAGCCATCTCCTCTCCTTCGGTGGCGCAAGATGAAGCTCACATTCAAGGTACCTTCTGCAACAATCAACTCCTGCCTGTTGATATACTTGGGCCATCAAATACTGACCGCGGTCTCTTCTCAATAGGATCTCAAACAGCAGAAATTCGTAATTGATGCAGAGCCCTCTGAGACGGTGAGCTTTTGTCCCTGCGCGAGTGTTCTGCCAGTGCGGGGCTGACCGGAATCTTTCCTAGGTCGGACAAGTAAAGGAAAAAATCTCCAAAGAAAAAGGATGGGAGGTACCTCAGCTTAAGCTCATCTATTCCGGTTAGTCTGACAATGATCACCCTGAGTTTCATCATTTCTCAGGTATCTGCTGGAATGGCACCTTGGCTTTTTGCTTTTGTCTCCTTTCCCCTGCTTTTTCTTAGCTGATTTCGCTGACGCTTCGCTGGATAACTCCCAGGGAAAATCCTGCAAGATGACAAGACCATCGAGACATACAACATTGAGGAGAAGGGATTCATAGTATGCATGGTATCGAAGGTATGACTCTGGTCTTGCTATTGAAACGACTTCTGATCACTGCATCTGACCGCACCATCTTCTGTAGCCCAAGGCTCCCTCATCTGCCGCTACACCTTCACAGGCCCCTTCTACCCCTTCGAGAGCTGCTGCCTCCACGCCTGCTGCCCCAGCCGCCCCGGCCCCGTCTACTGCCCCATCTGCTCCGGCCATACCTGCGACACCCTCACCCGCCGCTCCGGCTCAGGCACCCGCCGATTCCTCTACTGCGTTCAATGACCCGTCGGCATTGCTGAGTGGCTCTCAGAGTGAGGCCGTCATCAGTCAAATGGAGAGCATGGGCTTCCCCAGAAGCGATATCAACCGTGCCATGAGAGCGGCTTTCTTCAACCCTGATCGTGCTATTGAGTATCTATTGAACGTGAGCTGTCATCTGCTGTTCTCCACGTGCGCTTCGCATGACTAATGCTAATTCCCTATTACAGGGAATCCCGGACAACATCCAACAGGAGCAGCAGCAACAGGCTGCCGCAGCCGCCGCGCCCCCTGCCCCGTCGGCTCCTTCCGGAGAGAGTGCTCCCTCGTCGACCGGTGGTGATGAGCCAGTGAATTTGTTTGAAGCCGCTGCTCAGGCTGGCACTGGAGAGGGCGCTGGTCGTGGAGCTCGTGCCGGTGCTGCCGGAGCTGGGGAAGGACTGCCCAACCTCGACTTCTTGCGGAATAACCCTCACTTTCAGCAGCTCCGCCAGTTGGTCCAGCAGCAGCCGCAGATGCTGGAACCCATCCTTCAGCAAGTCGCCGCCGGTAACCCTCAGATTGCACAGCTCATTGGTCAGAATGAGGAGCAGTTTCTCCAGCTCTTGAGTGAAGAGGATGATGGCGCGTTGCCTCCAGGTACCCACGCAATCAGCGTTACAGAGGAGGAGAGAGACGCCATTGAACGTGTACGTACCTCGGCATACTGCTACTGCTACTATTATATTTCAAGCTAACTGGTTGCCAGCTCTGCCGACTTGGTTTCTCTCGAGATCTGGTCATCCAGGCCTACTTTGCCTGTGACAAGAACGAAGAGCTCGCGGCCAATTACCTCTTTGAGAACCCTGATGATCCTGACGACCTGTGATGAACTGCTTTCCTGTGATTTTGTTCGAGGCTCCTCGTCTACTGGTTGCCTGCCAATCTATTCGAGTTAATTCTCCTCTCCTAACGAATTTTAGCATGAACGTCTTCTGACTCTTGTACGCAACCGATTTTGTTCAAACCGGGCTTCGTGCAAGTTTTCTTTTACCATTTCCCTGTCATTTCACTTGCGTGTGTTTTTTCTATGTCGAAACAGCTGCCCTAGTGAATGAAATTGGGAACTCGATGCTTCAACGTATGATATCTACCTCTTATTCAAACGTGACGCGTGGGTCATGTACCTATCAATGAGACGCACTGGGTCATCTTGACATGTATTCTATTTTTTCTCTCGCCTTTATTCCACCGGCATGACGAGGTTTGGCAACCGGATCAAGTCGCCGTTTCCACAGAAACCATAGGGATGAAGACGTAAGCAACCGATGTCCTTTGCGGATAGAGTGGTCACCAGGTACATTTGACTGTAGATCTTGCGACGAGCTGTTACAGGGAGAACTGTTCAATCCCTTCGAAGAAGGGAAATCTGACGCAAGCGAGGGTTTTCAATTGTGACAATGGCAATAAACAAGTAGTGGCTCTTTTGCTTTGGCCGTTTAATCTGGCATCCCGTTCATTTGACTAGTCATGAATTATGATTATACTGTATTGCGATGAGGGGTATAAACGAAATACGAGGGACATATTTTGTACGGGTATATTTGGCGCTGGGAAAGGGGTATCCGAAAGTCTCATCCCTGAAGGGGAAGGATGTCGAGTAGATGCGTGTGGACTGACTCGCTGTAAAAGGGGAATGGAACAGCCCGCAAGAGCACATATTATGCTTGTTTATAGAGGTTCAGACGTTCAACTGAGCAAGGACGAAGAGAAACGGGAATCAGAAGGGAATCAAGGTAGCGGGATGAGGGTTCAATCGCAGCCTGTCCTTCGTGCTAACCAGACATTTAGTCCACGTCTGCCAAAGACGCGTTTTAATGTCGCGACCAGCCCGTCGCTACCGACATCGAGATCATCCAGGTTGATGTGTTTTGGGTAGGAATAGAGCTCCCGTAATTCCAGACCTGAGGAGCCTGCTGGCGCTGTTGTGTATCGGTCCAGGTATGTAGCAGATCTTGGGGCGACCACGAACACGAAGTTCGTTCGATCAGCTTCCCCAGATCCGTCGCTGGCATCGTCGGTGTGAGTCTCGCCATGGGAGCCACATAGCGGCACCAACTTCTCGAGTTCCTGGGCCATCTCTGCTCCGGGAATGCCCATCATATCGCGGGTATCGATATCTAGCGGGAGGCTGGTATTGTTTCCCAATAGCCACAATGGGGGAGAGTATGTTTTCCACCATAATACGGTCGCGGATACTCTGGGCTGATATTCCACCGAGCCATTCGGCTTCACAGTGTTTGCCGAAATTATGGTTGGGATGGCCAGTTGCACAGGTACCACGCCACCCTGGTGGTAGATGCCCATCAAAAAGCCCAAAGCAGCATTGAAAATGACCCAGGCTACAAGGAACAGACGTGATTTGCGCAGGCGGAAGCAGCTAAGGAGGAGTGGCACACAGGGAATGAGAAAACGGGGCTCTTGATGCGGGAAGATCGAGAGCATCGCGGTGCCTGACAGGGCGGAGACGGCCTGCGTTGTCTTCAGCCAAGAAGGAATTGCTGGACGATTCCATAGGGACAGGACCATTGCCAAAAATGCTGGTCCGAGAAGCTGCGGCAAGTTGACTAGGAAATGTTGGTAGTTTGGATGGAGTCCATGGAGAGCCAGATTCGAAGTTTTCGTATTGTAGAGTAAATTATTGAGAGGCGAGATTATAGGCGAGCGGAGGGCATCGAGCACTGATGCAGATGGGCGATAAAACCTAGTGTCGACGATTATAGCAATGCAAGAGAAGAATAGGCCACAGACGATGAAGACAAAGAATGAGGTCGGTCTGCGCCTCAGCATTAGTTGATCCGACAATATGCCATCTGCGATGACGAGACTTACCTGCGCCAGAAATGTGGTAGTAATTGAAGCCCTGGAATCAAAAGAAAGGCCGGAAAGGTGATCCGGTTGAAAACACCAGCGACAGCGATCAATGCGAGCACGACACAAGAAAAGATGGATGAGCGTCGCTATATAGAGCCATTAGCTTCAGGAGGTCCATTACCATCTTCTCTGATGGTTCAAACCTTTTGTCCAACAATGCGGCGAATCAGCACCAGACCCCAGGTGACCAATAAAGTCTCAAGCGAGTTGGAGAAGGTGTGCGTCTGATATGTCCAGGTGACATACGAGGATGCAACCAGCACCACAGCGGCCCGGCGATGGCGCGGAAGAGGGACCAGCTCGTAGATGGCCCAGTCCTCCAAAACGAAACTTAAAAGGAACATGACTGCTCTCAAAATATAGTAAGCCACCTCCGGGGATGGATTCCCTATCTCCAACTCGCCGTAAAACCATTTCAGAAGGCCCATCGGCAAGCTGTAAACCGGCCATAGCGGAAAGACGCTACGAATAGGATTCTCAGAGGTGAACTCCCACGGTAATTTGGACGGGTACGAAAGTGTGCGACCTAAGTATCCCGTCAGTTTGCAGATTGCGAAGCGCCGACTCTCAAAGAGGGAAGGGGTTGTGCGCCGTTAAACCTCGCGAAGGGGGAGCGAGCAGACCAGCATCGTGATCGCGTTCGCGTTCGCGTTGCAGTAATGATCACAGCGTTGTATTTACACATCTCGAGGAATTTAGGAGAACGACATACCCGCGAAGACCTCGGGGCCTTGGAAGTTCTCATCTGGATGGAGATAACTTGGCGAGAGCGCAAAGTAGACTCGAACGAGTAGTAGCAGCAAGTATGTCCGTCTCCACATGACTCAGATGTCAGAAACGCACGGTACGCTGAGATGAAGGAAAGATAAGAATGATCCGACCGAAATAACAGTTACATGCTGCTGCATCAGGAGGTTGAGGACAGAAAAACAGCGATCCGGAGCATCCGATAAGGCCTCGTATCTGGAAGACGAAGAGAGGACAAATACTGAGAATGATAAAGGGGATGGATGGGTTGGGTTGCTGATCTTGACAGTCGCAATAATCTGTCAGAGGACAAGTAAACCAATAACAGAGCTTAGTCTAGGTGGTACTACTCTGATGTTTTTCTTTTTCCCACTCGATAAAGAAGACCGAGACGCGTCTTGTCGGGTGATGATATCATTGGTCCTGGAGAGAACGCTTGTGACTATCTCCCGACACCTGTCCGTATTGCTAGGATACTGACACGGAAGAAGAGTACTGACAAAGGGCTCGTTATTGTATTGCGAATGCCATTTTTCCTTTTGATCATCTCCTAACATCGGTCACTTGGACCAAGATCAGGAAAATTTGGGTGACAGCCTGAGGTATGAAAACTGTCAGACTTGCCTTTTAGATTCATTTAAGATAAAACTAAAGCAGTTAACACACAAATGGGCTTGTAGCTCAGTGGTAGTAGCGCTCGCTTTGCATTAATAAAGGTGCAGGTCTTCGGACTAGAAATGCGAGAGGTCCGGGGTTCAATCCCCCGTGAGTCCATTTTTTGTCCACTTTTTGCCCCTATCTTATCTCTTCTAATTTTTATTTTTTTAGTGCAGTTGTAGGCGCTAAAGTTATTTATCTCTGGTAGTCAAAAAAAGTCACATGACATCAAATTGGGCTTGTGGTTTAGTGGTATAATACCTGCCTTGCAAGCAGGTGGTCCGGGGTTCGATTCCCCGCGAGTCCAGACTTTTTTGCCTCTTGTTACTTGAGCTGACAACGCCATGCTATTCAATAGCTGTGGCCTTGTCTTATTTGCAGTAGAATCGACACATTAGCTGCATTATGCATTTTCTTTCTTGGTACGGCAAACCTGCAGCTGACAGACCAAGTGTTGCCGGAATCTCACAATACAGCCCTCAGATCTCAAGCCTTTTTCCGGTTGCGAAATAGCTGAGCTCAATGGCCATAATAGTAGCCTGCAAGAATCAGTACTTGACCATTGATCAAGAAGGCAATAAGGCATCGAAGTGAAGATAGCACTTTGCAGCTGAGACCCTTGAAGTAGCTGCTCCAATGTCACTAATTTCGCATTACCTTCTTTCTTATAGGTAAAGCCCATCAAAACGGTGATGTTTTGTGTTTCTTTCCAGTCCTGAGTGTCATCGTTAAGTTCAAAAACTCAATGTATCTTCGAATCATAACCCACAAAGACTTATTTCTTTTTCATTTGAGACGAAGGATACCTGAGACCATAGGGAATCCTAGTCGAGGACTGTCATCTTTAAATGTGACCAGTCTGTCCTTGTTCTTGCTATTTGTACTTTGCTGTTTCGAATATCATGATCTAAGAGCTTTTGTTTGTTGAAACTTTAAATGACTACAAGGAGTCATTCTGTCTCTGGGCATTAATATCACAGACATCACCTTGACAAGTACCAGGGTATTGAGTAGGCAGACATTGTAGAACTATGATGCCGACACGAAGACATTAGGCTGCCAACCCATGCTTAACCAAGGGTACCTGGTATGTAGTGGGGGCGAAGTAGGATTAGCAGTTTAGTCACTGCTGGTGGCCCTTCCCCCCCAGAGAAAGATTCACTAATACGGAGAGCCGCCGCAAGAACCAACCTCTTCTCACTTGTTGGCTCCGGCTTCTGTATTTATTCTCCTTTCTTCCCTGCTACATATTGCTACATACGGGAAGTTCTATCAAAATTCAACAACACCAGGTTAGCCTTTCCCCCTGAAATCCTACAACCGCTCAAATACGTCCAGCTTTCCACCGACTCCAACCCGGAATCATTGTCAGACTCCCCCGCCTTCGCGCCCCTCACAACGTCTGCTGAGCTTTCCGACTTTTCATTCAGGACTGTTATTAACGCGTTAGTTGCAGAAGATCAGATCACAATCTCGATACTACAGAGATTGTCAAAATGTCCACTGTTACTCTTACAAGCTCCGATGGCGTTGACATCACGGTCGGTAAGTTATCTCATCCTTCGAAGCCCTTCGTGTCCGGTACTCGGAAGATGAATGCACTCTGTCATTGCTTTATTTCACTTTCAATTCAATACTGATCATACTATCTTTCTGTAGACCGCGATGTTGCCGAACGATCGATTCTTATCAAGAACATGCTGGAGGATTTGGGCGAGTCGGATGAGGCCATTCCTATTCCAAATGTAAGTTTGAATTGAACGCCTTTTATCTTGGTGAGTGGCTCTGTTCATTCTAACTCTATCCTTTTCGCAGGTCAACGAGGTTGTGCTGAAGAAGGTCATTGAATGGTGCACTCATCACAAGAACGACCCTCCCAGCACTGGTGATGACGATGACTCTCGCCGCAAGACTACCGATATCGATGAGTGGGATCAGAAGTTCATGCAGGTCGACCAGGAGATGTTGTTTGAAATCATCTTGGTATGTACCGGATTGTCGACCCTTCCCACAGAAAATTGACTAAGACGCGAACCCTACAGGCTGCCAACTACCTCGATATCAAAGCTCTCTTGGATGTCGGCTGCAAGACTGTTGCGAACATGATTAAGGGCAAGTCCCCCGAAGAGATTCGCAAGACTTTCAACATCCAGAACGATTTCACTCCCGAGGAGGAGGATCAAATCCGCCGTGAGAACGAGTGGGCCGAGGAGTAAGCTTTCACTTGTGTACTTGCATCGAATCGACCCATTGCTGACAAGGCTGATTTTAGTCGCTAAATGCGTATCTGATTAAACGTCACAAAGTCTCGGACTCTTTCTCTAGCGGTTGGGGGCAGCCACCTCGTAACGCAGTGAGTTTCATCGGTCTAAAGATAACTTCAGTCTACGGCGTTCGGCTTTCATAACTTTCTAGCGGTTGTTTGCTCCTTTACTGGCTGTTATCTTTGGGGCTTGTCAGCCCGGGTTCGTTTCCGCTTCTTTCGAACAAATGGGCGAGGGTTCTGCTCTTATACCAATCAACGATTGTGTTGGCTCGCTAGCGATCCATATTTCAAGTTGCTCAAAAATTTGATGGTCAAATGTGAATCTCTCTTCGGTCCCTGGACGCTCTCTTGCTGAGTGCAGAGATCAAGCAGCACTGCCACTTACGGTAGAGTAGATCTGCAGGCCCAACATGCCTCCTGCAAACTGCCAAGCGTGCGTTGTATACGTAAGCGTTGATAAAGCTCTGGAAGTAATCATCAACGAAGTATCAGTGTGAATGCTGTTGCAGGAGCGCATCCTATCCATCCCTTTTCGTCCCATCCCGTCTACGTAGCAGCAAGGGGTCATTCCTTGATTGAGTGATATCGCCAATGCAAATGCCTCGTTCAACGACAATTACCCATCATGACTTTTCTTTTATTCTTGTTTAGCTCGTGTACATATCTGCAGATGATCCACATGTCCAGAGCCCGACAACGCTCGCATTCATGGAGTCTGTTCGACTTGCACCTTGCAACAGTTCGCATTTCGCCTTAAGATCCAGGGGGTAGAATTGCACCATTCGCATCGGAGCGGCCGGGCTAGACTAAAAGCAAAGCACGTGTGTTCCAAGATGAACCGACTTGTCATTCATTCACATTGTTTTTGTTCCGAACAGAAACCGAGAGGTAAAAACATTGTAACAGCGGCGCGAGGTCCGAACGCACAGTAATCATCGCGAGTAAGAGCTGCGGTATAACAATCGGGCGAAACAACTGGGGACGGACATCTCGGTCGGAAAAGAAAAAGGATTTGCCTCGAGTTTAGATACCGAGACGGGTCTTGCGCCAGTGTCTCCGCTTGGCGTTGTATCTGGAGAAGAATACCCGTCAGCTGGTTCATTCTTCCTTTTCTGTCCATGTAACCCGCGCAAGGTTCCAAATCCGTTCGTGTGATTTTTCTGGGGCGATTGTTGATGCGGGATGACAAGGCTGTCGTTGTGATCGAGGTCCGATTCAAGGATTTTCCCACCCCACCATTGCACACGATGGACGGCTCCGGATTGTAGAAGAAAAAGAGTGTATTTACCTGATGGTGTTACCGGTCCTGAGACGAATCCACTGGGGAATAGGACGGTTCTGTCTCTGAGCTTTGGCAAGCTTCTGCTTGGTGCGGAAACTCTTGTGGCTCTATTCAACAAAAATCGACGTTAGCCAACTGTCACCTTGTCACCTCAACATCAAAGACGAATATCTCAGTTCCTCGATGCGAGAGCAAGACAAATAAAATCTTCACATAACTCGGAATCGTAGGGGAGGACTGCTAACCGGCATCTTGTAGGCTTGTCGCGACGGCGAGCTGAGGGTATGGACTGGCGATAGTGAGGTTGTCGACCGTCTTCAAAGGGCCGATCGTAGTGGTTATTTTTTGTGTGGGCAGGGTTTAGCGGTTCGCTTCGGGTGGGTCATGTGATGTATGCCTTAGGCATACATCCGGCTCCGTATCAATTCACTTTACGACCAGGGACCACATCTGATGGTGGTGATATGCAACAACAGCCCTTTGATTTTGATTAAATCCAAATTTTCGACTACGATCATCCATGTCCTTAACTTATACACATAACCTCAGCGTCTCAGTTCGGGTTGTTTAATTCCGGGTTTTAAAATCCGCGCAGATCTAAATATGACTTCTACGACGACTGCTCCCCTCGATCAAGAAATCAACAATAACTCGAAATGTAGAAACATAAACTATTCCATGAGTGTGAACAAACTCCATGCGGAAGATTCAGATCACGCAGTACTAGGTTCTGGCTGCATGAGGACTCAAGGCAGCGACAGTGATCTGCATAAGCTTGCACGTAGTCATGACACAGTCGAGAGAAGATCCAATCTAGGCAACATAATGAGTTGACTTGACACATTTGAGAAGTTCCGGAGAGCAATAGTGGTAAATGATCGGGACGAGCTTACGACTACAAGCCTGAATCTCATATGTGGCGCTCCAGCCCTCATGCAACAACGATCCGAGTAATGACTCAAGTAAAGGAATACCAGAGCAGTAATTACAAAGAGTGGTGACTTTTCAAATCGACCAGATAACACGGACAAACAAGCACGTATGGTTCAGTCTCCCTCATATTATTATTGAATCCACTCAGAACTTCTAATAGATGATGGACCAGATGAGGCTACAAATGACCATCTAGTCTAGAATGTAGATGTTGGGCACACTCAGGCCCCAGGATTACGGGGGTGTTGTGCAGTCTAAGTACGGAGTATGGAGAACCCGAGACTTGATCTTAGGTACCCTCTACTCTGTATGCCTTGTAAAACTGATGCTCTTTTGTCTTGAGAGACTCGGAGTGATTGGCGATCATTATCCACCCGAACTTCAAGCTACGTCAAGATGCTACGGATATTCCGAACCCCAACTTTGTATCAACAGACTGTGGATGGCCTGTAAAAAAGTGAACAAATGTAAGTTGAAATTGACATATACTTATTCACAACATACGGAGTAGCTTACTTCTCTTTACTTTTTTTTCTTAGATCGGCCAATCAAGTGGTGTTCTATGCGATTTCGCTCCGTATTGGAGGTACAATACATCGCTTAACCCAGGCAACGTTCTCGGGGTTCGGGTCTTATACTTGCCGACAGCCACCATCTTGAAATTGATACAGAAGCACCTCTAGGTACGTATTGCTACTATGGTGTCTAGACGTGGGAGAAGATTGATCGGCAGTTCCACCTACAGGCTAAAGGAGACTCAGGCTCTCTGTTTACTAAATTTGGAGCCATCCAGATTTCTGCCTTCAGCATTCCTATCTGTATAGGCAACTTGCCGTACTCCATAGTGGACTGAGGGAATCCGCGAACATGATCTTTTCGCACTCTAAGATAGTAGACTTGTAGTTTGACTCGGACCAATATGTATCATAGTACCTAAACACCAGGTCCAGGGGCTCTTCCTTAAATTTGCGTTCTGATTGGCCTGCCTGCTGAAGGGGCTTCTATGTTGAAATTTGGAGTCTTAGATTAACAAGCATCGCAACGTGGGGGAGAACGCACGATAAATCTCCGGGGACGAAAATTTCCTGGATCAAGAAGTTATTTCTGTTCCTCTTTACTAGAAAGTTCCGCGCAGGTGGGTTTGTTGGACATGAGGTCTCAGTCAGATGATCGACTATCATCCGGTTGATTGAGTCACAACCTAAGGCCCTATCTGAGGTTTTCAGAATGTTTCAATGCTGAAATTCCATGCAAAAGTTTTGTTAGGATGACAAGCGGGACAGGAACATTATCCGCCTGCTTGACTTCAGAAAAGGAGAAGCGGGTCCATCTGGTTGGACTGTTGAAGTCTCAAAGTCGAAGGCCTCTTTTGAAAAGCGAGCTGGCAGGTAGATTGGATTTCCCCAATTCGGTTAGACCGTGCACTATTAGGGATGCTAAGCTATGGCATGTGTATAAATAGGTATGAAGTCGGGGTACAAGATTGGTAATGGAGTGTAGTCTTACAATCAAGATGACCTACACCTTTTTGCCTTGATTCGACATAATCAACGGTAGATAGTAGCAGATGCTTCTCGAAATGCTTTTCGGTCAAGGGCCATGATGACTCATGAACTTAACATGTTCTCTTAGGCAACAAAGTGCGGCGTATGCGATCTCCATTAGCTTTGTGCATAAAAGTATCGGGATGTCGGGCCTCCGAAGATACGGTGGTTGACGTTAAGATACGTAAAGGGTCTCTCTGAGTCTCTACTCCGTACCATCCATGGCTAAGCCATACTTAAGAATCCGAGTTCTGGGAGCAAAATGTATTAATATTAATATTATTATTATTGTAATATTACTACCACTAATATTATCCTTATTATTGCTTGACCGTTGAGAGGGGACTATTAATACTACGAGCTGACGCTGTTGTCCAAAGTCATGTTCTTTTGAGTGAAGCTCTCAAAAGGAGGTTTCATGGAATCTTTCTAGACCCTTCAATTCTTTCCTCTTCAGGGTGACTTTATTCCTGACCAGCGTGAAATTTCAGACCATACGACATAGAAGTGTCCTCTCTACGTGAAGGAGCACGACAGGGCCTTGACGACGCCATCTCGGTCTATTCCCTCATATAATCCTTTCCTCCTTGATTCAATCGAAGACCTCTGGATATTTTATCTTTGAGATTTGGAAGCCATATTATCTGCCTGTTAACCGACTTATGGAGTAGTGCGATCCTGGATAGCTCGAGGATTCCTCAACCTGTGGCATCTTTTAACTGAGAGAGTGTCAGTTTCGGCATAGCCTTGAGCGCAACATGTCTGCGCCTGAAAACAACGCCTCCTCTCGGGAGAAGTCGCTGGAGAATTTGCAGGTAGCGACATTAGAGAAAGGACGTTCCACTTCAATTTCCGGTGCTGATAATGAAAAATCACACGATCATCATTCGCTCTCAGACACAACCATGGCGCCTCCAGATGGCAAGAAAAAGGATCATCACTCATCGCCTGCTGAGAAGGCTGTCGACCTGAATGATGATTCTCTCTTTGCCCATCTTCCGGAGCATGAGAAAGAGATACTCAAGCGACAGCTTGAGTCACCGTCTGTGAAAGTATCTTTTTTCATTTTGTATCGCTATGCCTCAAGAACGGACATCCTGATCATGATCGTGAGCGCAATCTGTTCTATTGCTGCTGGTGCTGCTCTCCCCTTGTTTACGGTATGTATGACCTGCCTGACGATGTGACTATGTGTCAGTCGTTAGACACAGAGTGTTTGTGGCTGACATTTGATCTACTAGATTCTTTTCGGTTCACTGGCCTCAGCGTTCCAAGGCATCTCTCTGGGTACCATGCCCTATCATGATTTCTATCACCAACTGACTAAGAATGTTCTTTACTTTGTGTATCTCGGTATCGCGGAGTTTGTCACAGTCTACGTCAGCACCGTGGGTTTCATCTATACTGGCGAACATCTCACGCAGAAGATTCGCGAAAACTATCTCGAGGCTATCTTGAGGCAGAACATGGCTTATTTCGACAAGTTGGGCGCCGGTGAAGTGACCACGCGTATCACTGCTGATACCAACCTGATCCAAGACGCCATCTCTGAGAAAGTTGGTCTCACCTTGACCGCATTCGCCACATTTGTCACCGCATTCATCGTCGCCTACGTCAAGTATTGGAAGTTGGCTCTGATTTGTACCTCAACTATCGTCGCCCTGGTCATGGTCATGGGAGGTGGGTCGCGGTTCATTGTGAAGTACAGCAAGAAATCTCTCGAAAGTTATGGTGCTGGTGGAACTGTCGCGGAAGAAGTCATCAGCTCCATTCGGAATGCTACCGCTTTTGGCACACAAGATAAGCTCGCCAAGCAATATGAAATTCACCTGGCTGAGGCTGAAAAATGGGGCATCAAACAACAAGTCATCCTTGGTATGATGGTGGGTGCTATGTTCGGTATCATGTTTTCGAACTATGGTCTCGGTTTCTGGATGGGATCTCGCTTCGTTGTCGATAAAGAAGTCAACGTGGGCCAAGTTCTGACAGTTTTGATGGCTATCCTGATCGGTTCGTTCAGTTTGGGCAACGTTGCCCCCAATGGCCAGGCATTTACGAACGGTGTTGCTGCGGCCGCCAAGATTTACAGCACGATCGACCGTGCATCGCCCCTGGACCCCTATTCTGATGAAGGGAAGAAACTCGACCATTTCGAAGGAAATATCGAATTCCGCAATGTCAAGCACATCTACCCTTCAAGACCGGAAGTTACTGTCATGGAAGATGTCTCTTTATTGATGCCCGCCGGAAAGACTACCGCACTGGTAGGTCCATCCGGCTCTGGAAAGAGTACTGTTGTCGGCTTGGTGGAGCGCTTTTACCTTCCTGTAGGAGGACAGGTATTACTGGACGGCTATGACATCCAAACCCTCAACCTCCGTTGGCTGCGACAGCAGATTTCTCTCGTCAGCCAGGAGCCTGTCCTTTTCGGCACCACGATCTTTAGAAACATCGAACATGGCCTGATTGGCACCAAATTTGAGCATGAGCCGAAGGATAAAATTAGAGAGCTCATCGAGAATGCGGCCAGAATGGCCAACGCTCATGATTTTATCATGGCTCTGCCCGAAGGTTATGAGACAAATGTCGGTCAGCGTGGATTCTTACTCTCGGGGGGTCAGAAGCAACGTATTGCCATTGCTCGTGCCATTGTCAGTGATCCCAAGATTCTGTTGCTTGACGAGGCTACGTCAGCTTTGGATACCAAGTCTGAGGGCGTCGTCCAAGCCGCTCTTGATAAAGCCGCCGAAGGTAGAACCACCATTGTCATTGCTCACCGTTTGTCAACAATCAAAACAGCCCACAACATTGTTGCCATGGTCGGCGGAAAGATTGCCGAACAGGGAACACATGACGAATTGGTCGACCGCAAAGGCACCTACTATAAACTTGTGGAGGCGCAGCGTATCAATGAGGAGAAGGAAGCAGAAGCTCTGGGAGCCGACGCGGACATGGACGCCGATGACTTTGCTCAAGAAGAGGTTGCTCGCATCAAGACTGAAGTTAGCAGCTCGAATTCTCTCGATGCTGAAGATGAGAAGGCACGCTTGGAGATGAAACGAACCGGAACGCAAAAATCAGTTTCAAGTGCCGTTCTATCCAAGAAAGTCCCCGAACAGTTCAAGAAGTACTCACTCTGGACCCTCATCAAGTTCATTGCTTCATTTAATCGCCCCGAGCTTGGTTACATGCTCATTGGCTTGAGTTTCGCGTTCCTTGCGGGTGGTGGCCAACCTACCCAGGCTTTTTTGTACGCCAAGGCAATCAGCACGCTCTCGTTACCCGAATCGATGTTTCACAAACTCAGGCATGACGCGAACTTCTGGTCCTTGATGTTCTTTATTGTTGGAATTGCTCAATTTATCAGCCTTTCTATCAACGGTTCAGCATTTGCTATTTGTTCGGAGAGACTCATCCGCCGAGCCAGAAGTCAGGCGTTCAGATCGATTCTTCGTCAAGACATCTCATTTTTCGACAGGGAAGAGAACAGCACCGGTGCCTTGACGTCCTTCCTATCAACGGAGACGAAGCATCTGTCAGGCGTTAGCGGCGTGACTCTCGGCACAATCATCATGACTAGCACGACGCTTGGGGCGGCGATGGTCGTTGCCTTGGCGATCGGATGGAAGCTGGCTCTGGTTTGCATTTCCGTTGTTCCAATCCTGCTGGCATGCGGCTTCCTCAGATTCTACATGCTTGCTCGATTCCAGCAACGATCGAAGTCCGCCTACGAAGGATCTGCGAGCTATGCATGCGAAGCCACATCAGCGATCCGCACTGTAGCATCACTCACTCGCGAACAAGACGTCTGGTCCGTTTATCACGATCAGCTTCAAAATCAAGGCCAAAGAAGTTTAATCTCAGTGCTGAAATCCTCCCTGCTGTATGCCTCGTCGCAGGCATTGGTGTTCTTCTGCGTCGCTTTGGGCTTCTGGTATGGTGGTACACTTCTAGGCCACCATGAGTACAGCATCTTCCGCTTCTTCGTCTGCTTTTCCGAGATTCTTTTTGGTGCGCAATCAGCCGGAACTGTCTTCTCTTTTGCTCCAGACATGGGTAAGGCAAAGAATGCCGCTGCTCAATTCAAGAAACTCTTCGACAGCAAGCCGACCATCGATATCTGGTCGGATGAGGGCGAGAAGTTGGAGTCCATGGAAGGCGAAATCGAGTTCCGGGACGTCCACTTTAGGTACCCAACTCGGCCAGAGCAGCCTGTTCTTCGAGGACTGAATCTGAGCGTGAAGCCTGGACAATATATTGCGCTTGTTGGACCCAGTGGATGCGGTAAGAGTACTACGATTGCTCTGCTCGAGCGATTTTATGACACACTTGCTGGAGGGGTCTACGTCGACGGAAAGGATATTACCAAACTCAATGTCAACTCATACCGCAGTTTCCTCGCTCTGGTCAGCCAAGAACCTACTCTGTATCAGGGTACCATCAAAGAAAATATCCTTCTCGGAGTCGACAAGGATGACGTCTCGGAGGAGGCTTTGATCAAGGTCTGCAAAGATGCCAACATCTATGATTTCATTATGTCACTTCCGTAAGTTTCCCTTCCCATTGTGTCCTTCATGCCTAGCGGTTCTGTTAACATGGTACAACAGTGAGGGGTTTGACACCGTCGTTGGCAGCAAGGGAGGCATGTTGTCTGGTGGACAAAAACAGCGTGTCGCTATTGCTCGTGCCCTCCTCCGTGACCCCAAGGTCCTTCTTCTGGACGAAGCCACATCTGCTCTCGACTCCGAGTCAGAGAAAGTAGTACAAGCTGCACTGGATGCCGCTGCCCGCGGACGGACAACAATTGCTGTTGCCCATCGGCTGAGTACCATTCAAAAGGCCGATATTATTTACGTGTTCGACCAAGGCAAAATCGTCGAAAGTGGAACGCACCACGAGCTGATTCGAAACAAGGGCCGGTATTACGAGCTGGTCAATCTGCAGAGTCTCGGAAAGACTCATTAATCATCCCTTTCCCCTTCTTTCCATACTGTACAAAGCTTTTTAATACCTTCCTCCTCCCTGCTCAATCGTGTCTTTCTTGGTGCTGGAAATACTGTGGATAGACCACTCCTCTAATGTGTTTATGATTCTCCTGTAAAAGTTTCAGCTGGATTGCCCTCGTCCTTCTACCTAGTCCTCAACTTCGCTACTTAGAGCGCCTTATATTATAGAGACAACGTTGAAGTTTTGACTGGGTATCACTCTCTACTTGGGTGATATGACAGCATTTTGCATCGCGCTCTTCTCCTAATTGAACAGATTTCGAACATATCATGTTCTTTGGTTTAACGCATACTCACATAAGGGGAACGAAGAACAAAATGCATGACAGTCTGGTCAGAGGAATCCGCCAGCAGAATCCCAGACATAATGTCAATCGTACACTGTCTGTGGGCAAGAAAGGTGTCAATCTCGGTCTCCCACCCCAAACTCCCTCTGCACATCGACCTGTCGCATCCCACGCGCGTCAGCTATGAGACCCATCAGACCCTGTCCGATGTCCTTGATCTCGTTGTACTCATGGAGCAGACGAATATGGCGTTTCACCGTAGTTGAGGGATCATATCTTTGAAGAAGTCAGTATTTTAGGTCTCACTTTTTGACATAGTCAACCTGGGCGAGTGAGGAAATGTACTTCAACTTTGCTTTGATCTCTGCGATTTGAGCTTCAAGTTGGGCGGTTTGCGAGTGGAGGTCCGCGATGGAGGCGTGTAGTGCTTTCTGTTTGTTGTCAGCTTCTGCTGGGACTCGTTCTGCTCATAAAATGCCAATTAAAAATGCATACGATCTTCTTGTCCCGTTGGATCTGCTGTTCAGAGGTTAGATGCGCGAGGTCTATTGTACGGCTGTTTTCAGTGGTTTGCTGCAGGGGGCTATTCTTCCCTGGAGAGGCCATGGGAAGAGCAAGGCAGGGAAATTCACAAGAGTGCTGCTTTTGAGGGAGTGGTTAGTCAACACAAGTTATTTGTCGATGCAAAGTGGTTCTGGTAGAGAGTTATTGCATGGATGTCGATGTTTTTGAGAAAAACGAGATGCTGTTGTTTGTTCGGTAGAGGCCTTTCTATACAGAATGAACAGCAAGATCCTCACTATGTTGAAACAGTACAACAGCACCATTATATACTGCTATAATTCTGGTAGTATTACTTTCTGGTCAACAATTCATTCCCCTGGCTATCACCAATACTGCCGAACATATACCTCTGTACAAGTAAAGGGAACAACGATCTCCGACCAATCCGAACACTCCGAATTCCTGGCCCGAATCGGGCATTCGTAATCAGTCCCCGTCGTATCCGTTGTAACTTTAAAGGCTCCACCAGGACGGAGTACATCATCTTCGTCCATCGACCATCTGCTCTCTTTTTCCCACTTTTCCCTCAACTCCCTCTCAACCTCCTGTAGAGTTTGACGAAGAAGATGATGGGTATATTGGACCTACGAAGGGTGCTAGTTGCCCTTCTCCTGGCATCCTCAGTCGTGGCTCATGGCGGCCACGAGAGTGTCCCTGAGGGTGCCGCCGTCTCTAAAGACCCTATTGTAAGTGTCGTGGCGTTCGCACTTTGCTACTATTCTGCCCTGAGGGACGAGAGCAAACGGACTAACATTGCTCTCCGGAGTAGGACTCGACATTATGGATACATATGATCTTGATGGGATTTACATTTGGCATCATCTTCCCGCTGGGAATGGTACTTGGGGTAGGTTCAGATAATGGCTGGTCGCAGTAGATCGCACCGACTTTTGAACTGACGACTTGTTTTGCCTAGATTGTTCGCTCGCGGTGGCATGTCCCTCTTCAGATCGTCGGCACTGTTATCGCAGTCGTTGCATACTTCTTAGGCCACGCTCACAAGGGCCGTCAGTTCGGAAAGAATGTCCATGCCTCGTTCGCGAACCTATTGATGCTTCTGCTTGTGGTGCAGGTGGTCATTGGTCTTTATCTCAAGCTACATCTCTCGAAGGGCATCCATGGTCGAGTCCGTCGGTTCTTCGTGGTGCTGCACGGCGTTCTCGGCAAGGCGATGCCGATTGTGAGCTGGACGCAGATGCTCTTCGGGGGTATCGCGGCGAATGGCTTCTGCCAGGGTGATCATCTCGGACAATGTCTGGCGCATTTCATCATGGGCAGCGCGTTCATTGCCTATGGTATCATGCTTACTATCCTGCTGCTTGTTGGTCAGTTCTGGCTGCGCCGTACCGGCCGCAGTCAAGAGTTCTTCGACTCGCTGGTCATCGCGGCCTGGGGATGCGTCAACACCTTTACGGAGCATCGTTGGGGAGGACCATGGGTACACAATGATCTGCAGCATACCACTATGGGCATCGTCTGGTGGTGTGCCGGTCTTTTGGGTATTTGGATGAGCAGAAAAAGAAATGGCCGTCCCAAGCGAAATCTCATCCCGGCCATCGTTATTCTGCTGACCGGTTATGCGATGTCGGCTCATCCCCAGACTTTGATGATCAGCACCATGATTCACTCCATTTTTGGCTACACATTGATGGCTGCTGGTTTTACCAGAATCATTGAAATAGCCTTCGTGCTGAAGGACAAAAATACTGTGAGCCTCGACGGCTCGGACCCTAACAGCTTCCAATATCTGCCCCCTTTTGTAAGTTCATCTTGCATCTTTCTTAACCGCGCATTCGGAGGTCATTTGGACTGATTAGTGATTTTCACAGCTCCTGTACGCATCTGGCTTCCTGTTCATGGGCGCAACAGAGGAGCAAATGCAACTGCTCCACAATGCTGGAATCACTCACGTGTCCTATGTTTTGATTCTATACAGCATCGCCTTCATTCTTTTCCTCTGTAAGTGGACCGTCTTTATCCGTTGTCCCCTTTTAGGCTGCTGGTTTCTTGTTCTAACCTTCGACGTAGTCGTCAATATCCTTCTACATATTTACGCTGTCCACGCATGGCCCAACTCTGCCAAACCCTCTGCCCATTCTCGCTCTTCAAGCACCACAGACCCAGTTCAGGACTCTGCCTTTATTAACGGTCACGCCCGTTCGGCGTCAGAGTCTCAGCAGGTCCATGACGCCGAGGCCTTCGAGTTGCAGGGGCTTATCTCCGACGAAGAGGATGAGGACATGCCCGGTAATCGAAGCCGCGCCATGGGTCCCCGAAAAGCGGAAGACGAAGAGAGCGCCCCTTTGGTCGGAAAAGAGACGTCGTCCACCTGATTTGCCGGAATCTTGCCATTTCGTCTCTTATCTTTGTGTGAGCTCGCAAGGAGACAATCTGCGTTCTAAATACACCGAAAGACCCTTATTTCATAATTTTCAAACTAGAGAATGAGCTATCTCGCTCCTGATGACTATGATGTGATTGAGATTCTTGGTGCTTGTTGGGAATGGCGTTGCTGGATTGGGTGCCCTGCTTTTCTGTACTCCCTTGACTCCCTCGGCCATTTACTTTGGCTTGTATATATACCGGATGGATGCAATGATTTTACAAGAATCATTAATTGGATAATTGGGAAAATTGAGTTTTTTTTAATACTCATGTCGACCTGTATCAAAACGACGGCCCGGTCTGTATTAAGATGGTTTGGCCGGATTCAATTTCGCGAACCTATCGTACAAGTCATAAAAGTATTGAAACACGTGCGTGTCGAGGAAGGCAAAGAGCAGCCTCGAGAGGGCGTGCGATCTCCCGACTCGCCGGTCAACATGCAATCAGGACAATTGGGAGGCTTTCAGATATTCGTAGGTAGATCTGTAGGTAAATTCGTCGGTAGAGGAGCGGCGATTGGTTCGCCGTTGATGGGAATTGTATTCACAACAGGAGGAACGGCAGAAAGAGCATTGTCCACCTCTGGTGGGAAGAAAGGATGCAAAGGGTAGATGGGTGCGACGGACTTGTCGCCGTCGAATAGTAAGAGGTTCTGTAGCGGTTGCTCTCTTGCGCTCAGCACATTGATCACGTCCTGCGCAAGGCTACCGCCAACAAACGCCGCCACAGGACTCAGTTCGCTGCCGAGATTCTGTAAAAAGTTTCGTAAAAATTCCGAGTCCAAAGTGCTGATGTCAAGCTTCAGTTCTTGGTGACGGTCACGAGCAAGCTTGGTGAACAGTTCAAGATCTTGCCGGGAGAATGTAGGCAATCTGCCTCCGGAAAGCTTCTGGAACTCCCACAATGCCCGAAGGCATGTTAGAAGTGGCGTGACCTGTCTCCGTCGTCTAGGCAGTCGGGTCAAGTCTTCAGGGAGAGGTGATGTGTTTGCTAAGATTAGGGGGGAGTAGATTTCCCGCTTCGTCACCATCTCGATGATTTTGTCATTTTCTTTTTTTGTGGTGATATTGATGATGCTTCTGGTGGGCGTCTCTTGGGTTGATGGCGAAACATTCGATTTGGAACGTTCAATGACGAAGTCATGAGAAATCAGATCGGCGAATGCGAAGCCGTAAAATCCATGCAAACCAGCAGCATAGAATGGACGGTTGGAGATGCGGCATGCGGCATTGATTGTCGAGTAAGTTGGAAAGTCAAGCTCCGTGGCGATGGTAACATCAAATTGCGCGAAAAAGTCCGGCTGCTTGGTCTGGATATCTTCCGTGTCGATCCGAAGCTGAACTCTAGGATTCATCGCATGTATCGCTAGGGCCGCAGCTTGGGCGCGCTGTCCTCATGATTAGCTTTTATGTTTCCTCACTTGGAATTTCCGCGATTGGACGACATACATTCTGGCCAACATGTTCCTCGGATATGAAGAATTGGGCTCCAAGGTCTTCTTCCTTGACAGTCTCATGATCGACTATAGTAAGAGTACCGATGCCCGCCAACACAAGATTCTTTGCGATTTCATTTGCCAAGGCTTTGAACGTAATCAGAAGGATATTTGCGGACCGAATCCTAAAACGAAGGGCATTCCAAATCAGCTCATAAACGCGCACGGCTTGGAATTTCGAGAACTCACTTCTCTTGGGCCTTGACACCCCAAAGACGGATTTGACGATCATACAGAGCAATCTCATCTGATGATCATAGCATGTCAGACATATATATCCTGGGGTTCTCCGTCGTGGGGGGAATTCGTGCACCCACCGGCACTGATTGATTGAGCTGCGTTTTCTAGCGACGACGCCATGCTGGTTGGTGGGCCTTTGAAAAGTTACCGGAGAGGGCGAAAGGTTTCCTTGAACTACTTTTCCAATCCAACTAATCTGGTGTTTTTTTTTTTAAGAATATTGTGACAATAACAGAATCGCGCTCGGTGCTCAATAAGTTGGACCTGAAGAGAGCTGTTCTTAAGGTAATTGATCGCGCAAAAGACGGTCAATATGTGTCGACCGCAATAAGACTGACTCCAGCCAAAGCGAAACCAGTCTCCCTCTGTCTTTGATAAATGAAGTCCGGAGGAGGTATAGATGAGAAGTAGTGCTCACTGCTCAGTCACCAGGAAGAGAGAGGACCAGGGAGAGGGTAGAAGAGCAACAGGGAAGAGTCCAGTGCCTTAAGTGCCATCCACATGCAGATAACCGGCAGAACTATTCAGGAGCTAGTGAATTTTGAGAAGACAATGGAGGCAATCAGAGGGAGTGTTGAATGAGGAATGCCAGTTCCTTATCCTGGAATCACGTGCCGCACATCATGGCCGATAAGTTATCGCCTTTCACTGAAGCGTCATTTCCCGCTGTTATCAATAATACTAAGCTTCCCCTTCTCCTCCTCCACATCGTCTGGATTCCGGCTAATCTTTACTTGTAATTCAAAGCCTTGACAACTTTATTTGTTCCATTTCTCAGTCGTTTTATCTGTTCTCTTTACTCTCAGTCTTCAAGCTTCTGGTCAGGTCATTCTCTATCTGACTGGGTCTCGTCTTTTTCAATAATCACCTCTCTCTCCTCTCTCTCTTACATTCTTCAATCATACTGGCATAGTGCATCATCTCCGCCTCTTAAGCGGTTCGACCTGTCACGCCAGCTGACGGCATATTAATTTCATAGAATGGTGCGTGGGTAACTCAGAGCATTTCTCAATCCTACATTCAATTCATTGATCAATTCCATCGAGCCCGACGTTATTTCGTGGAGCCCATTTCTGGTATCTTTGGTTGACTGTTGTACATTCATATGTAGTCTGGGAACTACGATTACCCTCCTGCCTCCCGTCGTGCCCCTCGTGCAAGTCGTACTTCCGACAGATCCCAACCACCTACTGAAAATCGCTTACAACATCTGAGGGATTTATTGAGCTCTGAGCGCCATCGGGATAATTCAGCGACTACCCGCGCTTTGGAAATACTCAACCAGGAGATAGAGGAATATCGTTCCAGTCGGGCCCGGAACTGGACCAGCTTTGAGCAAGCTAGAGAAGCTGTAGATCGTCAGATCCAACTTTTGCAGGCAGCGACCCCTCACAGGGAGGAGCAGACGCGCGGTGCTGATCACATAGGCTACCCGCGACTAGGGACGCAGAGGTCTTCAAATGCCGATGTCGCGGGGTTGAATCCTAGCGCAGCTCCTTCAAATTCCTTACGATCAGCTAGTGATAGCAGACCTTCCAGACGTCGGCCCATGCGGCATCGACACCAAGAAGGACGAAACAGAGCTCCCGAGGCACAATCCCTACTTGACGAGCTCGTACCCCTCGATGAAGCACTTTCTGCGATGCCGCTAGAACCAGGCACCGATCTGCAGGGGGACAGTCGGAGGGCCAAACGCAGAAAGCTCGAGTCAGACGACAAAAGAGAAGGGCCCCAAGCTTTTCGCTATGGCCACTATGGCCAAGTAGTTCCTGGCGCTCTCAAGATGGAAATCAAAATGTGCGACGGTGGGACATACGATGATTCTGACGGCGAGAATTCGTGGCCAGAGAACATCTTGCGCAATGATTCAGCTGTCTACTGCACAAAGTCAGATCGATGCAATCTGATTCTGAAGCATCGGGGAGACGCCCCCTTCTGCTTGAGCAAGATTGACATCAAGGCCCCCAAATCTGGTTACAATGCTCCGTATGTCCCATCTCAAGCAGTCATTCGTGCACCTATCTCGGATTTACTGATCGTTCTTTAGAGTCCAGGAAGGAATGGTGTTCGTGTCTATGGCGTATGATGATGTCTTGGCTCGTACCGCCGCGTTCAAGATTCTTAGACCAGCCCCTCGTCGTTCTAATCGGAGCAGGCGTACTGGTTTGCAGCCTTCTGAGGAATATCTGAACGCATTCCGGACACCCCTTCAGACTTTGGAAAGAGCGGTATTTGGAAACACAGATTCTCCTTCGGATTCTGATAGCGACATCAGCACTATCGCAGGACCCGATGCCCCCGATCCCATGGCTGAGTTTCAGGTAACGACTGAATATGATGGTACCTCTGATAATGATGATGGCTGTGACATGGACGACGAGGATGAGGCGGATGATGTTGACGGCTCCGAAAGCGACGAAAGTGAGACTGAAAGAGGGGTTGTTTCCGACGAAGCTACCTTTTACCGGAGACGTGATGAAATGCTGCAGCGTATAGAGGCTGTGGAATGGTCGTACGAGATGGAACAGCGCGGGCTCGAAAGGCGGCGTCGGATTCCCAATCGCGTCGAACCTGCTGCATCATCTGCGCCCGCAGAGTCTCGACCTGCAGGCTCATCATCTCCGCCTGTGTTAAAGCCACATGCTCGCTTCTTCATAGAGCGAGCAAAGAGCATGGTCAGCATCAAATTTGATCCGCCGGCGTACGTATTCCGAAATCATGGTGCATCCCATCACTCAAAGTTCGCTGACCCTCAATAGCTCAGGCAGATACATCTTGATCAAGCTCTGGAACCCCCGTAACGATGGCAATATCGATATTCGGAGTATCATCACGTACGGCTTTGCTGGTCCTCGATTCTTCCCCGCCGGAGATTTTAGGTAGCCGCCGCATCAGGACAATGCGGCAGCCCAGCTCAACAAGCAACATTCATGCATCACTTCGAACTATCCTCTTCACCCACTCTGTCCTCCTACAGCCTCGTTTCTTTTCAGTGAGCCAAGAGTCATGGCGGGTTTCGGCTTCGCTTAATTGTTCGTGTAAGCACACCATATCATTCCATTTTACCATAAGCCAATATGATAGAGGTCCGAAATCGTGGGTCGGAATGGCGTTTATGTTACGGTCTAGGTTGTTTTCGTACCTCTCTATGTATTCCAAATATTGCAAATTGTATGAGTGCACGGACGATGATCACGTTGAAAAGAAGTAAGTCAGAATTCAAAGGATATGTAACGATTGATTACATGATTCTCTACGGTGTTTCACATAGAACAAATGAACAAAGCCGAATGACTGCAAGTCCACCATACAGTTCGGGTCATTATTCTGATCTTACGCCAGGTCGAGCGTCTCTCCTGCATGGCAGAGAAATCTGACGCCGTGCGGGACCCGCGCTATGGAGAAAGCCCGGGCTTTGTGCGTACAGCATGACGGATTGCAGGGGGTACGACTGTTCCTTGAGGGAAACGTCACGACCGATTTGCCGCGACGGCAGACGACATGACTCAACTGTGACGGGGAGCAGTCTTAGATGTATGCCAAATCGCTGGCATCGCGCATAATTTGGATCGAATTAGCGGAGACTGCTCGACCGATCTCAGTCACCGGAACAATGCAAAACCCATCGACAAGTGGTATTTGGATGCAAAAGAGGCAGAGCGAACCCGGGGAATCGCCCGAACCAGAAGATTAGAAAGAGCGTATAAGAAGAAAGGGATGCTGTAAACCAAGGCCAAGTCCGTCAAAAAGCTGTAGATCATCTGGGCAGACAAAATCGACCGTAATCCTATGTACATCAACGTCGGTCTCGTGGTCGCAATCGAAAGGCAAAAGAAGAGGAATGCTGATAGAAGAAGCGGAATCCAACACGCTATTAATGAGTATGAATGTCAACCTGAATAACCGCAGTGTTACAGACCGATGTCTGTCGAATCGATGCTCATTTCATCCCTCGTTCAAAGATCGTCCAACGCCGAACCTTATACGGGAACGTAAATAGTCAACCAAAAGATGCACCTCAAATCCAACTCCGTGAAAAGAAAAGAACCCTGTCCAAAAGTATAAGCGTAGAATGCGGCAAATATGCATGAGCACCTAGATGACGACAACATCTCCTTCAGCGTCTGCTGGGTCAGAGGCCATCATATCACCATATTTGCCCACGGACATAAGCATTGAATCATCGTCAAGGTCAATAGCACTATCGTCATTATTGGGAGCGTGAAAGCTGGCAATGTTGTCAGCGATGCTGGGTGGCTTTTCACTCTCCACCGAAGCATGATTTGGGCCTGCGTCTGACGGCGGTCGATTGAGCGATGTCCTGTTCTGGGGATTCACATCCGCCGATGAAGGGCTTGTAGTTGACCTTGGCCTCGAGTCACTGCCCTGCTGCGCATCAGAAGCGGTAAAAGGGTCATTCTTCTCGGTTGATGGACCGCTGGATTGTTTCAGCAAAAAATTGGGCGGACCGGACTCGTCAGAGCCAAAACTCGTATTTTGCAAGGTGCTTGGTGTGAAACGCATAAAACCATTCTTTTCTGCCTGCCATAACATCATCTCGTGAAAGAAAACTTTTGTCATCCACCAGGCGCTGAAGCTTTGTGCACCGCCAAGGGTCAACCGGCGGAGAATGCAATCCCACAAGGCGTCGACCTTTTCAATGATGCATTGCGTACGATGGTGGGGAAATGCAGAGGATAGGTTGAATATAAAAGATATCCACTTATCGGGAAAGTTGTACTCCTCACCAGTGGACGCCTCGACGGGGTATTTACGAGCCGCGCGATCCGCTTCCGTGTCCGGCTTCGTGAAGAAAGGGTGAGAAGCAGAGGGATTCAGGTCGTCAACAGGTGTTAGGAGAGCTCGAACGTCATGTTTCAGTATTTGCTCTGCGGCCCGCTCCGCGCATGTGGGAATGTTCGCGCGTGAGACCATCTCCTTTGGATCAACAAGCGTTTTAAAATCGAACCACATCTGGTTCCTATTGTCAGGATGGCACAGCCATGCTGCGGCCGCATTGGCTGATTGGTTTACATCAAGCATGTGCCTGAGCAGATTGCAGAAAATATGGGCCGGTATTAATCTTGCCAAGCTGACATGTGCAGGTTGCGCTTTGAATGTCTCACCAATATGAGTAGTCAGCCGTTGTGAAATCGAGCTAAAAGCGTCCAGGACAAGTTTGGGAACGACCTGCGTGGTGAGAGGTGCCACGAATGCAATCATCTTCTGGTACATGAGCCAGTCGCACTCCTTGATCCAGGGAGCGAGGTTTGGATGGGTCAGCAGCTTCTGTACGGGAACCGTCAAGGTCCCATGAAAAGCGGAAAAATAGCGGAGGAGGTTCCGCTCCTTGCAGTAGCGGAAGCTATCAATTACGGAGATACAATGGGAGCGATAAAGGGCTGCAAGAGCCGCCGCGACCTTAGTATCAGTGTTGCAGGGAAGATACCCTCGTATATCGGGCAGTTGAAAGGAGTCGTTGTCAACGGATGTGTCCTCAGCGGACGGCAGGTGGAGCATCTGATGAATCATTTTCCCAGAATGATTTCCGACGTTCTCGAGGGTAATGCTGGGGCCACCGTTGGAATTAATCGTGGCCTGGCAGCTGCACCCTGCGGTCGAAGGATTCGCTGAGAACCTAGGCGTAAATGACGCAGTTGGTGAAGGAAACACTGCGGTATCTGTCGGCGGCGGTGGTAGAATACTGAAAAGACATGTAAGCTTGCATCTTCCGGGACTATCGAGTATGTGATTGACAAACCCCTTCTGCATGGCTCCGTCAAGTTTGTTCTCTATGCCACCACCAATTTGACCATTGGTGATCGACGAGACCTGTGGGTTCAACGGCGGTGGTTTCTGCTGCTTTTCCTCGATGACCGTTAAATCCACATAGTGGTACTTGGATTCTCCGCGAACACCAAGACGTCTGGTTTGCACATTCGGAAAGATGATGCGCACGAGTTTACCAAAGGAAGCCGGATTTAAGACCGAAACACGTTCGGTGCCACATTTCTCCGCATAGCAACAATAAACACGGTCTCGTCTGACAGAACCGCTGCTCTTCCGGCAATTCTCCTTCAACCTAAGCATCCATGAGTACTGATTACCTGTCGATAACAATGGGCACTGTGCGTTCGCTTACCAGATCATGGCAAAGACCTGCTTGACTTTCTCGGCCTTACCCCCTGCCCCTTCATGTTTCAAAACCTCTGCCGCCATCTGCTTGAGTGAATAGCCTTCGTACTGACGGAGCAACTTTCGCAATTCGTTGTCATTCGCTAGTGACGAATTGGAACCTTTCTTCTTCTTCCCACCAGTCTCAGAGTTCTCATTGTCTTCCAGCACATGCTCCGGCAAGTGATTTTCAATATTACTATCGTAAATCGCTTGATACTGAGTGATCGGCATGGCAGGCAGCCCGTGATGCGACAGACCTGGAGGGATTGAATGGTGAGAGAGGCTATGCCCATGCATTGCATGGCTCGGAAATTCCTCTGCCCTAGGAAGGACTGAATGATGAGGATCTTGGAGCGTCGGATCGAGCGAGGCGCCATTCACGGGATGCGAGATCTGCTGGCCAAACCGGATAATGATGTCTTCGGGATTACCCGCGAAGACATTGTGACCAGCGGCAGATTGGGAGGGTATAAATTGGGAGAATCCATCGGTGATCTGCTGGTCCTGCGTTTGTTGCGTGGTGCTGGAATGGATACTGGCTGTTGATCCTCTAGACCTTGGTCGACGGCTGTTTCTTGAAACTACAGCTTCTGACCGCGCTCGCATAGGATCTGCCGTGCCAGGACGACTATGCGGTCCTGCTAACTGCGTTGTTTGTGATGCGACACTCGAGCATTGCGATGCAGCTCGCCCTGTTTGTTTTGGCTACGGATTAGCAACAACGGACGGAAGGCGGAGGCTAAAAGAGATAGGCTAGCGGCAGGGCAGCAACGACGGGAGATCAGATGAAAAGTAGAAGCCTCAAAGCACCGAAAGAGACGTAGGAACATCTTACCCATCTCATGAGCCATAGTGGAGGGTCTGCTACACACTACCAGACTAGGTGGTTGTGCTTCGTTAGTTGCTGGGTGCGAGTAGGTTGGTAACCACGGGCAATGGCGTCTGTTTTGATGATCGGGTCTACAGCCACCTGACTTAATGACTCGAACTCACACCACAGAAGGCTGATGCAGGAAAGAGGCTGGAGGGGGAACGTCGTGATTTCGGAGATGAGTTCGTCAAGACATAAAATCGGGTCGTTATAGCAGTCGCAAACACGCTATCGAAGGCTCATAGTGGCCGTGGTTGCAGTCTGGTCATAAGTTTTGAGTGTGTAAAGGTGGAATAAACAGAGGCGGCGGTTCCTCAAGCAACGGTCACGTGTGGATTAGCTAAGTCTCATTCCTCAGGCAGATTTCCAAAACAACAAAACATTGGAATGGAATCTCAAGTGATGATCACCGTTATTTATGGGCTCATCCGTCATGGACAGGGAATAGTAGATGGGTGTTGAATGATTTGACTTGCTATAAGCGAGACAGATTCAAATTACTGGGGGAAATTGCTGGCACTTAATGAGTAGCTGTGTCTGGTACCGCACAGAGCTTGTTGGATAGGGTAGTTATTGCACACAATATACTCTTGACATTATTTGCTCAATGACAAGGAATGATAGAACATAATCATTGTAAGGTACTTGGTATGGCATTATTTGAACCAATAGTCTCCGGTCCTGAAAGATCCAAATCAAACGACCTATTGTTTTTGGAGACAAGGACATCTAATATCATATACAGGTCCTCGGGCTTTACTGGGGTAGCCTGAAACCACATTTAAACGAACATGCGTCGCCTTTTTCTTTTTTTAAACTACGTAACTACAAGTAGAACCAAGCCGGATCGCATATATCTATTCACTCGCTGATCCACATGGTTGAGCTTGAACCTTCAAGGTCATCTGAACCAAAATATTTCGGCCAAGACCACCCATGGACAAGGCGATATACAATTGCAACCGAAGACACACATCAAATTTCTCCCGTCTCAGCCCTCGGGCGAGACATCCTACGCCCCAGTCGGATATATATACCTGCATGGCGCAAGGATTTCGAATAGGACTGATCGCTCATGGAGTGAGTGTGGAGGTGATCCTGCACAGAGACAGTTGCAGCAACGAGACTATGAAGCTAGAGATATAATACAATCTGGGCTTTTGCAAAAGAGATAAACAACGATGAAATTTACATATCGAAGCTAATTACTTCCTATCACCTCTAAACAACCGAGAAAGGGAAAAAAGGAAAGGTACATTTGGCCAAGGAATACACAGATAATAGAAGAGGCCGTCCTGGGGGTAATAATAGGTATGAGGAGTATAAGGTACCCTAATGCACAGTCACGCACCGCCTTGCAATCCAACATCAATAGGCCCAAGCCGAGCCACACTGCCTGAGGGACAAATGGAAAACTCTTTCACCGGGAGTCCATCTAAACCAGATCCCGCTTGACGAACTCAGCGAGCAGAGTCTTACCAAGATGGGCAGGGCTTCTCTCCACAGTGACACCGGCGCTCTCAAGGGCCGCAATCTTGGAGTCAGCACCACCCTTACCGCCGCTGACGATAGCACCAGCGTGACCCATACGACGACCGGGGGGAGCGCTAATACCAGCGATGAAACCAACAGCGGGCTTGTTGTGCTTGTTGTTGGCCTTGAAGAACTCGGCAGCATCCTCCTCGGCGCTACCACCGATCTCACCAATCATGATGATACCGTCTGTCTCCTCATCCTCGAGGAAGATCTTCAGGCAGTCAATGAAGTTGGTACCGGAGAAGGGGTCACCACCGATACCAACTACGAGGGACTGGCCGAGGCCGGCCTGGGTGGTCTGGTTGACAGCCTCGTAGGTCAGGGTTCCGGACCGAGACACGATACCGACACGACCACGCTTGTGGATGAATCCAGGCATGATACCAATCTTACATTGGCCCTACAACATAGAAAACGAGCATATCAACACTCCGCAGGTCCTTGCCATATCACAAATTCGGATGCGAATGAACTTACAGGGGCGATGATACCAGGGCAATTGGGTCCAACCAGACGGGTCTTGTTCTGAGTCTTCAAGATATCCGTGATGCGAACCATGTCTGTTGATTCCGAGTCAGTTCTTGCGCAAAAAGAAGCTACATTTCGCGGAGCAAGGAGACATACCGTGCTGGGGAATACCCTCGGTAATGCTGAGAAATACGAAAAATCGGCGTTAGCGATGCTCAGTCACTGAATTTTCTTGAAATGGGAGCACAACTCACCAAACAACCAAGGGAACCTCAGCCGCGATAGCCTCCTCGATACCCGCAGCCGCGAGAGGGGGACTGTAATATATCAGTATCAGTTCCGACGACGGAAACCAGGGATCATGAATCCATACGGGACGAAGATGGCAGAGGCAGTGGCACCAGTTTCCTTCACAGCCTCGCTGACATTTGCGAAAACAGGTCTATCAAGGTGCATCGTACCGGCCTTCTTGGGGTTGGTACCACCGACAACCTTGGTTCCTGGGAATTGTAAGCCTCTGAACTCTTGTCGTAGACCCGCACAACCAGTATCAAGGGGTTAATCGTAATGTACCATAGGCAATGGCTTGTTCGGCGTGGAAACTGTTTGTAGCGGAAAAAAAGCAACGTCAGCATCTTTGTATGCAGCGGAAATGGGGTACGCAAGATATCGCCACAACATACGTTCCCTGCTTTCCGGTGAAACCTTGGAAGATAACCTTGGTGTCTCCATTGATGCGCAGGTTGTTCACAGTCTGGGAGTAGATCGAGCTTCCCTGGCTGTAAGCTCGTCGCTGCACAGCAGCGGCATTCTGAAGGGCAGAGAGGGTGCTACGGCGGAAAGCCTGCATAGTTGCCTGTGAGATGCGAAGAATAGAAAGATAGAGGGGAGAGTGCACCAGTAAGCGTGCTAGAAAAGAACTGAAGGTCTGTGGAAGCTTTGCAGAATATATCAAAATGACATGGGACACTTCAGCAGGAAAACGCGCCGGGATGGGTTTGGGGTTTGGACTTTTCGGGACAAAGCTTTAAGCGGATCCGATTTGTCGCGGCGGTCGGTTGGCTCCCTCGGCGTTCCTTTTTTCCTCCCCTGCTATCTGATAAAATTAATACCTGATCACATACAAATATCGCTGATAACAACTCTGCCCCTCTGTCAAGCGGGATCGTGACTATTCTTTCATCTTAGCTTACCTGGTCGGGACGATCAGCTTTGCACTTTATATTACCGTTCATAACCCTTGCATTGAGATTTTAGGGGTCTACTTTGATCTGCGATCGTCGCAGTAAACCATTCCACAATGGCGTCCCTCACCATGACATTGCCGCCACCATCTAAACCCAAGAACAGCAACGAGAAACTCCCACCAGAAAATGAACGTTACATGCGAGCTTGCTCTGATATTGCAAATGCGCTCATTCAGGAATATGAAGCGCAGAGGGATTCATCCAAGCCGAAGAAAGACATTAATCTCAACAAGCTGCGCGGCCAAATCGCGAAGAAACATCGCCTGGCTACGCAACCTCCCTTGACAGCTATTATCGCTGCCGTGCCGGAACAATACAAGAAATATATCTTACCCAAGCTGATTGCGAAGCCTATTCGGACGTCGTCAGGAATTGCCGTTGTCGCCGTCATGAGCAAACCTCACCGTTGTCCGCATATTGCTTACACCGGTAACATTTGTGTCTACTGCCCTGGTGGACCTGATTCGGATTTTGAATATTCGACACAGTCATATACTGGCTACGAGCCGACGTCGATGCGCGCGATCCGAGCGCGGTACGATCCGTTTGAACAGGCGAGAGGTCGGGTTGATCAGATCAAGTCTCTCGGCCATAGTGTGGACAAGGTGGAATATATTGTCATGGGTGGCACATTCATGTCTCTTCCGCCGGATTACAGAGAATCTTTCATTGCTCAACTGCACAATGCGCTGAGTGGGTACCAGACGGACAATGTTGACGAGGCTGTTCAGGCGGGCGAAATGAGCAACATAAAATGCGTTGGTATTACGATCGAGACGCGGCCTGATTACTGTCTGGATACTCATCTGAGTGATATGCTTCGGTATGGGTGCACCCGATTGGAAATCGGCGTGCAAAGTTTGTATGAAGATGTTGCGCGGGACACGAATCGAGGCCATACTGTCGCTGCGGTGGCAGAGACATTCAAGCTGGCCAAAGATGCTGGGTTCAAGGTCGTTAGCCACATGATGCCGGATCTGCCGAATGTCGGCATGGAACGGGATCTTTTCCAGTTTCAGGAATATTTTGAAAACCCAGCCTTCCGTACGGACGGTCTGAAGATTTATCCGACGCTGGTCATTCGTGGCACAGGGCTGTATGAGCTTTGGAGGACGGGTCGCTACAAGAACTACACTCCCAACGCGCTGGTAGATCTCGTTGCTCGAATTCTTGCGCTGGTCCCTCCATGGACGCGTATCTACCGTGTGCAGCGAGATATTCCCATGCCCTTGGTCACTTCCGGCGTGGAGAATGGTAACCTTCGAGAACTGGCTTTGGCACGCATGAAAGACTTTGGCACAACA
The DNA here is from genome assembly GCF_001078395.1 of Aspergillus udagawae. Lineage (NCBI taxonomy): Eukaryota > Fungi > Ascomycota > Eurotiomycetes > Eurotiales > Aspergillaceae > Aspergillus > Aspergillus udagawae. The sequence continues at coordinate 2,640,989 of NW_025091267.1, read as the reverse complement.
TGTCGCGATGTGCGCACCCGCGAAGTTGGTATCAATGAAGTAAAGAACAAAATCCGCCCCTCGCAAGTGGAGCTCATCCGCCGAGACTATACTGCCAACGGTGGTTGGGAAACGTTCCTCGCCTATGAAGATCCCAAGCAGGACATTCTCATCGGCTTACTGCGCCTTCGAAAGTGCAGCCCGACACACACTTTCCGTCCGGAATTCACCGGCCAGCAGACGAGTATTGTGCGAGAGCTCCACGTGTATGGCTCTGCGGTACCACTCCACGGCCGCGATCCGCGGAAGTTCCAGCACCGAGGATTTGGAACCTTGCTAATGGAGGAGGCCGAGCGGATCGCGCGAGAAGAACATGGAAGCCGGAAGATCAGCGTCATCTCGGGAGTTGGTGTCCGCAGTTACTATGCTCGTCTCGGGTACACACTGGACGGTCCTTACATGTCCAAGATGCTTGACCCAATTGAAGATGAAGTATTCTGACTCGAATAAGCACGAGAACGTTTTGTCTTTGTGTGTTTGATGTCGAGAATTGATATGATAATGATGATTTCTAAAAGCTGCGCTCGCAAAAGTCGGGTTCTGTCCAGAGTACATGGCATAATTGGGTGTTCTCAGGCGTTTCTTGCATGATGGCTTCAATCGCATGATGGCGTTAATGTTCCGATGCATTACAATTTCGATCCCCGTACATGTCTTGGCCACTACTTTCCATCCTTGGGTGTAAACATGTTGACAGTCCTTCTGTTCTTTCAGTTTCCAAAACTCGAAATGATAGGATTGGATACTGTTTTGTGCGGGGCCCAGTCTGCTATTCTGCAGTCCTCCTTGTAACAGTAAAATGTAAAGTTGAAGCAGCTCTATGTCAAACACAACGACACAATATGTACTCCGGACAAACCACGGTAAAGAAAGTGTGCTCTAAAAACCTCGAAGACAGGTACCGTTGAAGCAAGAACACCACACCTGATTAAAACAATCACGTACATCACAATCGCCGGAATGAAGGCTTAGCAAATAATGTGGGTTTTGTAATCGTCATCTGATCGACAGCCGTCGTCAGTCGAATCGGAAGAGATACACGCATTCATGAGCGTCCCCAGATGCACTCGACATATCCTTTTGTTCCGTAAAACGGACATAAATCAAATGGCGAGTTCCATGTTTTCTTGCGAGAAAAAAATATACGAAATTGTCTAGCTTAGCGAGATAGCACCTCTCCGGCGGCTTCTCATGTGCAGATAAGCCTGGAAGGCGCAGAAAACGAAGAAACACTGCCCACGACAATATATCAGCACATCCGCTCCATAGCACTTGACGTACAGGATGGTGGTGCGATAGACTTACAGCGTATATGATCACCGCGGTGAAAATCGAAGCCGCAACTGCACCGCCATCTTCGGGGTCGTTTTCCGATCCGGTGAATCCATGGTGTTCGCTCTGAATACATTGTCAGCAGGCCATCACAATAATCCAGTGTTTTCTGTGGTCGGAGAAAAAGGGCGGCCGAGGCAGCAAAGATGGTTGTTGAGCGAATACGGTAGGGCACCAGACGAACCTTGTATAATGATCCGAGGACGGACAGAATGACAATAGCGAAGGCAGAGATGACAACGCTGTATCGGAGGTATCTGTTAGTCTTTTGATCCGGTCTGGAAGGCGACAATAACCTACCAAGACCAGGCATTTAGAACAGATACAACAGGCTTCATTTTGACGTTGTCGTGACCAGAGATGCGATAAGTGATTGATAGACGTCAAGCAATGCGGTTTCGCTGAGGTCGATTTATCCTCGCAAAGATCGACAACTGGTGTAAGAGACGATGCGGGTGATATATCAAATACAGAGTCGATTGAGATTTAGCGGCTTCGCTCATGTGAGCTCAAATAATGGAGATGCTGGAGCTTTTGATGTTTGTACTCCGTATGCTCTGCCGCTTGCACTTCAGAGGGGAGGCGGAGAGCTCTAATTGATCCGCCTTAGCCGCATTTGGCATGTGAGGTCCAATGAGCGTCGTCTACCCGTCACTTCCGTCATCCACTGGCGAAAGCATCAATATGATTTCGATCTTCAACAATAATTCCATGAGACAAACAGAATTCCAGGGTCCTTCAATTGATCAGACGACAACGCACATGCTGAATCAAGCATTTCCAAGAGATCTAAAAATAAACTCAGTCCTCCCTGTATGGCGCGAAACAGATGGTCTGGAGTCGTCCGTGTACATGAACGTCAGCCGGATGTATGAGGATTACAAAACGAATATTGTCTGTGGGACATAATAAAAAAATTGATTGATTGTCACAGTTTACCTCATTACAGTTGACTCCCAGCTACTACTAGAATATGCCGTAGCAGAGGGTTTGATTGAGATTTGGGCTCTTATTCAGGAGGCATACCAAGCTTCTACCGAATAGCAAGAGGCTGGCATTGAACGCGTACCCGCCGGCTGAGTCTTTGAAGAAGGAAAAGAAAACGAGGAGAAAGACAAACGAGCTCACCATCCTGATGCGAAAGAACATCAGAAATCCGACGTTTAGGTGTAAATGCCGGATAGCAAAAGAAGCTGGATTCCGTCCATTCTCATTCTGTACTTCAGCACCGGAACGTTCGTGCCGGCCACGAACACGAGACTTTATCCTCAGGCTGACGATTCGACACTCAGTTAATGAGAGGCACCTTTCGCTTCGTATTGAACAGAGTTAGCTCATGAGCACATTATTGTATGAGTGATCTTCCTCATGGAGCTTCCCAATAGAGGTTTGCTCTATCTATATATATGCCAGCAATAGTTCCTGTATGAGACATATTCAATGCTGTTGATTCCACCGTACACACTCATCGAACGTTACACCCGAGCCACCAAAGATATCCAAAGCACTACCAATAGTCAAGTCGACCTTTCCATGACTGCTCAAGTGGACCTTTTCAAGATCCTGCAGACTTCGGGCCCCACCAGCGTATGTGATGGGTATTGAGCACCATTCGGCCAGCTTCGCCACAAGCTCTTCATCAATACCCTGCTGTAGCCCTTCCACATCCGCAGCATGAATGAGGAACTCGGAGCAATACGGCTCAAGCATTGAGATTGATTCTGGGACAAGGTTAGCTTCGGAGTGGTGAGAAGAACAAAGAAATTGAAGTATACCCTGGTTAATCTCCATTTCTGTGATCGTCTGCCAGCGGTTCATGGCCACGAACCATGTGTTGTCCTTTCTGCGACAGCTGAGATCCAAGACCAGCCTGGATCTGTCACCTCCTAGGGCTGTGAGAACAGACTGCAATCGTTCAAGAGAGAACTTTCCTTCCAGGAAAAGGAAGGAGGTAATTATAACCTACAAAAAGATGAGTTACAGATTCATTTTACCAAGCGAGAGCACACATGGTTCAACCATATACAGCCAGAGTGAGAAGAGGACCTACCTTGTCCGCACCCTGGTCAATCCAATACTGAGCATTCTTGTCATTTATCCCCCCCGCAACCTGTAGCCCTCCTGGCCACGTACGGAGCGCTTCTTTTGCAGCTTCATCGTTGCCAGGTCCGAGCATCACAACGTGACCACCACGCAGTTCATGCTTCCGATATAATTCTGCATAGTGACTGGCAGGGAGCTTTGATACATAATTTGTTTTTAGGTCCGAGTCCCTATCACTCAGGGTGCCTCCAACAATCTGTTTCACTTGACCCGAATGAAGGTCGATACAAGGCCGAAACTTGGTCATCTTGTCAGATTCAATCCGTTCCCACAGAATGGTTGCTGGCAATAGTGGTAACATCCACAGTTGTCTTGATAGGACGAGGGGCAGCGCTTATCTTATCGCACGTGACCAATAGTTTGTCCGAAAAAATGAAGCGGTCAAGGAGCTTCGAGCGATGACCCAGATTCTACTTACACTACGCCTGCACTAAACAAATCAATTCGAAATGATCGGAAAAAGAAAGAGAGATACAGCCATTGTGTCAAGATCGCCCAAGACAGAAGACGAAGAACAGTCCTCTACTGTCGCAGACACCTCTGCTCATGACCTGTTCCGGAAATTTTTCGAGGCTCAATTTGAGCCCTTGGAGTTGCCCGGTGGACAGATCAATCGCGAGCAAGAGTCGCAAGAGGACGAGCAGGATTGCAGTGATGGATTGGAGTCTGGATCGGAATGGGATGGTGTGTCCGAGGAGGATGAAGGCAACCACGTTGAGGTTGTCGAGCACCAGGATAGAGCCACGAAGGACAAGGAAATACTGGACAAGAAAGCCCGGAAAGCTTTTATGGTATGTTTTCTAGATGGGATTTAGAATAAGGCATGGTTATACTAAGCTCTACGAAACTGCCAGACCGCAAAGCCACCTACATTGTCGATGGAATCGACAACCACAAAACCTGCTTCTAAAATGACCAAGAACGAAAAGGAGGATGACGATGATGCTATGGATGCGGAACACCTAAAGAATGATCTTGCTTTGCAACGATTGCTCAAGGAGTCTCACCTTTTGGACTCCGCATCGGAACTTGCGCCAACCGGCAAAAACCGTCTGAAAGCGCTAGACCTGAGGATGCAGTCTCTCGGGGCCAAAACATCGCTCTATCACCAGAATATGCCTTCGTCGCTCCGTAGGGGGATCAAAGCCAAGGCACTGACGAAGGAGGAGAAGCGACGACGAGAAGCTAAGGAGAATGGAATCATTCTGGAGAAGCCGACGCACAAGTCGAAAGTCAGCAAGGGCCGGCGAGAACGTGGCATCGCAGGTCCTGGCATCGGAAAGCTCTCAGGTGGAACCTTGAATTTGAGCCAGCGAGACATTGCCGCGGTTCAAAGCTCGCGCCGGTCAAGTAGAAGAGGCACAAGTAGAGGAGGCAGAGGGAAAACGAAGACAAGGGGACGGCGTTAAGCCGACTCCCCAAGATGTTGGCACCTGTGTCGCCTGAGGTTGTCAAGTCACAAGGGTCTCTTGCAATCTGGCGATTGCCATGGCATCGTTCTAGGTCACGACAGAGAAGGTCCAGCTATGGACTGCCACTGCTATCCCCGGAAGGCTCTTGATGACTCTCGACCTGTTTGCGAAATTCTCGGTCCATTCCTTGCCACTATCGTCGCCACTGACGGAGCTATTGATCACTAGCATAGCCATTACTCGAGACAGCCTCTTTGAGCTGCATTAGCTTGCGAAGCCATTCCGCCGCTGTGCAGCAGTCGTTTCGCTATGTAACAGAGAGCGACGCCTGAAAATTGATATCGCTCCCCATTTCGCCAGTTCATTCGTGTGCCTCTAGTTTGGGACTAAGAAACCTTATTCTCCAGTCTTATTCTAGGAAATATTTGTCGAAGCACGTTCTAACACCTCAGTGGAAGTTTTGTGACTGTTCGGGTAAAAAAAAAGTGGTCCGAACTGGTGCACTGTTCCAGATATGGTGAAACCTCCGCTTTCCGGGTTGCGATAGGACTGAAACGCCCCCTGAATTCGAGAACCCTGTCGTTCACTTGTTTGGGATTAGTTTGTGGAGCCGTCACTTTTTGGCTTGCTAGTTGCTACAGAGTGCGAACTTTTATGGGGCAGAAGTACTCCGTAAGACTCTGGAAAAGCAATCAAGAGACCTATCTACTCCGTACCTAATCGTGGTTTCAGATCATCCGAGAAGCTCCAGGCCCAGCTGCAGAGACTGCTTTTTTAGTCTTGACTACTGCATTGATGACAACATGACATTGATACTCCGTATTTTCGCTCCAAATTCCACCGCCACAAAGTATCTTGACTCGAAGTCGAGTCTGTGACCTAGATAGTGTATGAATGAAAGTTACACGGTCTCTTCCGATCTCGCGAGCTATCTGGTTAGGCCTTGCCACCGCGACGCTCCAAAACCGAGAAATGACCGGATCTTCCCCCAGGTCTGGCCATGTCTGTGCCCTCCTTCGCCAATCGTCAGCACATACCAGATCTAGACTACCTATCTAAGTGACGTCTTGGTATCTAGAGGTAGTCCATCACCAGCAAAACTGTGGTTTTTGACTCGACGACCTCGTCCGAGGCATGCTCATAGTGCCGTGAATGCAGATATCAACAGAGAATCATAAGCTCAAGCACTCCGGCTCTCGCCCTCTAGTTTGACTGAAGGATGGTTTGAGCTCTCCGCACAGAAGATGAAGTGCCTAGTCTCATGTAGCTAGCTAACGATCTAATGCAAGTCGGAGTTGTAGAGGAACATGCCTACTGGCTTTCTCGCCGACGATGCACCCAAGATGTTCAGATGTGGTCATGGCGAGCCCCTCCCGGTTGCCACCATGTAACCATATCGACCGTAGCGTGAATACCATATGCCATAGTATGCATATGCAATACCTGTACTGGGGGTAGTACACGAAGAACCTACACAGTCTCTACCAAGCAATACTATCTACAGATTAATAATCATGGAGGTCTTGACCCCGTCGCTGTGATTGCTCAACGGCAACCTTCAGGTGCCTGTTTCAGAATCTGCAATAAACCCCTCTCGGCACGTCGCACCCTCGAAGGCGCTGCCAACGGCGCAGTCAGTGATTATCAGCAGACCAGCGAATCAGCCATCCACTGACATGACTACGAGTCAAGACTAAGACTTGAGATCTATCTTTAGTGTCGAGGACTCCATTTTGAATATAAGGAGTTTAAGGGCATCCTGTTGCTGGATAGGGAATGGTCGATCGTTCATCGAGGCCATTGCTGGTCATGTTGACTCGCAGAAGGTGGAGAATTGGCCTATGCCTTGGTTTTGGATACGGCCTTAGTTCCTACCTGGAAATGGTCCCAGTTAGTAGTGTCTATGACTTCTTGGTTACTAACGTGCTTCGGACAGGGAACAGAACGCCCAACACGCGAGGGAAAAAAACAAAGCATATCTATATGGCTCAATGATGAGAGTACTAATCAGAAAACAAGATGAAAACCCTGTCGATAATACTGAAGTTGATAACCTTCTCGGTGTAAGGTGGTAGTGTCAACGACCCAGGATACGTAATCACCGCAAGTAGTGCTCAACACCTTGCTTGGCATTCGGTGGATGGATTATGGATACCCTGAGCACCACGATGTCGCGATGTAAGACATTGTGGTTGATCTAAGAGACAGCGCAAACTTAATCTCTTCCGTTTTGACATCCGAGGTTTGTGGTTTGAGCCTGCGAAGGGGCCTTTCGGTCTGCCAAAACAATTCTCCCCAACAGCCTCATACCTCCTCATTGTTGGAGTGGGTCCATGATCACAGGAAGCGATTAATGCAAAGTCTGCTGACTTGGCATGACACTCCTTGGTTTCAGACTTTTTTTTTCTAGCTTCAACAGCAGTTTTGCGACTTACTTGGAAGACTATGGTTGATGGAGCGAGACTACTAAGAGAGTTTCTCGGATGTTTATCAGGATCCGGGATAGTCGATCAACCGAGGAGGATCTCCCAACTTCCCAAGCGGCTGTCTGTGTGAGGGGAAACTTGGAAAGCAGCGTTCTCATGGCGATCACGTTCGATTTTGGTACGCATTCTTCCATGAATAATCAGGAAGGACGGCCTGAGAAGTGAGAAGACTTCAACAGGCGGATTATTATTGGCGATATTATGATATGCAGGTTCCGCCTAACCGACAGAGATCGATACGATTCCCCGCAAGTTCTTAGCAGTTCGATGCTGCAATAAGGAGCACTAAAAGTTACTAAAGTAAGGCACGGAGTGACTACGGAGAGCCTAACCTGGTATGAGGCCTCTAGGCTGAGGCCCGAGGACACAACCACCCAGTGCATACGGAATGATAGTCGCATAATCTGATGGTGAAGGATTCGAGTAGAGAGAGAATTCGCATCAAAACTTGACTTTGCGACGGCAATAAGATAAAGAGTTCAAGAGCACTACTTGCACTCTCACTGTGCTTTGCGGGTAGATACGGACTCGTCTACGATGTAATACCAGCGGCGGGTGAGAGACCAGTGATCAGCACTTGTCTCGATCTTCAGAGCCTCGAGGTTTCCCTTATTCTCTTCCCAGCCGCCCGATTTTTCTCACTACGGGGGATTTTGCCGTCAGCATTGACACGGGTAGGGTAATCGAGTCCACAGTGCGCCCTAGCTAGGCTGCCTGGTTACCCTGCTAGTATCGACATACTCCGTACTAGTTACAACATCATATCATCGTCGTTCTTTCTCAAGGTTCTGGAACCTTTTCTAGTGGTTTCAGAACGGGTGATCAAACTGCACGTGCTGAGTCAAGTTACTTCGGGAAATACGAAAAAGAAATACGAAAAGAGACCCATAGTTGAAAGTTTGTTCACAGCCATGACAGATGTTGCCTATTGCTGTAGAAGACTCTGGGCAGTCACTATGGACGTGTGCAACAACCCATGCACCCGATGATGATCACCTAACCTGAAGCTCCTGACCATGATTACTCACTAGTAAATATACTAGTATATATGAGTGTGTGTCCAATTCTGCAGGTTAAGACCATGCGACGGAGAACCGCTAAGCATGTAGATACTAGTAGTAAATAATAACTACTCCGCAGTACGTAGACACTACGGGAGAAGTACCAAGATAGTTTTCTGGACGCTTTGAATTGTGAATGGAACTATTTTCGATCTAGGCTGAATTGCCTGATACGGAAAGAGTTAGGGCTTACAACACTCGTTTCCCCTTTACCCCTGGTGGATCTCAGCCGGTAGGAAAGCCTCTGGCATCAACTTTCAAGTCCCCCAACAAAGACTATAACACTTTGGACTACATACAAATGTATGTACGGAGTAGTTTCAAGCTTCCTCTAGCCAACTGAGAACTTTAGGTGACCTTGACCTTTGAGCTGAGGAGAAAGCTCTCAAGTTCTGTCTAAATACGGTAGACGTCAAAACCGGACAACAGCGTTCGTCTTCCCTTCAAGTACTCACTCTGTGCTATTCGAATCGGCGTTTGGGCCAGTCCTGCCCATGCAATCGAATCCCCGCGGAAAAGGTCTACTGACCGTCTCGAGTCATGGCCGCTTCATTAGCCTCCTATGCAGATCTCCCCTGTAGCATACCAATCACAACCTCCTTAAAACCTCACCTCCACACTCAACAGAGAAGCATCTGCGCTTGGGTCGTGATCTTCTCTGTAGGTACTCTCCTGTCGCACTCTCTGCACTGTTGGGTAGTAGTAGGAATCACAAATCCTTGAAGTCCATCGCTCAAAACTGTGGAGTGTATGCAGTCTACCGCCTCTGAGTAGCTGAACTCCGAAGCAATCAGTTGATACAGGAGCGATCGGACCAATGATGGTTGCCATTGCAGTGTCATCGGCTTATATAGACCCGGGGACGGAGTTAGATTGCCGTAGGCCCGCAGCAAGTACACATGCAACCATAGAAGTGTCTTCACATATGAAATGGAATTTCATTTCAATGTGACAAGTCAAAGCCGAAGTTCTAAACACAGCTTCTGCAGCATGACAGCGGACAAGGTGGTCCAGGAACAGAGAATGATAGTTCAAGCAAGCACTCTGAAGATACCATAACGTTGCCTTTTTTTATCAACCCTAGTCTAGCAAGGCAGGTTAGCTTAGTCGATCATCGTTATGATCCGACAGTCGAGTATAGACGCGTCTGATCACTTTCGCCCAAGGCAGTGAGGATACACAGTATCTGAGTGAATGGCAGGATGACATGTACAGAAGATGGCACTGGTATGTGGCAATTTGATGACCTCACTTCATAGTATCCAAGTATGCTTTGATAGTACAGAGTATGGAGTACCCTCCATAGATTATGTTCTGTGGCGAGAGTGAGGGCCGTCATCTCATTGCTACGATAACCCCTTCCAGTCACCATGATCAAGCCGGAATTGACCCCAAGTCAAAGGATCCCTTCATCATTTAATAACGATGATCCAGTATTCCGTATCGGCGATAGCCTGGATCAATGAATCATGAGTCTAGAACTTATGGTTTGAGCGTTGGATGATATGTGCTTCAACATTCCTCTGCTGGAGTCCAGTGTTCTCTTCAAGTTGGTAGATTGACGAGCCATTTTTCTTTGTTAATCTGCACGAAGATGATCTCTTACCATGGTGTTATTGTCTACTGATCATCTCATACCTAGCTGGCAGGCTGTTGTGTGCACTGTGGAGTACCATGTATGTTCCTAAGGTGCACTATTGCCACTGCCAGTCTGCCACCAACCGGCTCAGGTTGGACTGGGATTTAGCGGTACCTCATTGGCTGAGGGTAAGCGCTCATCTGAGTCTTGAAACACAGGGCGGATGCTTCACATTTGTTTTCCCGCGCCTGTTTTAACTGAATGGAGGCTTGGCATTCTTGAATATGGGGCCAAGAGTTGACCAACCAACGGGCAACGGCACCTTCCCGAGTACCTGTCGATTCCTTGACTGACAAGTTGATAGATCGCTTGATTGCACTGATCATGACAAAAGAAAAGCTAAAAGCACTACCACAAAAGTAAATGTAGCTAGCTCTACATAGCTATGACAAGTGCCCACGACAGAAGCTTGGTGTGTTACGTGATTTTAACTTGAGGTTATGGACATGTGATTGTCCCAATTTTGAGACTTTTAACTGCGCTCAGTGATCACGACTATATGTGCACTCTGGATGCAAATGGTTAAAAGAGACCAGATCATACGGCAGAGAAAAGGGAGGGCACTCAATTAAAGTAGCCGCTGAGATGATTAGACCTTTCTGTAAGGTACAGTAGGGTAGTCCGGACTCCTGACAGTCAGCTTGCAGACTGCACCTGCATCACTGCAGAATGACCCTCAAATTAAAATGCTATAGGCTGATTGAATGTCTGAAGGTAGTGATCTCTAGATCAGAGCGATGATCAATGGCTGTGGCTCTCTATCTGATCATATCAGGTACTGTAAATGACCTTGTCTACAAAATAAATAATCCGTGATTGATATAAATACTTTTGTTGCACTACCAAAGCATCACTCCTTTACATAATTGTCAATGCAATCATTCTTTACCTTCCATGGAAAGCCCCTTATTTCCTGTTTCGGTGACATATCCGAAATACGGGCTCCGAAAGAAGCTGGGTCCAAATTAGCCTCCTATCTCATTGATTCCAGAATGCAACTGTCCGGTAGTCGCCTTTGCCTCTCCCGATCTCCACTTCACTATATTCTCGGCAGACTGGGTTTTCAAGCTGTAGATAGACCTTTCGATGTAGATAATCTACAGAGTTGTCAGGCTACGACCGCAGTCCATCTATTGTATGGGCCATAGGGTATTTTTGTATTATCAGTATCATCTGGCCCTCATACCATTGGGACGTACAGCACAGCTTACCATGGAGTTTTTTGGGGCCCGGCCGTTGGCCCTAATAACGGCATGACTCTCTGTCAAATTTGGGCTTGACAAGCCCATTTGCAAGCAAACCTAGCTGCAGATCCGCACCAACTATCGGTTTTCGCTGTGCAAGAATACAAATAAAAATATACTTGATCCAGAAGAATCACCCGAAAGGCCCCCGGAACTCCAATAATAAGAAGAGGGGGCAATGGCACCCAAGTGCAGGGTAGGCAGGAAATGGGATCAATGGAAGTTGTCCTTGACCTGGGTACGGATTAGCCCCGCTTGTCACAAGAGGTACAGCCAGACGGTAAGTAACTGTTCGAATACTAATAATCTTTCAACTTGTTTCTAAATTCAGCCGGGACGAGTGGATCTTTCCATGTGTGTAGTGGATCATGGTTCCCAACTTGGTAAGGTGTAGTATGGTAAGCCGTAATTAAGCTGTAACGTACCACGTATTGAGGCTGCAAAGGTCCCCATCTATTGTTTACTTTGTAGGCAATTGGACAGTCCCTGGCGCCTGTCTCCATTTTCCCCTACCTACCGTACCTTTTATGGAGTTATCCGTGAGATTACGCCCATGGATTATGGCACTGGAAGCCCTGCTGTTTTTCTGATGGCGTGTCCACCAGAAGGCCCCAAGCACCTAACCAAGCGTACAACTGGGCGACTGGTCGGTCGGCGGTCCCTTTTCTCAAGGTCCAAAAAACCGATCAGTATTAGTTATTCTCATTATTTGTATATAATTATTATTCTGATAAAATATTTATTTAGTTGTTACTTGTTAGCTTCTTTTCTGTCCCTCTTCTTTTTTAATTAATTTTTTATTTTTTATTTTGATTTATTTCAGAAATATCAGGCTTTATTATTATTCTTATTATATTACTCCAACCATCTATCATTCGCCGTCATTGCGCTAGCCAGCCAGTCTTGCTTGAAATCACCTCCTCTCATATCCAACAACACTGTCAAAAAGGACCTGGAAGACCTACCTCATTCTTCAGCCATCTTACTCTCTCCCTTTCTTCCCCCCCTTTCCCCTCCTCTCCCCATCCAACTCGCATCAAACCTCCTTCGTTTCTTTTTCCTTTCATTTTCGCCGTGCGAGAAGTTATCATTCGAAGAGAATTGAAACTGGGCTGGCCCACCTCAACTCTCCGTAGCCCTCATTTTTATCTGATATCACTCTCCCGCCTCGGTGTTCCCCCCTTCTTTGTTGGCGAGTATAGCATCGTCAGCGCCTACAACTCTTCCTTGTCCTGGGAGGCTGGTACTCTCTTTACTGTGTCTGGATAATCGCTGCGTTTTGCATTCGACCGCGGCCATTGTTTCATACACACTCGTTTTCTTTTTTTTGCTTGATCTTTTTCTACTATATTCTTTATTTTCACCGATCTCTTCCCGTCGAGAGCCGTTTTAAGGGAAGTTGTTTTGAGTGTGCGTATACCCGCTTCCTTTGAATTTGTTTTCACTAGAAGCCATGACACCAATCCTTTCATCCAAATATGAACGGCTCCTTGGGCCTATTGCCGTCAGACCTATAATCTCCAGCGCTCGGCTGACGATTATCCGCAGATTACCTCTTTCACGAAAGTGAAAATGTATACTCAACATAGTGCCCAAATGGCACCCCCGCAAAAACCGGAGACGTTTATGTTGTCGAACGAAGCGCAACAAAGTCTCCCTCACGATGCGCAAGTCGCGCTTCAACAGGTTGACAATCGTAAGTTGATGATCTACTTTCATTAGCAAAGTCTTTGCTTCTTACTTGTTAGGCTATTGAACGCTTGCTGACAACAGTCATAGTGAAGTACTTCCTTCTTTCGGCGCCGGTAGACTGGCCAAGGGATCAACTGATTCGCCGATTTCTACTGCCCACCGGCGATTATATTTCCTGCGTTCTCTGGTTAGTTTGATTGCCGAGTTCAGCAAAGCTAAAAAGGTGGATTTTGTAGGCTGATTAGTGGCAGGAACAATCTATTCCACATCTCCGGCACTGATATCGTCCGATGCCTCGCCTTTCGTTTTCAAGCCTTTGGCCGGCCGGTCAAAAACTCGAAGAAGTTTGAGGAGGGTATCTTCTCCGATCTTCGAAATCTGAAAGCTGGCACCGATGCGACACTCGAAGAACCCAAAAGCCCCTTTCTCGATTTTCTCTATAAGAACAACTGCATCAGAACACAAAAGAAGCAGAAGGTCTTCTACTGGTACAGCGTGCCACATGATAGGCTTTTCCTCGATGCGCTGGAACGTGACCTGAAGAGGGAGAAGATGGGGCAGGAGGCGACCACTCTTGCGGTCAGCGAGCCGGCCTTGTCGTTTGAATTTGACTCGTCGCAGTCGTTGTATGAGCAACTGACAAAGGCACAACAAGCAAATTCATCATCCTTTCACGCGGGTACGACTTTTGGCCAGTCCAACTCCCCAATTGTTCGGACTGTTGACGCAATGCCTCCTCCCCAGATGGCTCCCCAAATGGCTCCTCCCGCGATGCCAGTTCTCCCAGACGATGCTGGCAATCAGGCGATCTACAGTACGATGCCCATGGCTCATCCCCTGACCCAGGCCATAATTAAGCGCGAGCCCGACTATGGGCAGATCCATTATGATCGCAATGGCATCCCGATTCGCATACACCAGCGGCATGCTTCCATGCCTAGTTTTGTTGTCGAGTATTCGCCCGCACCGTCCTTTGTTTCCTCACAGTACGAAGACTACAGCAACCGCGGCTTATCATTCGAACCCGTCACCCCACCACAGCACAGCATTCCACTTGGTCCCGAACCGGCCTACATCGCGAACGAGGACACTGGTCTCTACACGGCGATTCCTGACATTACGTCTGCAGCTGCCTTCAATCCTATGATGCAGCTACCGCCTTCGAATCTCGCAAGCGCTCCTTACCCGATGCCCGCCAGGACATACCATTCGAACGTATATTCAGTGATCGAGGGTTCTCCAACGTACAAGCAACGTCGTCGTCGCTCTTCAATCCCACCCAGTGTCGCGGCCACTGGGCATGCCCAAACGACATCCGCACCATCTCAGCAGATTGCGTATGCCGCTCATAGGCCTAGTGATCTTCGACGTTCCGTCTCAAATTCCGTAGCGCCGGCAGCAGAAGGGGAGGAAACACCTGAAGCTTCCACTCAGGTCGCAAACGGATATGCTTCTGCAGTTCTTCCACAAAGAAATTTGTTGCACGAGATGTCCCGCAACGGGACCCCGCTCTCAAATGTGTCGGAAAATCCTGAGCCGAATCCTCAGATGACGAGCCATCAGGATGACCTGGTCACGCTTCCCAATGGGGAAGCGTATGAGGCAGCTGTGCAGAACAGTGTTTCAAATAAAGTGGAGCGATTCGCTCCTGGCCCCGTTCGCCGCGCCCGAAGCGCTACAATGATGGAGCTAGGACCATATCCTCAGAAGTCCCATTCGTGTCCGATTCCATCGTGCGGGCGGCTTTTCAAGCGATTGGAACATCTAAAACGGTGAGTTGCATATTTTAATCTCCGAGTCTCTTTCGTTCGACCGCTTCTCTGGGACTATCTGCAGGGTGTTCCCCTGCCTTGATTGCTGTAGCCGCCGACTAACACTTAACCGCCCAGGCATGTGCGCACCCACACACAAGAGCGGCCTTACCCCTGTCCTTACTGCAACAAAGCCTTCTCCCGCTCCGACAATCTTGCCCAGTAAGTCTTAATCACCGCCTTACGTCATAGAATCCTCGCTCATTTTTCCCTTGCAGACATCGTCGTATCCACGAGGCTCAACAGGATGGCCAGCAACCGCTTCCTTCACACGACGAGGACCTTGAAAATGAGGAGAACGAACTTGGATCCGACAGAGATTCATCGCCTGGTGAAGCTATGCCCAGTTCTATGGTCAATTCCGTGGGCATGACATCGATGCCGTCGACAATGTCGTTGACCTCTGCGATGCCAAGCATGATGGCTCCCCACATGATCGCTTCTCAGCTCCTACAACAGCAAATCTGAGCAATTACCTTGGGTACGCAAACGGAACTTGGGAATGAAAACGGAAATTGACCACTTGCGTGTATATGGCTATGACCCTCTAATTTATCCAGGTGTCTCATCCCTTCCTACGCTTGGCCCTTGGCCAGACGCAGCATTCCCTGCCTCACGTCACTCAATGGCCCCCAACCTGCAGCAGGCTGGCGGGCTACTTAAGCGTGATGTGAATGTTGAATTTGAAATTTTTCGATCACTTTCATGATGCACATCGAGAACTTTTTTGGAGGCCCTCTGTTTGAGTTCAATGTGGATTTGTGCGCTGATGTGTGTTTTTATCCACGCGATGACTGCTTATCAGCTAGTGTTTGTACTCGGGCTCTGTATGTATTACGGTTGCCGCTGGCCTGGCTTCCATTTTGTCCGTACAGCCTGATTCTTGCGAACTGACACTATGGACACGCGACTTTAGCCAGTTTCTGACGTATGACATTTCTTTTCTGTCTATTTCTCTTTTGTCATTGTGTGCTATGTTCGAGAGTTGGGTTTTGCCTGTATTACTTTTTCCCCCTTTGTTATGGAATCTGGAAGATCGAAACGGAAGGTAATGCGCGATGCGGGCTGGGTCAGAACCGGCGTACAGCTTTTGAGGAAATTTTGTGCAGTATCATGTTCGGACCATCAATTCTGCTTGCCAGTCTGGGATGTGACCGCAACTCAAATCATAGACCGCCGTCTGAGAGATGGAGTTACGTTTAAAATTTGGAGTGGATCAGATGAGTACATAGATCACAGCATATCAATGGCATATCATTTATCATGTCCTTGCGTTGGAACACCTGCAGAGTAAACCCTCCCTAAGCTAATCCTGCAGAGTCTTCCGCATCACTAGGGCGCATCATTCGACCAGCTCACCACTGACCAGCTGCGTTGGTTGTCAGATCTAGATCATCGGGCGGAGTCACGTGCATCGTCTGCTGACGTCGGTCCGATTCTACAAGACACAAGATCACCAGCAGGAGCGACCTCCTTTTTGCTTTGATTGATGGTATTACTAGGTCTTTGCTGGCTATCTTGATGCAAATAGCTCAGTTTCGTAATTCCTCACCATTTTCCCAGCATGCTCCCATCCTAGCGAACCTGCAATAGTTCTCGTCCCTTATCTCCAGATAACAAGTTATTGTCTCTGGATTACCCCAGACTTATGCTATACTACCATTTCACCATTCGCTCCCACCAGCCTAACATTATCTTTCTTTTCTCGCGGTCGCTGACTTCAGAGTTTCACTCCTTGGGCACGGGATAGCCTTGTGTTCACAGGAAAAGTCGGTATCCTAGCTGTGTTCAAACATTTCGGAGCAGCGACATCATATCAATGTCGGGGACGGATGACCGCGTGGTGGACGAGACTTCTCCCCTGGTGGGACCTAACCGTACGGACGATGATGATATTGTGGACTCAATCACAGTCAGCCAAAGGCATCATGGAGTTCCCCAGGGTGATCAATCGGGGAATTTCGCGGAAACGAAGAGTAGCTGGTATCTTTTCTTGTTGACGCTGAGCATTGTTGGGTATGTCCATCCCCATATCTTTGAGGGGGACCTTTCCTTTTTTTGACGTCGCGGCGATATTGACATTATGGTTTAGTTTGCAGGTTGTGTGGTCGGTGGAGCTATCGAATGGATCGGTAGGTGGTCAAGTGTTCACTTTTGGGCGGTGGTTGTTACACGAAGACGGTGTCTGATGGTCCGATACATATGCAGCCTTTCCTTCTGTCCCTTGGAATGAGCAAGGCTCTGCTTGCCTTTGTCTGGATCGCGGGACCCCTGACCGGTACACTTGTGCAACCGTACATCGGCATTCGGAGCGATAACTGTCGGATATCGTGGGGTAAAAGGAAGCCTTTCATGATTGTTGGTGCCGCGGCGACCATTGTGGCGCTCCTTGCGCTTGCATGGGTGCAAGAGATTGTTGGAGGTTTTCTCGGGATTTTTGGCGTCGATCCGGCCTCTGATGGCACTCGGACGACAATAATCTTTCTAGCGACAGTCTTGATGTACTGTCTAGATTTCGCCATCAATACTGGTAAGCACATTTCCACCAAACCGCTGTCAGTTGGCGCATGGATGGTAATATTTCGGTACAGTTCAGGCAGGTATTCGAGCATTCATCGTCGATAATGCTCCCGCTCATCAGCAGGAATCGGCGAACGCTTGGGCTAGTCGGCTTACTGGGGTGGGCAATATCCTTGGATACATCTTTGGATACCTCGATCTGCCCAAAATCTTCCCCTTTTTTGGAAATACTCAGTTCAAGGTGCTCTGTGCATTGTCCTCACTGGCGCTCGGTATTACGCTGGGCATCAGCTGTTCTTATATCCATGAGCGAGACCCAAGGCTCGAAGGACCACCGTCCTCAGATAGTCTTGGACTTGTTGGCTTTTTTCGGCAAGTGTTCAAGTCGATCAAGTTTCTGCCTCCGCAGATCGCCAAGGTTTGTGAGGTTCAGCTTGCGGCCTGGGTTGGCTGGTTTCCGTTTCTATTCTACGCAACGACATACATAGGGCAGCTCTATGTCAATCCTATCTTCGAACGGCATCGAAACTTATCCGAAGATGACATTAATAAGGCCTGGGAAGAAGCCACTCGAATCGGAACGTTTGCACTTTTGATTTACGCAATAATCTCGTTTATTGCTAACATGATCTTGCCGCTCTTTGTTGTCCCGACATACAGGCCGATCACAAGGCCGGAGCAGGCTTACCCGGATACTCCAGAGGAGAGCGAACCCTGTCTATCTAGAAGGATGTCAATCTCAAGTCTGCCCGTCGGTGTCGCCTCAGAACCCGCCTTAGAAACCCCCAGCGGTAAGCCAACTGGAAGTGGAGATGAATCAACATGGTTATCGAAGCTGCAGATACCTGGGCTGACGCTGCGCCGGGCATGGCTTATCTCTCACGTCCTGTTCGCGGTCTGCATGTTTAGCACCTTCTTCATCTCCTCTTATCAGGCTGGATCAGTGGTTATTGGACTCGTGGGCATTTCGTGGGCCTTGACTCTATGGGCTCCCTTCGCCCTGATCTCCGCGGAGGTGTCCCGCATTGATGCGGAGCGTCGGACTCGGCGGCATCAAACAGAGATGGAAATACCTCCTGAACATTATGCCGCTGCGAATGTCGCTGGTGACCACGGTGATGGTGATGATTACGACGAAGATCTAGAGAACGGTGCTCGACCGCGACGCGCCAAGGTCAAGGACCAGGAGGAAAATCTTGCCCAAGCGGGCATCATTCTCGGACTCCATAACGTGGCAGTGTCTGCCCCCCAGATCTTTTCAAGCTTGATTAGTAGTGCTATCTTTAAGGCCTTCCAGAAGCCTAGGGGAGAGCCTTGGGATGACAGTGTTGGATGGGTGCTTAGATTTGGAGGATGTGCTGCTTTAGTTGCGGCTTGGCTGGCCAGTCGCCTTGGGGATCGCGCGGCGTGAATTGAATGTTCCATCATCTCGTAGTCGGGTATTTATCTCCATAGATAGGTACATTGTACTATAAATCCCGTTCTTGCCACAAATACTCTTTATCGAAGATCAAGTCTTCAAATTTTGAGATGTTAAAGGATGGGGGGCGGCCTCCGACAAGCCTTGTGGATATCGGGCTTGGCTTCGGGCGGGCGTCTCCAACATTGACGGCTACCTGTCCCCAAACCAAGGTACTTTACTTTACCTGATCCATCTATCTTTCCCATCGCAACATTCCACCTTGCCACTAATACTTCGTTTCGTTTGTGGTTTGCCCTTCTTGCACTGCATCTGTCAGTTATTATTATGTGCGCCTTGGTTTGGCGTCAGAGACTCGCAGCTGGGGTTAACCGCTTGGTGGTTGTGTGGACTTCATAATGGCGAGCCAACTGATGGGCGACGTCCTTCACCAGCTGATCCGTACGTCCTTCATTGCTGCTTTGATGTCTGCGCCTATGAATTGTTTGCTGTCATTTGACTGGAAACAGTTTTGTTATGGATCATGTAACAGTGATAGTGCCGTGGCTAACCTGTTGTCTTTGTTCTGCAGGGAGAGCCGCCGACTCGGACGAGCCCGATGATGGTACGCGCGTTGATCTCTTATACTCAGAAACCTCTGGGGTCGGTTGCTGATGAGCTATTTCAGATGTTCCCAAAGCCGGAAAGAAAGAGTTCTTCAGCTCCTGGGCTCTTTTCATCCTGATCATGCTGTTGATGTTTGCCCTGTTTACGAGTTATATACTGCAACAAAAGAAGATCCAGGCGGTCCACGAAACGGTTCTGTCAATCTTTGCTGGTACGTTCAACTTTGTCTCTGCTATTATCTGTCTCCCATAAGGGTCGGCGGTCGCTCATGCGCATTAACGCAGGTATGTTTGTCGGGTTGATTATCCGGTTGAGTCCCGAGTCGCCTATACAAGATAGCGTCACTTTCGACTATCAGTTCTTTTTCAACCTTCTCCTTCCTCCTATCATTTTGGCCTCAGGCTACGAGTTACACCAGGCGAATTTTTTCCGCAACATCGGCACTATACTCACCTTTGCTTTTGCGGGGACATTCATCTCCGCGATTGTGCTGGGCTTGGTTCTTTTCATCTGGACACGGATCCCGTTGGATGGTCTGAACATCTCTTTCGTCGAGGCTATATCTGTTGGGGCCACGCTCTCTGCGACGGATCCGGTGACGATCTTGGCCATTTTCAACATCTACAAAGTCGAGCCCAAACTTTACACGGTCATTTTTGGCGAGTCGATTTTGAACGATGCCATTGCCATTGTCTTGTTCGAGACAGCGCAGAAGTATGCGGACAGTGATGCTGGCTCGCTGACGATCCTCAATCTCTTTGAAGCTATCGGACTCTTCCTGCTTGGCTTCTTTGGTAGTATGCTGGTGGGCATGATTGTTGGGATCATGACCGCACTGGGGCTGAAATACACGCACGTTCGTCGCATGCCTAAGATCGAAAGCTGCTTGATTGTCCTCATCGCGTATGCCAGCTATTTCTTTTCGAACGGTGTCCACCTATCCGGTGAGTGTCTTTGGACCTTCTCCAGCGTCCCGGTAACTGACAGGCTTAGGCATCGTCTCTCTGCTGTTTTGTGGTATCACGATGAAACACTACGCCTACTACAACATGTCACGGCGGACGCAGTTGACCACCAAATATCTCTTCCAGGTCATGGCACAATTGTCGGAGAACTTCATCTTCATCTATTTGGGCCTCGATTTGTTGGTCGAAACGAATTTACAATTTAAGCCTCTGTTCATTCTTGTCGCCGTCTTTGGCATCTGCCTTGCCCGTTATCTGGCCGTGTTCCCGTTGTCCAAGGCGATCAATTGGTTCATCCGGTACAGGGCACGCCGTCACGGCTTGGAAGTCGCGGACGAGCTGCCCTTCGCCCATCAAGCAATGTTATTCTGGGCGGGCCTGCGCGGAGCTGTGGGGGTTGCGCTGGCCGCGGGGCTTACAGGGGTGAACGCGCCGGCGTTGCGTGCCACTGTCCTGGTTGTCGTCGTGTTGACCGTCATCATCTTCGGAGGTACGACTGCTCGCATGCTGGAGATTCTTGGGATTCGGACCGGCGTCGTCGAGGAGATTGAGTCCGACGATGAATTCGACATCGAGGTCACCCATGGGGGCACCTATTACAAACGGTCCGACACCGGCCTGGGATATACGCCCCGACGCACGGATTCTACCATTCCCCTGGACGGGATACGGCGATCAGGTCTCGGTGACAGGACCGGCAGCTATTCCAGTGGCAACAACCGCCGCCCTAGCCCGCCCCAGTCGGCTCGGGGCCATGCACGGATGTATTCCAACGCCTACACTTCCAAAGATGCGCGCGATAGATCATCGACGGCGACGCTTCTCGGGAACGGGGCTGGAATTCACAGCGATGGCAGTGCTACTAGTGAGGATGAATTCGGCCTGAGAGCCGTTGGCCGCGGCCGAGGGGCATCAGAGCCGGACCAAGCTGATGCATTTGATTTGGATATCGATGATGGTGCATCTGACGATGATCTACCCCCCTCTGCGCCGGCTGCGGCTTCTAGACTGCGGCGGTCACCGTCACAGGCACAGAATATGATGCCTTCACAAGCTGTTCCTTCGAGCGGAGCGTCACCCACAAGGAGAGAGACAGGACTGAGTGCGAGGGAAGCTCTTCGTGATTTGTTCTCGGGTGGGCCATCTGGCGATCATGCCGCCTGGTTCCGACAGCTGGACGAGGACTTCATCAAGCCGCGGTTGCTTCTAGATCAGTCACACCACAAGGGCCCAGGTGCCGTTTGAGCCACGATGCTATGTATATATACTTAATGTTTTGTTATCCGATTTTCCGGTGTTTCTCTTCATCTGATTCTTCTTTGTTTGTGACTCTGCAGTCTCGGCCTGCTCATAGATGGTAGGAGCCCGGGCTCAATTGCGCAGATTCGTGTTGTAAATTGGTACTGGGCTACATTTACGCCCGTGGCTTCATATTTTGCATTTGATTGGGACTTTGGGGTCTGGAACCCTGAAGGGTGGTGCTTGCAGTTTAAGCAACAGACTTATGGTAGTAGAGGGAGTCCGACCCCCCTCTTTGTCCCGTTTTGTCCTTGAGATAAACTTTCCATACAGAGTGGAAGATATCATCAATCTTATCATGATATTGTTGAACGTACCGATAAGCCGGCAACTCTGAGCCTCGGAAGACAGGCAATCAGTTCCGAATAGGCAAAACTCGCGCTGACTTGCGCCTTTCTCCTCATCATCGCTAAAGAGTCAACTCAAGCCATCGTCAAGTTTGTGAGCTAATGCACGCTCCTGGCTCTTATCATCGCCATGAAGCGCCGAGATTGGATGCTCTCTCCGTGTCAGATTGTTTCGCTCGCGATAGATAACTAACTAATTGAGTATCAGAATCCGGCCATCGCCACTACCACAGTAACACAAAGCATTGAGTTGCTGAGATTGGCTCCTCTGACTTCCCGTGCCTTTAGCTCAGCTGTTGAACCCCCACTCAGGAGGACAATATGACGACGACATTATGGTTGAGACGATGAATACTCCTTATCAGACAGACATTGGGTGAATGCAACTCCATGCAAGGGATCCTAGGAGGTACACCCCTCCTTGTCAGAACTCAATCCTCTCGTAACTCTACCTTGGGTCGCGTGCATATTCAGATGGATATTAAATATAGATACGCCAACGTGAGATGGATTAACTTCGATGACCTTTCTTGCTAATCTGCAGCTTCATGGTCCTCTCGTATTGTTAACTCGTATCTCACTTTGTGCACCAAGTCATGGTGGAAAATACTCGAGCTATGGACGTCAAGTCCAAGGCTGCGCCAACAGTCGATCCTGATATCGCTGTTGAGTCTGGTGACATGGAGTTACTGGGTGTGTGGCATGGTGTATCATCTGCAATGAGAATATGCTGATGGATATTGATCCTTCCAGCGACGCTGGGGTACAAGCAAGAGCTTCGGCGACACTACTCCACTACCCAGATCTTCGCGGTTGCATTCAGCATCATGGGATTGTTACCCTCCATTGCATCTACCTTGTCATTCTCGTTGCCTGCGGGCCCAGTGGGCATGGTCTGGGTAAACTATTTCCATGAGTTGCAGTGCGGAATTTGGAGTGTCCCTGCTGACCAGTGACAGGGTAAGAGCTTTGGGTCCCTGTCTGTGGACGCATTCGATCAGCGGTATTGACTGCCCTCTAGGTTGGCTCGTTGCAAGCATGTTCATCTTCATTGTTGGTTTGGCTATGGTACGTGATTTGACTGTATACAGAATTGACTGCCCGGTGCTGATCGTCTGTCTTTTCATAGGCTGACCTGGCATCCGCGATGCCCACCGCTGGCGGTCTTTATTTCTGGACGCACTATTTCAGCGATGAGAAATGGAAGAACCCGCTGAGTTTTGTCGTTGGATACAGCAATACCATCGGTCTTGTGGGTGGGGTCTGCTCGATCGATTGTGCGTGGAGCCCTCCCCCGGTCTGGTTGTGTCTGAGGCATATGCTGACGTGCAGGATGTAGATGGGTTTGCAACCATGTTGCTGTCACTCGTTTCCATCGCCCGCGATGGGGAGTGGACCGCTTCCCGCCCGGTCGTGTATGCCACATACGTCGCTTGCGTCGTTGTACACGGGTTGATTACCACATTCTTTGCGCGAATTATGCCGAAGATCCAGACGCTCTGCATCGTCAGCAACATCGGGCTCGTGGTAGCAACCGTGATTGCGCTCCCTGTTGGGAAGGCGATGAATGGCGGACCCGTCAACTCGGGTTCCTATGTCTTCGGACATGTTGAAAACCTGACCACATGGCCAGCGGGGTGGGCGTTTATGCTTGCGTGGCTGTCGCCTATCTGGACCATTGGTGCCTTTGATTCCTGCGTCCATATGAGCGAAGAGGCTACTCATGCCACACGTGCGGTACCACTCGGTATCCTCTGGTCGATCGGGCTATGTGGCATCCTGGGGTTTCTGTCTCTTGCAGTCATAGCAGCCGTGATGGATACCAAGCTGGACAACGTTCTGGGGACTGCTTTTGGTCAACCGATGGCGCAGGTAAGCTTGTCAAGCCCTAAAGGACACCCGCATAAGCCCGAGCTGATCACCGCCAGATCTACTACGACGCACTCGGCAAACCCGGTGCCCTGGGCTTCATGGCCGTTGTCGCCATCGTTCAGTTCTTCATGGGCCTGAGCCTCGTCCTCGCCGCCTCCAGACAGAGCTGGGCCTTCTCCCGCGACGGCGCCCTCCCCTTCTCCTCCTTCTTCCGGCACGTCAGCAAACGCATCCGTTACCAGCCAGTCCGCATGATCTGGGGTGTCGTCGCAGCCGCTATCATCATCGGCCTGCTCTGCCTCATCAACAACGCCGCCTCAAGCGCTCTTTTCTCCCTCGCCGTCGCGGGGAACGCTCTCGCCTGGATGACCCCCATCTTTGCGCGGCTCGTGTGGGGTGGCGAGCGCTTCCAGCCGGGGGAGTTCTACACCGGATGGCTGAGCAAGCCTATCGCCGTCACGGCCATCGTGTATCTCTCCTTCGCGATCGTCTTGTGCATGTTCCCCACACTGGGACCTGCTCCAACTCGTAAGTCTTTCCTCTCTGTAGGTAATAAAGGCGTTGTGCTGACAGACTTGAAAGCCGAGGATATGAACTATACCGTCGTCATCAACGGTGCGCTTTGGGGCGGTGCACTGTTGTATTATCTTCTGTATGCGCGTAAGTTCTACAAGGGACCGCAGGCGACGGTTGGACAGTCGTCGTCTACTCCTTCGGAGACGAATCTGGAGGGGTTGGTTGGGGAGAAAGGTGTCAATTGACGAGGGTACCTGTCTCTCTTGATCACAGGATGATCGTGTTGTTTCTTGTAATTACCGGTTTCCTGTTCGAATTGGATTACATCTACTGGCGATTTTCAGGCTGGATATGCAGGTGAGTTTCAAATCGATTAGTAAATGTTAGAAACACGTCGCTTCGTTAAGTATTAATAAGCCATGACTTCCCTTGTACAATAAAATAACTCTATGTAGACTATAGGCTACTGAATATAATCATAATTAAGGATTACATCTCGGCACCTCAATTCGTCAATTGCTGCTGCGCTGCCGATCTTCGCCCTCTACTCCGGTATTTCAAGAACGTATCGACCGGCAATCTTACCTTGATCTATTACAGGGCTGTCAGTGACGGATCTCGAACGGGCATAGGAAAAGGACTAACCCATTAGCTCAAATATGCGCGGAAGATCCTTCAATGGCGCTTTCCTGAACGGCGCATGGATGAGCCCCCTGGCGAAGAAGTCGATCGCCTCGACGCCGTCCTGGCGGTTTCCTACGTAGCTGCCCTTGATGCTGATCATCTTGACCACGGTTTTGAACACGGGGGCTTTCAGGTATGCGTCTGCGGGCATACCGATCGCGACGATGGTACCGTGCGAGCGGACGTAATCCGTAGCTTGCTGGAAAGGCTTCTCCGAGACGGCGAGTAGGAGAACAGCGTGGGCGCCTAGTGCGCCCGGGGTGGCGGCTTTGACGTCCTCGACGACGTTCTTGGATTTGGTGAAGTCGATGTAGGCCTAGGCGTCCCGGGAGACGTTAGTTGGATACGCGCAGACAATGCAGGCCGTCTCTTACCTCTGCACCGAGTTTCTCGCACATTTCTCGCTTCTCATCGCCGCCGTCGATCGCTACGACTCGCAATCCCATCGCTTTGGCGTATTGCTGGGCGAGAGAGCCTAGGCCCCCTCCTGCGCCCACGATCGCGACTGTCTGCCCGGGGCGTGCGCCAGATTCCTTCAGGCCCTTGTAGACCGTGAGACCGGCACAGAGGATGGGAGCGACCGCATCGAGGGGAACATCCTTTGGGATGTTCGAGGCATGAGTGGCTTTGGCAACACAGTACTGCTGGAAGGTGCCATCGACAGTGTAGCCAGACATGGTCGCCTGGGGACAGAGAGGCTCCTCAGACTGCTTGCAGAATTCACATTCCATGCAGGATCCGTTCAACCACTTGATACCTGCGTGATCGCCAATCTCGAAGCCAGTCACCAGGTCGCCTTTGGCCACAACAACCCCGGCACCCTCGTGGCCTCCGACAAGAGGCAATTTCAGCGGGAGGGGCCAGTCGCCCTTCATGGCATGCAGGTCTGTGTGACAGACACCCGAGTAACGGATCTTGACAAGGATCTGATCGGGGCCGGGTTTGGGCACGGGGATCTCCTTGTAAACCGGTGGATTGCCCTTCTTTTCGACCACCTGGGCCCATTGTTTGTCTGGTATGGTCATGCTGACTGGTGTTCTCAAGATGCAACTGTGAAAGAAGAAACAATTGGCCAGTCAAACGAGGTAAGAATGATTTTGAAATAGCAGCAAAAATGAAAATTGTCGAGTAGGCATGACAGATTTCGCGTGGTTCTTATAACTTTCAATAATGGAGAGATTCCCATCAGTGGCTCGAGGGAGGGGAAAGTAAGAAATCAGGTGGTCCATTGTCAGGTCCGATTCAGACTGTGACGTCGTTGGATTCATCTATGAAAGGCCGAGTATTTCATGAATGACAGCAGGGACTATACAGAAGCAGGATGAGCAGGGAAGATGAGGTGACAGGCGAATGGGCCCACTGAGATGCAGGGTGAACTGCTTATTCCCCATGCTGTCCGACTGCTCGGAACGTAACGGGAAGCAGAAACGTCAGAGATCTTCCTCATCTGGAAACACACATCTGGTTCTGAAGATCAATCCAACAATTTCCAGCTTGCAGTCTGCGTGGATCTGACCATATCTACCTATCCTCGGGGCCGGTGGATGACTGTCGGACACGCAGAAGACATCACCAATCAGGCTTGCACGATCTCATCATATTAAGAGTTCGGTGTTTCTCCAGATTGCTGCAAGGAGGACTTTCCAGCCGTCAGGGTCAATGCAAGAGTCCAGGTACCATATACCTTGGGAGAATCAATGACACTTAAATCTGAACTCAAAGCTGGCTCAGCCATGCAAGAGTCTCGGAACTAACAGTGTCGGGTAGATCGTAAGATCATGAGCAAGGAGGAAGCGAATTGATGCTACAATATATATATATATATTAACTATATATATATTAACTATATATATATTAACTCAGGGTGAATAAGGGATTCAATGGCCTAATTCATGGTCAGTTGGCGATGCGATCTCCATAGTATTTTTCTAAGACTGAATGTTTTCGCCTCAGGCATGACTACGGAATGATTAGTCCTATGCGAGGAAGAGATAATACGAGCTCAGTAGCTTCCGAAGGCTGATATTACGAAATAATAGAATCAATCTAGACGTATCCTTAAGGTACAAGGATATTGAAGTCCAGGAGAATACCACGCCCATGAGATGGTCGCCAGGCCGATATACAACAAAAATACTGCGTAGGGGAGCGAATAGGGCAGGTCACAACAGTCTGTATAATTCGCGCACACAGAAGCGCCAGGGCCATGCACCTCGTAGGTGTCTTATTTCCTGTGTTTCCCCAAGCTCCGATGCATAGACGGGTGGCTGCGCAACAACCGCGTCTACTTGGATATGGTCATTGGTCCTCACAAAAATTCCATGGAAGAACAAGATGAATGCCCTTCATTGATCATCGATTTTCTGAGCAGCAAAGTGCGTGGTGTCAAGCCATTGCTGGGGTTCTCTAGTCCTTGTCCAACAGTCCATGGGAAATCATACTCAGCAAGGCCTCTGCGGTTTCAGGTGACAACGGTCATCATCCACCATCATCAGCCGTGCCTTCCTTACGTTTGGTATAACAGGCAATCTTGGTGCTCCTCCATATACCCCTGCGCGTGGTATCAGGCGATGCTTGCAACAGAGACACATCACGTCTATAGAAAGGATTTGCAGACAGTGCGGAGTATTGGGATTCTATCAGAGAATAATAATGCCACGAGTGTCATTGCGAGTGTCATTATTAGAAGAGAATCAGTTGGATTCAATCGCCGTGTAATTTATGAGCATGGCGATGATGTTTTGAGTGTAATTACCGGTATCGGACACATAGGCTTGGCATTGAATACCTTAATCTGGAGTAGTGAATATCGCGCAAGGGCAGGTTGACAATGACAAAAAGGAAGCAGACCTTCATGCTCACTGCTTTAGAGGACTTTCGGATCGTTTCTCTTTTCCAACGCTGTCCCTTGCCTGACTGCTTCATCGAAGTGCAACCTATAGGTTGGTGCTTGCAAATTCTTGGCGAGTGAAGATCCAATCGATCGGCCAGGTACCTGGGATCAGTGGCGTACGTAATCCCAATACACGTACTGCCAGGCTGTACGTGTATGGATCGCGGACAGTGCCCAAAAAAGCGACGAAAGAGGAACAAGAAGAACAAGTAAAGTGAAGAGAGGGCAGAGAGAAAAACTTGGGCAAAGGGGGGGAAAAGGCTGGAACGACCAGTTCGAAGATCCAACAGCAGCATCATTATTATCATCATTATCATTCACTATTACTTCCTTCCACCTTCGACCCTTTCTTTTCTTCATCCTCCATCTCCATCTTCATCTCTATCATCCATTCTATCTTCATCTTACCAACTACATCTCCAACTTCTCCATCTCACTTGTCTCCCTATTCCCTTGTCCACAAGCTCCGTCAGCCGCACCACAGTGTCAATTCCCGATTCGGGAGAACCACAGGCGGGTGCTTGTTTTCCATCGCATCCGAACCTGAGCCACTCTGGCGCTGACGGGAGTTTGTTGGTTTGGTCCAACATCCACAAAGAGCTCGCCTTCATCCAATTATCCCCAGAGGTTTCTGTCAAAACGGTGAGGCAACCTCTTCTACTCTCATTTGTCTCTCCCCTTATCTCCCTTCCAACTCATCTTCCGACTTCACAACCTGTCTCATATGAACTGACGATCCATTTCCTTATTTCAACCTCTAAATCCATCTCTTCTTATACCAAATCCTGTCTCGGAGCTAATTCTTCAAGCAGTTGAAATCGCCGCGACAGGTGCGAAACGCGTGATTGCCCGTCCCTTTTGGAAGATACCTTTCCTCTCTACCCCCTCTTCGCTTGGACGACCGGCCCTGTTCAATGTCCACTTGACAAAGTCGCCTTTTCGAGCTTCAGCTACCTTATCACTGCTCCTGTTGTATTCGAATATTCGCCGCCGCGTTCTCCGGCACACGCGGCCATCATGACGGGGGCTCCGCCTTACAATCCCCAGTCTCCAACGCAGCAGCCTCGTTTTCCCGTCTATTCTCCTCCGAATAAGAACCGTTCATACTATCCCAACAATGATCAATACCAGCAGCACCCTCCTCAGACACCACCGGCTTTCGCTCCACAGCCGTCACTGTCTCGGAGTCCCCATTACTCGCATGCGCCTTCTCCCTTACCAGCTACACTACCTCCACTAAATGGTGGTGCTCCTCCGCCAGGGCATCATGCGGAGCCTTCGTCGCAGTATCAGGCACATTCATCCGCAGGGACGCCGCAGTTTTCATTACCAAGGCCATACTCAGCATCGGTGATGTCCAACAACGGCGCATCTCCCTATAACCACTCCACTCCATCTCACGCCCATCCATCCGCTCGCCTGGAAAGCCTATCACAATCGCCTCCAAAGAAAGAGACAGAACCAATCTATTCCATCGGAGGAAATGGCGCTCCTGGATACTCATCATCAATGATGCGAGAGCCCCGGCCGGCTTCTCCCCCTAGGGAAACGGTATGTCTTCACTTCGACCATTACCTTAGCCAAATGTGAGATGAGTACATTTACTGAGACTTTATCTCCATTGTTTAATAGAAACATGCTCGCGCCGCCGACCCCATGTCATTCGCCAGCATTCTTTCGGGTCCGACTGAAGAGAGCTCCCCTAAAAAGCAGTCCCTTCCAGAACCCCTACCCGCCCCGGCAACCACAATAACACCCGCACCACCGACCCTTGCCGCAGTGCCAGCCACGAGAAGACTCACCCCCCCTCCAGCGGCGCACGTTCTTCCACCTGCCTCCCAACTTAAAGTTAAGGAGCCGGAACCCATCTCTGCCACAGCCTTGCCCCGACTTGAGAAAAAGCCGAGCGCTGAAAAACGTCGTCGGAATGTGGAACAAGAACCCAAATCCGCCGAAGCGCTTCCTGTCGCATCCGCTAACGGTACTTTCGAACCGACGAAAGCCTCTCGAGTCTCCAGCCGCAAGACATTAACCGAACGTGATGCCGAAACCATCAACAAGATCATCGCGGAGATTGACAATGCCGACAAGAGCGATGTTGAGTCGCCTGGCTTTGAGGCAGAGTATGAACGCTACATCGTGACGAGCAAGAAAAGGGCTTTGGATGCGGAGAAAGCCGAGGGCATCAGGCGCAAGGTAGGCCTCTAACTTACATCTTTCCACATCTGAAATCTCAGTGTACTAATACAAAGACAGCGTCGCCGGCACGATTTCCTGGTCAAGCTCGGTAAAACTTTTGAGAAGCAGGCAAACGCGGGAGTGGATCGATTCCGGGTCGGAAACGAAGCGTCGGTCATTGCTGAAGTTCAGGCGAAGGAGGTCCAGGATGAAAAGGAACGCAAGAAGGACATGCAGCGGAAGCGGCGGCGTGAGAATACGGTGCGTTTGGAAATGCAGAAGAAGCTTGAGGCAGAGCGCAAGGCAAATAAGGCCAATGATGCCGCCGAGAAGGCCAAATTCCTTCGCGAAGCTGAAAGGGCCCAGAGAAAGATCAAATCGACCAAGCGAGCTCTTGAAGGTGTCACATCGCCGGAGGAAATCGGAGAGGTCACGCCGCTCGCTCCTAACCTGGAAGGAGGCACTACCAGCTCATTTCACATCGGTCGCAGCTCCCCGTCGAGGCGCAAGTCTGGACGCTCGGGAACCTCACGGCCGAAGAAATCCAAGGAG
Source organism: Aspergillus udagawae (assembly GCF_001078395.1). Lineage (NCBI taxonomy): Eukaryota > Fungi > Ascomycota > Eurotiomycetes > Eurotiales > Aspergillaceae > Aspergillus > Aspergillus udagawae. The sequence continues at coordinate 2,610,318 of NW_025091267.1, read as the reverse complement.
CAGAAGCAGGCCGAGAAGGATGCGGCCGAAGCTGCTTATGCTGCCATGGAGAATGATGAGCCCTTGCCTATCGCTCCCAAGGAAGATCCGAGGAAGGAGACACTCAAGAAGGAGGCCAAGGGTGCACGTTCCAAAGAACCCACGCCTGCGCCCGTATCCACGTTCGATTCGAAGGGTTACAATCAGATATATGAACAGATCTGGCGGGATATTGCCCGGAAAGACATCCCCAAAGTCTATCGCATCAAGACCCTTTCTCTCAGCACGCGTCAGGAAAACCTGCGGAAGACAGCTCAGCTTGCCAGTAAGCAGTCTCGCAAATGGCAAGAGCGTACGAACAAGAGCATGAAAGACACGCAAGCCCGTGCCAAGCGGACGATGCGTGAAATGATGTCCTTCTGGAAGCGCAACGAGCGCGAGGAGCGTGATCTGCGTCGTCTCGCCGAGAAACAGGAGATCGAGTCCGCCAAGAAGGCAGAAGCAGAGCGTGAAGCCAATCGTCAGAAGCGCAAGCTGAATTTCTTGATCTCCCAGACTGAACTGTACTCTCACTTCATTGGCCGAAAGATCAAAGGTGCCGGAGCAGATTCTTCGGGGGATACCGCTGTCGACGCCTCAGATGAGACCATCCAACCTGGCAAGGCCCAGAACCACACCATCGACCTGCCGCCTAGCGTCGCCGACGTGGGCACCAAAGTCACCAATTTTGAGGACCTGGATTTCGACGCGGAAGATGAGACGGCTCTGCGGCAGGCGGCCATGGCTAATGCCCAGAACGCCGTCAAAGAAGCTCAGGAACGAGCACGTGCCTTCAATGCTGAAGAGAACCCGATGGCTGCTCTCGACGAGGGTGAACTGAACTTCCAGAACCCCACGAGTTTTGGCGATATCGAAATCTCACAGCCTAAGATGCTTACGGCCAAGCTCAAGGAATACCAGCTGAAGGGTCTGAACTGGCTTGTCAATTTGTACGAGCAAGGTATCAACGGTATTTTGGCAGATGAGATGGGTCTGGGTAAGACCATCCAGTCTATATCGGTCATGGCGTACTTGGCTGAGGTTCACAACATCTGGGGACCGTTCCTGGTCATTGCGCCAGCATCGACACTGCATAACTGGCAGCAGGAGATCACCAAGTTTGTTCCTGATATCAAGGTGCTGCCTTACTGGGGTTCGGCGAAAGATCGCAAGGTCCTCCGGAAGTTTTGGGACCGCAAGCACATCACTTACACCAAAGAGTCAGAGTTCCATGTCCTTGTGACATCGTATCAGCTTGTCGTCCTCGATTCGCAGTACTTCCAGAAAGTCAAGTGGCAATACATGATTCTCGACGAAGCCCAGGCCATTAAGTCGTCTCAAAGTTCGCGGTGGAAGAACCTGCTCGGATTTCACTGCCGAAACCGTCTTCTGCTCACTGGTACCCCGATTCAGAATAACATGCAGGAATTGTGGGCCCTTTTGCATTTCATTATGCCGACCTTGTTTGACTCTCACGATGAATTCAGCGAGTGGTTCTCCAAGGACATCGAGTCTCATGCTCAAAGTAATACCAAACTTAACGAGGACCAGCTCCGGCGTTTGCACATGATTCTTAAGCCATTTATGCTTCGTCGCGTGAAGAAACACGTCCAGCAAGAACTTGGAGACAAGATTGAGAAGGATGTGTTCTGCGACCTGACGTATAGACAGCGGGCCTACTACGCCAACCTGCGGAACCGCGTCAGCATCATGGACCTCATCGAGAAGGCCGCTGTTGGCGATGAAGCCGACAGCACGACACTGATGAACTTGGTCATGCAGTTCCGGAAAGTCTGCAACCATCCCGACCTGTTCGAGCGGGCAGAGACAAAGTCACCGTTCTCGGTCGGACATTTTGCAGAAACCGCCTCGTTCGTCCGCGAGGGACAGAACGTGGATGTCCGTTACTCGACGCGTAACCTGATCGAGTACAGCCTACCGCGCCTTTTATGCAGCCCTAGCGGTCGTGTTGACGTGGCTGGGCCGGGCAATGAACAGGCTGGTTTCCGAGGCAAATACCTGCAGCACCTGATGAACATCTTCACCCCGGAGAATATCAAGCGCAGCATCGACGAGGATGGTGGCTTTTCATTCCTGCGGTTCGCCGACACCTCCATCAATGAAGCGTACGAGCAGTCCCATATCGGCGTCTTCGAGCGGGCGGTGCGCCGTCGTGGCCAGAGCAACAGACTGTCTCGCCTGAATGTCATCTACAATGACGATGACGAGCAGACAGCAAAGTCTGTGCTTCCTCATTCCCTCTTCAATATTGTCCAGCGGAACGATCAGCAGGCTGTCCGCGACGTTACCGTGGAGGGCTACATGCGGGATTTAATGAATGTTTCTGAGGCGACGTTCGAACGCGGAGGCCTAGATGTGATTGAACCCTGCGCGAGCCCTGCCGCATCGGCGCCTCCGATCACCATTTCCTGCTCTGGTCAAGCGGCCGTCAGGGAAATCCAGGGTGCCTTCTTCAACGTCTCCGTTCGTCATGTCCTCTTTAGCACGCCTTCTAGACAGATGGAGCAGCAGATCCTTGAGAAGAAGTTGGACCCCGCCCCGTTCTCGCTCCCACCCATGCTGCCGAAGCCGATATCCACCAAGGGGCGGTACACGCACATCGAAGTTCCATCCATGCGGCGTTTCGTCACCGATTCGGGCAAGCTGGCCAAACTGGACGAACTTCTACGCGAACTCAAGGCGGGCGGTCACCGTGTGCTGCTGTACTTCCAGATGACGCGCATGATCGACCTGATGGAAGAGTATCTCACCTACCGCAACTACAAGTACTGCCGCTTGGACGGAAGCACCAAACTCGAGGACCGTCGTGACACCGTGGCCGATTTCCAACAACGGCCCGAGATTTTTGTGTTCCTCTTGTCCACCCGTGCCGGTGGTCTGGGTATCAACCTGACTGCCGCTGACACTGTCATTTTCTACGATTCGGATTGGAACCCGACCATTGACTCGCAGGCTATGGATCGAGCGCATCGTCTCGGCCAGACCAGACAGGTGACCGTCTACCGGCTCATCACGCGCGGCACCATCGAAGAGCGAATCCGCAAGCGAGCCCTGCAGAAAGAAGAGGTGCAGCGCGTTGTCATTTCGGGCGGTGCGGCCGGCGGAGTTGACTTCAACACTCGCAACCGCGAGAGTCGGACCAAGGATATCGCCATGTGGCTGGCGGATGATGAGCAGGCCGAACTGATTGAGCAGAAGGAGAAGGAAGCTCTAGACCGCGGTGAGGTGTTTGGGGCTGGCAAAGGAGGCAAGAAGGCGGCTCAAAAGAGAAAGAAGGATCTTACGCTTGACGACATGTATCACGAAGGTATGGCGCGACTCCCAATCCATTTTCCATTGACGATATGAAGCTTACTCTTTCTTTTCTACTACAGGAGAAGGAAACTTTGATGATATCAGCGCGAAGCCTTCAGGTGCGGCAACGCCTGTATCAACTGCGGACAACATTGGCACGCCCTCGTCGACACCTGTTCCCAAGCGAGGACGAGGACGTGGCAGCGGCAAGGGATCGTCGAAGCGAGCTAAGACGACCACGGAGCGCTTGCGATTGATTGATGGTGATGGTGGACTGGAAAGCTGATGTGCACAAGACATTATTAGGTACCTACCCGCATGACTGAATGGGGCTACGGCGTTTTTTGAGAGACTACTGTGATCTTGATGGATTTGTGCTTATTGTTCGCGGCAGCTTATGTTTCTGCCTTGTATTAACATGTCAACTTTTGTTTCTCTAATCTACCTGTCACTTTTCGTGAAAGACGGCTGGAGGGGATGATGTGAGATGAAAAGCAAAGAGAGATAAGCTGATTGAGGTTGACGAGGCGATAGACGAGCATGCGCCTGTATGCGGCTGGTTTTCCTGCACCTGTTCTTCTTTTGTCCATTCATTATTTTGTCCTGATTGGCCATACGGTTATGACTTGGGACCCTGATCAAGAGTGGGGAAAATGTGCGCTTCTGTGGTGTACTCTTCTGGGGCCATGATTTGCCACGATGGATGCTGGGATGGGCTTCAGCTGAAGTGAAAGATTCTTCCTTGCTTGGGTTCATTCCTTGGGCGACTACAAAATCGTAGTGTATGAGTTCATGAAAAAAAAGTCGAGGTCATCATCATATGTCGTATGTTACGTTGCACTCCGAAGACGGACAGAAATGTGAGGAGACTTCTTCCTCGGCCACCGTGGAGGATTCCGAGGATATGCCGCGGGTGTTCCGTTTACCGTACTTTACCTTATGTTACCATATAACCCACCTTTCCCCAGTATCGGATCATACGGCAACGGTAATTCCGTAGCGTCTACAATCTTCATTACCAGCCAATCACCTGCCGCGTATTAGCAGCCACTCGCGAGGTGCATTTTGCCCGAACAGGATTAGCGGCATGGTCTCCCCCCTCCCCCGTCGGTGGCTGAGGCACCTTGAGGCAATGAGGCAACGGTCGAGTCACACATTGGCTTTTAGTCATCGTCCAGGTTCTTTTTTCTCGGTTTCTGCGACTGTTCTGCCCTTATACTGGGCGGCGACTGGATCCAATCTCCTGCTTCGGCGTCTGGAAAAGTAGTGTCGTCTGAAAACCAGACTACCCCGGTCTATTTATCCCTTTCGTATTTCTTTTCTCCCATTCATCCTCCCCTCCCAATTCGACCTTTTGCTTGTTATCTACCTTCCGTCTCAACACCACAAAACCAATTCTTGCCTCGATTGAGTCTCTGCTCGCTCGCTCGCCGCCGTCACCATGGAGTCTCTTCTCCAGCAGTCTCGGGCGATGTGTCCGTTCCTCAAGCGCACCTCTCCCACCACTCTGCGTACTCTTGCCACGGCTACCCGTCCCAGCCTCAGTCCCGGCGGAGGTACCATGTCGAACCTCCAGGTCATCGCTCGTCGTTGCCCTGTGATGAGCAAGGCCCTGGCTGTCCAAAGCGCCCGCATGGCCGGCGCCAAGAGGTTCACCTCCTCTGCCGCTGGTGTGCCGGGTATGAGCAGCAAGCATTTCCGTCCCACTCAGACCAGAAGAGCGCTGCACGGTACTGGAGGCAATGGCGCCAACCTGAGCCCAGATCTTTACAAGAACACCGACAGACGTGCGTACTTTCTCAGCGGATAAATTGAATATATGTAGCTAATTGATTCCGAACAGTCGAACCCACCTTTGGCAACGGCAAAGGCAAGACCCCACTGACCACTTCTCCCGCGGCGGTTTCCGGTCCCCGTCCTGAGGCTCCCGTTTCCGCTCCATTCAACTACAATGCTTTCTACCAGGGTGAACTGGAGAAGAAACACAAGGACAAGTCCTACCGCTACTTCAACAACATCAATCGTCTCGCCAAGGAATTCCCCCGTGCTCACACCGCCTCGGTGGAAGAGCGGGTGACCGTGTGGTGCTCGAATGACTATCTCGGAATGGGTCGCAACCCGGAAGTGCTGGCCACCATGCACGAAACTCTGGATACCTACGGAGCCGGCGCCGGTGGTACTCGCAATATCTCGGGACACAACAAGCATGCCGTGGCTCTGGAGGACACGCTCGCCAAATTGCACGGCAAGGAAGCGGCGCTGGTGTTCAGCTCGTGCTTTGTTGCCAACGATGCCACGCTCGCGACCCTAGGAAGCAAGATGCCCGACTGTGTCATCCTGTCGGACAGCTTGAACCATGCATCGATGATTCAGGGTATCCGTCACTCTGGCGCCAAAAAGATGGTCTTCAAGCACAACGACCTGGTCGATCTGGAGAACAAGCTGGCGTCTCTGCCGTTGCATGTGCCCAAGATCATCGCGTTCGAATCCGTTTACAGTATGTGCGGGTCCATCGCCCCAATTGAGGCTATCTGTGACCTCGCCGACAAGTACGGCGCCATTACCTTTTTGGACGAGGTCCATGCTGTGGGTATGTACGGTCCCCACGGGGCTGGTGTTGCAGAACATCTTGACTACGAGATCTATGCCTCTCAGGACACCCCCAACCCTCGCTCCATCAAGGGAACGGTGATGGACCGCGTGGACATCATCACTGGTACTCTGGGCAAGGCGTACGGGTGTGTTGGAGGCTACATTGCCGGCTCTGCGGCTATGGTGGATACCATCCGCTCCCTCGCTCCCGGTTTTATCTTCACGACCTCGCTGCCTCCGGCGACGATGGCCGGAGCCAATACGGCCATCCAGTACCAGGCACGTCACAAGGGCGACCGTGTGCTGCAGCAGTTGCACACTCGGGCCGTGAAGACGGCACTGAAGGAACTAGATATTCCCGTGATTCCGAACCCCTCTCACATCGTACCTCTTCTGGTTGGCGATGCCGAGCTTGCCAAGAAGGCCTCGGACAAGCTGTTGGAGGAGCACGGAATCTACGTCCAGGCGATCAACTACCCGACCGTGCCTCGCGGTGAGGAGCGCCTGCGTATCACTCCCACTCCGGGACACGTCAAGCAGCACCGCGACCACCTGGTGCAGGCCGTCCAGGCGGTGTGGAACGATCTGGGCATCAAGCGCACTAGTGATTGGGCAGCCCAGGGTGGGTTTGTCGGTGTCGGCGTGGAAGGCGCCGAGGAACAGAACCAGCCCATCTGGAAGGACGCACAGCTCGGCCTGGTCGAGTACGAGAGTCTGGAGCAGGCGGTCGAGCGTGAGTTCCAGCAGGCGCCTCGCATGCAAACCGCCGCTCCCATCCAGCCTGCTGCGGCTCCCGCTGCCTCCATCCCCGTTGGTGTGGCTGCATAGACAGGACGCTGCCTTATTGGGTAGTGTGTATCTTGCATATATAATTCACCTTCCCTTTGCACCTGAAAGATCTATGTCGTGGAGGTTTGGGTAAAGGATTAATATTCTCGCTCATTGACAATATAACCTTGTGCTCAGGTACATGCACTTAGTATGTATTCACAATTCCTTTCTACGAGGAACATTCACATATACGTCCGAACCGGTCTGTCATTACCGCACTTTTGAGTTCGATAGATCAATTCAAGGGCCAGTCTCTACCTCTAGCATTTCTCACAATTATAACCCCGTCGTAGAAGGCTTAGTGCATAGTTCAAGACATTGTAGGCCTCTGTAAGATATGAGTGACATTTACAGTCCAACGATCGCGCTATCATCTAGTTACAATGGAAACCCCCAACGCCATGACACCATGAGACAAGCGCAGAATTGCGGGAGACAGGCAATCCAAAACCCAACTTTTCTAGTTATCATTTTTCACATCTGACAAGGGAAAAAAAACCCACAAGGACAGACAATCATCTCCTTCCACCGCGGCTCACCTTGGGAAACTCCACAGGAACCTTGAGACGGGCAATCCGTCTCGCGGCCGCCTCGGCCTTGCCGCCCTTGATATTCCATTTCGCGAACTCGCTCTCACGTGGCTTATCGACGCGGCAGCCCAGTTCGCGGAAGTACTGCAGGATGGTGGCGCTCTCGAGCCTCAGGTCGTCGCGCAGGTCGGCGGGGTCGGTGGCCAGCTCGTTGGGCGAGTTGCCGCCCAGGGAGCTGGCGCCGCCGTCCTTGGCGGGCTGCGGAGGGATGTGCAGCGACAGAGCGCAGATGGTAGTGTGCAGGAAGGTGAGGTCGTTCTTGGTGAGGTGGGAGCCCTGGGGGGCGAACTTGCGGCGGATGGCGTCGATGACGGGGTCCGGGAGGGTGCCGGCGTCGGACTGGCTTGTAGTCTGCTGCTGCTTGCTGGTAGAGGCGGGGTTGCCCGAGGCCGAAGAGAGGATGCGGCGCAGTTCCTCGCGGGGCGGGAGGCGCTTGCTGCCTGGTCCGGCGGACGACTTGGGGTCTCGGCCGGAGCGCAGGGAGCGTGAAAACTCGAGCAGGAGAAGGATGAAGCGGAGGAGCTGGAGGTGGGTGGTATTGCCGGACTTGACGACCGCCTCGACGCGGCGGGAGACGTAGCGTGAGGTCGTGGCCACGGGGAGGCCGGCGGAGACGGTGTCGGCCCACTCCTTGACGCCGGGGAGCTGGCGGAGGGTGGCCAGCCCGTTGGGGACGAGCACGTCGATCGGGTAGACGTCAGCCGGGTGCGTCGCGTCCAGGTTGGCCTGCGGGATGGGCTTGTTGGCTTGCACCTGCGCCTGCACGGCGGCTGCCTTGGACGCGATGTCGGCCGCGGCGTCGGCGGGCATGGATGAGAGGATGGCCGACTCGGCGGCGTTGGCGGCACCCGCGGGCGCGTTGGACAGCTGTGCGTTCTCGGTCATGGACTGCGCCGCCTTGCGTGATTGTTTCGTGCCGAAGGTGTTGGTGAGTTCGGTGCGTTGCGTGCGCATGTTTTTCTATCGCAGTCAGCATCAGCCAAAAGAGTCGAGCAGCTGTACACAAAAGCAGAGAGCATACCACTTCCTCCTCCTCGCTGCTCTCCTCATCCTCCTCTATCAGGGGCTTCATCCTCCTCACGGCTCCTCGCACCGTCAACTTGCGCACCTCGATAAGCTGCCAGGTCTTCTTTTCCGGGTCCACCACGGCAACGTAGTGCTTAAGCTGGGAGTCAGCGTCCTCCTCCGCCTCGCGGCCCACAAAGTCCAGCTTGGGGTGCTCGGAGGATTGCAGCAGGAGCTCCGACGAAACAATCCCCTTGCTGCGATTTGCCGATGACGAAGAATTTGCGCGGGCTTTGAGGTACGGCGTAAAACGGAGGTTGCGTGGGGCGTTGACGCCGGGGGTGGTGACTGTGCAACCTGTCAATCGAATTGTGCATTGTACAGCAAATGTATATCATTCATACTTATCACAGGAGCCAGCTCGCTATGCTCATCTACTACACTGGCTGACAGAGGTGGTAGGTCCTGAACCTCGAGTGCGGGCTTCTTGCTGGGACGTTCATGGCGATCAGAGTCGCGCTTGCGCTTTTTTTCGACTTTATCAGATGGCATACTGTTCCTTTAGGAAGGAGAAAAGAGAATCAAGAGAGGTATTGGTGAATGGCGTGGTGTTGTAGCTTAGCTACGTTGGACTGAAATGTTCGAAAGGAAAAAAATTGCCGGGTCCAAAATTTGGTTCTCCGCACTCAAAGGCGGAGATGCTCGTTATTGGACACACGAACCAGAGCACGGTGAATTGGTACATGTCCGTTATTCTTCATTATTATTATTACCGCGACGACTACTGCTCTGCGCATTTCAAAGCTCTCAATTAGGATCTACGATACTGATTGGAATTTGTTGTCATCGTAATTTTTGCCATTTCATTTTTAATAAACTCTCGAGGGACACCTCTCCATGGCTCAAGGTCTCACTAGAGAACAAGACCTGAAGTAAGAAGCGAGCAATTGACCGGTCCTCATGCGAAACCCAAAAAGGTTCGGTGAACAAAGACAGTACAGGGATGAATAAAAATGAAGAATCACTTTTTCTTCAAACTTTCCCACCGACCTCTCCAGCCTCCACCGAACACAGTCGCCTCTCCGAGAAAATAAGGACACGGGTATGCGTATCCCACACTGTCTGATCAAGAGAAAAGGATATCGAAAACGTTTGAAGTGAGCCCGAGGAGGATGGAAGCAGGCTGTTGAACGGCGGACTCCGAATTCGACCACGTTTGAATAGGGGGAATTCAACCGTAAACAACTTTTCGTAGGAAATCGGACCAGACAGGTACCCATTGGAGCGGCTGGACCACGGAACGATCATAACAAAAAATCATCATCGTAACGTCGTCGGAATATCATGTTCGGCGTTCAACTTGAGCATCAACATGAAGAACCGAGATGGAGTGGGCGAGACGTTTATTTCCTGCAGAGGGGATTAGCACCAGGCCAGATCCAATTGATTTCCCATCGCTTTGATTCGTGATGGTGATGAAGGGGGAAACTCACGATCTGGCTCTCATCTTTCTTCTCTTACGCTTAAGGCGACGAACGCGCTTCTTTCTCCACTTGGCTCTCATCTTCGTAGATGGTTCGAGACTGAAGCTGGTCAGTCAATTGCCTGAAGATGAAAGTCTTGAAGGTGAGGGGGGGGTTCAATACTCACACTGCTGCGAGGATGAGAAGATGGTTGCAAGAAGGATGGAGAGCTGCGGCGGAGCAAGCTCTTTGTGTGCGCTGTGGCTGACTCAGCAGAGTATGCCACTAAGGGCTCGCTAGTGGTCCGGCCTCTCTGATTGGCTCGTCAAGGATGCACTGAGGTGGCTCTCTTTACCGAGCTTATATTACGTCAGCCGGATTGTTTGTTAACTACCATTGAATGCAGGACCTCGCCAACAGTTAGTCTAGGTAGTACTCGACCAGATGTTAAGACATGTCTATTGCTTTTGCTGTGTCTATCTCTCAGTATATCTACACTTACTGAAACCGTTACGGATGTGTATTGGCGAACTGACATCGATCATAGAGTATAGTTCATGTCATGACGTAAATGTTTGTCTATCCAACGAGATATTCAAAACGTTTCGTGGCTCCATGCAAGCGTTGATAGGAAGCCCTAACCCTACCTTCAAACACCTTCAGAATATATCAATAGGTATAGCGGTAATTGGGTGCAAGATCACCCAGCTGTTCTTGCTCCTCCGTAGTAAGCTCAACGGTAGCACCGTTGGCCATGGCCTGATCACGCTTCCGGTTGTCGTACCAGACTGCCGCAAGATAAGCGGTACAGCATGCTGCGGAGAAGCAGAGGAAGGAAAGACTGATGATATACCCATTCCGGTAAAGGGGTGCGTCCTTCTTCAGGAAGGAATAGGTAGCAATGATACCACCAACTGGTTATGGCTGTCAGCGATCACCCCTCTTACGTGTCGAGGGTATTGCAACTTACTGTTACCGAATCCGATCTGCCATGCTGTTCCCACGCCCCGGCGACGGTGTCCACTCAGGTTCATGGCGTACCAACATACGACGACGGCCATTGAGCTGTAGCAACCACCGGTCACCATGAAGAGTGCCCCATACTGGACATGCCGGTGAGCCACGCCGTGAACATTCAACAGGATCCCAAAGCCGCCCATGGCAATCAACATGGGGATCATAGCAAAAATGTAGCGGTGCCTGAACTTATCCGAAAGGGTGGCAATCAACATGGAGAAGCCGAACGCGGCTGCCCACGGGGCTACTGAGTAGAGTTGGGTTTTGATCGCTGGTAGCAGACCGTCAGCAGAGCTAATACTTGCAGGATTTTCACGACACATACGGGAGTAGCCATAAGTCCTGATGATGGTCGGGGCGAAATACGCATATCCTGCACGCTGTTAAGAATGGAACTCATCCAAGAGACATGTCGAGTCCAGCTCACCGTATGCCGTGACAATCTGGCCGAAATACATCAAGCCGCCAATGAAAATCTTATCTAAGAACATATTTAGCGAAACGCAAAACCAGAAGACTGGTGCAATACTCACAGTCCTTAAAGACAGCCAGCACATCACGCACGGTTAGCTTGACATCTCTGCCAGCGGCGCCGACGTCCTTTGCAAGCTTCGCACGGATGAACTCTCGCTCTTCGTCATTCAGCCACTTGACGTCTTCCGGGAAGTCTGGAAGCACGAAGAACCAGACAAGCGAAACAACACAGGTGAGGACGCCTTCGATGATGAAGACCCATCGCCAGCCATTGTAGCCTCGAAGCCCGGCCATTTCGCCAAGACCACTGGCGAGAAGACCACCGAATGCGCCTGCTAGGGTGGTGGAGCTAAAGAAGAAGCTGAATCTTTTCTGTGCCTCGCTGCGCTTATACCACATTCCCAGCAGGTAGAAGCCTGCCACGTCGCCATTGGTTATTGACTAGGCCAATTGTTCTCTGAGGAAACAGACTTACACCCAGGGAACATTCCCGTCTCAAACATGCCTATCTCATATACGTCAGGTCTCATTCAACCGGCACGTATATCTATATTCTGTGATGGGATAAATACCAAGGAACCAGCGAGTAGTCATCAAGCCGCCCCAGCTCGAAACCAATCCTTGACAGATCGTCACAAACCCAAATAAGAACATGCACAATGATACTGCGGTATGTCAGCAGTCTGTTCCCTATCGCACATCAAGACGAAGTACATACACCATACATGGGGCTTCAGCTTCTTCAGCAATATGTTGGAGGGAATCTCGAACAGGACGTACGGTACGAAGAAGATGGTCAAAGCAGTGTTGTACTTGTTATTCTCGATATTTAGATCTTTCTGCAGCCCGAGGATTGCGGCATTGCTGATGTTGACTCTGTGACGGCGCATCATAGAGGTCAGTTCATGCACGGAGCTCGGTGTTTGAGGATTGATTGCATACCGGTCCAGAAATGCGAGCAAGTACATGACACACAGACACGGCACGATATGCCAGTCAATCTTGGCCATCAACTTGCGCTCCGTAGTCGTGGTGAGAGGAGGGAGGTCTGCGGACACAGTATAGGTCTCGCCCTCGGCTTTGCCATTATCTGTTTCGGAGACGCCTATGTATGCGATGAGGGGTTAGCAGTCTATTTCTCAAGGGAGTGATGTCTCGTAAACGAAGAGAAAGATTATCAAGGACACACACTTTTTAAAGCCATATTTAATGATTTCAGGGCGCAATTATTCCCGCACCTCTTGGAAAAGGCTGATACCGAAAGCTGACACGACAGAAGGGGAAAAGAAGCAAGAAACAGCTACTGCGCAGAAGATAATGCATGTTTATTTCTCACTAAGCACGCACGGTGTGACCTTGGGCAGCAGCCGTGCGCCGAGTCAGGGACAATCAGCAGAGACTCAGATGTTTCTATTTGTCAAATCATATCTACCATTAACCGATTCTAGTCTACAAAAAATGGGATTTTCGGGGCTGAACAACCTACGCGATACATCTTTTGGGGATCGGCCACGGCCGAGGTGACTGTACTCCAACGCCAAGGAGTGAGCAAGGAGTCCAGGAGGGTCGATAGGTGCACCGATGCGGAGATAGCGCTTATTATTTGCGAAGGCGACACGTAATAATTCAATTGATAGACAAATCAACAGACTACTATGTACTAGTACTACTGAGAAGTAGCAACACGAGCATGTCGGTCAATTGACGAATCTCCAATCCTCAGTGCCGAGCGAGTCCCCGCAGATTTCCCCGGCCAAGCTTTCTTTTTCTTGGACTTTGGAGCATCTCCGCATTCCTATCCGCAGGAGAGGCTGGCTCTTACGAAGTAGAATGGGAATACTGTTTATTGAGTATTTTCATGGATATAACTCCATGAACCATGGTTTAAGAACTATAGTTTGGTTCCTAGGAGCTTCTACTAGATGATGTTGCATTGCACCCATCCTGATATCATTGCTTGGGTCATTGACCAATCTGGTCATTGAATAGCATCAACTCCGCATAGTATCGGGTTGGCGGGCATTGATGGTATTGCGGTAATAGATAAACTCCTCGCAAAGGAGTCATTCTGTCAACTTGCAATGCTAGGCCCATTGACAACGGGAAGACTGAATTGTCGATGGCCACTCTAGTGGACATGCACAATCTACGCGGGTATTGAAGAACGACAATCAGCTGAAAATCATCGCCAGGGATTCTGGATTGATATCAGTCGGTAATCATACAATCAGCACAGCTTGAAATCTCCAGGATTGACGCTATGCGAGATACATAAGCTGAGAAGGACCCATCGAAGACTAAGTGAGGGATAAATTGGTCGAGAAGCCGAGCAGCCGTCCTCTACAATTGAGCAGCTCACTCGCTCGACCCCTCCTCCACTGCCTTGCCCCATGCCTTCTCGAAAGCCGAGTTGTCCTCACCTACTGCGCTTGAACCAGCTTGGTTCAGATCTTGGGTATCCTCCTCGTCCACCATCACCGGGGCGGTGGAAGGCGTATCAGGGCGATCTCTTTCGGCAGCGAATTGTTCCGCTTTCTGCTCCGCGCCTGGCGGCTGGAAGTCAAAATTTGAGCTGTAGATGACGGCTGCGAAGGCTTCCAGATTCCGGACATTCTGATCCATGGCGGTAAGATACATGTTGGGCGGATTTGTGCCGTTGCCAATAACATGCGCCTGCCGTGCCATGACAGCCAGTACATTCGCGAGTTTCGTCTTGAGATCCACTGTCTTCACCTGTGGGACAACTGTGGCAACCGATGTGAATGATTGTGGTACGCTTTCTGACGCTTGTGGCGACGACTGGAATGCTTCCTTGATGCAATTTTGCATCAGTAAGTCAAAGCATTCATCGTTGAGGGCTTGCAGGACGCGGCCAAAGGTTGGCGATTCAATCAGGTCAGCCGTCTCATCGAGGAGATGTCGTAGAGTCGAGGCTGACTGAGACGTCGAGGGTTCAGTCACCCCCGCAACTCCCGACTCCTCCAACAAATGTTCCTCCTCTTCACGAGGAGGGAGCAGATAGGACAGCCATTTTCGGCTTCTATACCCGGGGAGTCAGCGCAGGAACCTTATCTTATGATGGAACTGTGGTTGGGCATACCTTCTATCCTCCGGAGTGTTGCCTTCCACCTTCTTGCGGATGTCCAGAGTCAATTCCGACAGCTTCCCCACGGAAATATCTTCCCGGGGGTTCAAAGAGCCAAACGCATCTGTGACCGCAGCCTGAACCTCGTTCATCAGGTCCTTCCAGCCACGATGGAGCAACCACCAGCTGAATGCAAGATATCGTCGGTTTGTCTCAAAATCATTCCCCAGGGTCTGAGTCAGATCATCGTCATCATGATCCTCAAGTTTGATCGTGGAGGCATTTGCTGGAGGAGTAGCCAGGGAGATCACACTGGATAGATAATTTCGGCGACCAAGAAGGTTGAGTTGGATTCGGGTGAAAATGGTTAGTAAGGATAAGGTGTAGATGAGAGTAAACGATCTGGTGACAGCTGCAGTTCCAACATTAGCTAGCCCGTCTTAGCCAGTCTTATAAGAGAAAAGACGACGTACAAGTGATCTTGACCTCGCTCCAAAGTTGAGTCTTGTTCCGCTTTACCCGTGCCGGCCCTTCGCCATCGATGCCTGGTTCTCCTAATTGACTTGTGCGGACAAACCCATCGCTCTGGAAGCTTGAGAGGCTCCTTCGATCATCATCGGCCACACTGGGTGACACCGAGCTCAGGTCCGACACAGTCCCCTCACCAGCCTGGAGCCGAGCCAATCTCTCCGCCCGCTTCTTCTGCAATTCTTTCGTCAACTGCTCCACAGGAAGGGCTTCGAGGATATCTTCCGCCGCGGTCGGCAAGAGGGCCAGAACAGTATAGGTACAGTCCGTCTGATTCTGTTCAAAGCGTCGCCGTAAACTAGACAGAGTCAGTCAGTCACCATAGCCGAGCACGCGAGCGGATGGATTCTGTCCATCTCATTTCGCCAAAAGACCGTGAGGAACTCAAAAAGGCAACATACTTTTCCCGGGCGATTCGATCGCTGCTCATCCGCTCCCGTGCCTCTGTTATCTTCGACAGCACATATTGTCCCGCGAGATAGCCAGCTCCAATAACGCCGGCCCCGATCGCGAGACCTCTGCGATTGCGTCGGAACCAGCGCCTAGTAGCTCCAATCATGATAGAGCTAGATGATGGAAGAGCAATGAAAGTCAAATCATTCAAAATAATGCATTACATATCATGAGATTTCAAGGAAGCAGAAAAAGTCATCAAAACGATGTCTTAATAGTCGTAAGTTGGAGCAACAGAGACACAGGAGCTGTTGGTTGGGAAACCCAAGACCAAGAGAAGAGCAGGCCTCGGCTAGAGTGAGTGGGAGAGATAACAGTAACGGCCGACACCGTGAACAGCGCCCGGATGAGGACCAGGTCAAGAATGGATGAGTCGCCGACGATCCTCATCTAGGTCATAATTGCATTAAGATTCATATACCTTTACATTACTCCATCAGTTAATCAGTTAATTTCTACATCTACAGCTATCCATAGACAATTATAGTACCTGATTCTTCAGTAGTCCGTTGCCGCATTCTATCGGCCGGGATCTCCCTCTACTGCTCCGTGGATAGCCTGCATTGTCTGTACAGACTGGAACTGTACCTTGGGGGTATAGATGTCACTGTCCCTCGTTGATCTTTCTCCATCCCTTCTTGGTCGTCTGCAAACACTCTGTTCTCATGGACTACATCATGCTTATTTTCCTCTCCAAGTCATTCGACCTGAGCTTATCGTGTTCCTGAAAGTCTCAACAGCGAATAACTACCTATCTCTCTAGAGAGGTACCTTAGTCTTTTCCCCCCTCTCAAACCGCAATCCACCTGCCCTGCTTTCCCCCACATCCAGGTCATTGAATCGGGACTGGTCTCCGTGATACTGGCTTAATAGTTTGCCGTCATACCTGGCTCATTAATATTTTTATGCTTATTGCTTGCTCCCTTTCGCAGCAAAGAAACAAGGCAGTGTCGGTTAGTGCTTAAGACATATCTCTCCTTGATACCGTACGACCCCTGCGACGATGGAGCCCCGCAGGACCCCTCCAGAGTACTTCCTGGAGATCTTCGCAGACACAACCACCGTGAGGGATGTATTAAAAGGTTTGTGAATCATTGATATCGGCTTGCCATATTATCATATATGTTCCCTATCCTCTATTAACAGCAGTCGTGTTGTCGCCAATTGTCCTGAAAACACTCCTGCCTAGCGCTCAGCTGACATCACTCCATCCCAACCAGGCATCCTCAACCTCATCTTCTTCCACCGTTACTTCCCATCAATTCGACCGACAACCTTCGACGTTCTTGACTTTACCCTCCCCGCCATCGACGATGTCGAGCTAGAAACTCTGATCGAATCCCGCATCAGCGCCCTGGTCCGCCAACACACATCCGCTACCAGCACCCATGAAGGCGGCAGCGGCGTACGCGGTCGCATCGCGGTCGAGTTCTATGAGAAGAAGCGCAAACGCTCCGGGGCGTGGTTCAGCGGCCTAGCGGGCAAGGGAGAGGAAGAGGTATGCTGGGAGGTGTGGAATCTAGATGTGACGATCGCCACGCCCCGGACGGAATCAGGTATCTACTTATAAAACCGATGTCCCTGCTACAGGAAGAGAACATATAGGCTGATTATCCCCGTCCAGAACGCGCCAAAGTCCGCAAGGCGATGGAGAACATGCTCCAAAAGGCCGCACTGAAGATCCTCGCGGTCGTCAACCGGGATAAAGATCACATTCCGCCGATCACCACCAGCGACTCCAATCCCTTCCCCTATCGAATCGTACTGAATCCCCGCTCGGACGGCTGGCAGAATCGGTTCGGCTTGTACTGAGACACTACATCGACTTGGCTTCTTTATCGCCAGATCTCCATGCAGGTATCCGCTGGTCTACGGCTCCTGCGTGGATCAAGATCGACTCTCCTAATAGATCGTCGCGCCGCGCCTGGAGTTGCGGAGTCGGTTGGTGATTTTATTTTTCTTTTGCGGCCGCTCGTTCGGATATAAATGTACATCACCTACGTTATCGCGACATGAAGCTCATTTTTGCGAAAGCCATCATGAAGGCATCATTGGACCTTACGAATGCATGCATGAAAACAAAGGACCGGTATGAGGAATGGCCAAAGATACTGCTCAATTACCCAAAGAGGCATGATCGCGTTAGGTAAAATTTCATCCAAGGATAAGTATAGCCATGTCCTGTCCTTTTTCAACAAAAGCAACCTCCACCATCCTACTCCGATCACGGCAAGTGCAAACAAGAAGTAGAATGTCACCGCCCCGCTCTCCCTAGTCGACCCCGATACCTTAAACCACTACTTCTCCGCTCACTCCGACAACTCGACTTTCGGATTGCGCCGCGCAGGCCATAGGCCTGACAAGGCAAGAATCGATGTTTTCTTTCGCGGCTTGTGAAGGGCAAGCCGTGAGAGACTCTATATGCTAATACCGATTCTTAGCAATGCATTTACTGCGACTTGGAGGCGGCATCGGCCTGAGCACGGAGGTTGGCTGAGGTAGATCCGCTAGCGAAGAAGCGGCCCAGCACAGGCTGGAGGAAAGAGTGGAAGACAACTTGAGCGCCGCTGCAGATGACGAGTTAGCATGGTTTTCATGTCATCGCGTCTACCGGGGCGGGCATACTTGGTCTGGGGGAGAGCCATCCACAGAATGAGGACGAACTTGAAGATGTAGTAGAAGGCTTTTTCACGAATTAGCAAAAGCTCCATAATTGGAAGAAAGCATCAGATTGCAAGAACTTACGGAACCAGTAGGCAGCGTTGATGGCACTCTCAACAACAGTCAGGAGGGCGTAAACAACCCAATACTATGATTCACACGGTCAAGTCAGTCTCCAATCGCTGATGATGGTGCATCACGTGCTATGAAAACAGCCTAGGCTGTTCCTTAGCAGGCGGCGGAAAGATCGTCTCCGCCTCCAAGGTGGATTGGGGTTCACGATCACAAGCACATACCGTCAACCACTGTAGCGATCAGAACACGGTCAGCCGCAATCGTTGAGTCTATCAATTACAGGGGCTAGGCAGCGGGAAAACTCACCTGAGTATCATCTGCCTTGCCAGAGGTGAACAGGGCATTAAGAGAGTAGTAGCCAGGGATCAGGAAACCGGCAAAGTTGACGAGGAACTCGCCAGCGATGTTGAAGAAGACCAGGAAGGTGTAGATTCCGGCCAGGCCGAGGATGACATAGACCTTCGGAACAGAGGTCTGGCGCTCCAGGTTGTTGAGGACAGGGTACTTGGAGAGCTATAATATCACCCCACGAACAAATCAAGGGTTAGTGGCTTTTCTTTATTTCTTTGCATTTTCGACTTTCTGTCTAAACAGAGAGATCGCTGAAGAAAAGAAAAGGCAAGGACAGGACAAAGGGTGTGGAGTAGAAGTAGTCGAAAGGCGTGCTGGGTCTATCATCGCCAAACACACTAACAAAGCTGACGCACAATAACCATCTACTTACCTCCTTGTCAAGCTGGGCTATGGTGTGCTGAGCACGATCCTGGAAAGTAGCCATTTCTGCTGGATTTCAATGGTTTAATGCTAAGTACAAGGTAGTAAAGGTAGTATTAAGGACTGCCTGAGGTGGATCGAATATAAAGATGAAGATGTAAAGAGAAGACAACAAGGGGAGAATGTTATCACAGCTCAAGAGGTTCGAAAGGGTCGAGCTGGCGGTTAAGAGGACGCAGAATGGTGCATGACGGTGCGGTGTGTCACGTGATTGGGGTGACGTCGAGTCCAAGCAAAGAGGCAGATGACGTGCGAGGCATCACGGTAGGTAGAATAGCTTGTTTACTCTACACAAGGCACCTTGTATCATGCTGTAGTATGCTAGCAAGCCCTTGCAGACCAGATCAGTAATGACCCAAGCTGTTCATAAACTACGGAGGGCTTTATATGTCCCTGCAATCTCAAGGAGAAAAGACCCACCTGTAGAGTGCTACGACGTATCATTGTCAAAGCGCATACGAGACATATGGGCAAAACTAAGTGCAATGCCATTGTTGACTGGGGTAGTTACTAGGCGAGAATCCCTCATAGTCACAGGGTCTCTTCGTGTGAGCAGGTCTAACAGTGAATACCTACTGCTTGGTGTCTGCTTTTAGGCAGTGAGACCAACTGATCGGAAGATTACCTACCACAACACAAATAATTGTAGACGAGTCAAGCATTGGGAATATCCATTTATTACCAACCCTCGTTGATCGTCGATTACAGCAGAAATGCCTCGAGTTGTTCCAAGACGAGCCTTGTTCTTTACAGAGAGCAGAAGTGGTCAACAAACTGAAATGAGAAACACTGAAGCAGGACAATTTCTGCCCTCAAGACATCTCAATATGGCATAACACAAAGGGGTAGAATAAGAAAAAGGAGATAATAAACAAGACGAGTCGCTCGTCTTGATTTAAACGAAGCATTGCGCCATCAACCAACGTCCATACGAGCCACCAGATCACAAAACGCCTCCCAGAAGCGGGATATGAAGATAAAAGAATCCGAAGCTAGAGGAATACATGTCAAGGGAAAAAATCGCAGGGAGCATCAGACGGAAAACTATGGAAATCACATCTCCGCTTGCGACGTCAGCGGACGTGAAAAGCAGACAATAATGCCGTGTCATAAACCTAAGTTAACCTCATTGGTTGGCATCATGCGTCTTCCGAGTCAGGGCCGCCATTTACAATTCCCGCACTATCCCGGTTGCTATTGTTGAACGTGAGTTTCAACTTTGGTTGCGTCGGAGTGGCAGCGGCAGGCGTCCCTGCAGACAGTGCAGGAGCAACAGAGACATCATTGCCAGATGATGACAGAGAGTCGTCGAAATCGGCAAACTGTGGGTAGTCCTCGGTTTCTTTTCTCAGCACCTCGACACATTTCGCCTGTCTCTCAGTCAGAAATCTATGAAGGCAAAAACAAGTAAAATGACAGAAGATAAGCTTACTTCAATATCGTTGGCATCCTGGAACAGGATGCTTCCATCTTCATTGTAGGTCCTCGCATTCTGACACAGGAGATGGATGTCATTGCGGAAGTCCCTCAGATTTTGATATTCCTCGCGGTTTATCTTCTTTCTGATCATCTCCATGGCGATTGGGTTCTGAATGATCAGGTAATAGTCGGGATACTGTGATTTAGGAGGTGGCTTCATAAATGGCTCGATGATCGAGCGCGTAACCGGCCCATCCTCACTGTCGGATGAATCCGCTGGCAGCTCTTGTTCCATATCCATCAGCGCCTGGTATGCGGTGTTGAGAATCCGCTGGAGCGTGGCTCGGTCCTCGCTACTCAAGGTTTCCACAGGTTTCGGTTGTCTGCCTCTCTTGCGCTTCGGTTGCGGGGTTTCCTCAACGGGCTCCTCTGCCTTGCGTTTAGGCGCAGGACCCCTACGACCACGCTTCTTGGGTTGCGGGGTCTCGGAGCTCTCACGCGATGGCTCTGGCGAGGACTCCACAACGCCCATGGCTCTCTTCTGACGCTTCTCCTTATTGATTCGGCGACGCTCGACTCTCGCTTCTTTTCGGGCGATAGCATTCTCGATCGAGTCATCCTCGGCATCCACAGCCATGAGCCACTGTTCTTCGGTAAGACCATCGTCATAGCGAGTAATTTTGCGTTCACGAGCTCCACGACCGGTAACCTCAATGTCAACTTCTTCTTGAACGGGATTTTCGTCGGCAAGATAAATATCCGGGAGTTCGTCTTCTCCCATCAGACGCGGATACCGATGGCCAGGACCATAACCATCGGTCTTCTGGCGTTCCTTGTCAATGCGCTGGAAAGTAATCAGCTCCTCGTCAGAGCGAGCCATGATGTCGTTCAGGTCGTCGTCGTCCATTTCGTCTTGCTCACCAAGCTGGTCAGCAGCCTCCGCAGTTTCGAGTAGCGTTCGAAGGAGCGCATCTCGCTCTTCGTTTGTGGACTTGTTGTCAAACTTTCCAGCCTGAATGACCTTGCCATCCATGTCAAGCTTGAACTGCGCACGTTCAAGAATCTTCTCTTCAACCGAATTTGAGCTGATCAGACGCAAGATGCGAACCTCGTTCTTCTGACCGATACGGTGAGCACGATCCTGAGCTTGCAAATCTTGGTGAGGATTCCAGTCTGAATCGAAGATGATGACAGTGTCTGCAGTCTGCAGGTTGAGACCGAGACCACCGGCGCGCGTCGAGAGCAAGAAACAGAAATAGTCCGAGCCGGGCGCATTGAACAGCTTCAGCAGGTCCGAACGGTCATCGGACTTGGTTGAACCATCAAGACGAAGGTATTTCATACCCCGAAGGCGAAGGAAATCCTCCATGATGTTCATGATCTGAGTCATCTGGAAGAACATCAAGACGCGGTGACCCGTGGCTCTGAACTTCGGGAGAATCCTATCCAAAAGCTCAAATTTGCCTGCGGTTCGCCAAATGAGATCGTTGGTTCCACGCCCAGGATTCATTTGATCTTCAACGGGCTCGAAAACGAACGGATGATTGCACAATTTTCTCAACTGCATCAGCATGTTGCTCAAACCACGCATGCCAGTCTTGCCTCCTTTGCCGTCACTGACAACCATCTTATTGTGCGTAACCAGCTGTTTATACAGCCTCGCTTGTAGAGCAGAAAAGCGACATTTGACGACACGTTCTTGCTTATCAGGCAGATCCTTCTCGACATCTTTCTTCAGACGTCTAAGCAGGAAGGGCCGAAGAACCTTGTGCAAACGACGGATGACCAGCAGTTGTTCTTCTTCGGAGAGTTCCATGCGATCCTGACCTCCAGTATTTGCAAAGGGCGTGTTGAACCACTCATCGAACGATTTGACCGATTTGAAGATGTTTGGCAAGACGAAGTTAAGCAGCGCCCACAACTCGGGAAGATTATTTTGCAAGGGGGTACCAGTCAAAATCAGACGATAACGGCTGGTGTAGTACTGAGACAAAGTGCTACTCAGCTTAGATTGGGTGTTCTTCATACGGTGACCTTCGTCAACAATCATGTGCGTCCACTTGATCTTGCTCAAGATTGGACGGTCCTTGATGATGTATTCGTATGTGGTCAACAGAACTTGGAAGTTACCCCAGCGGATTTGCTGCTGCTGCTGTTTGCGCGCATTGGGGGGACCCTTGTAGACAACCCTGGAGACACTTGGCGCCCACTTTTCAAATTCCAGATTCCAGTTTGTCAGAGTGCTGAGGGGCACGATAACCAAGAAAGGGCCGTTGTTCTTCTTCTTCTCAATAATGTATGTGATCAAGCTGATGGTTTGAATAGTCTTTCCAAGACCCATCTCGTCCGCCAAAATACCATTCAGGTTGTTGTTGTAGAGCGAAATCATCCACTGCAGACCCTTCATCTGGTACTCCTTGAGGGTACCGCCAACAAGAATCTTAGGCTGTTCGGTGACCTCTTCCTTAATACGGTGAGCGACAGCATAGTAGTCAATCTTGCGTCGGCCGCCCTCTTCGTCGTCATCGGATCCGATATCCTCTTCATCCTCTTCTTCGAAGAGCTGTTCATCCTCCCCATATCGTTCAGCTAGGCTGCGTTGCTGCTCCCTGACCGAGGCAGCAAGTTGCTTGAGGAAGCCATCGGTCTGTTTGAGGAGATGAGAGATACGCGAATCTTTGGCCTGTCCCAGAAGCTTCATGTAAGTCTCTTCATCGTTGGCCTTTAGGGCCTGAAGACGTTGTTTGGCAGTACGTTCGACACGTTTCTGCTCTTCACGCTCCATATGCTGGTGGTGCTGAAGCATCATGCGACCAAGCTTCTGCATACGCGTGCGCTGCTGATTAGCAGCATTCTGCAACTCGGCGCCATGGTTCAAAATAGCTTGTAGTTGATCGTATTGTTTCTTCTTCTCCCGAGTCTCGCGGGCATCGCGTTGCTGCTTCTCCAACTTTTCAGTGATTCGGGCTTCACGAAGGGACTGCTTCTTCATGCGACGGTGGCTAGATCGATTGGCAGTCATGCCGAGATTATCAAAGTGGAACATTTCATTCTGAATCTGTTTGCGGAAAAGCCTCTGCTTGGGCAGAAGATGAAGCATCTTGTACTCGATCAATGCCTTAAGCTTCAGCGAGTCATCACCGCTGGGTGTATCACTCTTGCTCGTGTCCCACACCCCAAGATTTGCAGGAAGCTCAGCGAGCTCAGCCTTTCGCGCATTGATTTTGTTGTAGAGGATCATCTCACGGTCCTCACGCAGCTGCTCCAAGTCAATGCCGGGTGGCATCAGAGCAGGAATGCGCAGGCGGTTGGCGCGAGAAGCATGATCAGTGAAGCTGACGCTTTTAGGGAAGAGCTCATAGGGCGACTGAAAGGTTTCATAGAAATCCTTGGACTGTGGCGCTAGATCTGGGGTCGGCTGCTCCGACTTGGCCTGAGTCACGCTTTCTAAGACACTCTCTGCGCTCGCGATACCATCTGAGGGAGTAGGAGTCTGAGCCTTTTTGGAGGCAAAAAGCTGCTGTTGGACACGCGGTGGTATTGTGAGGTTCTTGGAGAGCAGCTTGAACGCCAGAATCTGATTTCTGAGAGTTGTAAGCTGCTCCGCAGAGAAACTTCCACTGGCGACAGGTGCACCCTTCTGAGCAGCAGCAGGATTGGCAGGTTGAGATTGAGCGCCAGCCGGCGTTGAGGCATCTTGAGTGGGACCTGACGAGGGGATCGGGCCATTTCGACCTAAGTGGGGAAAGGAAAGTCAGTAAAGAGGAAAGCAAAGCTTTAGCATAGAGCTTGTAGGGCGATCTAACCATTGATACCATTTGCAGCTGCAGACTCCGGAGTCGCGCCGTTCAACTGCTGTTGACGATGTTGCGCCTGAAGTTGCTGCTGCGCGAACTGCCTTTGCTTTTGGTATACTTGCTGTCGCTGGACAGCAGCAAGTAGGTTGTGAGCTTTGAGGTATTCAGGGTCGTCGTGGCGAACACCCTGTTCCTGCATCTGCTTGAATTTCTAAGAAAAAGTTAGACGCGATCCTATTTGAATATCCAAGATCGAAAGGCATAAAAGAATAACCAAGATTCGTATCTTTCGATCCTGAGAAGGGGGAAAATACTATACCTGGAGGACTTCTTGAATATGCTGCTGCGTCAAATTTGGCGGCAGGCTCATGTTTCCAGCCGCCATATTGGGCGCTGACTGGAGTGAAGCCATATTCAAGCGCGTAGTCGATGTCTTACTTCATAAGCAGGACAAGGACGGTATTGGACGACTTGAACTACGACAAGACCCGCGACGGAATTGTGAAGAAACACGTAGGGGGAAGGGACTGGAAACAGAAAATGACAATTCGCGACGGTGGAGCGACCGAAAGCGCGAATTGGCTAATGTGTAGTAAAAGAAAACTCCTTCTGTCGATGAATGCGACTGAGAGCGACCTTTATCTAATAAGTTGCGACAGGTTTTGTGATGTTTGGCGTGGATCGGGGTGACCACCGGGCGGTAGGTGACAAAGCGAAGGCGAGCAGGAGGGTGGGGGGGAGGCTCAAGCACGATGGTGGAAGGGGAAAAAATGACTTCAAGTGAAGGGGGGTAGTTAAAAAAGGCGCGTTGAAGATCTGTATGGATGAAATGGAGATGAAGGGGACGGAAGTGTCGCGACTTTCCGTGCTGGTCGGGGAAAACTGGCGGTGCTCAGCCTGTGCCTGTAACAGAGAGAGGCAGGCGGCGAGACGTTGGAAGAAGATTTCGTGTTGTATCACGTGATCCTTGCTGATTCAGCTGCCGTCCGCTTTCAGTCTTGGCGGCAATATCCGCCACCAATCACAGTGAACGGACTTTATTTACAAGGTACAGAGAAGAATAGAGGATACCAACAGAGCGCCAACAGAATACAATTGAGGACTATTTCTATGAGCCACACCCCGATAATATCTGGTACCATCCCTTATCCCGATTGTTCAAGTCTTACTATACCGCTGTATAGTACAAGCCCGGCGTCCGGCGCCGCTGCCCTTGAGGAACAGTCCGTACAGCGATGAAACGCCTTCGGTCTCCTCGATTACGCAAAACAATTGAAAGACGAAGCTAGAAATCGCCAGTCTCTTTTGAGTGATCGACTACTTCAACGCAACGCCTTCCAGCAGCGTAGCAGTAAAAGTCGAAAAATTTTCATGAGCAGAATGAACGGAACGCCTGTGCAAAATGACTCTTGTGATAATTCGAAAGACAACCAAAGATTCCCTAACTGTGATGAAAACTGATTGCTCTTACACATCGCCCACAGACAGCATGGGCCGTTTCACAGGCGGCGGCGGAGGCGGCTTCTTTGCTCGCGAAGGCGGGGGAGGCGGAGGAGCTTTCTTGTTCAATGCCGAACTGTTCAAGGTCCCCGAGCTAGCTCTTCTGGAAATGGCATTCCCGTACGAAGGAGGGCTCGAGCGTCCCTGGTAGAACACGTCTGAATGGGAATTAACATGCGCAGTGGATTCCTCGTAAGAATCAGAATACGGATTATCTGGCATCATGCTGACAGGCCGAGGGTGTGAGCTATCTCTGCGGGAGACGAAATTTTCACTGGTCGCTCGTGATTGCCACGAAGATGAACCAGACGGCTGCAGGTGCCGCAACTGCGAAGGGCCCTCGAAAGTCGAGGTACGGTTCAAAATAGGTCGCTGGTAAGGCGTCTCCACTGGGTACGCTTCTGTCACGGGCAGAGTTGGGGGAACAGACGAAGTATGACGGTCTGACCTAATGATCGGTCGGGGACTAACCCCGTTGGTTAGCTCCTCATGCAGCGGCTCGTAGCGTTCATGATAGGAATGTGCGGTATTGGAACGGGCACGCCCGGTTCGGCGACCATTTGGCGTTTGCGATTGGAATTGGCTAGGACCCGAATCAGCTTCAAGCAAGCTCGTGCGCGAATAGTTTTGACTCACTCTGCAGGCCAATCATTTTTGATTTGGAGAAGTACTTCTCGGCACCGTTCGTGGTAATTGAGCTGCGCTTCGAGGAATGCAGCCAACTCTGCGACGCCTTCTACCTCCGCGTCCTTGATATCGTACATCCGCCTGTAAACGTCTTCGTTGGCCTCTTCGTACTTGACCTTCTGAGTACGCAATTCTTCTTCAACCCGAAAGTCCTCTTTCTTCGCTTTCTGCATCTTTGAGAGTGACGTATCGTAGGCCAATCGTCGGCTGTCAAGCTTCTTGCGGGCAGCCTGCTCGAGTCGTTAGAGGCCATGGTGTTCGTAATGGATAGACCCGTACAGAGCAAAATCGTACCTGGTATTCTTTCATCTGGGCTAGAGATCGTTCAAGGGACTCAAGATAGGTGGCAGTAGCTTGTGAGATATAGGTTTCCTGCACACGAGCAATCCGCTCCTCTGCCCTCCCAAACACTATTCGGTAGAAAAACAACGTCAGATAACCAATCGCTTGTCAAGCAGCAGGAGTAGGATGGTCGCTTACTTGTCAAACAACGGCCATATTCGGAATTGGCATCGAAATCCTCGCCATGGCTGACCATGCTGCTACCCAAATGAGCAATAGGCAGTGTTTTCTCCTTGTCATCTCCTTCGCTGCGCTTGGAGATGGACTTTAAATAAGCAATCAAGGATTTATGAATACGGTCGGCCCCTGGAGAGTGACAGATGAATAATGTCAGCAACGGGCAACATGAGAAAATCCCGTGCCATAGGAAGCAAATCTTGCCCACCTTCATGTTTCACGTTCATTTCGGTCTCCAGTGCTTTAAAGTCATCGGAGAGATTAGTCTTGACTTCACCGCCCATCCTCTCGCCTGCCCATTGCTTGAAGCGGTCGAGCTTTTTATTGACGTTCATATTGGCTGAATATGTAGTAAGTATAGGTGTAGACGAAGCGTTATGATGGAGGACACGTCGACGGGGAAACGAATGGGGGTTCCTTTTAAGTCTATGTAGGAACCGAATGCGGCGGTTGCAGATGTACAGAGGGTAGACCGTTCTGGCGATGGACTATTGCAATGAGAGATAGCAACTGGAATAGTCCAAAAGTCATGGATTGAACAATGGCGGCATTCAGTAAATTTAAGGCATATATTCACACTGAGCGAAAGGCAATAGGACTGGTTTTTGGGCAGAAGAGGAGGAGGTTGGGAAGGTAGAAATCAGGACGATTGTCCTCATGGGTGGGAATGCTTGGGAATTAATGGAGAGCAGGTCACTCGCCAGAGGGGTGAGTGAATGTTATTATCAATTTTAATCAATCCAAATAAATAAAAGTCTCTATCCCTACAATCATTATTCGTCAGGAGCAAAATATAAATATTAATTGATTTAATTACCCATAGTGGTCGAGGGATGGCATTGTGATTCTGTGACAAAAGTGCCAATCGCAGCTGTCTGAATGCGCCACCGTCCAGGTACAAACTCCGGGAGTCCAGAACAAATCAGTACCCTCCCTCCCCACCCTCCAGTTCCTTCTCTCCTCTTGGCAGCATTGTCTCATCCGGTCTCAGACATTCACACGGAGTACCTAGATGACAAGCGGAGTTGATACAGTGATACCAAAGTATGATTAATAGTGAACTCTACCTGTGATACCTTGCTATATGTGGTTCATCGACTATCATCATATTCATGGAAACAATGATTAACCATCGAACCAAACGAGTACTTAAGCTGTCGACCACCTAATAGGAGAAGGTGAGTGCATGTGGTCCATTCAGATGGGTATGATATCTGGGACTCCTGAAACCTGGTTATCTGAAACTTAGCTTCTTGGTTAGCCTGGAGTCTTGCACTGTTATTGTTAGGCTTCATTGGCCGTAATCGTATCTGTCTACAGAGTAACCTGTACTCATAGTACACGCGTTGGTGGGCCGCGCGTGGGCCGTTGTCGAGGATGACAGTCCCTTACTGGTGGATTGCAATTTCAGAAGTTCAAAAGGAGACGGAGCTTTGCCACGATACTATTTACAGAACAAATCAAGCTATCTGTATCTATACCGTACAGTACTCTAAACGCCTCACGAGGTATCAAAGGGAGAGCCAGAGACTGCAATAATGTATGGTCCAAGTCGGAAATATATTTAAAGCTGGTAGATTGGTAGACTTGAGGCGCAAAGAACTGATGGCTTAGATTGCGCGAACTCTACTATACAACATCTTCTGTAATGCATGGAAACTGGGAGCTGCAAGTCTTTAGAAGAATGAGAAATATATCTCACATTGGAGTGTGATATACATCTGCTCACTTTCACCTGATTACTCGCTGCAAAGTTAGACAGTCTGTAATGCATCCTTAAGAGAACTTAATAACAACATATCATATGCTATATGTGTCCTAACCAAGAAAGTCCATATGTATTCGTTGAATTTTAACCTATTAATAGAGTGAAGTTCACAAAGTGTATACACTGTACACCAACACATATCCTCCATCGGTCTTCCAACCTCAGCGCAAAAAAGTCATTTACCAAGCGCTCCCATGATGTCAAATGTACAAGGAATTAAAGCATACAGCATACAGCGTACAGCACACAAGAGATACTCATCTGTGCTCTCAGTTATTCACATACAGAAAGGGTCTCCTGTATATCCAGTGGGATTGGTCAAAATGAACGAGCTTGATAGCTATTTTACTTCATCTGGCCACAGAATATACTCATTTTCCGCAGCTAACACAGCATCAAATTCATTCCAAACAACAGCATCGTTGGTGGTCGAAGCACGGGAATCATTCAAAGCGCCGAATGGGTCAGGCTCGTAGCAGACGCTATCGTCACCAAGGGGCCGGTTCACATTCCAATCCTCACCTAGGCCAGAGTCAACCGAGACATTTCGATTCCGACAATCCAGAGCAGCAGCCGAGTATTGCCCCGGCGTCACGCCCATGACCTTTTTGAAAATGCGATGGAAATGACTGGGCGTCAGGTTGGCCTCGCTGGCCAGCTTCTGAAGCGTCGGTTTGCAGCCGTTTAGGACTTCCAAATTGATGGTTTCACAAGCCTTTTGTATCAACTGGACTTGTGGATTTGCCGCCCAATGCGTTTCCGGCTTGCAGCGCTTACAGGGCCTGAACCCCGCTGATTCTGCCTGTGAGGGTGTGTCGTAGAATCTGACATTGGCCCGGCGGGCAAGGCGAGCTGGACAGGATGGGCGGCAGTATATTTTTGTCGTCAGGACGGCGTAGACGAATGTATTGGCCGTTGCATCGCGGCTCACAACTGCTTGCCAACGTGCAGCAGCAGATGTGGATGGTCTAGCGGCCCTGGCCAGCGGAAGTATCTTCTGCGGGGCATCGTTTGAATCACCATGCATTTTGAGGTATCTCAGAAAACAATGAGATGAAGTGCAAGTAGAGATGCTAGTGATGATTCATGGGATTTTGCAACACTTGGTGTTGTTCATGGAATACGACAAACCCTCTCTGTGCAGCTCGCGCTGCTGATTGGTCACTTTGAGAGCAGAACCTCGTTTCCATAAGTTACCTAACAGGATCCGAATCAACTAAAAGGTAGGTATCCGACCTCCCTTATCTGTATCCAGCCAGAATCAGAATCAGTGAAACAGAACAAGTGGTCGTTTAGAAAGGAGGAATACAAGGGCTGGCTATTATATAATATCGACAAGTCTAGGACGGTGCATAACGGGAGTCGAGTGAAACTTGTCTTTATAACTCAGCTACAAAAGTTGGATGAGGTCAACTTCCGAGAATGAATGACCTCGGCGGTTGAAGTACATCTGAGAGAAGCCTAAAGAAGGCTTTTTGTCTTCCATGCTGGTAGCAATGCAGCAACAGCGGTAGTTTATTCTGAGCCATCTGCTCTGACCTGAAGGGTAAGTGTGCACACTCTAGAGGTTTGATGCCGCACGATGGCTCATCATGTTGAACACCGAATGAACGAGAAAAGGGAATTTTCCTTGATTACCACGAGGGTTCTTCCGCTCTTGCTGAGACATGTGTCATGTAATGCATCCCGAGACAGTGGATTCCAACCCATTTTTGTTCTGATCATTTTGGTCTTCATGAAAAAATTTTTGTTGGCCACAACCTTAATTCGCTAAGGACGTGTGGAAGATAATCCGCAGTCGCCTAAGTACATATGTCTCATAGCAGTAGAGCATTTTCAACCCGTCAAAAAGAACAAAACTCCGCACAAGATCACATTTAGTCCTTGGTCTTCTGGGTACCGCGGAGCAGACCAGTTCTCCGGGCAGCAATAAGACCGGCTTTTTGACCGTGGGCGGCGTAGCGAGAGATGGTAGAGGCCTTACCAATGTGCTGGTGGTTACCACCACCGTGAGGCTGTAAAGAGAATCCTTGTCAGGTATTGTTCGAGAAAAATATATATAAAATAAGTGAAGGGCAGATCTTACGTGATCAACGGGGTTCATGGCAACACCACGAGTCTTGGGCCAAGAGTTGCGCTTGACAGCGAACTTGTGCTTGGCACGAGAAGCCTCTGTAGATACTCGTTAGCAACCGACGCCCTTCAATTCTTTCCATACTAAATGAGAGTTCGGGAGTCTGAGTAACATACTGAGCAGAGGCTTGTCGGTACGACCACCACCAGCGACGATACCAACCATACCACGAGCGGTGTTCTTCACAACCTTCTTGGCACCACTGGGGAGCTTGACTCTGGTCTTGCCCTCCTCAGGGTTGTGGCCGATAACGGTAACGTAGTTTCCGGAGGTACGACCAAGAGCACCACGGTCACCAGCCTTCTCCTCGACGTTGGTAACGACGGTACCCTCAGGAACGGAGGCGAGGGGGAGGATGTTGCCGACGGTCAGGGCAGCGTTCTTTCCGGCGTAGATGAATTGACCAGTGTACATGCCCTCGTTGGCGATGAAGGTCTCGGTAACCATCTTGAACTTGTAAGGGTGACGGAACTGAACCTTAGCGAGAGGAGCACCACGGCCAGGGTCGTGGATGATCTCCTTCACAACGCCCCTGACATATCCATGGCGCTCAGCAAAGTCGAGCGTGCGGAACTGGGCAGGAGCCTTGTTGAGACGGGTGTGAGCCGCTGAAGACGGAAAAAAAAATATCAATCAGCATTTCTGGATTCTCGAGTGTAAAAGTTCCTGCAACGTCTGCGATGCAGGTTATTCATTTCATTGCGGTCGCACTCACTGAAAATGGATCCACGACCCTTCCTCTGATTACGGATCACACGACCCATGGCGACTTTCTATATGTTGAAACCTTTGGGTTAGTATTCAAAGAAAGACCGCCAGCGACCGTTGGTGGGAGTTTATCAATTTCTCGTACCTCAAATCGAAAATGGGCTTGTCGGGTTGGTGTTGAGAATTCGTCGGAGGATGGGCTGTGTGGGCTTTAGGGCGAGATCGCTAATCTAACCGAGTTGGCGCTAGCGCCATTTGGGCCCTGGCGCGGCTGTGATTTGCGCGCGGATAACGTGACGTCTTGACCTTCGTGAATATAGCCCTCAAATACAAATCATCACTTGATGCCGTTTTCCCAACTCCTGGAATAATGGACCTTCTAGGCTTGTGGTCTTCATGGCTATAGTCCTTCATTCCAGAGGAGTCTAGATGGATTGTCTAATAAAGGCTGACACCTATCCTCGATATACCAATGAAGTTTGGTACTGTCTTTACAGTTTTGCTTGGAGCAACCCTCTGGCTTAATGTGCTCGCTTAAATAATGCGTGGGCTTTCATTCGAATGGATCCAAGATGAGATGCATTTGCGCTTATTTCCTGCGACAAAATACGTGGTTCTCGGGTACAGGAGCACGCTGAGCTTCAACGACTTGGCGAATCCTGCTCCCAACCCCTCATTTATCCCTCAAACTCTTCTGGATAATATCAGATTATTGACAGTACCCTTCAGGCACAACTCTCTGTTAAGAATCGGTATTGTGCCGCAATTTTGGAGCTAATAGGCATTCCGATGGGCTTCTGTCATGGACAGGCCCAAGCAGTTGAGAGATTTGCCACGATGCATCTCAAAACTTTGAGAATCTCAGTACTTCAGAAAGTTCGTCTAGTCTTTTGACGAGAAGTCAGAATGTCTGCATCCAGTATGCTTTTTGGAGAGATGAGGATTAGATATCTTTGGAGCATGCCTGAATCGTTCTCCCTCCCGTACGTCCTCCTTGACGGTTCATCCTTCCTGTGATGGTCCGAGTGGCCCTGGTTGATCAAACTTATGATGGTCTTCAGTCGATTTTCGTCATTTTCGTTGTCTTTTCATGGAGGGTAAACCTTCCTGGCTACAGTTGATGCTCACTCCTAGGGAACGCCCCTGTGATGACGCACATAATCTGCTTCAGTGTCTCAATTCCCTAGGCTCAGTTGTATGCTTGTATGAGTGGTGCACCTAGAATCTACACATTTATAGCTATCTTTGAGTGAATTCATAAGAGATTAGAGTGTGCCTGAGCAAAAAACCTGTCACCGCCTGATATTGACTGGTACCATTCATAATGCCGGACAGTCCAGGCGCGTGGAAGCCGCGCTTCAACCGAGTAGCGTCAGTAAGGGAACTTCTTCGCGGCACGGACTTGCCCACCGTCACCTCGTCCTCGAATGCATCACGTCGAGACAGCACCCCAACCATGTCGAACATGTCTCTTTCCGACTCAGATCTCTCGTCGCTATCGTCAGCGCCTCCTTCAGAAGATGAAGTTGGTCCTATGGCTCTCGATGAGCCTGTTGGCATCACCAAGTACTTCAAGAAGGAATCCGAGTCTCCGCCGCCGAAACGGGAGCCCTCACCACCTCATGAATATGTTCTAGCTGATAATCCTGACATTGCAGTAAGTTTAGACAGTCGCTTGAGCTTACAGAAGCTCCCATCGATAGTCTGACGCGTCAAACTATTCGCTACAGCCTCTTTGCTAACTTGTCGCAACTTTATAGTTTATTGTGATGTTCCGCGCGCGTTTTCATGAGGTCTTCCCGCGATCGACGCCACACTTTGGACCCCAGGATATCGAGAGAGGTGTCGTGGAACTTCCACCAGGCGATTATATTGAGAGGCTTCTGTGTGCATTGCTCGGTCTCGTGCTGAATCGGAAGAAGGATGTTGAGTATGTGCACCTGGTCCCTATACCATCACATGGCTACCGCACCATTTATTCCTTATGCTCGTGCAAGGCTTTTGCGACCAGATAGCTAACTATTTCACGCTGATCCATAGCCGAGCCCACTACCAGCGACCACTTGAAGAGGCGATTCAAACACATGCCTCCCAATGGCCCAAGGCTTGGCAAGGAAAGAACCCCCTTCATGGGGGTCGCACCTTTGCAACAATGTCACCCGAAGAACGCGTATGCCAATGCGATGCGGATATTTCATTACAAGTCCAAGGCACTGATAGTTTGAATAGTTGACCTTGTTGAAGTCGCTGATTCTCTGGTCCCTTTCTTCGTCTGAAGCCGTTCAAGCCAAGATTAAAGAATCCTACAAGCAAGCCCGCCATGAGGACGATCTGAACCAACCGCTTTCAGTCCAACCATGGGGCCGTGACAGCCTGAAGCGTCGGTACTGGCTGGTCGAGGGTTTGGATGATACGCATTTCAGGTTATATCGCGAGAGCAACCCGGCCCTTAAGAACGTTACGTGGTGGAGTGTAGCTGGGAGCATACCCGAGTTGAAGGCAGTCGCAGACAAGCTGGATGTGGAGAAGAGTATACATGCGAAGAAGCTCAGTGAGCGGATCAAGAATGCCATACCTCGTTTTGAGGGCTCAGAGGAGGTACGCTGCTATCACCGCCCGTGCTCTAACCCTTTTTATTGACATCCTGCAAGAAACGCAAAAGACGGGATTATCGCATTGCCCGCAAAGCCGCCTTCACTCGACCGGAGCCTGGGTTTTCACTGTACGAAGGCCGGACTCGTGGCAAGAAGCTCAAGTACACATATTCAGATGACGAGGATATCTTTTCCGACGAGTTCCCCTCAACAAGACGATCGACACGGAACGCTTCCGGAATTTCAACACCTGCAGAACCTGCGGGGCCCAGATATACAGCAAGTGGTAGGCAGATACGCGCACGAGCGGGTGGCCTGTACGGTGAGAGCCTCCTTAGTGGCCAGCGCGGCGAGGAAGCCGAAGAAACCGGTAGACCGCAAAGGTCTCGGGCGACTCGCGCAAATGGCTATACGGACTACAACATGGACGATGAGTCGGACGCTGGTCACTCCAGTGGAAATGAGTGGCAGGGTGGCGCGGAAGAGGAAGACAATGATTTCGAAGGCGACGATGAAGGCGACTTGAGTGGAGACGAGTCGGTCATAAACGGACAAGATCGGAGTCTGGTGGTGCAGTTGAGATACGGCAAGGGAAAACTACCAAGCAGCCCTCACGAGCCTGTCGAGGAGCCGTCAGCAGAGAAACTTCAAAGTGCGGATGCAGACACAGCAGACACAGCAGACCCGTCAACGGCCCCTGAAACTCAGCCTATGAGTCAAGTGCTGGACTCTGAGACCAACAGACAGACAGAGGCGCAAGCCCCGACTGTGGATGTCGGGAAAATGCCCAGCATTGTGCCGACGAACACAGCTATTTATGAGCAGAAGGTCCATCCGCTGAATGAGCTTAACGGTCAACAGCGAGAGACGCGTGACGGTGCTGAACAGCCTTCCGGAACCGACTTGTCGCGAAATCAAATAGCTCCCATGAACGCTCCAAATGAGACGGGTTGAGAATTTCGTGAATCACGGCTACTCCAAGTTTCTTACCAAAAGCGATGTCTTCACCTGACACTCGAATAGTGTCCTGTGGCGCAGTGTTGCCACTTCCGAAAACAATTATTACGAATTCAGGCAAAACAGGAGTTTGTTTCCATCGAGAGTTTGTCAGGCTGTTGTTGAGCGGTATGTTCACTTCCCAAGGTCCATCTGACCTGGAGTTCGCAATGGTTTTTATAGCAGGATGATTTTATATGAGGCTCAGGGGACATGTCACACCTAGCCCAGAACTCGGCCGCTGATCCAGTCGCAAGGACTACTGCTGATTCAACACGTACCTACGCTAAATGTATATTATTTTTGACGCGGAATGAGACGCATCAAAAGCTTAGACGAGAATCGCGAAGTATGGTTTGACTTTTTGCTTGCATATTGATTACGCTATGCAATATGAAGTCATTGACAACGAAGAAGAAAAGAACGCCAAAGCCCTAACTCCAATAATGCAATGCGAGTCTGCGTCCCAATATTGGAATGTGATGCAGAGAGACCTTAATCTGCACCCGCATTCGAAAATTGCGCCGTGTAGAACTGTAAGAACTCCGAGAACGTCAGCTGCAGATCGACTTGATTCTTGAACCATATCTCAGAAATAGGTATATTCTTGCGTCAATGTCTCGCTTGACCACATTAAAAGATGTGCACTTACGTCTTCGACCTTGGAAGCAAGTCGAGGGTCTTTTGTTGTACGCAGGGGAGGAAGCTTCCAATTATTGACTTCGTACCACCACCTTCGTAGTCTGCTACCGAGAGTCTGACCGCTGAGAGAAGCTGTGCGGTTCCAGTAACGCCAGCCAGAAAGCGCAAGAGTCCAAAGAGTACCCTGGATGAGTGGTAGAAGAACCTAATATTTGCGACCCATTTCATCAGCATTCCAGCGTTTCAATTCATACAGCGACAGCAAGGTCTCTCAACGCATAGTCGAGTATCCGTACCTGGTCCCGAATGGTAATCCACGCAACTCGTCCCCATGTGTCGGCACCTCGCAAGCTGGCGAGATAGCTCTGTTCAAACCGCAGATCGGGTAAAGGAGGAAGAGTATGACGGCGTGGAACGGGCCTAACCATGCGACTGGGATCAACAATATCAGAAGGGATGCTGTCAGCTTCGGAGGAAGAGCGTCGTGCCACTGGTCGCTTCTCCGAGGCGGCGGTTGGAGGATTGATGTCGTGTCTCGGGGATGGATCCCGCTTGATTGAGGCGGTTTGGATGGTTTCTGCCAGTTCTAAAGCCGGGTCGGCCATTTTTTGAGAGGTTTGAAGACGCTATATAACGAGTATTCCGAGTGAGTTTGTGGATGTCGCTTATCGGGGATTGTTCTCGTGTAGGTACACCGGACTTTGGAGGTTATCCAGTCTCCTGACGCAACAAATCATAAGGATCGCCTGGACGGGTAACTTGGCCGCCGGCGGCCGATCTCACCACGGTAAACCTTTCCTGCCCCTCCTCAAAACACCCCGCCTAGGGTATTATTATTATTATTAGTGCTCCTCCTTCTCTTCTTCTCTTTCTTACTCCTTGTCACTCCGCTTCCTCCATTGTCCTTTTAAACATATCATATCGTCAATTGCAACAGGAAAAATGGCCGCTGCTCAGGGATACCCTTTGCTGTGCTTGGAGAACCCTCTTCTAGGTGCGTGTTATCACATCTCCGACAACGGACACAACTATGTAACGGACGTTGATTTGAGTATGCTGACTTTGAAGGGTCTTAGATATCCAAGCCGTCGGGTACGTCACTGATGGATGACATCGAAAAGTCTAAACCAATTGGATATCAACTGATTGAAACTTGCACAGTGATGCCGCTCTTCTGGAAAAGTACGGTCTTAAGGCCAACGATGCCATCCTTGCAGAGGAGAAGCACATGGGACTCTACGATGAGCTCCTTAGCCGTGATGCTAAGTTAATTGCTGGTGGCGCTGCACAGAACACCGCCCGCGGTGCCCAGGTATGCGGTGTAGATCACCTTTTTTCAATCTGACGCCACTGCTGATCGAGGATATAACCCAACAGTACATGCTCCCCGAGAACTCCGTCATGTACATTGGCTGTGTCGGTAAGGACAAGTACGCGGATATCCTCAAGGAGGCCTGCAACCAGGCTGGTGTCCATACTGAGTATCGTGTGGACGATGTCCAGCCCACCGGCAAGTGCGGCGTCGTTATCACTGGTCACAACCGTAGCATGTGCACTCACCTCGCCGCGGCAAACGAGTACAAGATTGATCACTTGAAGCAGCCTCAAGTCTGGTCTCTTGTCGAGAAGGCTCAGTACTACTATGTTGGTGGATACCACCTGACAGTCTGCGTCCCTGCCGTTTTGGCCCTTGCCGAGGAGGCTGCTGCCAAGAACAAGGTGAGCAAGATGCCCTTCCTTCTGCATTCTGCTCGATTGAGGTTGACGTTTTGCGATTCAGGTCTTCATGCTTTCTCTTTCCGCCCCCTTCATTCCTCAGTTCTTCAAGGACCAGCTTGACAGTGTCATGCCCTACACCGACTACACTTTCTGCAACGAAACAGAGGCTCGCGCCTACTCCGAGAGCCACGAATGGGGTACGGATGATGTCGTCGAGATTGCGAAGAAGCTCGCTCAGCTTCCCAAGAAGAACACTAGCCGTCCCAGAGTTGCTATTGTCACCCAAGGCACTCTGCCCACGGTTACTGCTACCATCAAGCCAGACGGTGAGGTTGAGGTCAAGGAGTTCCCTGTGCACGAGATCCCCAAGAGCAGCATCAACGACACCACCGGCGCTGGGTAAGTCGTCATCTGTCATTCTGCTAATGGTCAACGGAAAATTTGTGCTGACGGGTGTTGTTTGTAGTGATGCGTTCGCTGGCGGTTTCTGCGCCGGTGTTGTTCTGAACAAATCTTTTGAGGAGAGCATGGATATGGGCCAGTGGCTCGCTAGCCTGAGCATTCAAGAGCTGGGACCTTCGTAAGTTTCTCTTTCATCTTTCTGTTGTACCGAGGTCCTTGTCGAAAGTGGGCCATATTTTCGAGAGCCCGCGTCCGTTCACAACTGCGTCCAGTTTCATTGCTGGTGGACAACGGTGCAAGAATCATTTGAACGAATGATGACTAACATCATGACTTTGCCATATAGTTTCCCCTTCCCCAAGAAGACCTACACCAGCCGCTCATAGAATACCAACCACTTATTATATGGACGCCCAGC
The DNA here is from genome assembly GCF_001078395.1 of Aspergillus udagawae. Lineage (NCBI taxonomy): Eukaryota > Fungi > Ascomycota > Eurotiomycetes > Eurotiales > Aspergillaceae > Aspergillus > Aspergillus udagawae. Next base: position 2,572,134 of record NW_025091267.1, on the reverse strand, counting down.
AAGCCATAAGGGGCTATTGCGAGCTTGCAGCATAAAAATATTCCTGGATGATTCAACCCTCTATACCCAGTTGTCCTTGACTTAACGTCTTAGACTTTTTTTCTTTTTTTCCTTTCCCCCCCCCTCTTTTGAAGACCACTTCCTCCAAAGATTGCGTACAACACTGCGCAGGTTTACGAGTTAGGGTACCGTTAATACGTGGAAGCCGCAGGCTGGTGACGTTCTCAACAACGATGTAATGAACGAATCTTTCGGTCTCATATATACTCAAAATTCAAGAAATAGAAACGAGCCATAAATTCAAGTCCCTTGTTTTGACCTCGACGTGACAGAAATTTGACGATATTCGCATTGGAATTTCAAATAGCTCTCTCCTAACAAACGGCAAAGTGGAAGCTGTCCATTTTCCACAATTTTGAAAGCACCCGAAGAAAGTACAAAGGATAGCATGGCTCGTTATTATTCTAAGAAGTAGCCGTCTCCATCAGCATGAAAAAGTACCAAAGGTCTACCCTGAAGTCAACTGTCTGATTCTCAGCAGATCCGACGTTTCGGTCCCATCGACGGGAGGGCCTCACCACCATTGTTGGAAGGTGGGATAGAAGATTAATTGCATGTAGTCAGCTTGTGTGAGATAACAGCAACAGTCGCGATCGGAGCTGCTCAATAGCCGACAAACAGTCCGAGCATTTTACCGGAGCTAGACTGAGGGAGAAAACAGTGCACATGATCGTGAGCAAGGTTGTCGCTTTGCTCTCCGAATCAGAACCGGACGATCCGCCCGTCCCGGATTGAACGATGCTTGAGAGGGCTGTGATCGCGTCCCGCGGCTACTGGTCTTGTTGTCAATTCACAAACCAATGGGTCTCGTGTGAATCACCCGCCCTGGCCGTAAGATGGAGTCTGCCCGATAGCACCGAAATGTGAAGCAGATCGACGATTGCTGGGACCAGAACTTGGGAAGCCCGCTCCGGAGGATAATGTACTAGCCAGGAACGCATCGTTGGCCCATGATGCATTTGCTAAGCCACTTGACATGGGCTGGCTTGGTACTCCGAGAGAAGGAGGGGAAGCCGCTCTTCCCAGAGGGCTTCTATCCCAGCCTGTTCCCGAAAGACCATGATAAGCTGCAGGAGTTGAAGAAGACATCCAAGGGGACATTGAGCTTGACCCGCCAAGAAGGTCGTGCATTGAGGTTTGTCCAACGAGGCTTTTCCGGAAGATGGGCTCGTTTGTGGTCATATCAGGGGATGCATGGTGAGGGTCTGGGCTTCTGGTGTCTGCTGTATTGGCTTGACCTGGATGTTGTCCCAAGCCTGGAGGCGTCCTTGGAGCCGAGGATCCACCAATGTCAGGTGACAGTCCGCTGCTCCAAATACTCGGAATACCGGGAAGGGTAGGACGAGAAGTGTAGGACTGGGACAGTGGAGCTGCTGACCCAGCTGTGGGGTTTGGCATTGAGAGCTGGAGGCCAGGAGGAGCAATCGGAGGATAGCGAACAGCGGCATCTGTCTCGCGAAGGCTCGAATTGAGGCCAGATTCGAAGAAATTGCTAGGTATTGATTGGTGATTGGTGTTTCGAGGGAAAGCCAGCTGGTCCGGAAGTGCGGGAGCGTTTTCGTACGTGTCCGACTCAACCAGTCGTTCGACCCCTTCGACAATGCGATGCATATTAGCGGACATTGAAGCAGAGGCAGATTGCGAACCGCCAAAAGTGCTCCTTGAATCCGCAACGTAATTTGCGTCCTTAGTGGCCTGCTGAACATCCTCTCGTTCAACGCTCGCCGTGGAGAGCGTGTTATGATGCCCGGAGGGGCTGGCGAAGAACTGGGAAGGAAGGCCCTCTTCTTTGTAGATAAAGGTCTTCTTATCCTCATCATCCACAAGGGCTATAGGAATTCTCTGAGATCGCAAACAGTATCAGTAAGTAATCGAATGATACAAAAGAACCAACAGGACACTTCGTACGTTGCTCACAACTAGATCAAGACCGTCAATCACGAATTCACGGATCCGGTACAGCATCTCAATGTTTGGATGACTTCTTTCGACTCCAACATCGGTCATTCGGGGCTTCTGCTGGCCAGTAGCACTCAAATAGCGACGGGACGCGGCGTCTTTGTCGAGCGGCGCAAACCCCAGAGTCTCCTCATCTTCTTCCAAGAGGTAGTCGATTTCCGGAAGATGAACAACGTCGAAAGTTGATGCGAGGAGGCTCAACGTATTGGCATAGATCTTCCAAAACTCCGTAATTTGAACAGCGAGAGGGGTATCCTTCTCTTCCTTATGTGCCACCAGTGAATGATTGACGATAAGGAGCCAAGAACTATAATGTCGTAGAGCAGGTAGTACGCGGCGCGCAACAGCGGTGACCTTGTCCGGTCCGCTCTTCGCGTCTTTGCTGAGCGAGTCTTCGACGGCAAACCTCTCCAGCTCTGCTAGAAGGATTTGGAGCAGCGTGAAAAATGTCTTAACGTTGATGCGCTGAAAAAATAGCCGTGAATTGGACACTGACTCTTCTGAATCCATCAACAACAATCTCAGTAAATGCGACGTGAGGGGCCTTACCATCGGGCTGCGTCCACGAGAAGTCCTCTGCTGCGATGTTAATGAGGCAGAACTTTTGAAGCGTCCCTTCAAGTGAGCGCTCCTTCAAGTCAACGGCTAGCTGGTTCAGAACTTCACTCTCAAGCTCATCATGCTCGGGAAAATCATTTCCTTTGTAGCATTGGGCGTGAAGATAAACGAACCAAGGGGCCAACGCTCGCCCCGGAATCCCTGCATCCTCGGGACGAATTAACTCTCTTTTACGCCAAGCATGGCGCACCTTTCTGAATTCTATCTCCAAATTACCCTTGGCAGATGGATGAGGCTCCTGGGCAGCTAGGGCTCGGTATAGGTGGTAAGTGGCCCGCAAGTGATTGCCGTCAGCGAGGGCTATTACTGCCAACTGGTTGTGCGATGCGCCTGAAGCAGGATAGATGGCTATAGCCAAGTCATAGTAGCCAATAGCGGGACCCCAATTGCGGTCCTTGCTCACCAGTTCGGTCTCGCGGTAACGCGACAGATCGCCAAGACGGATAAGTGTTGAATGGCATGATTGAAGGACACATGCACGGAGAGCGTCAGAAGCCTCGACTGGAGGCTGCGCCGATAAATCTAGGTAGGTAACAAGACTTGTCTCAATGAACGCCCTGGAAATTGACGGGGACGACGTTGCTCACTGTCAAAGTTGAACTTCCGCGCAACTTTTTCAAGCTCCGGGATACCTCCGAAGTGCGACGACAACTGCTGTATATATCCTCGATAAAATCTCTGGCTAGATTTGATAAAGTCAAGGTAATGCTTTTCGAGTTTGCGTCTTTCTACCGGCTTCTTCTTTGCATTCTCCTCGCGAAACTATGATACAAGCCACAATTAGTTAGTGGACCGCCTGCGCAATGTTATACAAAAAAAATTTGTGACACTCACGCGGGAGAGTAATTTGCGAAACCGGGTGTTAATTTTAACATGTGCATCCCAGAGTCGGGTTTCAACATCGATAGAGCGAGATGTTTCAAAGTCTTGGATTATGGCATTCTGACAAGCGGCGCGAAACCTGCGACGGACAGTCAGATCGATGTGTGCGCAAAGAAAACAAGCCAGCCTCAGTTTATGGACTCACTCGGAAAGGTAATGCGAGATTTCGGTAAACGTAGGCTCCTTCTCGGCAAGGCTCTTTAGAAGCTTCCCTTCGGCTTCAAGCGCAGTTCTATAGTGATGCGAATCAGACATGTGCCATTCTGTTGCATCGGAAAGTAAGTGAAGTACTAACTGCCACGCATTTTGAAACGCGGACGCCATGCTCAGGGTGGGCTTGATCGTGTTGTATCACTCCACCCTTGACTTCGCCCGTCAGATGGCTATGGCTGGCTGAGAGTCTGCGGGCGACGAAAGTAGTGAACGATCCATCAGTAGTATGGCGATTGGGCGCTAAAGAAGACGAATAGCCGGAATTGCAGAACAGTCTGCTGGGGTATCGGTCAGGAAGATGTGACGACAAAGTAAGCTGCGCGAAGATGGATGACGAGGGGTTGAGGCCACCGCTTATGGGAATGCAAATCCCATATCACGGCAACTTTTTGGATGCCCGTCTGCAAAAAAGAAATAATGAGGGATGGAGAGTGGAGTGGAGGAGTCGCAATAGGCACTGTTCCTGTGGCTTGCAGCGCATTGATTGGTCTGTGTCTCTGTGGCTGGTGTATTTATGCATGCATTGTTTAGCTGGTAAGTAATCGGCTTACATCCCTGTATGTAAGATACAGTTAATGCCATCATCCACAAGTTCATATCAACTAGAAGAATCAATCGGTCCCCTCATGTAGTTGTTATAGTAGTTCTTTTTTCACTCTCAATCTGAAAACATATACTCTAGGTAAACCACAACCAAGAGACCACAATGAAAGAATTTCTCGTTTCAACCAAGCGCAGCAAGCAATACCACTGAGCACTGCAGGAGTTCTCTCCCACCGTCCCAGTCTGCATCTCTCTCCACCAACCAGACGACACTATTGACCCTAGAAATTAAAAGGAGAACAGCCAACTCAGAGCCGGAAAGCCTTAAAACATGTCTAAACGCCCTCGCGTCTCAAGGGCCCCCTCACCGGGTCAATCACCTGAGACCTGGTCAAGGTCACCGTCCCCAGCATATTCAGCGCCATCTTGCGAACGTTCCAAGATACTCTTGCAAGACACGGACGAGCCTGCTGTCGAAGTGATGCATTGTTCACTTCCTCCCCATAGGGACGTCATTTTCTTCTCCTCCTATGAAGATTATGAAGTACACTATTTACAAACGCACGTCAACAGATGTTCAGAGTGTGGGAAGAATTTCCCTACAGATCGATTCCTGAATCTGCATATCGAGGAGAATCATGATCCACTCGTTGCTGCGAAGAGAGACAAGGGAGAGAAAACGGTTCGTCAGCCCTGTGAACATTGTTTTCTGAATCAATTACTGTGTTAACAAGGATCACGGCTAACGGGAGCCCCTGCGATGCAGTACAGTTGCTTCGTCGAGGATTGCGACAGGAAATGCTCTACGCCTCAAAAGCGACGGATGCACTTGATTGATAAACATATGTTCCCAAAGGTATTTTCCTTTTACGATCGCGATTTCTCATTGTAACTAATAACTAAGTCGCAGACGTACAATTTCTACATCGTCAACGACGGTATCGATAAGCAAATATCTATGCTGAGATCACCAAATACACACAGACGACGCATATCGGCTACCGCGCCATCACTGCAGGAAGGAAGGCTGAGAAACCGAAAGACATCCGAATCGCACTCACCTGCGGTCTCTCATGAAGTGTCCAAACAAAGCGTGCGACATGTAAGTCGGGAGGAAATGGAAATCACTCAACTAGAGGAGTCCTTGTCCGCGTTGCGATTTGTCCCGGCAAGTGTTAGTAGAAATCAGAGGAAAACCGGGAGTAAGCCTGACTAAATCCATGTAACAATACTTTATTCCACTGTTAGACTAATGCAAAAATACATCATGGAAACGACTCAGCATCTCAAGGTTGCGCAACACGGACATAAGTGTAATGAAGGCAAGCGAGAGTATACCAAATAGTCTTCTCCTCCCGTTAAAGACATACAAGTATGTTGACGACATTCTGACCGCTGGGACTGATAACGACAACACAAATCGACCGCTCGACGCAGCGAGAACGCCAGTATAGACGACACCTTTCGGATCTTCTCTCGTTCTCTGGAGCCTCCCCAATCCCCTTTTTAGCAGCAATGACAAGCTGCTCCGGGGCTATGGCCAGAAAAGACTGGAAAGCCACGACCGCATCTTCACCGTGTATGAGCATCCTGACTAATTTATACAAGACCCAAACCAGGTGGTGAAAGGAAAAAGTACCAAGAACAAAGGCCTCAAGCACAAAAATAGAAACATAATAGATGAGGGATTAATTCATAGACGCGGGTATATAGCAACATCACATATCATCCATGTCGATGAGACTGAAAGCATCAATGATTCACAGGCCAGTGAGCCGCGATGGAAATAACGATTCTGTTCACTTTGCAGTCAACAAGGTAGGGTACCCTAACAAGTTCGGAGAACAAATAGGGCGCTTGCAATGCTCCTTCTTCGCAGGGGAATGGGTTTCTTCAGCGGGCAGATCGTCTGTCGGAGTCTGGAAGGCTGCATGCGGACCGGTTCCAAAACGGACGGACAAACGTATTCCGGAAGTCATAGCTGATTTTCTAAGACATCAGCATAAGCATCCAAGCTTGACCCAACCAAATCAACTATCGCCCAACTTGTGTTTCCCTTGAAGGTCCTTGCCCAGACCCGAACAATAGCGACGCTTAGTTGTTTGGCCTTGTAAGGATTAGCCATAAATTCCATATCGGGCGCCCCTGGCGGGTCAACTGCCATGTCAGTCTCGTCCATCATGCTCTTGATCCACAAAAGTAATTTTCTTTCATGGTCTGACAACCTCTGCTCCGAGTGCGTAGCTGGTATTGAGAGTAGCCATCGGCTCAAGAGAAAAGCGCATTCCAAACTGCAAAGGGAATGCTGAATACTCCAGAAGAACGAATGGGTTCTCGCCACAAAGTCGATTCCGAGACGTACGGGGATGGACAGTGCATGGGCAGAATGCAGTAAGGCCATAATGAGACGTGGGCTCCTTGCTATGGGCGGGGACTCGCTTAAGGCCCTGGCAATCTGAACTGGGTCTTGAGTGATCAAACGACGGCAAGGGCCCAAGTCAACATGCAATCTGATGTAAGCGAGACCTAGAAGGGCAGTAGAGGTGAACGCAATCGGCCCTGCTGGATTCTGAGGATCAATGCTGGATTCTGGAGTGCGTTTCCATAATGCCTTCCAAGCGCTCAGAGAGTTGTCTAAAACAGCCAAGTCATCGGGTCTGAGACTTGTGCCTTGCATAGTGGGCGCAGATAGACACAGTTGACGCGCGAAAAAGATTTGCTGTATAATAGCGTGTATAAGGATATAGTTTCCGAGGGGCGAGATTGGTGCCGAAGAGTTCGAGATGCTCGACTTTAAGAACAGTTTGGCGAATGCCTCCTGGAAAGGAACATCCACCCCAGGCCGGGTGCGACTGAGCCGTCTCCACTGAGTCGCATTGCTCGCTTTCCAGACGTCGTGAGAGCATGGCATGTTTAATTTCAACTCCGCGTTCAGGATCAGAGGGGGGATGTTGTACATGATGGAGTGTAGATTGAAAAAGCAGTAGACGATGAGCTTTGTGCGTCTGTTGCCCTCTCTCCGTATCCACTCCTCCCAGCTGTTTGGGTCAGGACTGGTCGCTGGTTCGGAGAGTCCATGCTCTCGAACGAGCCTTGCCAACGTGCTTTGCAACGATAAAATTTCCCGAAGGAGTTCGGGATGTCTTTCCCAAGATGCAAAAACCGTGAGTAGCAAGAATGTGCGAATCACTTCCATATGAGCATCCGAATCATCTGATACATAGATTGAGGGATCGACAGGATGCGGCATAGACTGCTGCTGTTGCTGGAAGGGGCTACTAGCATGATTCGACATGGCCGACGAGCCGCGCGAGTTGTGGAATCCCGAACCGGGAGAATAAAAATTCCATGTCGGGCATGGCACTTGCTTGCTGTCTCTTCTTCGGAGGCGCTCGAGCAGTATTGTTTTTGCTGCGTGAAACAGGTCAATTCCTCGATTGTTTTCGAATCGATAATGCGACCCTGCTGCCGCTAGTGCGAGTGTCAGCTCAGGAGAGCATTTGGCAACCGAAAGTGTTGGGACATGAATAAAAGGAAGATGCTCATTCAGTCCGTTGATATAGCCAGCAAAGAAGCGAGACAGAGCGTGTCTTGATGGAGGTACAAAGCCCTTCGGGAGAATATAAGCAAACTCCTCAAGTTTGGAAACGAAGACCTGGCGGTCAGCGTTTGAGATATCCCATGCCGGACGTGGACCATCGTCGCCGAAACCTAGTCGATCATCCACTTCGTGGGATTCGGGTTGCAGTGAAGGTAAACGAGATCCAAAATTTGAGAACGACGGAGGATCGTCGGCCGAGCGCGGGTCATTCATGATTTCTGTACCTAGCCTGGACGTTTCACGAAGAGATGGCTTGGAGTCAATCGAGAGAGTAGTTGGCAGCATGGGTTCCTCGACAGTGGAAAACACTCCTGAGTCCCAGTCGGACGAGAGACCAACGCTTTCTAGAAAGACAGTGAAGTCCTGGACCGGATCACCTAAGTCAGTGAGATCAAGGATCGACGGTTCAAGCCCGTAATTTTCGGTGATTGGCCTGTCCGTGACATGAGGGATTGGCTGAGGAGGGCCGACGGTATGTGAAGGCTTTCGCATCGACTCAAGAGCTTCCTGTTGGCCTTCAAGAGCTACATGGCTGGCAGCATGAGACAGGAGATTCAGATCATATCCCCATGAGGGGTTGAAATGCGTTGTCTCTATTATCGGTGCTGGCTGGACATGGACCTCAGGCGGAGGCGGCGGGATCGGCTGTGGCTGGACTGGTATTGCATCTGCAAGCTCGAGCATTCGCGACTCATGATGGGCCGTCTGTATCATAGAGGATGGCGTCGAAGGCACCTCATGGTTACTGTGGTTTCGATGTTCTCGATTGGCCGCAGCCTCGGCGGGATGGACTAAGCGCTCATGTCGTACAAGTAGGTCGCTACAGAGTTTTCCCTCATATTGTTAGCGCCAGTCGAGACCTATGCAACGTAAGGTAACAGCCTACCTCCTTGCAAACGATTTGGAGCATATGTCACATGAGAACGGTTTTTCCTTCGTGTCTACGATAATGGATTAGCATTTCCGTTATTCCTCAGCGCACCCACAGGGCCAATTCCAGGGTTACTCAACGAGTGCGGAGATGTCGTTGGAGGTGCTCCAAGCGAGCGAAGGACCTGCTGCAATATTCGCAGGACAAAGACTTTCGATGTGGCGTGGCATTTTTCTTCTTCACTTTACCTTGAACAGTTCTCTCTTCCTCCATGGCGAATTGCCTTGGAATTGGAGCATATCCTCACAGATGAGCAACAGACGAGCGGGGAAGAAAAACTGTGGGGTCGAGGCATGAGGGGGGTTACTAGCTGTAAAGAACCAAAGGATAGTCAGTCACGTGAAGCCATAGTCCATCCGCACTGAGGGAATTTTTTCCAGAGCAGCACACGGCCACGCTGATAATAATGATATTGGTCGAATGTCGCATAGGTAGACATTCGGTCTCATTGATGGCATATATATTTATCTAACGCTCTGATAGAAGAATGTAGCTCATGTTCGTCCAACAAATTGTACTCCGTAGAGTTCTCCGTCCCTGACATGCAATTGATAAGGTATATACTCCATCCTACTTGCATATTTACACTCCGCCATCCCCACTGGTGCGGAGATAAAATGATTTACCCAATATCTAACCTTTCTTTCCTTCATGTAACTCTTGATGAGACTATCTCGATATTCGGGTGTCTAGTGTGAACGGAAGAGACGGGGAAAGGGATCACTAGTCACTACAGCAAGAACCTAACCATGGTATTACATGGAGAATGTGATGATGGCATTATAGCCCATTGGTTTGCTACTGCAGCTACTGATGGTGATGAGGAAACCCACATGGGTTTCCTTCCTCTTTATTTTAAGGACTGAATATACTACTGCACCATGTGGCCCTCAGCTGTAATCTATAAATTCGGCGTCACCAAAAGGCCCGGAGAACACTGAAAGTATCGATCCATATCGGGTTGGGAAAAATAAGACGAAATATATATTTGCATTGCATAGCACCCAACACCAACAATACCTACAGCACTTCGATATTCTCCGTCAGGAAGGTGTGTACGAGGCAGAGGATAATGAGTGAGTGAAATTAATTTATGAATGGTCCCTTCTCAATCGATAAGACAACCGTTACTTGGCCATGACTTCCGAACCATTCGCTACTCGGGAGGAACAGAAATATGCTAGGGCAAAGCACATCAATCCTTCTGCTTGTAAATTAGATAATACTACAATCATCATTACTTCTGGTTTGCAAAACTAGATCACTTATCTTTTCTCAAGAGAACCGTTAGATCCATGTGGAAGCCTATGTATATGAATACAGCTACTAAAGGGACAGCCTGGGTGAGGTAGGAACGCGCGACCCAATTTCTACATGTCAGCTTGAACAGGCTTGAGGGGATGCCAGGCCATTGAGTCGTGATTTCAATCGTTCTCAGGCCTGCACGCGGAAGAGCTGAAGTGCTTAGCTTTCAGCTGATATGGAAAGACACCACTCAAAGCGAGGCAGAGACACAGAATGAACGACCAACTGTGTGATTTGAGCTTCAAGCCTGGGTAAAGCCAGCATGAGAGGTTCAAACCAGCAGCGAATCTGAGTCAGGGATGCATATTGAATCCCAAGGTGACGGCGGAACCCATGGAGAGCTCTTAATGTGCCTGGAGATACGGGTCAAGACAGTTCGCCCAAGCTGGACTCTCAGCCACTAGATGAGAGCTTTATTTCGAGGCGAAAGGGCCCATGACTAGGACGAGACGATCTCATAGCTTTCTCCTACGATCTTGGAGAACGTGCGGATACAGTATACCACTGCTCATGCTCGCAGGCGAGACTGTGTTGGCCTGGTCCTGATGTTCTGGAACTCTGGTTTGCTCCATAGACAGCTCGTATGAAAATGCATGTGGGCCCAACAAAGTAAACTCCATCGTGTTGGAATACGGAACCCGAAGTATGAATGGACACAGTATTGGATGTATTGTTCGTCATTCCGAAAGATTGTAATGCAGATAGTATTCAGTCTGTCTCAGTCTGGGAAAAGTTTGAATATGGAGGAGCATAGTCCGCTGCTTTTATGAGGATCCCAGTCTTTCTAGGGGATATCTAGAAAGAGGGACATGACAAGGGAATACTGTGTAGATGGCCCCAACGAACTTAAGATCCATCCCAACCTACCAAATGGGAGTGATGGGCACTTGATGAATATGACGATCCGATGTCAAAATTACCTAGTGTTGAAGTGTGAACCCACCAACACTGATTCCGCAAGCTAAGAATAGCTCACTGAAATTGAATCAGTGAAGGCAATTATGGTGATAAGTATTGGGAAAGGGGATGGATTTAATGGAACGGAGGGGCTCTATTGTTTCAGACTGTCTGGCCCCTGACAAATCTCAGCAGCGCGGCGTGTTTGAGAAAATGATTAGATACTTCCGTTGCGTGTCGGAGGTATTGTCCCCGACCGATCGGGCCTCCACAGAGATACAGTTGTTGTCAGTGTCGCAGGAGGGGTGATCACTCAGCATTATATTATTATTACTTCTTTGCATGCTTATTGTTCATTTAATTATCCCTTGCGGACGAGCCAAAGAAGATAACATCTGAGTGTTTGATGTCCTTGTACTCCTACTGCTGGCGTCCTCTCTCCCTTCCCCGCGTCTCTCAGCTTCTGAGACTGCTATAGTGAAGCAGTTAAAGCCGGATCGTGAATTGGCTTAGCTCTTGCTTATCCAAAGCGTCAAGGTCAGATCAAAAGAATCAGGTATTCACGGAGGAGTTGTGTACACACAGTCATTACTTTCACTGTAAGCAGGCTAGTGATATTTTCGCTCCTTGTTATCCCTCTGGAGCTTAACCTTTCTTCTTTGCTGGCCACTCTTCGCTCTTCCTGCCAAGTGGGCTTTGTTTCTACTGGAAGGAACAAAAAAATGATCCTATAGACAGATTGACTGATCAGCGTCGTGATATAGAGAACTCTGGACCTCGCGCCGGTTGAAGTCAAACAGCTGTCAAAGTCGCACAGTCAGTCGGCCATATAGCTCTCGGGAAAACGCCGGTACTATGTTATGCCATTGAATCCGAGTGTATCCATAGGGCATAAGATCGCGCCAAAGCTCGATACAGTTGCGATACGGTCATTATAAAACAGCGTCCGCAAGATATACCAGCTATGTTAGCGTCGAAGATTCAATATTCGGCGCCTTTGGGCATGACAGGATCCCAGGCTACGGCACCAACATATCATATCGGACCATCGCACAAGTCGACAACGGGGACGTCTTCGCAGGACGGGATGCTGTTTACAAGCCCAACAGAGTCGGAGTTCTCCTTGAAGGATGGTCATGATGCCGTTCGGTGGGTGCCACCTAATCTGTCTTGGAGGTTTCCGCGGACGGCTGATTGCAACTTTTCCAGGTCGTGGGATGAGAAACAAGTGATCAACTGGTTGCACAGCATAAATTGCGGCCAGTATGAGTCTTTATTCAGAGGTACACATTGAGTAGCGGCATGGTACCCAGAATCTAATATGACGGAGTCACTGACGGTATCCAGCAAACAATTTCAACGGAGACAACCTTATTGAATGTGACCAGAAAATTCTTCAGGAAATGGGTATCAAGAAGGTCGGCGATCGAGTGCGGATTTTTGTAGCCATCAAAAAGCTCAGAAACAAGAGTGTCAACAATCTTAGACAAACAAACATGGTGAGTGAAGTAGTGTCACAGATGGAACCTCGGCTTACCCTGATGAAGAATCAACTCGCTGCACTTGAGGCCCCTACGTACGCTCCGACTTCAGACTCTCGACTCACCAACCTCCGCCAACGAAGTTCGAGCAATCGCCGTATGTCTCGCTTAGTCGACAATGGTTCACATGTCTACTCCACGGGAAAATCATCGTCACGCCCAGGGTCTCCGTTGAGAAATCAGCGGTATGCTGCGAACAGCCCAATGGAAACTGGTCGGAAAGAGGGTTATTTTGCTCATCCCTCCTCCGGCGGCTCGAATTCTGGCCGAAACCCAGGAACACCTAGCGACGGCGGCCATAGTCACAAAGGTGGCTTACATCTGAGGCAAAACCCTAGCATTGATGGTCTGACAATGGGTGCTTTGCCCGCAAATTCGCCTGTTATCAGGGTCATATACACTGGCGGACAGACCAAGGTGCTGGATATCAAGCATTGCAAGACCGCTGACGAGATTATACTGTGCGTCCTCAAGAAGCTGCAGCTACCCGAACACCAGTATCGCAACTATTGCTTCTACGTGCTCGACGGCTTGGAACCAGATCCCTCGAACTGTAGGCGACTTGCGGATCACGAACTCATGGAGATTTGCGAAGGGTCGAGCAGGTCCGAGCGCGGACGTCTCATTCTGCGGAAAATTCACGCTGGGGAACCAGATACTGATGAGCTCCGTCGTGCTTCTCAGCTTGCGCTGGATGAGAGCCAAATGACACACATGAATGCTCTGAGCAGTTCAAATGTGCGCAATCAGATTAAAATACAACAACTCACAGGTGAACCATGGCATCATATCAAACAACCATTGTCGCCTGCGTCTGCCCGGCACCCTCAGGGTCATACTGAGCATGACCCATCTCTCCAATTGAACACCGAACGCCCCTCTGTGGCCAAGTTGCGATCTTTCTTTGGGGCTCGCCCACCTAGCGAGATGATTATCCATGAACTTACGTCATATTTCCCCGGTCATCAGCGTGAGGATATTGAAAAGACCATGCGCATGTCGATTCGGAGATCCCAACGCCTCAGCCGGGCAGCAAGTCGCCTGAGCGTCCTCAGCAACACAAGCTATGCATCGAGCTTGAGGGATGCGCCCCCGATTCCGAGCATCGCTGACACCTGGCTCAATCCTGGGGCGCAACCTACACGAGCCTCGAGGCCGCTCTCGGTGTCCAGATTCAACCTTCCGCAAACATCATATAGAGATTCCATTGCCTCAAGCTCTCTTCAGCCTCTTCAGGAGGAGTCTCCCATTGAGCCGAATCGCAAATCATATGTTTCCTTCGATAGTGGATCGGATGATCCGAGTAACTCTCGCCAAAGCCTTCTTGATGAGAACGCGAGCGTTGCAGCGACAGATGGCGGATCTTTCAATGAGAGGTTGAGTGTCTTGGTGGCTGAAGATGGGGAAGAGGAGGACGATGGCCTTAACGAGTTCCTTTCAGGGAATAATTTTGCACCCAAGAACTGGATGAAGGGATCTCTGATTGGCGAGGGATCGTTTGGTAGTGTCTTCCTTGCTCTTCATGCGATTACTGGAGAGCTCATGGCTGTCAAACAAGTGGAAATACCTTCGGCGACCAAGGGTACTGAGTTTGACAAGCGGAAGAACAGCATGGTGACAGCACTTAAACATGAGATTGAGCTGTTGCAAGGCCTTCACCATCCAAATATCGTCCAGTATTTGGGCACCTCTGCGGACGACCAATACCTGAATATTTTCCTGGAGTACGTCCCGGGCGGCTCAATAGCCACGATGCTCAAACAATACAACACCTTCCAAGAGCCGCTGATTAAAAATTTCGTACGTCAAATTCTGGAAGGTCTTTCCTACCTCCATAGTCGAGACATCATCCACCGTGATATCAAGGGCGCCAACATTCTGGTGGATAACAAGGGCGGTATCAAAATTTCCGACTTTGGTATTTCCAAACGTGTTGAAGCCTCTACTCTTCTCGGTGCCCGAGCCAGCGGGAGCGGAGGTGGTCATCTTCATCGACCTTCTCTGCAGGGAAGCGTGTATTGGATGGCACCGGAAGTCGTGCGACAGACAGCCCACACAAAAAAGGCGGACATCTGGAGTTTGGGCTGCCTTGTCGTGGAGATGTTTATTGGGGCCCATCCTTTCCCTGATTGCAGTCAGTTGCAAGCTATTTTCGCCATTGGTAGCAACAGTGCGAGACCCCCGGCTCCCGAACACGCGAGCAAAGAAGCCATGGCCTTCTTGGACATGACCTTCCAAGTCGATTATGAGAAAAGACCCACCGCGGAGGAGTTGCTGCAGAGCCAGTTCTTGTCTGCACCGCTGGCGTGAGATGCAGCCCAATTTCAGACATGATTCAATAGCCCGTCGCCGCTCCTTGGATGATAGCGCGCTGCTCATGCTGTCCGCCACAAACATTAGACGTTTCCCAAGGTCCATTCCCTCTTCATTCCGAAGGCGTATCGAACTTTGCATCTTCCCTTTTATGAACTTGAATACCCCAGAGCCTTCCCGTCTTATTGTTCGCTTTCCTCTTTACCACTTCCTAAATGCAAGGCTATCACCTCAAAGGGCGTTTTGATATCCGGTAGAACTCTGATATTTCATTGATTGCATTTGTTGCTTTTCGTGTGCCATACATAAGCGGGCATCGCAGCTCTTGAATAGGATCAAAATATGACATCTAATGTCCGTGCTTTATGTTGCCTTGGGTACTAGATCACAAGAAGCTTAAAAGATCTTTCGCGTCTAATCACGGAATTTATGTTCTCGACGTGAAGGAGGCAGTCGCTCGTATATGAAGGGTTGCCACATGGCGCAGCAGTGCGAAAAATAATGTTCATGCATAAAAGTATGTTTTTTCAGCTCGCCAGGAAAACGTAAATTTATCACATGATTTCTATAATACAACTTGATTGCCAGTCAACATAAAATACAACATGAGCTAGCATATCGCTCAGAAGCCACCTGGTTCTTTGAGTCTGGCATGTTTGTCCCAGGTGACGAAACACATATAATCAGGTGGATAAAACTCGACGTCTAATCGACCATCTTTCCATAGAAGGGAATACCCATGGCGCTGAGAAGAAGACGGGCGTCCTTGTCGGTTCTGGCAGTTGTATGAATCGTGATGTGAGCACCAGGGATCATCTTTGGGGGGTACCTATTCGGAAAAAGTACGTTAGCCTGAGAGATACATGTAAGTTTGTTTGAAAAACCACATTTCGACTTACATGTCGTAGTTGACCTCGATTTCAGGGAAAAGAGCCACGTTCTCGGGCTCAAGACCGAACGTGATGTTTCCGCTGCTATCACCGCTGGTACCCTTGACACCTTCCCAGTCCTTGATTCTAGGCAGAACAACATCGACTAACTTTCCGAAGAAGTGGAGCATATCCTCACCGCGCAGTTCTGCTTTCACCGCGACGGTGTCTCTACCAGGCGCAATACCCCAAGTGGCAACACTGGCCTTTGATTTAAATGTCTGAACGCGGACATTGGAAATAGCCTGAACGGCCATACCAGCGACATGAAGCCAGGATGAGTTCTCCGTAGCAGCTTGCTTGACGTAGCTGTGGATGGTGATGCGCTCGAGCTGGGGAATGTTGTTGAAAGTGATGGGTTTGCGGAGCAGTCGTAGGACATCGCCGCCACGAGGCCCACGTAGCGGTCGGTTCTTGTGGTAAGGAGAGCTGTCGTCCCACTCACGGAGACGAGAACCTTTCGGTGGGGGTTTGAACCCGGGAGGGGTGTGAACGTAACAGAGGGTGAGAATGTCTGGAGAGATGGTCGATTCCCATGTCTGTGTTACTCTGGGAAGTGAAAAGGGGCCAGGAACAAAGAGTCGAGAAGAGGGATCTGATGGTGGAGGAGGTCTGTGAGGGTGTAGAGGGCCACGGTCGTATTTGGGTGAACGGAACTGATAACTACATTCTGGTTTTAGTATCAATGACCTCTTGAGCGAACGCAGCTTGAACTAGCAATGAAATAGAACAATAATGCTTACCGACTTCGAGGCAACTGTGTTTTACGCACCCTTGACCTCGCTACCGGATCAAATGACTTCACAATGTCGTCCGATACGCTGGCACTTAAAGAGCTTGACGACTCGAGGTCCCTAATTGGGGACTTCGACGATGCCTGATCTGAGGCATTGCGCCGCCAACAAATGCTCTGAAGGCGAGATGATGGTGCAAAGGCCCTTGGCAATGACCTTGCCAGGAACCTGGATGACTCGCTGGCAGCCATTGGGGTTTGAAGACGGGGTTGTTGATTCAGTCGATCAATATCGGATTTCCAAAAATTACTTCCGGCTTGGAGTCTCGGTAGGTCACGTGCAGGAACAGAGAAATTTGAGCCTGGACGATCTGGCATCCATGCAAGGCAACAAAGGTCACTCCGCATAACAAGAGGCTCCACATGTGATCAGCTTCATCACCCCGCCAAAAAGATAGCAAGCTAGATATACATTTTCTAGAGGTCTCCACTACTTCTGTTCCGGAATTATTCTCATGGCTTGTTCCTTGTTGCATTTTTAGCATCTTACGATTTATCTTATGTCATTTCTAGATCATCTCGATTTTGTCCTCTTTGTGACCCATGAACAATCAACATTACTGCTTCTAGTGCCGCAGAAGTCTTGTCAGAAGAGCTAAGCACCTGATATGCTCACTGACTCAACCAAAGAAATCATTCTTGCACTTGACAAGAATATTGGAGCCTGAGCTCACCTTTGTTGTTACTATACATACCCAGAGTCTTCCTCATGTCGCATCCTACTCGGTACTTTGGACAACGCACCTGTCTCCTTATCACCTGAAGACACTTATTGCCTCCCTTCGAATGCGCTTAGTGACATTTGCCCTAAGCCTTAAGATATGAGTGGCATTCATCGATTCCTTACCCGGCGCGAGCGAAATAGCAGGAATGCAAAACAGAATAAAGATGAGGTACGGTATGAGGGAGCAGCTTTCACCAGGGTCTATGAATGCTAATACGCCTAAGGCTTCGACGATATTAGCCCGTCCTCTTTTCCGCGGATTTTTCGCATCCGATCGCAGGCCGGAGCCAGACCAAGAAGAGCAGAAGAAGGTAAGGAGGAATTTGCCCTGGCTGTCCCCCGTGTGAGATGTTCACAACTTTCATAGCTAAAGATACTGGGGCGCCGCATCGCACAACTTGGCTATACTGGCTTGAAGGAAGAGCATTTTGAGTATGCGCTCCAGTCCGCTCAGGGGGACATTGAGAAAGCTTTTGATTTGCTCCTCATCTTGGAGGATTCGATTGAGGGTATAATCAGAGCGTACACTCCAAGTACGAAACTTCTTGGAGCAGTCAACCGACAGGGTGTTACCTGCTACCTAGACGCATTGCTGTTTGCGATGTTTGCTCGTCTAGATTGCTTCGAAGCGATCCTATACAAGTCGTTCAACGACGAACCTCGTCGCAAGCTCTCAATATTGCTAAGACTCTGGGTCAACATGCTGCGCTCAGGAAAACTGATTACAACAGACATTGTACGTATTGACCTTACTTACCTTTTGTTAATTCAAAAAGTACTGATATTATTGGGCTTAAAGACCAAGCATTTGCAGGATGCACTCGCTGAATGTGGCTGGGAAGATGCAGCTCAGCTTCGCCAGCAAGATACTTCAGAGGCTTTTACATTCATCACAGAAAAATTAGAGTTGCCTCTGCTCACGCTAAAGATGGATATCTATCACACTGGAAAGGAGGATGTGAGCAGCGACCACAAATTTGTCAATGAGAGATTGCTGGAGGTAGCGATTCCTGAGCCTGTCGATGGGAGGACAGTGACACTGGAGGACTGTTTGGAATCGTATTTCAACAATAGGATTGAGGTCAAACGCCACCTTGAGCGACGCAATACTGCCGGCTCAACCAGATCTTTCGATTCCACGTCCAAAGGCTTTACATCGCATGTCGAGACTGTTGAGGTCAACCCGTCTCCTACAACTTCTCCAACTCAGTTGAGTCCACTGCGGTCCGAGGACCCAGCGCCATTAACGCCGATAATAACCCAGTCAGAAGTAAGTGGCTCAAGCACGCCTCGAGGCGCCCACATTCGGCGGACCAGCATCGTCCAAGAAAGATTCGTACCCAGCTCAGAAGATGGAGCAAACGCTGACGGTGGCACTACCGCGAAGAGTCACTCCAGGAGAGGATCTTATAGAAAGGAAGTTATGATGCCTGCGTGGCAATTCTTCAGTCTGATACGTAGGTGCATTCGATCCCCAGCGTGTGGGAAAAGAAGGGATTCTGATTCCAACTCCTATAGCTTGGTACACAGATAACACCCCAACGAATGATGCCCAGGTCGCGGCGCATTTTTCGTCGAAGAGACCAATACTGGGAATGTGCTTAAAACGTTATTCCATGCTTCCGAATGGGAAAGCTGTCAGACTGAGCACATACGTCGATATACCCACGGAAATTGGGCTTCCCCACTTCATTCAAGATGACAATATGGACGCAGACGGCCCCATTTATGGAAACTTCAAGCTGTCTTTGCAAGCGTTGGTTTGCCATCGAGGTAACTCAGTCGATTCAGGTCATTACATCGCTATCGTCAGAGGCACTAGTGCTGGCGCACCTCCTGCCAGCTCTCACGGATCGGAGCCTTCCCCAGACGCTCCTAGATACTGGATGCGCTTCGATGACCTGGCAGAGGAACGCGTTACCCTCGTCGACATTGAGCAGGCGCTGAAACTCGAGTCTCCATATCTCCTGTTCTATCAGATACTGCCTATCAATGAGGATGCGGCCGAAGCAAATTTTGCCACTAACGCTCCTTCCTCCGTTACATCGGAAGATTTTGGTGAACTTGATGCCGCGGGGATTGTGCGGAAGCTCCAGACATTGTCGACAGATAATACTGATTTTGAACTTACATCGGGATATGTTTCTGGCCGGCCAAGCGTCGAAATTACCACACCAGAGGACCCTGTAATCGGATTGACGGATGCGACTGGAAGGCAACAAAGCGTAGCCTTTTCGAATCCCGGCGATTCAACCAATAATCTCCAAGTGCATCCTGTCTCTTCGAAGTCGCCACGGATCCTGCCAAGGGACTTGGAAGACAAAAATTCCTTTTCATACTCCAGACGCGAGTCCAGATCAGCCAGAAGTAAGCCTACCAGTCGTGCCGGGAGTCAAACTAGCGAAAACAGGATTAGTGCAACATTCTCTCGCTTCACGTCCCGGCGCAGCAAAGAAAAGTTCACCAGCGACGGCTCTGCGGAAGACGACGTCGACGACTTTGCTGTGGACAATGACCTGGCCGGTCAAACTGGAGAGATGTCCGAGCGAATCAGTAGGGAGAGGAAGGAAAAGAGCCCCCGACGCTCCAAGGATCACGAGCGTTCTAAAGGCAAAGCGAAGGATCGGTCGCGAGAAAGATTTGGAAGAAAGCTGGAGCGGGAGTGCATAGTTATGTAACACTGTTTCATTCATTGCATCTACTCTTTGCTACTAATTTTGCTTGGAACCCTAGGGGAAAGGCACTTGATACCCAACCATGATTTACGATGCCTGTCTTAGCGAGAGCGCATTCGCTATTCTGTTTTATCTTCCTGTATGTCCATAGAGCACATGCCACACTAATCGAGATAGATGAAGAAGGAGATGCATTAAGAGACGTTCGAAACAAAAACTCACTTGAAAGAGATGTAGTTCATGGATTTTCTTGTACAGAGCCGTAAAGCATATATATTTCTGCCTGAGGCACCAGGAACTCCGCCTTCGTCAAGCTCCCCCCAATCTAGGTGATCATTCATTTATGACCAGATGATCAAGGATCAACATCAACTAATCAGTGCTCCTCCTTACCTGCCAGGCTCGTCGAGGCCTCGCTATGATTTAAAAGTCTTCCTTCTCTTTTCATAAACGGCGCATCATGGCGCTGAATGCATCCAGCGGTTATGTTGCTCCCAGCAACTTGACCGAAGCTCCGGATGCCTCACTCTCCATGTTTGATGTCCGACGTGTTCAGCTGAAGTTCCCATTAGCTGCGGATTTTGTCGCCGCACAAGTTGCTAACAATGTGCTCATTCTGGCCTTATCGACAAATCGCATCCTCCGTATAGACCTAGATACTCCCGAAGACATTGACGGTAACTGGAACCCTCTCAGATCATGCGCTCTCCCGCTGTCCTCGTAGCAATGCTAAGGCGTGTTGAACTAGATATTGACCTCCCAAAGAAGTCCTCGGAGATCGGAGTGATTCGTCGAATGTTTCTTGACCCCTCTGCATCCCATTTGATCATTACTACGACTCTTGGCGAGAACTACTATCTCCATACTCAGTCCAGACACCCCAAGTCACTGTCGCGTTTAAAGAACGTTTCGATCGAAAGTGTTGCCTGGAACCCGTCGCTACCAACGGCTTCGACAAGGGAGATCCTGTTAGGCACTACAGATGGTCAGATTTGGGAGACCTACATAGAGCCGTCCACGGAGTTCTATCGGCGCGAGGAAAAGTACGCCCACTCAGTTTACAAACTTTCGGAGGGGTCACCTGTGACTGGAGTTTGGACGGAACTGGTTCCTACAACGCCCGAGCAGAGACGAGTGCTGATCGCGACACATGGCAAGCTACTATATTTTCAGGGGCGGGCAGGGAGGCAAGGCAGTCAAGGTATATATGCTGAGCTCTTTCAACGGGAGGTACCAGTGGCGCACGAGATTCAGAAACCATCTGGTGCCGCGCCGTCGATGCTGGTGATCTCCGCCACCGCGGTTGATGGGCATAATGCGGATAGTTACGCCGAGAAAGAGTTCGCCTGGCTCAGTTCGCAAGGCATCTACCATGGTCAATTGCCTTATGCTTCAGGAAAAGCGGAAGGGCCCTTTGAAGGCGCCAGGATGCTACCGCGTTCCATGTTTCCTGCGACGGAGTCAGCTCGTGGAGGCAAGAAACTAATCCAAGATCCTATCACCGCTATGACACTGTCACAGTGGCACATTCTAGCTCTTGTCGAAGGGAAAATCGTTGCCGTCAACCGCATGAGCGATGAAATCATCTATGAGCAAGCAGTACTCGAGCCTGGACAGAGTACGTTAGGGCTTCTGACAGACTCTATGCAGCATACATATTGGCTGTTTACCAGCAAGGAAATCTTCGAAATTGTTGCCGAGGACGAGGACCGGGATGTGTGGAAAGTCTTCCTGCAGAAGCAGATGTTTGACCAGGCACTTGAATACGCTCGTGGTAGCGCGCAGAAGGATGCTGTGGCTACTGCTTCTGGCGACTTTCTAGCCAGCAAGGGCCGTTACCTAGAAGCGGCCAAGGTTTGGGGTAAGAGTAGCAAGGGGTTTGAGGAGGTCTGCCTGACTCTGATCAATCGTAACGAGCATGACGCTTTGCGGAAATATCTCCTTACTCAATTATCGACATACAAGAAGTCATCTACCATGCAAAGAATTATGGTTGCGAGCTGGCTGATAGAGGTTTTCATGTCGAAGTTGAACGCTCTTGACGATAACATAGCCACCAAAGCTGAGTTAGCTGAGGGAGCTAGCACCGAGGATATCAAAGATGAGCTGAGCAATGTTCGGGCCGAGTTCCAGGAGTTTGTGAACAAGTACAAGGCCGACTTGGACAAGAAGACTGCGTACGACATTATCAGTAGCCATGGCCGAGAAGAGGAACTGCTCTTTTTTGCGACGGCGACTAATGACTACAATTACGTCCTGTCTTATTGGATACAACGCGAAAAGTGGTCCGAAGCACTTAATGTCCTACAAAAACAGACGGATCCCGACGTCTTCTATAAGTATAGCAGCGTGCTGATGACCCATGCCGCGACTGGTTTAGTGGATATCCTGATGCGGCAGACTAACCTGGAGCCGGAGAGACTTATCCCTGCGCTTCTCAATTATAATAAGACTGTGAACGTCCCTCTCAGCCAGAATCAGGCCGTGCGATACCTCAACTTTATCGTTGTCAACCATCCCAAGCCATCGGCTGCAGTACATAACACATTAATCTCAATCCACGCCTCGAGCCCTTCACCTTCGGAAGCGGGCCTTCTCACTTACCTTCAATCTCAGCCGTCTTCGCCCCCTCCCTACGATGCCGACTTTGCGCTGCGGTTATGCATTCAACACGAACGTGTGCAATCATGCATCCATATATATAGTGCGATGGGGCAGTATCTTCAGGCCGTTGAGCTGGCTCTGCAGCATGAAGATATTGAACTAGCCGCGATCGTTGCCGATAGACCAGAAGGAAATGACAAGCTTCGCAAGAAACTGTGGTTGCTTGTAGCGGAGAAGAAGATCCGGCAGCCAGGCACCGGAATCAAAGACGCCATCGAGTTTCTGCGTCGATGCGAGCTTTTGCGCATCGAGGATTTGATTCCGTTCTTTCCTGACTTTGTCGTCATTGACGACTTCAAAGACGAGATTTGCAGTGCTCTGGAGGACTACTCGCGGCACATTGATGCACTGCGCCAGGAGATGGACAATTCGGCTCAGACTGCACGACAGATCCGATCAGAGATTGCGTCGTTGGATATGCGTTATGCAATTGTGGAGCCGGGGGAGAAATGCTGGACTTGCTCCTTACCGCTGCTTAGCCGCCAGTTCTTCGTCTTCCCGTGCCAACATGCATTCCACAGCGACTGTTTGGGCAAGGAAGTCCTCGAAGGCGCAGGCGGGAAGAAGAAGTACATCCGTGATCTGCAAGGGCAGCTGAACAACGCCGATATATCATCTTCTCGAAGGGAGGAGATAGTAAAGGAGTTAGACGGGCTGGTTGCTGAGGCATGGTACGTTTTTGTTCTTTGCTTTTCTTGACCAAATGCGACAAGACCCAACTAATTCCGCCGACAGTATCCTCTGCGGTGACCATGCGATCAAGCAAATTGACAAACCATTCATCACTGGTGCCGACGTCGATGAATGGGCTTTGTGATTATCTCGAGACTACCTGAGATTCGAGGCCTCTGACCTATTGTTTTCTTTTCTTGTATTTTTCTTCCCTAGCGCATGCCGATTGATTCCCCTTTGGTTGCATACTCTTGGATTGAGCGTTCAGCATGATGTATAGTTAAGGGAAGGATTCATCTGTATTTGAGACAGTGTATCTATAAATGCGTAAATGGATCAAAGAAGACGTATCACGTGGCCTATTACGTGCTCGCCGTCGCGAAACAACGATTATGTCTGTCTGGCACATTCATGGACCAGAACGACCGTCAAGGCCCAATTAGTCTAGGGCAGAACTATCATACAAGCGTTAGGATATCTCAAACAAAGCGTAACAAGACAAGACAGAACACGCGATTCCGCCCCAGAAGCATCAATCGTGACAGAAGCCATATACGTGCATATGCATACAAAGTACTCATCGTAACAATCGCAAGAGTTCCAGATCTTTCGCGACGGCGGGACTAAACGGCGCGCAGTCCTCCAGGAACCGCAGCATCTCGTCGGTCCACCGTTCCCAGCCGACGGGGAGGGTCTTGCGGACGCGCGGATCAGGGTGATGGGAGATACAGTAGAAGAGGAGGACTTGACCGAAGAACCTGATGACGGTGCGTCAGTATGTGCAGCTGCAGTGCAGGTCATGACAAGACAAGACGAGGCAGGGGAGTGGGTAAGCTTACTGGGAACAGAAAGCGAACTTGATCGGGATGCAGCTCTTCATTTTGCGGAAGATGCCCCCGACCGGGGGCCAGTCCATTGCGTGGCGGAGGCCGTTGCGCATTTGCTCAAGGTCGTGGTCTGTGATGTGTTGCGGGATCCGAAGCGCTTTGTACAGGTACGGCCGGCCGATGTGGAAATTGGCGATCATGTAGCGGCCGCGTAGCATCGCCTCTGTGACTGCTATGGCAGGCGATAGGGGCCGGTTATGATCGATGGGGAGAGGGGAGATCGGGGCCGGGGGAGGGTTCGGGTCCATAGGGGTGCTGGGTTGAGGGTCAGAGAATTGCAGCGCGGGAGGGAGATTGATGCGCCATTGCTCGAGTTGGTGGCGAAGTTCGGCGTTGACGGCCGGGAGGGGGAAGGTTCCTGAATCGGCTGAGGATGGTGTTAGAGGCCTCGGGCAGCGCAGGAGGAACAGGGTCAGAGGCGAAGACTTACAGTAGAAGTACAGTGAATGGCGGATCCGGGTAAGGATGATACGGTGGGCGACCTGCGCGAGGAAATGGTACTGGAAGAAGGATTCGTCTATCTCTTGTGTAGGGGAAGAGAAGCGAGCTGGCACGAAGCCGACGGATTCGAAGCCAATAAATTTAGGGATAGGGACGAGTTCCTCGAGACGTAAAAGTCCACTGGGCGGAAGATGCAGTTCCTGTACAAGGATGGTCTCGTTCATGAGAGTGTTCCAGTATACCCGTGATTTCATGTCTCCTTCCCACTCGTCGAAATTGACATCATGGCTTCGATTGTTAGTGGCTGAAAGCATTGCATGCCCGGAAGGGAAGTCAAAGGACTTACTTGGTTAGCATTGATAAACAGCACGTAGCAGCGCGGTGAATCATGGCCCAGGAATCCATGGGACGAAGGATCTGGCTGTAGTATACACTTCGATATCAGGTCAGCAGGCGCTCGTTTGGGGAGAAATGAAGCACTTACGAGGACAAGAGGTAAAATTGACAGCTCTGGATGTCATTGTCGCACATCAGGAAGCCAATCCGTCTCCGAGCTTCATTGAAGAACCGTAAGCCTGGCGGCTCCTCTTGGATGACCCCCATCCACTCCGGCGGTTCAAAGCGACTGCTTCGAGTTCCTGGCAAAGGATAGTTTCCTTCCTGATGGCTCAGGACAGCCAGACAGCCCAAGGCCATCACATTCAGAACCAGGCAGGTTTCAATGGTGTAGCCGAACCCGCTCTCAATCGCCGCACCCAGTGTGAAAGCGAAATAGAAGGCCTTGTCCATGATCGGCGTGAACAGATTGAAAGTAGCAAAAAATGCGTCCGAAAGTCCCTTGATCATAGCAAGGGGCAGTGCTTCCAGCCAGTCCTCTCCGGCCTGCGGGGGATACGGATATGTATACATAGACAGATGGGGACGCTTCATCTCCAGGTCAATCACATAATTCCTCCCCAGTCGTTCATGGGCTTCGAGAAGTCTCTGGGGCAAGATCTCTCGAGCTCCAGGCCAGAGGATCACGCCATGTTGACTGAAAGAGATCGATACATGGCCATTGGAGTCTTTTGTATTGGACCGTTCATCAAACACAAAGTCATCCGGCTCCCCCATTTCGGGGGTGAGATGCTGCGACTGCGAGTTTGACAAGGCGGCATGCTTGTCACTGGCGCGGCCACTCTGTCTCGGGGTAGCTGCATCTCTCAGGCCCTCAAGTGCATTAAGCATCTGTTGATGGAGAGGCTGCATGTCATCACGAACAGCCGACGAGATGTTCTCGAGCTTTGTCTCCAAGCGATGGAGAGTGCTCATGATCAGACTAAGTGACTGATCTCGTCTGAAAAGAATGTCAGCGACAAGAAGCCCCCGCCAGGCGCTGTCATCCCTCGGGACTTACTTGGACGATTTGCGCTCATTGTAGACGCACTCCAGGCCGAGCGACTTGCACAGTCCACATTTTGGGCGCGATTCATCGCACCTGGTCTTTTTCAGGCGGCAAGTCTCACATGCCTATACTTATGTCAACGATGGACCTGATGGCATTACAAGGCGAAAAACTTACTACAGTGGCGATGAAGTTCCTAGGCTTCTTGACGGATCCGCCCAAAGATTGGGGTGGTTCTGGTGACAGGAGATCATTGATGGGCAACAGGCCATTGGGACTGTTATCGATAGGCTCTGGTGGTGAGCCACCGTGGAACAATGACTCCTCGTACGGACGCTTGCTCATATTGCATGGTTGGCAAGTCGACGATCACTTTTTACTTGAGGATCACTGATACATCATTTAACAATCTATCCGGTAGGCGCCCGTATTAGTTGATGATGATAAAATCCTTTAGGTACTCTCTATGGGATAAGATATCAGTCATCGCCATCCCGAAGCGGAAGAGTCTTTTCTCTCCGTCTCGGCGGTGGGTGCGGCCGAAGCCGACGAGCCAATCACATCAGCCAATTCTACGGAGTACATCGTCTCATTTGCTCTCTCTCCCTGGATTACTGATATCAGATAAGTATTTCAGCTTTGTGGAAAGTCTTTAGAGTATTGCGTGAACCGATTTTTGTGGATGAGTGGAACAAGCATCCGCTGCTACTGATACACTACATACATCTGGGACATCAGGACTGAAGATTCATCACCAAGTCATCGAGCTCACTGAAAAGCAGGCGAGAATTCCCATAAGTGAAATTTAAAGCCAGGTTGCAATCAAAAAGATACTCTGATAGAAGATGTCAGATGGAATGATTGCAGTCACACCTCCGCAATGTCGATGAGAAACACGCAAGATATGTCACAATCCCACTTTCCAATGAGACAATACTTGCGTAGATAGCAAAGATTACATAGCCGAGCCAGAATGAGACATTGTCAAACAAAGATGAGATCAGGTGGAATGTTGTTGAGGGGATACTGGCAGTTGGTGGATAATGGATCGTGAGGGTAGTGACATAGGCATATTCCTGCGTGCCTATGCAAGAGGTTATTCCTGAAGCTGACTCGAGAACCGTTTGCTGACGGCAAACACGCTGCTTATTGTGTAACAGCCACGGAAGCTCATGAACAGTACTGCGTAGACTGCCAGTCCCTCATGAAGAGGGCTATGGAGACCGTAGAACGGTCTCATATTTTTATCTATTGCTTGTCACTGGGCGGAATGTTACACCAGAATATGCCATCATTCTTCAGCAAGCGCAGGAGAGTACGTAGTCGACTCGTCAGACGAGGATCAAGGGTGGATCAACATGGGAGCATCAGTGGGATAAGTCTCATGTAGGGTGGCTATCTGGTGATTGTACTCCGCACAGAAAGGGGAGTATTCGTGATGCATCCTGGATGTGCCTTGTAGATCAGTCTGATAAAATGTAGTCAGCACAATAATCAACAAGTGCAAAGATGCGGAGGCCACTCAATGACTCAATCTAGAAGAAATGCGCGATTCATTGTTCTTTACGATGCATGATAATTATCAACGTCAATCTGGAGAGCTGCTAATGCGCTGATCTTCTTTTTACGTAGTTTTCAGGAGCAATTCAGGAGTAAGTCCCAATCACCCGAACTACATCGCTCTCGCTCTGACAGTGGGCTGGCCGTAACCCATGTCCTCGTGAACTGCTGTAACCTCACGCCAGTAAGGTACATCAATCCTTAACGACCACTCTACAATAAATACTGTTCATAGCTGTATTCAAGTATTTGGACACTTTACAGGTGACATTTGGGAGGTTTCAGAACTATGAGAGGTGAAACAGAAGAACTAGGAAGACGTTGCCTTTCTGGACTCACACAGCCGGGGGTAGCTAGATTAGGCGCTCACCGGCTCAACCATGCCATTACCTATATTACATTCTGTTTAGGGGAAATCGTAGACATCATACAAGCAAGACATGTCTAATTTTTCGTCACTTTGACTCCATCCTTCGCAAAGCTGGTCTTGTTAAACGAACACCAGTGCTCTTCACTCGTTGTCTCGCTGCTTCAGCATCTAGCCCTCCCTTCAATCCCGTTTGAACTATATCCGAACATTCAGAGTCCCAGTATGAGGAATTTTACCGTTAGTGAAGCGGGAGATGCTTGTGGGACGAGGACATCCAGCTCCGCTATCGATACAAACAGTTCAATGTGTCTGAATTCAGGGCTACTGCTACAACAAGCGTCGGTACAAAGGCCTGCGTATATATGACGACTCGATAAGTCTTCCGAATTGTTATGGATAATAACTTGGCGGTGATTGCACGTATACCGTATCCTAACGTTGGACGTTCGTGCAAGAAAACTGCGTCGCAAGTTGCGACCATGGACTTTGTAAGTCATCTTCCCCTGAGAATGAGGAACAGAAGCGTACCTCTGACCCTTCGCAGGCAAGTCTATCCTTGAAATACCTGTCCCAAAAGTCTTAGCTTGGAGTTGAAAAGCAGATAACCCTGTGGGATCCGAATATATACTTATGGAGGAAGCTACTGGGAGGCAACTTGGCGGGATCTGGGATGATCTGAAGCTTACCGATAAGTTGAAGACTGTGGAGGAGATTGTTGCTATTGAAAGAAGCCCCTATCTCTATCGTTTACGCGGTATGTCAAGACCATTTCAGATGATGGCCTTCTAAGTCTGGCAGAGAAAATCTACTTATAGAAGTCTCTACTTCGTGGATGACGCGTTTCTAGGGTACGAAAAAGCTGAAATCGCGAGTGATGCACCTCAATCACAGAGGAAGGAAGTCGAGAGTCATTTTGTGACAGGACCACTGTCCAATAACGACTTCTGGGACAAAGAACAGGCATCTTGGGGAGTCGATCGTGGCCCCTGAGAGCTACTAGATATCCGCCCGTGATGTTATCTTTTCTAAAACATGTTCACAGGGAAGTGCCATGAAGATTATCTCAAGGTAATAGCCCGGCGAGAGATTGCCTGGATTAGTCGTTATGCGACAGCAACGACTCGAAAACCACGACATGACATGTTTGTAGTTGCAGACTCGCGAGTCGCCCCGATTCCCATAACGAGCTTTACAACAAGTTTCTGGATGTTTCCGACTATCTTCTGCCGAACAATAAAGAGCTGAACAAGTCTACCATTTGGCACTGGGATACTCATGCTCTGAATCTATTTGTTGAGGGGAACAAGGTTACAGGATTTGTAGGCTGGCAGGATATTTGGGCTGGTCCTCTCTTCCTCCAAGCTCGACGTCCGAAATGAGTAGCTTACAATGGAAAAACCAAAGCTGGAATTTACCGAGTAACTACAAGGCTATCGAAGATAAGACGAGCGAGCTCTGATCCGGCTCAAGTGGAAAATCTAATGTATTCTGGGCATATGCATCGACACAAAGAGGACAGACCCAGTCCTCCACGAGATTTTGACTTACCTCACGGGCGTACAAGAAAAGATGCAGTAGTACTTTCTACAAACTCTTGGGATGACGATATTCTACCCTTCAAACGGTGCCTTATCCGTGGTGCGAGGTATGTTCTAGGTATACTTTAGATGCAATGTGACCAACTGATATACGAACCGCAGCCATTGGGATGAGAAGACCAACGAGGTGCTTGTCCGATAAAGTTCACTGATGAGGAGCTGAAAACACACTATCGAGAGGGCGAAGGTTGGAATGAGCAAGCAGACTTTTGGGACGCACTGCGAGGGTTTGTGGACCGGGATGGGTGGACTTAGAATCAGGATTACGAACGTGCTTTTGAAACCTTCGTTCAACTTAGAGAGCTTGCATTACAAGATCTAGAGGAGATGAGCGATTTCATTTTGAAAAGCAGACATGGTGGGCTGCGAGAAATATCTCTGGATAGATCACGCCTTACCATCCACTTGAATCGATATTCTATTGCACCTGATCCACTTATGGCCTACTTGCCACGGGATGTCCTTGAGAAGATCCTATGTTAGCATTTTAGACTCAATGGCGAAGTTGTCTTCCAGTCTCAAAAAAAGCTCAAGGTGAAGAGCAATAGATGGACCCCTGATTCTTGAAACCGGGGAAACACAGCCACTGAGCCAACCATACTCTCTGCATATTCTCCGCGCTCTGGAAATGCGGTGGCACCGTGGCAGGGATTGGCAAGACAGCACTTGATAAAGAGCGGTTTCCCTCTTACAGCAGGCCTCAACTCTCTAGGAGTATAATTCGGTCTGCTGAGACTCTCGAGTCAAGAGGCCAGTGCCAGAAATCCAGAAAATTTCCCAAAGAACGGGGAATAGATCCCACTAGATAGACAATGGATGCTCGGTCGTCTGCACACCTTCTGGCAATGATCCTAATTAACTTTGGAAGATTGCAGGTGATGTATGTCCGGGTTTACGTATTACCCCATATGGAGATAGAGTGCTGTATGAAAGTAAGGACAGTTACCTACCATAGGTTTGGACCTCTTTTGGACAAATCACATCATTGAGAGGTTAATCGCATTTTGACATTGCCCCATAATTGCCGCTGATGATAGGACCGAGGAGTTCCCATATTGACTGGGCGACCCGAAGATCGTGCGGGGTAATCGACAGACCAGTAGTATTTGCAACGGCAGGTTGCTAGATCGCTCTCATTTTTGAGGTTGCTAGTGCAGAAAAGAAGGCTGGTATCATGATTATTGGAGATCCTCTTCCGCCACATGGGGGAAAATTTTTGATCATGCGACTTCGTAATCGTCAGAATGTGGGAATCCCTCTGTTACCTCTTGCGCTATGGACATGCTGCTCAACGATCAGTCAGAATCATGCAATCATGTCCACGAATATTCTGGTAGGGAAGGGAAGGTAGACACGCGACCCGAAGATAGTCAGCGTAATTCCATATATTTTGTTTTGCATGGTTGACCAGAAGTATCGCTGATCTGAAGGACGGAAACTGTGTCCTCTCTGCCTGCATTCGCTATCCTTGCTGCTATCCTCAATTACGTCCAGGACGCACTCGGTACAAAATACTTGCACAAGGTATCTATGTAGGGTAGATCCATGCATTGGGGAATGTTCTGTCCCACCAGAGCAGCCAACCATACTTGCCCGTAAGTGTTTACAATTATCCAGAAGCGACTTGACTAGGAGCCTATGTGGGCTACCTTACACAAGGGAAATAACCCCTATGCAGTCAGAGAAAGAGGTCTCCACAGCCCACGGATGGGTGCTGAATTGGCTCTATCCCACCTTATTCTTGGTCAATGCCCGGCCGCACTGCTAATGGACATAATGGAATGGATTAGCACTCGTAAACATACGTATCTAAACGCAATGGCTGAAGCTGCTGTGGTGAATAGCCGTCCATCATTCCAGCCATGCATGCAAAATCCGCCAAACCTAACGGTCAATACGAGGAGCTGAATAGGCAAGAGGATGTGCTCAACCGAAGAATTAGTGTAGACATGGACGATAGGTCGGACTACTTCTCTGGTTGGTTTCAACTGGCGTTTACCTTGGAAGTTGAATGCGAAGTGATCCAACACGGACGCCTTGATCAACCGACGGCAACTGAAAGTGCCAGATGCCGAGTATGGCGAAGCAGGAGCGCCATGATTGTCAACTCCCAGCCAATATTTTGAGGAACAGTCCAGTACCATTGCGACAAGCATAGACGAGGAAAGTCTCCGGCCATCTCTGAAAACCCTAGCAAAGACGCATGCCTTTGGGGGAGAGGCCACCAAGGTATCAAAATACCTTCCTAGAAGGAATCTTCAATGAACGACTTGGTGCCACCAGAGTCGACAATCAACTAGAGGCAAGCATCAAGCTCATATTGCCCAATTGGGATTGATTATAATGACTTGAGAAGGTTGCCGGATCCGTAGGGAAGCATAGAAAGTGATAGAAAGTCATAGAATCACAAGAGTGCCGTCAGCCAACAGATAAGAGATCTCTTTTTGTAGTGGCAGGGAAACAGACCACGAGAAGATGGCGTGGTGCGTTTTGTATGGTTGAGAGGGAAGGAGCTTATCGCGTGATGTCAGCTAGAGCGGTTGATCAAGATGATGTCCGCAATTGGAACCATGGTGATCGGGAAGGTAAACTGAAGTAGCTACCGAGTTGGACTAGACAAAGTCTCCTCAACAGTTCAGAAGGTACTGTGTACCTGCTTATCAGGAGGTATATGTCATGCTCTCCATGATTCGTATGCACCCTGACCAATCTTCCAGTCTGCTGTACTTGTGAGTCGGTCTCAGGGCAACAGCAGCAAGCGCATCAGAAACACGCAACGCCAACTGCAAGGTCAAAAAAGTCTACACTTTACTCCGTAGAGACACATGCATACAGAAAGGAAGCGGTCAAGCTTGGGCTAACGTAGGGTGCAGCTCAAGGGCCTATTCCCGCTCTCTCACCGCCGAGATTGTGCACTTTGATGGAAAGTCAGTCCGTCCATTCCTCTGCCAGCTGTTGCCAGGCATGCGCATCCAGCATGCATGCCAGCCACGGCCAAGCCGTTTTCTAGGTCCTTTCCTTGACGGCGAGTCGAGATTGTTGTCTTCACAGTGACAGGAGCGGCAGCCAGTCGAATATTATGATTAACTGACCATGCATTGTTCATTCCTCTCTCCTGATGAATGTGTCAAGTGTCACCCCGCCCGCTGCTGTGGAAATCTGATACATTGGTTTCTAGGTGTAATTGCTTTTTGGAAAACCCCCGCAAATTGATACAATTCCATGATTGCATGGATTGTGTTTGAGAATCCCGCGCGCCAAAGGCTGTTCAACGTTGATTGCGCAGATCAGGTATCAGTTGTGCGACACAGGGGGTATTGCTTTGCATAAGCAGTATTGGGACCATTTGAGCCGGGGCCATACACATGAAAGTCTTATTATTATGATCCAGGTACCTGTTCCTGTTCCTATGAACTGGTTATCCCATATCTAGACCTTCGTTTGACTTTAATTAATGGTGATATAACCTAGAGAAGTATGACAGGGATATCAATAAAAATACAGTAGTAATATGATGCTAAATGCTGATATCTGTTCCTGAAATGACGTTTCCCCATGCTTTTCTCTGTCTCTATGAGACAGTTTGATCATTATCCTTGACAACCCCCAGGCTTTCTTGGGTCTCAGACTCTCGAACCAGGTGATCATTGGTCATTGCGCTATCCGATTTGGTGTGGCGTCATGTAGCCTGAATTTAGTATCAATTCGGCGGCTCCCTATTGGTTCAGATTGCAGTAGCGGCAGTGCATGTAGCCGAAAATGGAGTAGCCTTACCACCACCGTTGCTCCGCCATCGGCGAGGGAATTACTGGGGGTGGCCCATGATGCATCATTGTCTTCCATCATCCGGTTGACTGGTTCACCACCGAGGGTCTCGCCCAGCATCGACTCCCACATCATTGTTTATCCATACTCAGCAACCCTTGATGGCAAAAGCCATTGCTCTAGATGGAAGCTGTGGTGCAATTGCAAAATGGAGATAGAAATGCCAACTGGCTACATTATGGGCTTTTTGAGATATTAACTACTCATGGTGCTAAGGTAGTTATTTTATTTTTTTTATCACTCTAATGAAGCGTGTTCTCTTAAGACCCTGTTTAGTCTTTGGACCTGCAGGAACTTGTTTAGCACCGTTGTCCCCTTTGATTATTTGGTACCTATTATGTACGATGGACGGAGTATTTCCAGGCATATCTGATTTGCTATCCAGCCTACCACAGCTGCGGAACTCAGTAAACCAAGAATCAAGACAGAATACTAGGTATCTTATGCTTTTATCAGCTGCTCCACAGCAGGTCTAACAAGTAAACTCTGTTATCTCTAATGCATAACCGCTGATCCAAGTAGCAAATGTACACCTTGCCCTGGGAATCTGGGACAAACGTAGCAGATTCATAAGCATGTCAAATTGATCATGAAAGTCGCAGCCTGAATGATTCGGATCCGAATTTAGGCATAGGGAGGGAGACTACAGAAGACAAAAAAATCAATTGACAGTGCTCAGGAATGCCTGGAGAGTTCTAATTCCTTTCGAGTACCTGGGTGATAATGATTTTAATTACTGGAACGCTACGGACTGATACATCGTCATGTGGCCAAGGGAACAACAGTCAATTAGCCGTTCTCAACGACTTAAGGTACCCAAGTCTCAATAATGGAGCTAGTGATTTAGATTTGTTTCCGTAGTTCTAATAATGAGGATATTCAAGATAATAATGGAGACGACAGTGATGATGACGAGGATGGGAGGATTTGCTGTTGTTACCTGCCCATAAGGAAGGATGAATCATTCAGGGGGGTGTGGGGCCATTTCCGAAAGCAGACTGGACCTCCTAGTGCCGCCTGCGACCAGCGCCCATCTGCCAGCAATCAGGAAGGGTGGGCCGACCGGAGATCACCCCTTCGCGCGTATTGTCGTTACCTCGTTACCTAAGTTACTTTACCTACCAGTCACCACGAGGACAACGTATTGGTATGGAAAGTATGACAGCAGATTGGCTCAGGCGGAATCCACTTTGGATCCGCCTCGAATGTCGTCCAGTCGCAGGACGTTTCGCGCTCGTTCGGCCGCTTTCTCTCCGTCACTGGCCTGTTACCTTACTTCCTGCTCCCCCAAAGGTTCCGAGTGCCGTCTTTGCCTTAGGTAACGGAAGTGTATGCCTGCTGCTTCCCACCCCTCCTCCCTTCCTATTACATAACCATAGCCGGCCCAACAACCTGACATTATTGCTCATCGCTGGTCTATAGTTGCAGTCATACAGTACCCGCAATCTCCTTATCCATCCTCTCCCCATCCCTATCGCCTCGTCTTCCCTACTCCATACTCCTAGTCTGTCCTGTTCCTTCTCTTCTTCTCTTCTCCCATCGTCTCTTTCCTTCTACTCTTCCTCTTCATCATCGATTCGAACCCGCCTAAGCTTTTAAATCGTCCATCCAGCACTACCTACATACCGACCTAATTTGCCACCTTCCGACCGTCTGCTCAACAACTCCTGTCATCCTTATCCCGATCAACCACAACCCTCACCAGCCTCCCTTCTTCTCGACCTCAACCCGTTGCGACTCGATAGTGCTTCTTAATACCTAAAATCAGATCAGGTCTCTGTTTCTCCATCTGTTCTGAGCAGGTGCACTCGTCTTGTCCGCTTCGAGCTCTCCTCACCGCTGTATCGTCTCTTTGGCCTCCCGAACACCTCCAGCTACCGTGACTCATACCGCTAGTCGACCACGGATAAGAAGTCATTTGTGACCAACCTTTCTGCGACTTGCAATTCATTCCAGTACCGTGCTGCATTGCAACAGATATACTAGGCGTGAGGGTATCGATTTGTTTGAGCGTGAGATCTGCCTCGCTGTCTGTCAATCTCCGCCAAACCGGGGCCGGGTGCTGATATCTGGTTCTTCGACTTTGTTGAAGACGCCTGATACCAGTTGTCCATTGCCTTCTCTGGCCCTTTCTATATACCAGCTCTCACTTCTGCAAGTATTGCATTGCACGCCCTCTGGAACTTATGACTTTTTAATCCTCGGCTTCTGAGTCACACCATCTTCCTCGCCCTTCAGCCTGGTGTTCGAAGGCAGCTTTATAAGTTACGAGACTTGTTTGTTATACTTTGGCATTAAGGTTACGATATCACGCAGCGTTTCTATCGTCTCTCAATTTCTTCTCACCTCACAACTTCTCGTGTCCTCCTACCGGACATAGCCGTTCACTCGAAGCTCGCTCTCTCTTTATTCTATTCACTCTCATTCTGTGAAACGATATACAGATGAACCAATAACGGTCTTTATTATTTCCTTGCCTCGTCAAACCCTCCTTGGGTACTCTGAACCGCGCTTCGCGCCCACTCTCATCTTTCCTTTTTGTTATCATCTCCGGTATTTATATGAAAGTCTGAGTCAACAATCGGTGTTTCGCTTTTCATCTCTTTCGATTCTTCTGTTCCCTTTATTTGTTGGTCCTCTTCGGTGGTGAAGGTCCTATTGGCATTGCAGACCTGGTTTTCTTCTTGATCATATTTTATAGCCTGGTTGCTTCTTCTTGCTTTCTGTTCTGCATTGGCCTTCCGAGAGGTCTCATACTGCCTCGTCGGCCTTACCTCATTTGTCTAAAGAGACTGCTCTCACGGACCGCCACCAATCCTCTCTTCCAACGGACCTCATACCTTTTTTCAAACGAACGTCGTGCTATCCAAACCATCCGCCATGGATTGCTTGAAGAACAACTTTGTCAAAGGCCAGCTTTTGGATGGTCGTTTTAGAACTGTGGCTCCCTTGAACCATGGATCCTTTGGTATGGTCTTTCTCGCTACAGATATCAAGACCGGCCAGGAAGTGGCGATCAAGTGTTTGACCAAGGCACCATCCGATGATCCATCGGCTCCATCTGCGATGGACGATCGTTTTGAAGAGCTTCATTGTCACAAGCGCCTTGCCTACCATCCGAATATCGTGAATCTTATTCACTCATTCGAGACGGAGGCTCATTTGTACCTCGTTCTGGAGTACTGCACCAACGGCGATCTTTATGAAGCGATTCGGCACAACCGCGGTCCGTTGGAGACGGAGCATGTTCGCGATTTCATGCTGCAGCTGGTTAGTGCCGTTGAGTTCCTTCACTCGAATGGCATGTACCACCGTGACATCAAACCGGAGAACATCTTCTTGACGCAGGACGGCACGATGAAGCTCGGTGACTTTGGCTTGGCAACTCGTGCTGCTTGGTGTCATGAAGCGTGCGTTGGAAGCGACCGCTACATGGCCCCCGAACAGTATGACCCGGGTACTAATGGCTATTCGCCTGCCAAGGCTGATATCTGGGCGATTGGCATCTGCTTGTTGAATGTCCTCTTCGCTCGCAATCCATTTGCAACCCCCACGGAATCGGACATCCTCTTCGCGGATTACGTTCGTGATCGCCAGTCTCTGTTCGACATCTTCACCAACATGTCCCAGGATACTTTTGAGATTCTGAGAATTGCCTTGGCCATCGATCCTGAGAAACGCTCGCTCGCCGGTGTCCGTGATACCCTCCTGCGGGCGGTTTCCTTCACTACCGACGATGAAGTATTGGACGATTTCTGCACTGACGACCGCGAAGTTGTTCCTGCAAGTGCCAACCGCGAGCCTCTCCGAACCCCTTCGGTCCAAACCACTTTTGCGCACCAAGGCGATTCTTTCCCCTGGGCCAAAGCTTTGCAATCCAGCCCACCCCAAGCCATTCGCCAGCTGTCTGCTATCCCCGACAACGAGAGCTACTCCGAAGACCTCTTCCCTGCCTCGGAAACGGCTGGTACGTCTTGGTTCTCCGTTCATCACGGCACTCCATCTATGGCATCCGTTCTCGACTCCGCCCTAGGTGACTCTTTCAAGTCTGCCGCCTTCCGTCCGATTGCCCCTAGGTACCCGCCTCCTTCGGATCCTGTGCCAATCACAGGTTCTCTTCCGAGCCATGCAGCCAAACCGGTACCTTCTCTGTCCATGGTATTTGGGCGGAACAAGACCGATCAGATTTCGAAGAGCTGGAGCGACCTTTGGGATGAAGATGAGGAATTCGAACATGAGGACGCCGTCTTTCAGGATCGGCACGAGGCAAACTCCCGTAGCTGGAGCCATGAGAGCAGCACCTTGGATGTTCCTACTCCCGCGACTGGGCTTCGTGAGCCCAAGTCGTCCTCGCTCCTCAATGCTCGTTCTTCTGCGCAGGAGACGCCTTCCACCAAGCCCGTCGATATTACTGCCAAGTCACCTCTCCCCAATGTTGGTACTCCCGCCATGAGTTCGGCTCCTCGCTTCTCGCAAACCTCACCCAAGAAGTCGAATCTGGACAAGTGGGCTGCACTAGGCGACAAAAGAAGAAACTACAAACCTACAGAAAGATCATTCGGCCAGCCGAAGTCTTCAAACAGCATGAGTTGGCGAAAGGATTGGGGCCTTGGCTCATCTGGATTCGACTACGGATCTTGGGCCAAGAAAGATAACCTCGCGCATCAGGACCGTCGGCGTCGCCCGTTCCCGGAGAAGGGTAAGCGCCGTGATGCAGTGGAATCTCCAAAGGCCGTCAAGCCTTTCATTCCCAGCGGTTACGATGGAAGCGTCGACGAGGATCTTGATCTTGTGGGTGGCTGGCACGACCTTCACCTCTAATGCCATCACCGTCATCAGCAGCATCGTCTCTTCCCCTTGTGTCAAATGTCCTTCCGTCCCGTTGTTGCGTCTTATCCATTTCTGGAAGAAGAGCAAAGAAAACCTATATACGCCACCCCTTTTTTTTTTTTTTCCCCCTTTTTTTGATTTCCTCTTCAACACTTCCCTCGCCTCTCTCCTATTTCCATTGAGAAAAACAAAGTGCACTCTCATAGATAGAATTTCTTCTTCGCGGCATTGGAGCGCGTGGTCATGTCTATCGTTTTTATTACTGTATATTATAGCTCGCTCTGGAGCATGCAAACGGTGGCGGCGAACGGTTCAAAAGTGACTCACCAGCGGTTTAACCATTGGGATTGTATTCCAAGGAGGTTGGGTGCTCTGTTCGAGTTCAACATTATGTGTTCACATACTCTTTCTTCAACATCAAATGGTGCAATGTGTGACGGTTTGGCAATGGCACAGGGGCAAGGAGCGATAATGCAGGGCGAAAGAGATGGATGGTTTACGTTCATCGCCTGCTATTCATCGAATCTTCTGCACGAGTCCGAAGGAAAAAGCGGGAAAAAAAGGAGGAAGCTGCGGGAATAGCGACTATTGTTCTCTTCCACTTTCTGTCTATTGTTGGCTCCTTCAAAAGAGCCAATGCACTGTACTGTATGTAGCTAGCTAGGTGGAACAGCTGATTAGGTAGGCTGTGAAGTGGACAATAATCCCAAGGACTAGTCCTGAATCAACAATTTCTCGTGAATCGTTTCTTGCTTTCATTAACTATTCCTCTAGTAATTCAGTTAAAAGGAGATGAATCACCGCTGTGCATATAGCTACCTATCAACTCCTCCATGGG
Organism: Aspergillus udagawae; assembly: GCF_001078395.1. NCBI lineage: Eukaryota > Fungi > Ascomycota > Eurotiomycetes > Eurotiales > Aspergillaceae > Aspergillus > Aspergillus udagawae. Next base: position 2,533,081 of record NW_025091267.1, on the reverse strand, counting down.
GATGGCATTCTAGAGGCGGTGACGAGGGTGGAAAAGGCGGTCACACACTGTTGGACGATTGGAGACGGCCGCAGAAAGCCACCTCAACCTGATGCAGGGACGAATTCCTTTGCACATGGGCTGCAATTGTGGACACAGTTTCATTTTTCCCTCGGACATGTCGAATTAACACTGGCCGTCGTTGTCTAGAAAAGCAATATTTGAAAGCCTGCCTTTCGCACCTCTTTATTCGATCTTCTTTCATTCTTTGCGACAACTGGCCCAAGCAAGCGCGGCCGAATGCACGCGGTAAGCCCATGTATTGATAAGCCTTCTTTTTCTTACTTTCACTTTATTCTCCGGAGCGCTGACGCCATAATGCATTACTCATGATTTGCAGAGGCCCAATGTACACACCATGAATATGATCTAGTCGACTAATTCAAAATATCTTTCGACATCCCTTTATCAGTGGCGACTTCAGGGTCAAGTGTGCTAGCAGGAAGTTTAGGGGATAACGGCTTTTGACTGAGCATACCCTTTCTGCCCCTCTGTCACGCCGTGTGCATGATGCTTTGGGGCCGATGTGTGGGTGCATCTCTCGTTCATTTGGCCACCCTTGCCCTGCTTGCGGCTGGAGAAGCGGCACGAGAGCACTCACAGCCACTATGCCTGGCAAGGGGCTGGCGGGATACTGAGGCCGAGTTTATTCGGTGGCCTGTCTGCATCGAGACTCGATGGAGCAGGGCAGGAACTACGGTCACTGGGGGGCCTTCTGTTACGGTATCGACTATTTCAGACAGTTCGTCGCCGACCAGCGCCGCCAGCCCTGCGACTGAACAGCAACACCCTGGTCAGGAGCAAGAGCTGGACACAGATTCGCCTCTCGATAACGCCAACTTCCTATCCTTTGAAGATTGGAAGAAGCAGAATCTAGCAAAGGTTGGCCAGTCGGCGGAGAATGTAGGGGGAAACCGGCGTGGTGTGGTGGCAGGGAATGAGAGCCGACGACGGCCTACAGGGATCAGCAACGCGCTGGATTCGCTGGGGGAAGACGCGGAGATTGAGCTTGACTTTGGTGGATTCGGGGCTGACGCGCCGGAGGCCGCGCGACCGCCGTCGTTTGGCTCGGGGGTTCAAATGGGAGAAAGCGCGGGGTCAACTGATAGTGGACTTGGTGGGGATGGGAGTGCCCCATCTCCTGGAGTTCTGCGGTCAGGCGGCTCGCGCAGGAAAGACGCTGGGACGACGTGCAAGGAGCGCTTTAATTACGCCTCCTTTGACTGCGCTGCTACGGTGCTCAAGACCAACCCCGAGTGTCAGGGCTCGTCTTCCGTACTGATCGAGAATAAAGACAGCTACATGCTAAATGAGTGTCGGGCTAAAAATAAGTTTCTGATTCTCGAGCTGTGCGACGATATCCTGGTGGACACTGTGGTTCTTGCAAACTACGAGTTCTTCAGTTCTATCTTTCATACCTTCCGGGTCAGCGTTTCGGATCGATATCCGGCAAAACCGGACCAGTGGAGGGAACTGGGGGTTTTTGAAGCCAGGAACACCCGTGAAGTTCAAGCCTTCGCGGTGGAAAACCCGTTGATATGGGCTCGGTATCTGAAGATTGAGTTTTTGACGCACTACGGAAACGAGTTCTACTGCCCTCTGAGTCTCATACGCGTCCATGGGACGACAATGCTGGAGGAATACAAGCATGATGGCGAGGCCAGTCGAGTTGACGATGAGATTGTTGACGAGACTTTGGAGCCGGACCATGCCGCCACTGACGCGGAGATTGTAGAGCAATTTGAAAATCCATCCGACGTTGGTGCCGAAACTCGTGAAGGCACGGGCAGGAAAGTGCAGGCTCAAACCCAGGATACTTGCCCGAACCCAGCACAAGGGCTGGAGAGGCTTCTGGCGAATTATGTAGATTCTGAGACATGCAGTGCGCAGGCTACACCGACGAGACCTAATGGCCAGGAAAGAACTGACGCAGCTGTTCAACATGACTCGCCTTCGAGGGACACTACGCCACCGGGACCTGAGGACTCTGTGCCTATTGTGCCCGGTGAAGATAATGGTACCAAAGACGCACCCGATGCTCGACGAGCTGCTGGACAGTCCGGAGCTGACGGCACCCCTTCTCCCGCTTCGACGGCAACCATATCTGAGCCCGTGCAGCACGATACCACGTCGGAAGCAGACCAGAAATCTACAGCCTCATCCCAGGAAGAACAAGTTCCTCCAGTAGACTCAACCAAATTTTCTGCAACTCAACCACCATCGCCTAACCCGACTACGCAAGAGTCGTTTTTTAAGTCTGTCAACAAGCGGCTGCAGATGCTGGAGTCGAACTCGACTCTGTCTCTTCTATACATCGAGGAGCAGTCGCGTATTCTGCGTGATGCGTTTAGCAAAGTCGAGAAGCGCCAGCTGTCGAAAACCTCCACCTTTCTCGAAAATCTGAATGTGACTGTTTTGAATGAACTGAGACAGTTCCGCGAACAGTATGATCAGGTTTGGAAGACGGTTGCGTTGGAGTTTGAAACCCAGCGCATCCAATATCACCAGGAGATATTCTCCTTGAGTGCGCAGCTGGGTGTCCTGGCAGATGAACTTGTCTTTCAGAAGCGGGTCGCTGTGATTCAAAGCATTATGGTACTCTTCTGCTTTGGCTTGGTCTTGTTTTCTCGGGGTGCAGTGAGCAGCTATATGGAGTTCCCCAGCGTGCAAAATATGGTGTCTCGATCCTATAGTTTACGATCGTCATCTCCACCATTTAGCTCGCCCTCCATGAGTCCCAGTTCTACCAGGCCGACGTCCTCATATCGTGGTGGCCACAGAAGGAATATTACAGACGACACGCAGGACAGTGCGCCGAGCCCCACTATCGCATACTCGCCGCCAACACCAACGTCGGAGACATCAGTGCCATTGGAGTCCATAGAGAAACGAGAACCATCTCCATGTCCTGGCGATCTTGAATTGCCAGACATCGAACCTCCTCAGTTCCGGTCGCAAAGTAGCCCTCCTGTCTTGAAGAGTGGCGAAGACAGCGACGACGGGGGTTCAGAGGCATCTGGATCCATGGAGGCGTGAGCACAAGCACGCACCTATTGGGCCAGCGACACGGCTCGGGGATGCTCGACATGACCTCTAGCCTCATAAGGAGAGCATTGTCTGAAAGACGAGCGGCTGTCACTCGGGCAATGGGCGGGTACAGAGTCATAAACAGTCTTTGTTGCAGATTTCGACGGCCCGGAATGCTAACTCTTGCCATTCCTGAGGGCTGGCTTACAAGCTGAGTTCTCAGGTTCAGCTGAACGCTAATCCAGCTCTTTGTCACCAGGACTTGCTCAGAATCAACCGAGTGACGTTGACTGGGGAACACTGGCCTCATGTGACTCCTCTATTTTCTCTATTCGGCAAGAGTACTCTGTACTCACTGCTGTAAACAACGGATGACGCAGTGGATGATCATTATATTTTCGTTTTATCTGTGTACGTTTTAGGAGTGTTGTATAGGACAGGGGCGGTTGTACACTTGTATTCGATATCATTGTATCTATGTTTATAGTATGTTTAGATACCGCTATGATTATGATTTGAATGACAGACGATGACCTATCGATATTCAATCATTATTTATTATTCTCGTTGAGCCTTCTCGTATCTGTTCATATGATGTCAAGCATAGCAATGTCAGGGTTCCCGGTGGCACACTGTAGTTGCCATGACAACAATCGGCACGGTTTTTCTTTCTCTGCTTATCCATCACTTCCTCCATCCAAGGTCATTCATTCTGCATTCATTCTACATATTTCTCATACATTACAGTCATCTCCACGATCTACACTCAGCACAGGACTTATAATCTCTTGCTGAAAGCTCCCTGTGAATACAAACGAGAACGCAGAAAGCGCGTCTGAAAATTCCACCCCTTTGTATACAATGGACTCCACACCCAACGCCCCTCTGGCCGACCGGTCAACAAACACCCACCTCGCTGCCGCGAACCAGGACAAAGTGAACGAGCTTAAGTCCGCATCGGGGAATCCGGACTCAATGGAGTACCATCGGTCAGTCCTGCAGGGTAAACTGCAGAACGAAGATAAGTGAGTTTTCCCGAAGTGCTTGACACCCGATTACTCTGGAGAGATGCGACGGGACGGGCAGCAAACTCTGTTCTCGTCATAAATCGTGCATTATTATTATGCTGGAAGGAAGATTTGAAGTACATGTCTGACAGTAATTGTGGACAGAAACCAAGCGAGCTATGTTTCTCCATCGGATGATATCATGAGTCCCTGCTCGAAGAAGCTGAGTGATCTGAAGGGCAAGCGCTTCAAGAAGTATGTCACCTGCTTGAGTCTGAATATCATTATTATATTTTATCTTTGAAGATGATGCTAACAGAAATATGTACAGTGCTGGAAAGCCTCAGTCGCTCTTCGCCAAGCTGGGCAAGAAGAACTTTGAGCAGAACACGGCGGAACATAATAACAAGAACCTTGGAGATGACAATACGGCCTAGACATGGTCAATCACTCGATAGTATGCGGAGCGGAGGGCAAGATGTCGCATATTTCACATTTTCCTCATGTTCGTGCGCTGGTCGCATCGTTGGAGGTAAAAAAGTGAGCATACATAGCATGACCGCCTCGGTCTCGAGTCCTCTGCTTCGTGCATCTACCATCTTTCGGTATCCACAGGCAGTGCCTGTGTGATTACGATTGGTTGACATTATAAGGCTGGCTCTGCTGCCTTTGGGTTTCTGGGTGCCTTGATTTTTCTGGTCTGGGGTTCATACGGAGATTATGTGGGATAATAGAGGAATTGGGAATGGACTCGTGTCTCTTTTTTGGTCTTTTGTCTTTGTATCGATGATCCATAATGGTAGCTTGGGAAAATAATGAAATCATGTCGCTGTCTTTGATACTGCTGGTTGGAGTCGGTCTATGAATTCGTCTTTCTCTCTTTGGCTCGGTAAACCGACAGAACCTCGGATCAACCATCCAAGCTGCAACCCCTTGGTATCGTAATATCTAATCAACTATCGGTTGACAAATAGGTGTCAATTGGTCGTTACATTTTTAACTTCCATCTATCTTATAGCAGCATCGCGCTCTGAGTCTGCCTCCGGACGGTGAGAACAGCGGGTCAGCCGAGGTTCAAAAACAGTGCTCGGCTGCTTCTCCGCAAACTGCGAGTACTCCGCAATCAGCTCCATCTTGACCGTCGTACGACCCTCTTTTGTTCCACACTCTTGCTCAGCTTTATAATCGTCTCTTTGCCCTGCTTCATCTATCCGGGCTTTTCGATTTTCTAGTCGACAGCACCTTGCTAGAGTTCATTTTCTCTCGTTGATCCCCCACATACACAACATGTCCGCCTCCACAAGAATTCCCCCCATCGCTCAGCCCTTTGTGAGCGATCGGGCAAAGAAGGTCCTCGACCTGGTATGTTGTCTCTTCACATCTTACCCCCAGCTACAACTATGCTAATGCTTTCCGCGGCGCTCAGGTTGAAGAATTCGTCGAGAAAGACTGCATCCCCGCCGATGCTCTATTCCATGCCCAGCTCGGCGAAGGCGAGAAGAGATGGCAAACTACCCCGGCTGTGCTAGAGGAGCTCAAAGCCAAGGCCCGGAAGCTGGGCCTGTGGAACATGTTCCTGCCCAAGAACCACTTCTCCCAGGGTGCTGGGTTCAGTAACCTGGAGTATGGTCTGATGGCTGAGTATCTCGGCAAGAGCAAGCTTGCTTCTGAGGTGGGTGATTCGGAGTCAGACACTTGCAAAGAGTGACGGCTAGGGTGCTGACGGGTGATTTTTTAGGCGACGAATAACTCTGCCCCTGATACCGGTAACATGGAGGTGCTGGCCAAGTATGGCAATGAGGCGCAGAAGAAGCAGTGGCTTGCTCCTCTGCTCGAGGGCAAGATCCGCTCTGCTTTCCTCATGACCGAGCCTGATGTTGCCTCGAGTGATGCCACAAACATTGAGCTGAACATCCGGCGCGAAGGCAATGAGTACGTTCTTAACGGATCGGTATGTGGACGTTCCACTCGCCTCTACGAAGAGCACTTTCATACTAAACCAATTCTCAATAGAAATGGTGGTCGTCCGGCGCTGGTGACCCCCGTTGCGCGATCTACCTAGTCATGGGCAAGTCCGACGCGACCAACCCGGACCCCTACCGCCAGCAATCCGTCATCCTCGTGCCTGCCGGCCTTCCCGGCATCACCGTGCACCGGATGCTGACCGTATACGGCTACGACGACGCCCCGCACGGCCACGGCCACATCACCTTCACCAACGTGCGCGTGCCCGTCTCGAACATGGTCCTGGGCGAGGGCCGCGGCTTCGAGATCATCCAGGGCCGCCTCGGCCCCGGCCGCATCCACCACGCGATGCGCACCATCGGCGCCGCCGAAAAGGCCCTCGAGTGGCTCATCGCCCGCGTCAACGACGACCGCAAGAAGACCTTCGGCAAGCCTCTGTCCGCCCATGGCGTCATCCTCGAGTGGATCGCCAAGTCGCGCATCGAGATCGACGCCGCCCGCCTCATCGTTCTCAACGCCGCCATCAAGATCGACCAGGGCGACGCCAAGTCCGCCCTCAAGGAGATCGCCCAGGCCAAGGTCCTCGTTCCCCAGACCGCCCTGACCGTCATCGACCGCGCCGTCCAGGCCTATGGCGCCGCCGGTGTCTGCCAGGATACGCCCCTGGCCAATCTCTGGGCCATGATCCGGACGCTGCGTATTGCCGACGGACCCGATGAGGTCCATCTGCAGCAGCTTGGGAGACGTGAGAACAGGTCGCGCCAGGACGCCATTGTCGCCAAGCTGAAGTACCAGAAGGAGGAGGCGGAGCGGTTGCTGTTGGCTAGTGGATTCCAGAAGCCCAAGAGTCATCTGTGATGACCTGGTGGACGTAGACATAAAATAATCGGACAAAATAGTATGCAGGACAATGAGAATGTCTTCTTTATATACCAAATACCAGTACGAGAGACTACAAGGGTGTACCATCTTCATCGTGAACAAGTAAATAGAGCATCTAACTCCGGTATCTAAAGTCAAAACATGTTACTACTTTTCGCTAGATGATGCAATTCATCTAAGGTATAAACCCATCCCATGGTATCCCCCACCTACCCACCAGAGACATGAGACAGAAAACCGAACAATCACAGCAAATGCATCACTCGCCAGCGAGTTGTCATAACCTTTCAGTAGTCGTCATCTTCCGCTTTCGTGCGCTTCGCCTTGGCCCTCTTCTTGTTGCCCTTGAAGTGTTTCTTCGAGTTGCCGCGCACCTCTGACACGTCCACTCCGCGTTCCAGCGCAACCATCAATCTCTCCTTGCGGCCGTTCAGCTGCTTTCGGATCTGCTGACCTTGCTCGGTGTACTGGGCGTTAAACGGCAGGGTAAGCCGTCCGGCTGAGCCCTTCGCGCCGGGGCCGAAGAAACCCGTGTCGAGATTCCGCGACCGCGACCCCTGGACGGCCTGGCCCTGTTTGGAGGATGAGCCTAGGGACAAGAGTTCCGCGTCGTCGTCGAATTCCTCGCCGCCTGCGTTGGCCTGGGCGGTTCTTGCGAGCATTTCCTGTCGGCGGGCCGGGAGATGGGCGGTGTCGTACAGCTCGCGGTTGTACTCGAGCGGGTCGATGGGCTCTTCACCATCAGGGACGGGGGGCGGGTGGCAAAAGAGAAGTTTACCGTTGACGTAGTCCTTTAGTACGTAGCGGGCCGCGCGCGACTCGTCGGGCTGACCTTGGCCGGTAGTAGCGAAACCACGAGCTCTGGCGTAGGCTCGCAGGAGATCGTGGGCGCTGGGAATGCCCGTGCCGCCTTCTTCCAGCGGCCGAGTGAGAATTTTCACGCCATAGACATCCTCCAGGAAGTGCTTGGGGATACGCTGCGCGACCAGACCAGCTGGACCAGTGAATTCGCGCTGCTGGTCGATGGGGAGGACACCATTCACCACCAGTTCGGCCTTGGTTGTTGCGAAGTTGGGGAAGACCAAACCGGGGCAGTCGCAGAGCATGATCTCCGGCGACAGGTAGAGTGTCTGGAAGTGTTTCGTCTTTCCAGGTGTAGCGGAGACAGATACCTTCTTTGCTCCGAGGAGGGCGTTGATGGTACTGGACTTGCCGACATTGGGGTAACCGACCAGACCGATTGTTGTCTTCTGCTTGCGCTGTCCCTCGCCATTGTCGTTATCCGGAAGTGTGCCCGGGGTTTTGGACAGGAAGAGTTCTTCCAGCTCCTCCACATCGAGAATATCCGTCCTCCGAGATTTGCGGTACTCGGGAAGCTCAAGTCCCCCATCGTGCTCAGTTTGTCCATCTCCTTCGGCTGATGCATCCTTGGTATCTTGTTGATCTTTGATGTTCATCGAACTCGTCGCATTGGCGAGATCATCGGCGTCCTCTTCCTCGCTCTCACTGCCTGTTTCTTCGGCCAGAAGCCGGGCCTCGTTCAGCTCCTTGGCCAGATGAGCCGAGAAAAATCGAAAGTTGATATTGTTGCGGTCGAAGTAATCAGCCCACATCTCTCGTTGTTTCTCAGTGAGCATATCTGCCTTGTTGACAAGCAAAAGGTTCTGCTTCTTGGGGTCGATCTCCTTCACATAGTTTTCGAGATCCTCCGAGCGAAACATCAATGGATTCCGAGCATCGACAATCTGTACAACCAGGTCCGAACGTTCAATGACTCGCCACAGCTGGCGCCAGACCTCCAAGTTCCGCTCAAAGGGCGTCATCAGAAGATCGTTGTTCTCCTGAAGCTCCGCAAGTCCTCTTCGCCACTCCAGAAAACTCTCCTTCTCCATCGTCTCCAGCTGATCCCTGGTCGTCGTGGAATCCCATTTCGGTCTTCTCGGCACGGTCAAGCGCCCCTTATTCTGCTGATGCTTCTTCCTGGCCGACTTCTCCTCTGACGCGGAAAGAAGAAAAGGGTTCTTTTGATCCGAGTGAATGATCTTGATGTTGCTCATCTTCTCCGCAGTAAAGTCGGTGCCCGCCAGTTCGGCGGTGCTGAGAAATTCATCGAGGGCGGCTTGCTCCGTGATACTGCGCATCTTCACCCACGACGCTTCTTTGGCAGCATTGGTGACATAAGTACTGCCATCCTGCGCGGTACGAGTAATAGCAGTATTATGCGATACTTTCTTCTGGCTCGATGCTTTACCCTTGCCGAATCGATCTTTCATGAGGGTGTTTCCCAACCCGACGGAATTTTTGGATTTTGCGAGAACCATGGTGGCGATGTGTGCAGCCCAATCCGCTGACTTCCACCACTATTAGAATGTAATTCTTTCCCTTGTATAAATAGAGTGAGAGCTCGTATCCAGAGGGAAAGAAAGGAAGTTTTAATGCTCGGAGGCAAAGCAAAACAGAGAAAAAGTGGTATTATTAATGATGGGTGAAGATTTCCAGAGAGAAAAAGAAAAGCCCCGCGCGGATAAGATAAGATGCTGAGTCATCCAGCATCGAGAATTGTTGGGACAAACAAGAACAATTGCCGAAGAAACAGGGAGATTCAAGGCTAGAATATCCGTTGCTCAAGTTATTACTGGCTTTCAGACTTCCTCATCATGACCCTCTGACTCTGCAGACTTCAGAATGTAGTAGTGACAACGATGTTTCTGCCCAAGGCATGAACCTGCCGATAAGGGACCACGTGACTCGATAACATCCCACTATCGCGAAATTTTGATTTTTGATCTCCGAACGAGAGTTGGAAAGAGAGTGACAGAGCAGATTAGACAGTCAAGCTTTTAGGGCGTCGATAATAATCAGATCAGCAAGATGCCTCCTCGCAAGCAGTGGATGTACGTTGACGGATCCGTTCCATTTGATGCTCGTCGGCACCAAGACTAATTCTAGAGCAACAGTGATAAGAAAAATGCCACCACATACCAGCTCTTTCACCGATCTCAAAATGATCCTTTGATTCACGACCCCGAAGCTGACGATCGTGTCTTGCATCCTGTTTCAGGGCCGCCGCTTCCAATCTCAGAAGGCTCGAAGCGGAGCAAAAATCTTTCGGATCTGACCAGCGAATTTGGATCAGACTCCGTTCGGCACAATGAGGGCGAGGCTGCGACCTATGGCATTTACTTCGATGACTCGAAATATGACTACATGCAGCATCTGCGGGAGCTGGGAACTGGTGGCGGCGAGTCGTACTTTGTGGAGGCTACGAGCAAGGGAAAGGGCAAGGCCAAGGGGATGAAGCTGGAAGATGCCCTGAAGCAACAAATGACGCTGGACGATACGAGGAGCGAGTTTGGCGCCGGCAGTGTCTACGGATCTGAATATACTTCGGACCTGCGCTCGACCACTTCATCATACTCTCGCAAACCGACATACCAGGACCAACAAAATGTCCCCGATGCGATTGCAGGTTTCCAGCCTGACATGGATCCCCGTCTTCGTGAAGTGCTCGAGGCGCTTGAGGACGAGGAATATGTTGACCCGGATGATGAGGAGGATGTCTTCGGCAAATTGACCGACCATGCGGAGGAGCTGGATGCAGGCGACTGGGAGGACACACTGTTCGACGAAGAAGACGAAGACGACGGCTGGGAGTCTGATGCAACAGAAAAAGCACCCGTGCAGATGAACACTACTGAGGCCAAGGCGGACCACGGCGGTGTTCCACTTCCTCCAAAATCAAATGACCAGGAGCCTGGAGAACTGCCAAGCCACGACACACCCGCTCCAGACATGGGCCCTGAGGACCAGGGATGGATGCGCGAGTTCGCCAAGTTCAAGAAGGACGCCAAAGTGAAAGCTGCGCCAGTAGCGCCGCCAAGCATCGTTCCTTCGGAGCAGCGCAGCACTCTCGCTTCCACCATCTTCACCGTGGGGGGCACGCCAATTCGCAGAAAGAAGCGCAAGGGCGCACTCACCAACCCCTCTGCGTACTCTATGACGTCGTCTGCTCTGGCCCGTACAGAAGGCCACCGGCTTCTTGACGACCGATTCGACAGGATAGAGGCGCTCTATGCCCTGGACGAGGAAGGCGAGGAGTACGACGATAACATGTCCATGGTCAGTGGCATGACTGGCATGACTGGTATGACCGGCATCTCCACCGCTTCATCGCAAGCGCCCAGCCTCATTGACGCCAACGGTCGCGAGGTAGCCCCGCGACACAACTTCAATGAGGTCATGGACGACTTCCTTGCCGGGTGGGATGATAAGACGAGCGCCCAGGCGAAGCGTAAGGGCGCCAAGGCCAAGAGAGGCAAAAACGGCAACGAGGCAATTGGAATCAAGATGTTGGAGGAGATCCGACAGGGTCTCGGGCCTGCTAGGGTGCCAGGAAAGGTTTCTGGCAGGGCATAATTCTCCTTAAACGAACTGCGACGATGCATCTTCATTTTCTCCAGCTAAAAGCTTTGGCATTGGGCGTTTCGGCATTGTTTTTTAGACCATATCCACACGTTATTTCATGAATGAAGTATGATGCGTTTTCTTTGCATCTAATATACGTCCATCTCAGAAAGGTAGAGGCAGTAGTTGAAAGTTCACCGCGACGAAGGGCTAGAATTCTGTACAAGTCTGCCAAGTGGAGGTCTTTCCTTCTCCTCCACCTATATATACAAGTGGCTCTATAATACATGGGTATATGGATTCATCCATTCCAAATACAACATCACAAATCTTCTCAGGCGCAGAAAGATCCTCTCCAGGAGGACGCAAATCATAGAGCACCCCCGACCTTTTCAACGATCCACATCGCCAATCGCACCTTCCAAGAGACTCGTCTTTCGGTCCGCCGTAGATCCTCGCGCGAGATGGCTTGGGAATCTTTTTGCAACCAATCGGTCTCAGCCCCCAATTTCCGTTTCAAATCCTGGTCATTGGTTACGACCAGCGCGCCGACTTCCAAATCCAGGCTGTAGCTGCGCTTGGTGTAGTTGCTGCTTCCGACAAATGTCATACTGGGGTGTTCTTCCTTTGGCAGAGTAATCCACAATCCCTTGGCGTGATAAGTCCAGCCTCCTGGTTCCCCAACGGTCCCGCGTCGCCATTCTTTGAGTTGGATGGAGTTTGTACGTTGTGCCTCTGCGACTCGGTCCAGAAACTTGGCTGAAAGATGTGTGTAGGCGGCAGGGAGCATGCCAGAAACCCCCGGAGAGCCATAGAATCCATTGGCCCACGGGGAAGCGGTAAGCACGGTACCTCGGGTAGTCGAGGCGGTGTGAGAGGTCGATGTGCTTGCTATGAGGAGAGAAGAAAGGACGGGATGTATGTTGAAGTAGCCAGCGGTAAAGAGCCAGCGGGCACCAGAGAAGACAGGGGAAGTAGAAAGAAGGCGCAGAATAGCTGTAACCGCGGGGAACTCAGTAGAAGTATCAGGCTTCAACAGCGGAGTGAACTGAGCCACAGGGTATACGAGTGTTTGACTCGACGAACCCCATTCAGGTGCTGGCTTAGTATTAGAGGGAGGCTGGATGAGGGGGTGCAAGACAGTCGTTGAATAGGCAATGAATTCTTCCGGGTCATCCAAGGGACAAGGGGCGCCGTTGGACGTCGGCCAATCCAGGAGGTATCCTGAAGCCTTATGTGGATCCGGTAGAACCTGAAAGCTGAGGCTGCACACAGCGTCATGTATTCCCGCATAGTAATCGGCCAGTTCTTTGTTCTGAAAGACATGGTACCTATCCAAACGATTGGTGAAATAATCTTCCGAGAGGTTCGCACTGTAAATAGATGATCAGCTCATCGTTATGCATTTGTGACTTAGATTACCGTACCCAGAAAGAATAATTTCATCATCGAAGCCATACAGCTTCATGTGTTGAAGGCCCCAGCCCTCGTTGATCCTTCGAGGGATCCATTTCTTTCTCAGTCCTGTCAGATTGGGGGTGTGGAACACCCGAATTTCAACCCTATCTGGCCCATGTTCAGCAACCAGAGATGCCAGGAGAGAAGCGCAAGAAGGGTTTGGAGTCTCCCGAGTCCCTCGTAGGGCATCGGTGAGGATGGATATTTTGAGCTTGGGATTATCCCGAAGCGCCTGGTTTATGGTTTCGATAAGCTCATGTTCCGCTTTGCCTATGTATAAAGTGGAGAGGTAGATGCGCTTTTTGGCATTCCGTATCTTATCCTGTATTCCAATCAGTTAACAAAAGACGGTGGTCTTCATTGATTGCCCCATTGCTCCTTACCTTGAGAGTGCTATAGAAACTTGCAGGGGAATCTAAGATAGTAACGTTGGAAGCTGGAACCTCAAATCGAGGCGCCACTCTATCCAACTCAACCGTAATTGTACCCAAAGGAGAGGCTGATGAGGGCGCAACCGTGCTGGCGTTTGATGTATAGGCGGAGAATTTGCGGTCACAAAGCCTTGTCCGAGCAATCGGCCTGCGCCCAGCGCATCGCAGAGCGTTGCCTCCAATGCGTTGAAACATCCTACCTATATCTTCTTGTCTACCCGACCGACAAGAGACTGCAAGATCAATAGCAAGACGCCATTGAGACCGACGTGTTCGCAAAAAAGATGGAACCGCTATTAGACACATCTTCGGCAGTTCGATGATAGAGAGCAAACGGTGCAAACAGTGTCCGCGCTAGACCGCATCAGGAGGCTCTTTCACCTCCGTCGTGACGGGCTGCCCGCATCCTATCTCGAACCTCAGCTTTGCAGACTGCCGACCAGCTCAATCGCTGTATATCGCTCAAGATGTCGACCATACTTCGTACATTGCGGAATTTGAGGAGGATTGGACTCAAGGTTGGTCGTCGGATCGAACTCGGAGCCTCGGAACCTTTGTGCTAATCTCTTTAACCCTGCACAGGAATATGGACATCAGATGCAGGTACGGTATCCGAAAATGCGATGGAGGGTGTCCATGAGCAGACAGAATGTTTTGTTTGGATGATGACTTACTCTCTTGCCCCTTCGGCTTCACTTTATGACAGTATATCGGTATAGCTTACCCGCAATTATCGGCCGCGACAAGTGACTAACGCAAGCACAATTTATAGGTGATACCAAAGCTGGCACCTTGATCGCTACCGACCGCTACGGCAATAAGTACTACGAAAACATGGAGGAGGAGCTTCCTCGTGAGTGATGCGAGCAAGTTGTCGATGGGTTGCCGTTAATAACTGTGACAGTCCGGACAAGATGGGTCGATTACAAGGAGAAGGAATATGACCCCGCGCAGATCGAGCCTGGCTGGTGAGAATATCTCGAATCATCACGATGCAATTGTTTCGAAATAAGACTGCTAAATCAATATGTTGTTCAGGCACGCCTGGCTGTCTTACATGGTGGATGCGCCTCCAACCCAGGACAAGATTTTGCAGACTGGCCTCCGCGCGTGGGAATTGCCTGAGCACAGGCCTAACCTGACTCTCAGCCGTGGCGCTTTCAAGACCTATTCGACGTTAGTATCCCCCCCCTATGGGAGTTCCCTCCTCGGACCTGAATTGTCCGCTATGAGACGCTCCTTCCGGTGCGCAATCACTAACTCTATTTTCAATAAAGTGTGAAGCCCAAGTACTCCGCTTGGACCCCAGTTGCCGCTCCTCGGTAGGTGAAATTTGACGAGATGATAGAAGTGGAGGTCAGGCATGGCTGGCGCAAGCTTCGTTTGGTTTCTTTGACCCTCTAGCCATTAGCTCTGTGGTTGGGGATGTAAATAAAGATGTTCTATTGCTCGTTCGATTCTATCAAAAGGATTCAAAGTTAAATTCCTGCTTCTCGCCTGACAGTCAGACGCTATATGTCCATAACTATCAACAAGAAAATATCATGAAGGTATTTTGTAGCCAAGAAATATCACAACAAATGGCTCGCGGACAAACCAGACAAGAGGTATCCTGGTGTTAAAGGACATAGAGGCCGGAGCCTATATTTGACCAATGTCGAATTGGTCGTCGATCTTCAAGCTCAACGCACCACCACAAAACCTCCTTCAACTTTTCGATATCCCCGCTTGCCTCATGAGCGCGGGAGAGCGCATACCAAGCCTCAGAGTTATCCCAGGCGGTGCCACGTTTTGTCAATGCCGACAAGAGGGCGTAGGCTCGGTCCCGGGCAGCGATACGGTTGAGCAGTTTAGGTTCATCCTCCTCAACGTCAGTTGCAGGAATCTGCCGGTTTGATGGCATTGGCCGATCCTCTAAATTGTCAAAATCCTTATTTTGAACCTTGTTCAAGGTCGCATTGGTCTTCTGAGCGGTAGCCGGTAGGTATAGCGTTGACATCTCCGCATGAAGATCATCAGCATCTGGTCGGTTCACAGGCATCTTCCTCTCCCAGATGTCGAGGAGTAGATTTGCCAGGCAGACGGTCGCTTTGACATGATCCAGATCACGCACCAACGCTTCCTCGAAGAGCTCCATTGCGTCATGAGGGCGGGATTGAGCTTGTGCCAAGAGCCCCCGTTCGGTGTGGAGGTCGGCCCAGAGCTCGTCACAGCTTTTTACTTCAGCCCAACCACGGCTTCTAAATGCTCTGGCAGAGGATTCCTGGGCAGCAACAAGAGCTTCCACACGGTCAACATGCTTGGCGGCCTCTTCGCACGCTTCTTGCGCATCCTCAAATAGCGAAGCGCGTCGATAGAGGCCCGCGATCAGGAGCCAAATCTTGATCAGGACAGCAAGAGCGTGTTTTTGCGATTGGACAGGGGAGAATTTGGTAATCGCTTTTGTAGGTGATTCAAATCTATATGGTAATCGAATGTCTTGCTCAGGTGGCTGTTTGGGATGACCCGTTGGAGGAGGCGCTTGTTTGCAATCCATGTTATGAGCTGCGGGTCGCAGAGGCTGCTTCGCGCTCTGTGGTTGGTTTGCAGTGCTTGATACCGCAAGACCGACAGCATCTTGAGCGACGCCTTCTCCGCTACCTGGTTGCTGCGGCATCCCAGTCCCGTTGGTAGCCGCGCTGACTCCGTTGGTCAGATCTTCAGTGCCATTTACGTGAGTCGAGCTTTGAGCTTCGGGCTTTTTAAGAGTACCGCTGCGCTTCCGTAATTTTTGCCGCGTCGAATCAGATCTGCCCAGCGGTTGTGGATTCTCAGCATTCCCATTCTGATCGTGAGTAATTTGGATTGCGGGCGCAAGATCGGTGTTGGGTAATTGCTCGTTGTGAACCGAAGGGCTGGTACTGAGAGGTTGCGTTTCACTGGTAGATTCGGCTTTACGTTCGGAAGCGCGTGAGGCTTTATGTCTGCCAAAAATACTTCCTCGTAGACTCTTTACTGTACCAGCGGCGCTTTTCGGTGGAACGAGATGCTCTGTTTGGCGGTCCTTCTGTTCATCAGCCTGAAGCTCCAGTTTGTTGAACAGCGTTGCAAAAAGGCTGAGTAGTTGATCGCTGTGGTTAACAGCAGCCTCGGGGCCCTCCTGGAGCTCAGTGAACGCTAATTGTGTCATGCGTGTCTCGATAATGCGCTCCTTTTCTCGGCCCCGCAGATGATCGATCAAAGCATGCCGTATCTCGGTAGTAGTTGAGGCGTCTCCAGTGTCTTGACCTTGCCTTTGTGACCCTCTCCTACCGTTGACCAACGATATAACGGCCCTGGGAAATTGCTCGAATGCAGCTTCACAGGAGCGCTCAGCAATGTCGTAGTCTTGTTTGGCACTGAGCAAGAGTGCAAGTAAATGCCAAAGGGGCACTAGGTCTCGCTCTCTGGACAGATCGGACTGTGGGCCGTGTGCTTGCGTATAGGACAGAGCCGATTTAACATAACCGATGGCACCATCCAGGTCTCGGCTTTCCGCGAGCAAGAGGGCGAGAGTATACAAAGATGAATAATTGAACTCATCACCGAGCTCTGGAGCAATGCTTCTTTCTAGATTCTCGATGGCCTCCGCACGGATATCATCCCTGTCTTCATTTCTGGGCGTCCAACTCGCCCAGTTTGCAAGCCCCGTCCCAATTGCTCTGTAAGCAGTGGCGATGACACGAGGAGACACCACCTGCGCATCGGCCGAATCTTGCCGGATGACGAGCTTTCCTTCCTCCCCGTTGTCTTCAATTTCTTGCACGTGCTTAGCGACGAACTTTTTCAAGATTGCAACCAAGTCTTTCGCTTTTTCAGCCTCCTTAGCTGAGCCGAAACAGACAAGCATAGATACTCCTTCTGCAAGCGTCTGGATCAAATTCTCGTCGCTTTCTAATTCACCATACTGTGCCGCTTTCTCCGCCCTTGCTTTGGCCCCGAGGACAATCTCAATGTAAGAATCGAGTGCTTTGACAGCGAGATCGAAATCTGCCAGAGCTGAATGGACATGGAATAGGCGACGCAGGATCAAGTAAGAGTGGTAGGTCTTTGTAGCGGCGCGATAAAGAATCTAAGGTACTGTTGGTCAACATGCCCCAGGCTGCATGAGGTTAGCCGGATAAAGCACGTACATCAAGAACATTGCGGCCAACAGAGTTTTGGCCGCCTTCACCCAGGTCTTCGTCGGTCCAATCCGGTCCACATAGTTCTTGCCAATTGCGGATCACTTGCTCGACCCAATCCTCTATTTGCTCATTCGGACTGTTGGCCATGGGAAATTTCACTTCACGCAGAAAGTTGGCCTCATAGATCGCTTCTACACGCCGAATCTCGCTGGCGAGTTGGGGACGGTCGGGACCGCTCGTCGGGGAGACGTACAACAACCCATTCTGAAGAATGGCGGTCAAGAGGTCGTAGTACGATTTCCAGGTTGCTGATTTCGCGGCAGGTTCACTCGGTCCCTCGGGATGTACAGCCTGCGCAGACGAATGCTGTTTGACGTAGGGATGGGCAGACCACAGCCTACATAGCTTCAAAGCTGTCTTAATGAGCTCAGAATCCCCAGAGTGTGTCCCTTTGACAGCTTCTTCGCTGGCAATAGATGCAGCCTTTCCTAGCAATTTCTCCGACCAATGTAAGAATTGCGAGCATTTCGAGGAGAGGGATGTGCTATGGCTACTCAGCCATGGTGTAAGTGTTTCGAGTATCTTCAGCGCGTCATGGGGTTCGGATACCATTGCCTGGGCAGCTCCTATACGTATGTCAGACCAATAAGCTGAGCGCACAAGAGCACTAACTGGCCCACCTTTCATGTAGCAGCCCTTAACCAGGCAGACCTCCGTCCATGGGGAGATATTCTCCCCCAATTTGTCTGCTACCTCTCCGAAGTCCCTCGGCAGATGAGCTGCTGCCAGGCCCGGTTCACTGAGGGACCAATGGAGCCAACCAAGGCAGACTTGAGCTTGGAAGATCTCTTCTGGAGAGCCATCTCCGTTTTCAATGGTAGATAGCAGCGGGGGTATTAATTCGGGCAAGGAAGACGAGGAGCTAGAGGATGATTGAGCAGTCGACGGTCTTTTCTGGTTGTATTCGGCAATCCGAGATTCTGCTGTAGCGACCTGCAGGAAACCTACCGTAAGGGAAAGTGGAAAATCAGCGTCTGAGATGTCAAGCAAGCAAGGAAAGCAAGGGAGGCCAGTAATACATGTCTCTTGAGGCGCATGTTTGGTCACCTTCCGAATAAGCTCGGGGACTTCATCCCATTTGTTCTGGCATCGCGCACTGTCCAACGCCACAATGTAGCGATGGCCCTTCTCAGAGACCTGACCCTACATTCAGCGTCAATGACGTGATATCCAGGCACGGCAGGTTGTTCAAATGTAGAGGGGAACACGTTGCCTGGCAGTCGTAACTCGGGGAAGACCGCACTCACCGTCATAATGGAGGTACGCTTGAAGATGGAGAAGAGCTGCAACGACTATGGAAGGCAGTAAGAATATCATCCATTATCCATGCCCAACCCCGAGGCTACTCTGCAATAGAATCACAGGATAAGAAATGAGAATGTTCCCCCAACAGTCCAACTAAGCCAATGAAGATAAACATCATCGGCCAGGGGAGACCCGCACGGGAGTAATTTACAAGCGTATGGTACCGTCACGTACCGAGGCTTCATGTGGCCCGAGCTTATTTTTTTCTGCTACCACAAAATTTTGTATTTTCCTTTTTGATAAGAGCAAACCTCGGAGGGACGACAGCCTGCGAGAAGCTCAGGTCATCAGGTGCGCAAGATGGCATCCACTACTCTGCGTGCTGTGACGCATCGGTTGACGGCCACGCCTGTCGATCAATTGCCTCAGATCGCATCATTCCTGGCAACATCATTGAGCGATTGCGGGGAGCTCCTGTCTGCGACACAGAATCAGAAGACGGGCAAGTCCGAATCTGACAATGCTGTGCAGATTCATAAGCTCAAAACTCGATTGGCCAGTTTGCTTCAGGATAGGAGCTTTGAGGGACGATGGACTGCGGTTGTTCTGATAAAGGCGACGGTGGAAGCTGGCCAGTGGGAAGTGCTTCGCGGATGCGAACCGCTTGTGCGCGGTCTCGTTGCGATTTTGGCTGTAAGTCGTCGAGGCGGTCGCTGACTAGCCAGGTCAATTGCTAATTCTTATTTGCGCAGAAACCGGATCCCATCTCTACGAAGAAAATGTGCATAATCACTTTGACACGGATCTTTCATCTTACCTACCAATATCCCACTCTTGTTCGCGAAATAACGACGCCGTCACTACCGGGGTTCATCACTTCGTCGTTGAACCTCATCTCGGTCAAGCCGTCCTCTGAGCCCGTCAGAAAGTTGAAGCCCAATACGCCGTTCTTGGAGATTGTCCTGAGCGCTTTCCTGGAGCTCATCGCAAGACACCCAACGATATTTCGTCCATTTTCTGCGCAGATTCACAGCATCCTCCAGGAGATCATTGGTGCAACATCTCCGACGTTTCCCGGCGCAACGGTGGATCTAGCGGAGCAGTTGTTCATCGCGCTCCACAATTGCGCACCGAAGAACAACTCCGCAGAGCAATGGAGGAACGCCTGCCGAATGACAATCTCTTCGGCTCACAGGGCCGCGGACTATGTTTTGAGAGGGGTGGTGGAACAGTGGGAGTCTGTCGATGCGACTTTGAGACAAGGCGCTCAGCCACAGGACTACAGCCAGGTGGTGGCTGATGCTGGGCCAGATGCGCTAGGACTTCCCGGCTGGGAGGGCATTCATGCCGGAGTGGAAAGATTGACGGTACTCTTACGCTTGTTATCCCGGTTTTTGACAGCACCGACGGCCTCCGCAGTGACAATTCCACTGGGCTTGATTTTGGATCTGACATCCCGACTGAGTGCGACCACTGTTCCAGCACCAGGTGCAGATGTGCCTGTCAACTTACAGATTGGCCGGGAGGAAAGGGACGGCCTCTGGGCTGAACTACCTCGTATCCACGCTGTGTGCATGGAACTACTTCTGAGCGCCGTGGATGCTCTGGAGACGGGCGTCGTCCCAGTAGCGCAGACGATCTTGGAGCAGGCCCTCTGGGTTTTCCGGGCCGAGAAATTCAACAAGGATGTCCGTGCCTCTGTATATGACCTTGTCCAGGCTTTGCTCCCACT
Source organism: Aspergillus udagawae (assembly GCF_001078395.1). Lineage (NCBI taxonomy): Eukaryota > Fungi > Ascomycota > Eurotiomycetes > Eurotiales > Aspergillaceae > Aspergillus > Aspergillus udagawae. The sequence continues at coordinate 2,512,686 of NW_025091267.1, read as the reverse complement.
TATGGGACCGTCAACGACGAAAAAGAACGTTTCGTCACTCACAGACGTCGTCCGGTCCTGTTGCTCTGACATCTTACCACCAACGGGTGACTCAGTTCCCTCCGCGGCGTCAGATCCCAAGGGCAAGGCAAAGATGAACCAGGCCACAGTCAACGCCGACTCGTTCTTGCACCCTGCCTCCAAACAGAGTCGACAAACACAAACTTCAACCACGTTCCCCAACCTGAAGCGAGCCGCATCCGATCTCCTTCCAGTCGTTCTCGCTTTTGTTCCCATCGAGTTCCTCCCCACCTCACTCCGCGCCGAAATCGATCGGACAGTCATCCTCACCTCAGACAAGACCGGGATGCTGGCAAGCGTGCTTAATCCAGTCCCGGCCATGAAAGGTCGCGGCACGGGCTCCAGCATCATGCCCTTCCTGGCGCGATGCTATTTCACCGAGATGGAGGTCGAGGGACTGATCAAACCCAGAATGCCCGTTCTGATGCACGCACCGGGTATTAGCGGGTATAGCAGCATGGCCCACGACGACGAGGATGAAGAACAAGAAGAGCAGACCACTGCCGCTGTGCAGCACGTTGCTCCCGAACTTACAGGCTTCCTCAGACCAACCGCCACCCCGACTATCCAGGGCAACCTGCGCACCACCGAAACGGTAAAGGAGCACGCGCCGTCCATGCACAAGCGGAGCCTGCCCGAGGAAACCAAGCCAAGGTTCCCAGCCGCGTCAGCGGCCAGTCTGACAGACAATAAAGCCGATGATGTGCAAGCGAAGAAAGCCCGGCTTGATAACGAAGCTGTGTCGGCCCAGCCCGCCCTTGGCACGGCCTCTCCTGCTTCGTTCACGGCCACGGCGGCAATCTCTATCCCGACGGCCTCTATCACGGCTACCTCTGCGCCGATGCCGACGAACACCATGAAGGCGGCTACGGCTGGTGCGGACGTTTCGATGTCCGGGACCGCAGTAGCTGCCGCGGAGGCAGGCGACGACGACAGCGACGATGAGATTCCTACGCTGAACATTGAGCCGGATACGGACGAGGAGGACGACGAGGAGGATGTGACGATGGATGGTTGATAGTGGATACTCTATGGATTTATTCTAATGCTACCTCACAGTGCATAAAATACACATACAGTTCGATAGAAATAGAAAACCGACCCAAATGGTTCAGCGCGATCGCGCTACAAAAAATATCCATAGATTCTTCAATCTACCCGTCTATATGTATGTATATGAATATGTATCTATATCTACGGCATACACACAACCTAAACCGCATTATAAAACCCTCAACCCTCTCTCCCAGTATTTTCCTCCATCCCAGTATCGAAACCACGGCTCCCTCCAACACCACCACCCCTCGCCCTTGGCCCCGAGCCCCAACCCACGGAGCGGACTAATGGGCAACGGCTCCGTCAACCAGAGCCCGCCCCGGGCAAAATCATCCGCGATCGAGGCGCCGGAGAAAAACAGCCACCAGAAAGCAAACATCACGTTAGCGGCGCGTCTGATGGGCCGCGAAAACCGGTATCTGGCGTTAATAGACCGCGCAAGCTGGTTCTGGATCATGATCCCAACAGGCTGCAGGAGGAAAAAGACCAAATGGGCGTGGGGCGTCGTCTCGGCGAACTGAGTATAGCTTCCGCAGGCGTGGATTAGGCCGCTGAGAGAGAATGCAGTGACGGCCGTTACGGTGCGTCGGATGCTGGGGCGTACTGCCAAGTGTTCAGGGAGCAGAGAGAGGAGGAAGTTGGCGGTGGAGGTGAACCCGAAGCGGAAGAGTTGGTGCCACCATTGACTCCAGCAGCCTATGAGGCCATGGTCGAGGGAGGGGCCGGCAAGCGGGCCGAAGGAGTCGGAGTAGAGCCAGGGAGCATCAAGTGGGACGCGCGTGAGGGCGCGCGAGGCGTTGGGGAAGGCGAGCGAGAGGCCTAGGAAAATGATAGGGTTGAGGGGTGTGATGAAGCTTAGAGCGGCGTAGACGCCGAGTCCGCTCAGGGTTTCTCGGTAGAGACGCACGAGGATGACGGGAATAGTCGGGAGTGGGAGGTAGGTGAAAGGGAATGGGCGGGCCGGGGCCGACGAGACCAAGCCCCAGAAGTATGGGTCGTGCATCATGAGGACCTTGACCAGGTCCAGGAGGAGATAGTGCTTGAGGAAGGTGAGGAGGAAGGCGTTCAGACGCGCTCGTGCGTCGAGCTGCGGGTCGGCCTCATTGCTGGTCTTATCAATTGCTTCACGGGCAGACCGCCCATTTCTGATAGTCCGTTGCCTCTGTAGCGAGTCAGGCAACGGATCCAAGGTGGATATGCGCCAGTTCCATTCTGGTCCTCGCATATTGAAGAGCAGGCCCAACGCCCAGTTGAGACGGTGCAAGAATGCGCGGGGATACGGCTGCCAGGCGAGGGTCTCTGACTCCCGCTGGGATGCATATTGCTTTGCCTTGAGGATGTGACCATTCGCAGCCTTGTCGCTGGACCGAGGCTTATTTTCGTTGTCTGGTGTCCGCACTTCGTCCGGACATGCTGCGTTACACGAGCGTCTCTCTATTCGCTCGAAATCTCTTTCGGCATCGTTAAAGACTAGAATCGTTGCACTCCAGATAGTCCACCAGGCTGTCACTAAGCCTCCCATATAACCATTCCCTCCCAAGAGCGCACGCCGGTGTCGCGTGACATCAACGGCTGTCCCGAGAATAAGAGCAAAGACGACGGGGCGAAGATATCGCGCTCCACGCCGCCGGGATATCAACAGACCACATAAAGGAAGAGCGGTGAAGACAAAGAGATGCCACAGGTAAAAGGGTTTGTAGTCTCCATGCTGGATGAGGAGCTCGAACTGGTCGCGGTTGTTGTCAAGGATTTGGCGGTAAGAGCTGGGTTGGGCCATTAGCAGTCCAGTTCCTTGATGTCAAGTCAAGGATTGTCCAGATTTTGACTGCCGATGATATATCCAAGGATGAAGATTTTTCAGAGAACTAGAGCCAATGTATCTTGATCAGACTGCGACTTGACTATCTAGATAGAATGTAGATGGAATTCAGTGGTCGATGCAGGACTTTGAGACGGAGAAAAAGCAAGGGAAACTCGAAGCGCAGAAAAAGTAAAAATGCACACAATGCAAGGGATGATGCTCAGGATCATGATGCAGGCAGAACAATATTCACCTTCTTCTCATTACCTCTTGCAGTATTCTTCATATTGCAACATTGATGCTTGATGCTTGACGCTTGACGCTTGGCCTCTTGTTCGGATGATAAAAACCTAGAATCGTCATTTCTTCTGCTTTTGTAGAGCAGATAACAATGATGAAATGACCGATCGGATGAGATAAGACTGACATCTTAAGAAATTCATACATTTGTTTCATGCCATCCTGAGACAGAATAGATGTGTTTGAAGGACTTTTTCACCATGAAAATATGCAGCATGGGTGTATTTTGTGTAAATGTATGGATACGTTGGTCATACAGGCTGCACTTGTAGTTAATCCATGCTGTGGAACAAGACAACAACAGACGGATAACTGCACCATGCTGGATCGCTACTCTTAGAGCGTGTTTCGACTGAATTCTGACGGTACATCTAAGCCCTATAACTCCTGGATGGAGACTCATCCTACTACTGCACACCAGTGACAGTGTCAATATAAGTACTCGGTAGCTGGTGCCCGAATTTGGATGCCTGGGGTTAGTGGCATCAACCTTGAATTTAGCTTAATTCAATTTTTCCATCATGAATTACGAGGATGACTGTTCTTCTTCCTCTTCTTCTTGATATCTCTGCTATGTCCATCGGCTAGGTCCACCCATGGCTGCTACCTCCTTCGATACACATCACGCAATGGTCCTCGAATCAAAACCATCAGAGTGAAAAAGTCCCACTGTGGATAATTCCATCCCCAGAATCTACCCAGAGATCAGATGAGCGGAGATTCCCCACCAGACATCAACTGGAGAAGTGACTCATGGAACGGAACGAACAACCGGGCTAAGAGCTATTTGATCCCCATAGGTACCCATGATCTCGTATTGGCCTTCCTTTTATGTGATCGCTGATGACCCTTATGCAATAGGGCCCCTTCATAACTCCAGTGTCAATGAAATTATGAACAGTCTGCTTCAGCCTGCTTCCATATCCTATTCCTGATCAGGCCATCTTCCCTGCATCTCATCTCCAGTGTCCAGTGCCGCTTGTGCATCAGGTCGATTAACTCCGTCTTCGCCGACTTTCAAGCCCCGCTACAAACTCCATGACCCTGACTCGGAAAAGCCGTCTAATCTCCTATCCCCATCTGCTCTTAACAGCTCCTCCCAGGTTGCCCTCGACGAGGTCAGCACTAAGACCTTCGCCAGTCCCCAGTATGCTTTCCCAACGTAGTTCCCATAATGATCGATCACTCCACCACTCCGTTCTTTCATTATCATCTTTGCGTTTCATCGGCAGAAAGGAGATCCGATCACAGCGAGCCTCGCGGCCTATGACGCTGTTGTATCCTTGTAGGTGCCCAGAGGCTAAGCTAATCACCATGTTCCCCTCATGCCTGTCGCCCCGTCCCGCCAGTTATTGGAGCTAAAGGCGCCACTACTTGCCGATTTCCCGAAAGACTAGATACTCATACTAAACTATCGGCGATAATAAAACAGCGGCTTTCTTCTTTAGGCCCAGTAGTTGTCTGATTCTATTCTAGTTGGGAGTTTGACTCGCGCACTTTGATTAATCTCCGAAGCTGCTACTTTTTCGGATGTACACAGTATGAACCAACCTCCGGCCTCCATTCTTCCTCTGTAATCCTACCTACCGACTGTCTTCTTTTTGGGTTGTTACGATAGTATGTATGATCAGCATTCTTGTACTATTCAAGCTTTGAAGAAATAGAGAATATCCCCACACTTGGTGGCTCTTCGTCCGGTTGTCAACCTGCACAATCCTATCCTTCAGCACGGATGGGCACCAACAACAGCCAGTCAGCTTCGGCTGATACTATCGAGCCTGTTCAACCTACTCGGATACCGCACTGGCGTCTGCTCTTTGACCAAGGTGTGCTCACCCAAGAGATCATTGATTATAGCTTCGCCGGTTCAGGCACAGAAGAAGACCCATACCTAGTCACCTGGATTCTCAATGATCCTCGGAACCCCCTCGAATTTCCCACGACGAAGAAATGGGTCTACACCATGGTCATGGCGTGGGCGACGTTAGCCGTGTCACTGGTCTCGTCGGCATACACTGGCGGCATGAAACAGATCATGGAACAGTTTGGCGTCGGCGCAGAAGTAGCAACTCTGGGCGTGTCCACATTCGTGCTGGGGTTCGCGGTCGGTCCCCTCATATTTGCGCCCATGAGCGAGCTCTGGGGAAGACAGTATCTCTTTCTGATCAGCTACTGCGGATTGACCATTTTCAACGCCGCGTCCGCAGGCTCACCGAACATTCAAGCGCTCATTATCTTCCGATTCCTCGCCGGAGCTTTCGGGTCGTCCCCTTTGACTAACGCAGGTGGTGTCATTGCGGACCTTTTCTCAGCGAGCCAACGTGGTCTGGCGATGAGTCTGTTTGCGTCGGCTCCGTTCCTGGGCCCGGTCCTAGGGCCCATCATTGGTGGTTTCCTGGGCATGACGGAGGGGTGGAAGTGGGTGATGGGGTTCTTGGCCATCTTTTCTGGCGCACTCTGGATCATCGCGGGCCTCATCGTCCCCGAAACGTATGCGCCCGTTCTCCTTCATCAGCGAGCCGTCAACCTTTCCAAGCTTACTGGCAAAGTCTACAAGAGCAGGATTGAAGCTGAACAAGGAAAGAAGACGCTTGGCCACTCTTTGAAGATATCGCTGTCCCGCCCATGGATTCTGCTTCTCCGGGAACCCATTGTTCTTTTGCTGTCAATATACATGGCAATCGTGTACGGAACTCTGTTCATGATGTTTGGCGCCTTCCCCATCGTGTTTGCCGGCCAGCGAGGCTGGAACCAAGGCGTGTCAGGGTTGGCTTTCCTGGGGATAATGATTGGCATGATGTGTGCTGTGGCCTTTAGCATCTTCGATAACAAGCGGTATATCAGAACCCAGGAGGCACATGATGGCTTTGCGCCTCCTGAGGCGCGCCTGCCTCCCTGCCTGGTCGCTTCGGTGGCCATTCCTGTTGGTCTCTTCTGGTTTGCCTGGACAAACTACCCTTCGATCCACTATCTGGCCAGTATTTCCGCGGGTGTGCCGTTTGGTTTTGGCATGGTCCTTGTCTTTCTCAGCCTCATGAACTATCTGATCGATGCGTACACAATTTACGCTGCCTCCGTGCTCGCTGCTAGCGCCGTCCTGCGCTCGGTTTTCGCCGCCGCATTTCCCCTGTTCGTAAAGTATATGTATAGCTCGTTAGGTAAGTCCCTTTTCTTTGGTGTTGCTGTTTTGGTGAAAGTTAATCAGGTCCAGGTATTCACTGGGCCTCGTCCATACCTGCCTTCCTGGCACTTGGCTGTGTCCCCTTTCCATTCCTCTTCTACAAGTACGGGCCTGTCATCCGAAGAAGATGCAAGTTCGCCGCAGAATCGGACACATTCATGCGGAAGTTAATGGAACGAACAGTCAAAGAACCACAGGAAGAGGAGAAGGAAAACCCGGGCGTCATGGCGGCCCCGAGCCAGGTAACCTTGGAGCCCACCTCTGCGGAATCAGAGGTAGATAGGGTTTCCTTGGACCGTGCTAAGCTCAGTCGGAGGCAGTCAAGCCTCTCAACCAAATCTGCCAGTTCATATGGGTCTAAGAAGATGGTGACATCGCAGGACGTCTACGATGCGAATCCCTATGACATTGACCGTGTCAACACGCGCGGCTCGTTCAAGGACTGAGCTCTCGAAAAGTAGCAATCTATATAGACTCTGCATGGATACAATGAACTCATCACCCTTCATAGACAGCGACATTCTTCTCTTCTGGACAAGGTAGCTCTACTCCGTACCCATTCCCTTTGCAGTAAGACCATGATGTGGATCACGTGGAACCGTGGCTTAGCGCGTTCCTGTCGGGCTGTCAGCTATTCCTAATCTGGTAAGGTTTGATCCACAAGCTTCGCTTCAATATGAATACTATGCCGTCGTCTTCTCCATATCTATCCCGCATTTGCGTCGCGTCAAGCGGACGTTAACGGACAAGCATCCATCCCTTGCAGCAAGGATGGGGCGACCCTTTGCTAAGCGGAACATCGACCAAGTGGACCTCACCGTTGACGACGGAGACACTACTCCCCAAGGGAAAAGAGCAACGCGTCCTGGTAGCAACACAACTGCTACCACTACTATCACTGGCCAACGATTCGGCGAGAGTACCGAGTTCGTGCCGCTAAGCCAATCGTCTCAGGCGATTATCCTAGACGGAGAGGACGATGCGGAAGCCGAGGATCTGATCCAGGGAAGCCAGGATGATTCCTCCTATGTTAGCTTCATGCACTACGGGAGCCTGCGAACCAAGATTGTGGGGGTCCGGTACTACGATGGTTACGCGACTGTTGGCGAACACGTGCTTCTGCATCGTGAGCCTAATAATCCGTATGACCGAAATGCGATCCGTGTTTTGAACGTCATGGGGAATCAGATTGGTCATATTCCCCGAGATGTAGCTGCTCGATTGGCGAAGTATATGGTAAGGGATCGAACCGGAGCTTCTGTAAACAAATGGCTTGGTTCTGGACTGTCGATTTAACGTCATTTATTGCAGGACTCGAAGTCGCTGTTTATTGAAGGCATCTTGACGGGAGAGATTGGCTCGTTTACGTGCCCAATTATGCTGAAGCTGTACGGTACCAGTCATCCGGAAGAGCGGCAGCGGCTGAAGCGCATGATGATTGATGATCGACTTCCCCTGACCGAATTTAATCGGTGGGAGACTCGCGAGCGCAAAGAGCGCGAGCGGGCGGAGAAGGATGTTGCTAAAAGGGGTCGCGGTCTGGCGTCGGGCAATGGACAGCAGTGGGAGGCTGGCGTTAACCCGATGTATGCCAACCTTTACGCCGGTGACGGTTTCAGTCAGACTGGGGAGAGATTGGAAGACATTATTGGCCAGAGCAGCACCTTTAATCCTCGTGATATTGGCCAGGTGACGGAGAATTTTGGTTTGAATGAGTCAGACTTAGTCAATATGCCTATGGCAGATACTCCCGCAGCGCTGTCTACTGAGCTTCTTCCGTACCAGCGGCAGGGACTAGCCTGGATGATCGAAAAAGAGTCTCCGCAACTACCCGGGCCTGGTTCTCAGGACGTGGTGCAGCTCTGGAAGAGAACTGGAAACAGGTTTACCAATATCGCCACCAACTTCTCAACGGCTATCCCACCCCCTCTTGCAAGTGGTGGTATTTTGGCGGATGATATGGGTCTGGGCAAGACAATTCAAATAATCTCATTGATTCTGGCCAACTCGCAGCCAAAGACTCCAGAGTCATCCAAGACCACTTTGATCATTGCACCTGTCGGAGTCATGAGCAACTGGAGAAACCAGATTAAAGACCATACCCACAGTGAGAGCACGCCAAGTGTGCTCATCTACCATGGTGCTGGGAAGAAGGAGGCTGCAAAACTCAACGAGTATGATGTGGTAATCACGAGCTACGGTGCTCTCGCTGTGGAGTACAACCCGAATGCCAAAGCAGCACCTAAGCAGGGACTCTTTGCCGTTCATTGGCGTCGTGTCGTGCTCGACGAGGGTCACACAATTCGAAACCCCCGAGCTAAGGGTGCGCTGGCTGCTTGCAATCTGCGCGCGGACTCGCGTTGGACTTTGACCGGCACGCCTATTGTGAACACCTTGAAGGATCTGTACTCACAGATTCGCTTTCTGAGACTGGCGGGTGGCTTGGAAGACATCGCAGTCTTCACCAGCGTTCTCATTCGCCCTCTGACCTCTGACGATCCAAATGCTCGTCTCCTTCTTCAGGCACTGATGAGCGCTATCTGCTTGAGGCGAAGAAAGGACATGGAATTCGTCAACCTCCGCCTGCCGGCCCTAACCTCGCGTGTGCTGCGCATCAAGTTTCATCCTCATGAACAAGAGAAATACGACATGTTCCAGTATGTTTCCTCCTCTGCCATTAAGTCGATGACCGGCTGCTGACCATCCACAGATCCGAAGCGAAAGGTATGCTTATGGACTTCAAGTCCAGAGAGAAAGGAGGTACCACGTATTCTCATGTGCTTGAGGTCCTTCTCCGTATGCGACAAGTTTGCAACCATTGGGCGCTCTGTAAACACCGCATCGACGCCCTGGCGGGTCTATTGGAGAAGCACAAGGTTATACCATTGACCCCGGAGAACATTAAAGGCCTTCAGGACATGCTGCAGCTCAGAATCGAGAGCCAGGAAATGTGTCCTATATGTCTCGATACACTAGAGCAGCCCGTCATAACCGCTTGCGGTCATTCCTACGACCGAGGCTGCATAGAGCAAGTCATCGAGCGACAGCACAAGTGCCCCCTCTGCCGCGCCAATATCGACGACACCTCCACCCTCGTCGCTCCTGCCGTGGGTCTCGGCGAAAGCGCCGATGACGAAGTTGTCGCAGACCCAAACAACCCAAGCAGCAAGATCGAAGCCCTGATCAAGATCCTCACCGCCCAGGGCCAAGCTTCCGACACCAAAACTGTCGTCTTCAGCCAGTGGACCTCATTCCTTACCCTCGTCGAGCCTCACCTGCAACGCCACGGCATCGGATACGCCCGCATCGACGGCAGCATGAAGTCGACGGCCCGCGACGCCTCCACATACAAGTTCTCCAAGGACCCAGAGTGCAAGGTCCTCCTCGCGAGTCTGAGCGTCTGCAGCGTTGGCTTGAACCTTGTCGCGGCCAATCAGGCCATCCTGGCCGATAGCTGGTGGGCCCCCGCAATCGAGGACCAGGCCGTCGACCGCGTCTACCGTCTCGGCCAGAAACGCGAGACAACAGTCTGGCGTCTCGTCATGGAAAACACCATCGAAGACCGCGTGCTAGAGATCCAGGACACGAAGCGCAAATTGATGCTGGCGGCCTTCCGCGAGAAGGATAAGAAGGTCGACGATAGTGCTACCAGGATCGCGGATCTGGAGAAACTCCTTACTTGACCGATAGGCCTTGGCCTCTTGTCTCTTCGTACTATTTACAATACTTAATACCCTATTTGTCTGTCTTTCTTTGACCTTTCTTCTGTTTGACTATATGGTATGGAGCATCTCGGGCTTTCCAACATCTAGACTAGTGATCGATGTTTCTCTTTTTTCTTTTTATGTGTGATTACTTCAATATTTTTCGGATTTTGTCTCGAATTTTCCTTTACTGCCGGTCAGAGTACTTGGAGACATTATCAAGACTTAGAATTCAAGAAAGCTATAATAGACTCCATTCTCAAGCTCGAGTCGCCCTACCACATTCACCGTTACGTTGGAATCATCAAATATTTTTAAGGATGGCCGTAATTCGTTCATTGTATTTCTCCTGAAGACGAAAAGAAAATCGACCACGCTGAAACGCCTTGCCTTGCCTGTGCAAAACCTAGTGATGAAAGTCTCCTACTGGAATTTCAGATTCAAAGGAGAGAGAAAGATGTCTTCACACAAAAAAAAGGAGGAATATGGAAAGAGAAGTATTAACGAAGAAGGAAATATGTAAATGATACACATACACAGAAGGGCACCAGGAAACACAGAGACAACCATGCTCGCAGGAACTGATGGGGATATCATGAAATCAGATGCTCGCAATCACAAAAAGCAAAAGAGAATCTATTCTAAGTTTAGCCATCCTGCGATCTACTGCGTCTTGCAGGAGCTTCCCCCGTCCTTCTTGCCATCCTTTGACTGTGCAGGTTGCGAGGTGGCCCCGTCCAATATTTGCATGGGCTCCGACTCAGCACTCGCACTGAGGCTTTCCATGCGTAATGGTGGGTCCGAGGACTGCGAAGACGGCGTGGACGGATCTGAAAGAGCGGGAGGGACCATGCCGTCGTGTTGCGGCGGTCCGGTCAGAGCCCGGTACGCAGGCTGAGTACCGTGGACTGCCCCATTTTGAGGCACGGCCAACGTTGCATTCGACGTCGACTGAGAGCGTGACAAGATGGGCCTATTCGGTGCATGGGCGAATGGGCCATCATCATAAGAACGAACAGAATGCCCATAATCATGTGACCTAGGGGGAGCTGTAGATGGCGGAGCTACTTGAGATGATGGAACCCGGGCTTGGTGAGCGGCCGCGTAGTGCATTGGCAGGTTGGGCCTGCCAGGCCAGCTTTGCCCTTGAGGCTGAGACATGGGCACCAAGTTGGAGAGTCTCTCCGCCTCTCTGCGTCTCGCCGCATCTCTCATGAGCTCTTCTCTCCTCTGTCTCTCAAAAATCAGTCGCTGGTATGCCTGGGGATCAGTACGCCTGAGCCGTTCCTCATCGAGCTCTTGCTGGACATCCTTCCGTTCCTCTTCTGTGAGTTTGTCATTGTCTTCTCTCTGGAAAGTCTCGGTGAGGGCGATCTTCCGAATTGCCCGTTCCTCGCCGTTGTCTTCTTTGATTATCTTGTCCAGCACATAAGGATCTTTCCCCACAAATTCGGAAATGTCATGCTGCTTTACCGCTTTAGCCGGGAAGAGATACTCATTGAGCTTTTTAGATGCCCAGCGAATCGGGTTCTTCTTGTCCACAACCCGAACCGCAAGCTGTGTCTTAAAGATGGCCTTGTTGTAGATAATCTCCTCAAATGTTCCTCCAGCGATGAAGCGGTAAACGAATACCGGTTTTTGTTGGCCTAGACGATATGCGCGTCCGACTGCCTGTTCTTCCCAGATAGGATTGAACGAGAAGTCGAATATCACGACGCGGTTCGCACCCGGAATATTCAAGCCCAAGCCACCCGCTCGGGTTGAGATGAGGTACACTTTTTCCTCAGAAACGGTATTGAAACTCTTGGTCGCCGCTTGTCGAGTGCTGATGGGCGTCTTTCCGTCCAGACGGCGATAACTACGATTGGAGACCTTGAGGACATGCTCAACATAGTCGAGAGTCGGTATGCTGTGAGAGAACACCAACACCTTGTCACCCGCCCTGATTGACTCGCTGATGATCCTGTCGAGAAGCTGTGCCCGATACGACAAATTTAGCGCCTTCATGTCAGGAACGTTGGCGAACAACCGCTCTTGCTCAAAAACCAGCTTCTCGGAATCAGGAATGCCCGCTTGCGTTATAGGTTCATCACCCGGTAGCATCTCATCCAAGCTTGACCCTGCCCTTTGCGCTTCATTAGCGCGGCTGAGAAGTTTGTCCCTGAAGCAAGCCGGATGGTTATTACAGAGCCCAAGGATTGCCATCCACGTCCAAAGCTTTGCAGTTCCAACTTCTGTCTTCCCCTGGACTACAGAGTCAACATAGGAATCATATGCTGCCTGTTGCAGTTCGGTCAAGGGAAGAGTGATGACAAATTCAACCTTTGGCGGCAAATCGCCCTGCAGCACAGTGATGGCGGCACGGTTAACTTTCGGTTCGAGAATCTCCTTGAGAACCTGAAGCTTCTTGAGCGACCTTCTCCTCTCATAGTGTGTGCTGTCCACGTAAAGACCTTCCTCGATGGGCTCTACATAGTTTGCCTTGAATTCGGGAAATTCCCCAAGATAACCTTTGGCAATCCAGTCCACCATGGTGAAGTAATCAGTCAAGTTGTTGGCAAGGGGAGAACCAGTCAGGGCGATACGACTCTTAGAACGAAACTGCACAGCCGCTAGAGATATTCCCGAAGTAGAATTCTTCATTTTATGAGCTTCGTCGGCGACAATGATGTTTGGACCCTCTAGAAGCCATTTCCTCACATTTGCATGTTCATCATCCCGTAGAGGTTTGCGCATCTTTTTCGTCTCTTTATTGTGTATCCACTTCCGGAATATGTCGTAGCTCATGATCAGGATTCCACCTTCTTCATCCCAGTCAGATACCTCTCGCAACCTCTCGGAAACTGCCATTGAAGCCGTAACTATTCTCACAAACCCAATACACGACTCTTCAGGAGTCCACATGAGGAACTCCTCGTACCAATTATCGATCAGAGACGAAGGACAAAGAATCAACGTTTGCGATCGGTGGAAGCATTCGGGGACCTGCTCGCTGATCTTCGGATCATTGGAAGCAGCCGCGGCAGATATAGTGTTAAGCAGCGAAATGACCTGCATTGTCTTTCCCAACCCCATCGTATGGGCGAGCAGACAGCCTTGTTGCTTCTCGTCCTGTATCAACTCCCGCCACATAAACTGAATGCCATTCAATTGATGCGGCTTTACGCGTTGACCAATATGCGGATCCAAGTAGATGATTGGGTCTCCAAAGCTCACTGCTTGACGAGTAGGATCGGTGTTGCTCACACCCATAAGCTTCATCTTGTGTTCAAGCCGTCTTCGCTCTTTTTCCTGCCGCGCTACACGCTGCTGTGCACTTGCTTGATTTCGTTTGACGTCTTGACTTTCTTTGACTTCCTTCTTCCGCTTCTTGTGAGGCGCATTGACATGTTCAGAATTTTCTCCTTCCGACTCATCGACATGCTCGCTTGAGGTGCGAGTGCTTTTTTCGCTCGGTTCTCTCGCGAACTTCAGACCCTTGCAAAGTCCTAGTCCCTTGCAGAGCTCTTTGTGGAAGACTTTGAAGTCAGCAATTTCGTCCTGGGCCTTGAGGATATGCTTCTTGCTGATCCCTTTTGATGCTGGAATGTAGATGCAATTAACCCAAGATATGAATTGTGAGGCGGTCCGCATTAATAGCTCGCTCTGTTCACTATCGAGTTCGGGTATCCCTATCTGACCTTTCAGAAGAATTCCAAGACCCTGACCGACAAGTTCCTTCAATTCACCATATTCGTATTCAGGTATCGATGAAGCCATCTCTTCACGCTCGCTATCAGGCATGGCTGCAATTAACTTTGCAAGCAATCTACGGCGATCGTGGCGTTCCTCGAGAACTTCCCAAGGGTACGACAGCAGACCATCGAAATCATTGTGGTCAGGCAGATCTGATGTGTTGAACTTGCGCGTCGATTTCGACCCTTCAGGTTTCCGGTTGATGATTTCTGGTCGCTTCGGAATCTCGACGACTACATTGGAGCTGAGTCGGGGAGGGGGAGATATCGAAGGACTTCGTTCGATCTTCAAGCTAACGTCATCCGATTCTGTCCACCTGGTTGGTCGCACAGGATTGAGTGGCGGCGTTTCGATCCTGAATTCGTCTGCTGAAGCTGGGGGAGAGTCCATTGTGAGGTCGATAATCTCTGACCGTTGCGCGTTATCGGAAGAGTCAGGAGAGGGTGAGCTGGTTGCCATGAAAGGCGACCTCTTGGCCCTTGATTTACGTCTGATTCCCGAGGGACTGATAATGTCATCATCGCTTTCGGACGTGGAGGGCGTCGACGCCGGTGTTGTTCGCCTTCTGTCGATGCTGTCCCCGTTTCCAGGGTTTTCAATAAACGAGGCCCCTCCCTGAACCTCGGAGTCGTCGATGAAGTCATCCTGGAGGTCAGAAGAGACATCGGATTCTGAGTGAAGAGACTCCTCGTCTGCGGCCCTAACCTCTGGTTTTGGCAATGGCTTTGTTTTTGGGGCAGAAGCTACCTTTGGCGGACACTTCTCTTCCTCCAAAACCGAGACACGCCACTTTTGCTTCTGTATATCGATAATAGTCTGCTCCATGCTTTGACACTGTGTTTGTAACTCCGATTTTGAGGCATATTCACTTCCGCGTATTGCTTCGAGCACTTTGCCTAACCGTTTCTCCAGCAAGGTCACGTCGCGATTGATGGCCTTGACTTTTTGGTAAGTACACTTCGCCCTTCGAGCTGTGACCCAAAGCTTCCGGGCCTTATATTCCTCCTTCGGTAAGCCATTCTGGCGCCACCGATTCACAAATTCAGCCATACAATCTTCGATTACTGAGTCAACCTCAGCGGGAGTCAGCTTTGCCGGTTTACTTTGAGCAATATCATCGCGTTCATTAGCAATCTCCTGCCAAGTTTCTTCATCAAACTCTCCTTCTGAGCCTGAGTCACCGTATAATGGGCAGACGTCTTGGTTGTCTTCCACGGCAGGATATTTCTGAAGGAGATATGAATAAGGATCGGATGGTTCCAGTGTTTGCGACGAGCCGGCAGCCCCTGCTTGTTCTAACTGGGGCCATTTCTTTATGTTCTCTTGTGTAACTGACACAGTTCCATTTGTGGCAGTGTACAAAGTGAAGAATTTCTCGTCGTGCTCACTGACCTTCGAGTGGTCATACGGGATCAGAGCCATCTGACTACTTTCAGTATCAGAGCTCAACTGAATGGGTTGCTGTCTGAAGAAATAGTTCATGCACTTTTTCACGAAGTGGCGCTGAGCGGTAGGCAAATTCGGAGGACCAAGCATTACGAACGAATGATCCTCCTCACCGGAAATAGATGGATAGAATAATTGCGAAGGCAGAATCCGATCTGGTCCAATGTACCAGTCCTTGTCTTGCGGAATGTTCGAGGACTTCGACGCAGGAGGGCTCCTTTGTGGTTCGGGCAGAGAGCTCAAATCCAGTCTGCGTCGCTTCTGTCCTTCAGCATCAACCACGATATGTTCATAAGCACGCACGCGTTCGCCAGGGTTGGATTTGTCTATACGTTGTTCCGCAGGCGGGCTACTAACGGCGGGTGGAGGGACGCTTGGAGGCCTCTCGCTGGTAGTGGTTGCACTTTCACTACCTTTAGCAGCAGCGGTCGTTGTAGTAGACTCGTCGCCCCTCAGACCACTGGAAGTCGCGGCATCCGGGGGAAAGGTCCTTTTAGTGTGAGATACTGTAGATGCTGAGGGGGTCATCCAATGCGGGCGCTGCATCAGATCCTGAGGAGTCGCTGTTGGCGGCACAGAGCTCTGATGAATAGGTGACGAGAACTCTTCGAAAGGGCCTGGAGTAACGGCTGTCAAGTGACTTGGGGTAACTGAATACCGACGGTCATCAAGTTGGGAAGCAAGCTCCACCCTAGAACGCTGGTATTTTTGAGAACGTCGCTGAAGGTAGCGTATTGCCATAAGCATAGAGCTACGATGGCCAATAGCTTTGAGTCCAAGCTCTTCCCGTAGAGTCTCCTTGTCGACATCATGCAACAGCACCTCCCCGGTTATCAAATTCTCTCGAAGAGCGGCTTCGAATTGGACAGGGTGTGGCCGAGGGGCCTGCGACGCAGACTGGGACCATGGCGTCTCAGGATTATGGCAGAGGAAGGCTACTACCTCGTCAACTGTCCAATCGAGGGGATCTCCTCCATCAGATTCCATTCCGCCTGGTGGAGCTAATTTTGTTAATGGAATCTCAACGTAGTGAGGTGAAGCCAGAGTATCTTACAGTAATCCCATCAGCAGGTCCAGCTTATCACCGAAATTGAGATTTCTCTTGAGTGATAAGGCACCATTTGGTCACAGGAAAGGCGAGATCTGAGAGAAGCGAAGGACGATCAAAAGTAAAGAAGAATTGGGCGGGAGAGCAAGAGAGTCGCGATCTCACAGATCTCGCAATTCACTAAAACCCTAGCTGCTAAGCATATGACATCACATTTCCAGCTGACTTTACTGATTTTGGGTTATGGAAGAATTCTGATGAACTTATCGCGTTGATGGAACGAGACGCGCCAAACTGATACTGTCAAAAAGAGAGATCGGCGGTCCGTTATCGCGATAGAGCTCTTTTTCTGCCGGTAGTCAAGGCGGTACAAGAGGCGGTGTACGGCGTAGTCCCACCAAAGCTCCGATGATTAATCGCCGACGGCCCCTCATCGACAGTATTAATAATGGCCTTTTCTTGCAGGAGACGTTGATTTATTCGCACCTGAACAGTCCTCAATTGATTTCAAACTCCTTTTCTGGGCTTCTTTGAGTGCTGAGATTCCACATTGCAGAATAGACACCGCTCTTCAAAATGAGTGACTCGATCTATACTAATTATCCTCCGGAACTGAACCCCGCACAGAAGGACTTCCTGGTGAAGGCTATCAAGGATTGGGCTACGCAGAATGGCTTGATGGTCCGACCTCCTCCTACGTTCATCTCAAAAGAGTCTGACCCGTATGGTGTACTGGCGACGAACGCTCCAGTAACGTTATTTCCGAGTCTCTTCCCAAGGGCATGCTTCGACGAAGCCAAGGCATTGCAGACTGTGTACAACAAGCTTTATGCTGCAATTACATGTAATGAGGAATGGCTGGGCACGATTATGGAAGAGTAAGACTCTGATGCTTTTCTGTGGCCTGGATTCAATGCAATGCTTCTTTCGGAGTACAGCATCTGTCGAAAGTTCTGCACTAAAAACTGTTTGACCTGTAGTCTGATTGACGTTGACGACTTCATCTCCCGTCTGTGGAAAGTTCACCTCTCAGTCAAGAAGGAGGGTTATGTTCAGAATTTGTCGCTTGGTTTATATCGATCCGATTACATGGCTCACTCTCCGACAAACGCGGACGCCCCTTCTTTGAAACAAGTGGAGTTTAACACTATCTCGTCGTCCTTCGGCGGCCTGTCTTCTCTGGTGCGAAAGCTCCATTCAGAGCTTCTTACCTCCCCGCCAGGCTATCCCATCTCATATCCTCCGCACCCACTGTTCGAGTCGAACGTACCTCCCGAGAACACTGCTGTGGAAACCTTGTCAGCCGGGCTGGCTGCAGCGCATTCTGCTTACGGGCCTTCGAAGTCGACCCCGGCTCTTCCCACGTGTATTCTGTTCGTGGTACAGGAGAACGAACGGAACATATTTGACCAGCTGGCACTCTCCAGACAGCTTACTACCGTCCATAAGGTTCCCGTTTTCCGACTCCTCAGTACCGAGATTTTGGATCACACATCGATTCCCGGCTCAAACGCCTCTAGGCCTCTCATCTACAGTCCCCCTCACTCACCAGACACGCGGTTTGAAGTGACAACTGTGTATCTCCGCTGCTTCTATGCCCCGACGGATTACACCTCCGAGCGTGACTGGGAGGCGCGGACACAGTTGGAGCGTTCTGCAGCGATCAAATGCCCCACCGTCCTGAATCAGTTGGCAGGATCTAAGATTGTACAACAAGTGCTGGCAGAGACTGCAGGGCCCGATCACCTTGCGAACTTCATGGCAGACACCGACCCGGCCACTGTCGCCCGCTTACGGGAAACATTTGCGCCTCAGTACGACCTTTCTTCAAACGGGCAGGGCCGAGAATTGGCTCTGAATCCCGAAACAGCTCTCAACCACGTCCTCAAACCGCAGCGGGAAGGAGGCGGCAACAACATTTATAAGTCTGCCATTCCCGGCTTCTTACGGTCAATTCCAGAAAGTGAATGGAAGCGGTGGATCCTGATGGAACTGATCCGCCCGCCGGCTGAGGCCAAGAATGTGGCTCTGAGGAGTGATGGCGAGGTACTCAGTGGCAAGGTCATTGGGGAGTTAGGTATCTATGGTACTATTCTCTGGGATCAATCCAATGGAAATGTCCTGCAGAACGAGCAAGGCGGGTGGTTGATGAGGACGAAGGCGAAGGATGTTAATGAGGGGGGAGTGGCCACGGGATTCTCCAGTTTAGATAGCATTCTTCTTTTCTAAAGTTCCTTCACAAGTCCTTTGTTAATGATAGATACATATCTTCGAATACTATAATCCTTTCGTATGAATCTGGTAGCCGATTTTTCTATACTCCAATTTCTTCTTCACTGTGCCAAAGACGTGAACGACAAACTAACGTTCTTCAACTTGGGATTCAGTCTTCTTCCAGCCAAATTAATATACAAGCGACACTCCATCTCCATGATAGCAGCATCCCCTGGATGGCTGGCCCACTCTGCAGCTAGACACTGTCAGACCGCCTTGAACCAGCCTCCACATCCCTCTCGTCGCCTATATCTCCCCCCTGCGCCCACACCGCCACGCCTCAGGGAGCTCCTCAGCCGGAAGCAGCCTCCAACTCCTAAGCTGGAGCAGAGAAGCCCTCTCCGACAGCTGCCAGAAGAGACTCAACGCCTCGCGGATTCGCTGACTAGGGACGTGGACCTCTCTACCATCCAGAAACAAATCCAGAGGGTAGTAGGCCGGCACGCCGCCCGCCAGAGTCCTGGAGCGCAGCCGCACGGCAGTAGTACGCCCGTCGCCAGGGCCTGGGCCCGGGGCCCTCCTGTACTCGATCTCCATAGTCGTGTTATACCTGATCTGGTCCAGCGACCAACGCGCAACACGCTCGACCTCCACTTTCCCCACGGTACGACGGTTTCTCATCCAGCAGGATAGCGCCAGTGGAGTCCTGCACTGGCGTCCTCGGCGCATGTTGAGGCTATTATCGCGCGGCCGCTGGGCTGCAGGGACGACCATCCGCGCCTTTATGTCGCGGTATGTGAGGCGTGGGTCTGTCCGCATCCAGTACTCGAGGAGCCAGGCCGCCGGGCGGATGGAGATGTATGTAGGAAGGGAAACGCGCGGAGGGGGCGGCCATCGCGGTCCTTGACGACTTGGCCGTTCTCGACGAGGTTTCTGAGAGGAGGGAGATCATCGAATATTGGTGCCTCCAGGCGGAAGAGGAGAGGGGGTAGATTGTTTTCGGAATAGGCTGCGTGGTGGGTGTTGACGCAGGTGTGGTATGGGCCAGGAGGGGCGTCATCTGGAGGTGTGTTAATTGGCATTATTTGACGTGAAACATGTAACACTGACGATGGCATGTCAACTGCTGCATAGCTGAGATGTAACATATTAATACCTGTGCCATTGTAATGCAGTAGGAAGGGACATACCAGGAGCATCAATAGGTGGAGAGACCATATCTTATGAAGATAGGCTTAGATGTGTTATTCTTGAAATACGATACTGAAAATGAAGAGTAGAGAGTAAGAATTGTTATACAGAAGGGAAAAGCAGGAAACTCTCACATTTATACCTGAGTGTTGAAGCCCTGTGAATATAACACCAGGAGTCAACATTGTGAATAGCTTGGGGCTAGGGGGTCCTTGCTTAAGCAAACTCTGAGAATATGTATATAGAGAAGGCATATTACTCTGAGAGTAACATACCTCTATGGACTGGGATATTTCTCTGATCTAAGTAACAGTGATTCTCAAATTTAATAAAGGGTACGCATAGATGTCGACGTTAAACTGAATAATTATACATGTTTATACGAAATCCGCTTAGCTATGACAAATCATGCTCAGAATTTAATGCTATAGAACCTGCAACTACGTTACCGGTCTGTGTGGCTTATACTGGAGGGAATGATCTCAGATGAAACTGTTCTTTCAATCTTGTAAGCAGCTGACTCTTAAGTTTGACATAAATAACAGACTTATATATAAGATGTCAGAAATGACTGGAGGTTTAGTCGTATGATCAATTATGAGCGTGTACTCCTGTTTGGCATCCTTGACTATTTACTGCGTCGTTTTAGGTTTTAAGTCTGTAAGTATACTCGAAAGACTATAAAATATATCATGCGGTAATCCAAACCAGCTGATGCCAGCGATTTTGATCGATGACTCTACAGCATTGAAGGGTTGATGAATTGAAGAAGCAAATTGATTTCACTGGTCGGCTCACTCTGCCCAAAGAGGAAAGTGCAACCCTTGCATATCATAGACTCGTGGCAGTCACGCTATCCGCGGAATGCCGCCTTGGCAATCAACCTTATCCGAACGACACCATTTGCGGTCCAGAGGCCCAGTGGACAGCATTACAGCTGTTGAAAATCAGAAAGCAAAGAAAGACACAAAGCTCAAACGATAACAATAGACACTGAAGCCCCGAAGTCAACTCCAAGGCCAAGTCCGCTCCAGCAATATTCCCTGGAAATCGAGGACTTCCTCCGCGTGAAGGGGTATCTGTAGAAACGAAAGGCCATCAGACAAAAAAGACAGACAGAAGACAAATTGACAAAGGCACACCAGACTCCCACTAACAAGGGGAAGTAAACACAGGAAGCGCAGTTATTGAAAGGTAGAGGTAGCCTCACATGACGCCCTCCACATAAGGCATTTCAAAAAGGAATCGCTGCCCGGCGTAATACTCGTTGAGCGCGACGTCGTATACCCATTTCAACGCGCCCTCGTCGGTAGGACGTGGGCGACAAATCAGCCGCAACGTCATAGGCTCGCAGATGAGGGATGGAAATACTGGATCCGGCGATGGCGGTGCAGTCGTACGAGAAATTGGGACAACGTTGATCATGTCATCGAGGTCGAACTTGCTGGCAAGTTTGGCGTACAGGGAATCGGTATTGCAGAAAGGTAGCGCCTTCTTGAAGGCCTTGTGCTGGCGCTTCATTTGAAGCCGGTGGCGCGTTTTCAAGCCTTTGGGTACGTCCTTGCGCAGGCCAGAAAGCTCCTCTTCGCAAGGGCGCGGCCAGTCGACTCCTTGACGCGATTCTTCCTTGAACAAAAAGTCGAAATTGCAAGGGCACAGGTCTCCATCATAGAGGGTTTTTTCCAGAGGAGAGTCGAGATGGCCCACCTCGGGAACAGTAAAAGTAAGACCCGGAGAACTGGGGACAGACGAAGGAACGGGAGAAAGGACAGGGGAGCTAAGAATAGGCGAAAATGGAACAGGGGAGCTTGGAAGAGGAGAAGGAGGACTTAAAATGCTAGTCACCGACTCCTCAGATGCTGCCCTCTGACCTGACGAAGAGCAAGGCTTGACGGAGGGAGCTGGCCTGGACGGGGGAGGAGTCAGAGGTAGGTATTCTCTGATGGGAGTGGCAGGGTCAAGGGCATCCATATCCACGTCCTCTTCAATCTTTGCCGCATCCCTTTTCTTCTTTGGAGTGCGTGGCCCACGATGCCCACGTCTCTCAGGCCCATAGTTGTCCGGAAGGGCGATGCGACCACCCGCTTCCCCGAGCTCAGGATTGATGAGCCCAGGAGTCAATCCACGGGTAGAATTTAGCACAGGGTCGATGTCTTTCTCTCTCATCCTTTTCAGGACATCTTGCTCAAGCTGACAACTGATCTTGTTTCCTGAGCTCCAGGCAATGAGGTGGAAAGCTTTGCGAAATCTGACATTCCGCTGCTGAAGAGCGTTGCGCTCAATTGCAAAATCCTTGTGCATCCGGTCAATGATGTCTTGTAAATGGATGCGCCTGTCGAGTCGCATCCATGCCTCGACTCTGAACTCCTCGACGTCAGAGGAAATGTGATCGGGAAGGATCTCGATGTCTCTGACCCATTTGCCGCCCACGACTTTCATCTTGGGCGGCTCTCGCTCTTTCTTCTCGTCCTCCTTTGTTGGCTTGAACTGATAGAGGATGGCTGGGAGATTGTCCCAGGACCAATCCTTCTGGTCCTCACGGAAGCTGGTAAAGTTCCGCGGGTCGATGGCTTCGGTGCTGCCCTGCCGAGGAGTTCTCTCTGCTACCGTATCAGGATCGGTTTCAAAGAGACAAAGGAAGTCGACTCACTTTTGTTGCCCTGAAGCTTCTCAGAGCTCTTGGAGCCCTTGGGACTCTTTCTCTCGATTTTACCCATTGTTGAGGGCTGCAAACCGATGTCAGCCATGCCAAAGAAACAGTGCTGAACCTAGGCATTGCTGGGCAACACTTGTGCACACAACTCAAAGAGCACTCATCACCACTCACTTGATGCTGTCTTGGAACTTGTTGCTGAAAGCTGATGGTTATGGTGATCTGTGGGAGCAAGCTGGTACTTGCGAATATGAAGTGGGAAGGTGTTTGAGGAAGAGAAATCCCGAAGAAGACAGATCAGGAGAATATAGAGACGAAGAAGAATTGGACTTCGCCATACTGAGTTCTGAGAGCTCCTCATTCTTTCGATTTCTCAATAATGCGGAGGTTGGTATAGTCGACTGAAGCGGGAGAAGTTTGGTTGTGCGATGGTGATGAAACGGAGTGAGCTAATATTCACTCGACATGCCTCCTCTAGTCTTTGTCTCCCTCGCCTCCTTAGCGAGCCCCTGAAAACCCCAGACTCACAAACACATCTTGACATGATCTGTCGGAAGATGTCTTTCTGAAACGCAGAATTTTTGTTCTTCAAAATGATACGCAGCTTGCCCATGTTACTATCATTTCTGGGTTGTCCGCCGCACTTCCTGGACGAAGCCTCTCGATACGCATGTCCGCTGTCATCCTCACTGACACTGCAGACCCACCCAGCCCCTGTCCTTCCAGCGCCGCAGGTACACCACGCGGTGGCTGGAAAGCTTCTTTTTTAAGAACAATACAGCTGAACAATCCTCATTGGTTTCGCTGAAAGCTGGAACATGGTAGCCGGAAATAGATCGCGTGGCTGGATAGCAGGTGTTTCGTGGAGTCTATTGTCTGGTCTGCTGCACGTATTGTAAGCTGAGAACAATTATATTGACTGCTGCTCGCTGCTGAATGGCCTCCCGTCCCCGGCAGGGCAGGAAGCGAGTGGAGATGGTGGGCCCGAGCTGAAAATCGCTTAGTCGGTGAGACTATTGTATTTGAGTATAATGAGGCTGAATAGGGTTTTGGTTGTGCTTCTGTGTTTGTCTAGAAGAAGACTAACCAGGCTGGTGGGCTGGTGAGGGGCTTGAGGGAGTGGAAGACGGTAAAGGGCCATGAAGTAGGAACTTCCATTTATAGCTGCTAGTCTCGGTCTGAGGATTGACTTTGAGAAGCAGAGCTGAGGTGTGTTTGAAGTACAAGTCAGAGAGGATGATTGCTGTAGGCGGAGAACACTTGGTGGGAAGGAAAGTCTTGTACAAAGTGTAAGAGGCCAATATGAGGGTAGATACATAGAGAAAGTGCTGGAATGAGGTGAATGAAAAAGTAATGTGGCATGCATTCCTACCTCTGTGAAACGAACTTGTACAATGTGCATGCTGCCTCTGTCACTATGTCCATGAAAACCGAAATCAAAGCAAAGCCTGGGATTCTCAGCGTAAACAACATTCCTGTAAAATCATCTCGAAGACCCAAGTACTCGTTACATGGAAAAGGAGATAGAAAAGAATTGAAGAAACAGGCAGCTTTACCAAACCTCAACGCCAGCTCCTGGAATGTACCGAAGACTCCCTCCAATTCGTCAGTAAGCACTCAGCCTTTCAAGACAGTAGCCCAAAAATCATTACTAGATCTTTTGGTGGACTTGCCAGGGTTCAACGTTTCTGTTACCCGGTGCTTCGTGCTAGCATCGTCGCCTGCTGACGACTCGTCGACACTCACTTCCCCAGCACGTCTGCGCTTCCGGCCCCTGTCCATGGTCACTGACGCCTCAATGTCCGAATCGTCAACGCGTCTGCGCCTCGATCTGGCGATTATGTTTGCCGGCTCCTGAGACTCCAGATCCTCATTGCGTCCAGGCTTCAGGGTATCTCTATCAACAACATCATAATCGCGGAGAAGCCAATCCTCGTACGACATGTGGTTCTTTTTCAAAAATCTCTTCAAAGTCATTGTGCGGCCAACAGTGTCGTCTTCATCGTGGAAGGGTTGGGTGGGAGGCTCGATGCAATGGGTCAAACCATCTACCTCGGGGTATTCGAAGTCGACATGCGTGGAGTCAATCGTTGTAGTTTGCGGCGATGCAGTTGCTCTCGTGTGGCTGGATAGAAATTCAGTTAGTATAGAGCTCGATCTAGGGAACAGCTGCAATCTTACGTATCAATTGCGAAATCTTGCTGCGATAAACTCTGCTCTGCTTCGATCTCGTGGCTAACGCGGGCGTTAGCTACGCTCTAGACTGAATTAAGAAGGCCAGGATACGTACCTGCTCGAATCCATTCTCGAATCTGCCTGCGAAGCATGAAGTGGGCCTGGACGGCGGCCTTTGCACTTCTCATCGAAGCTCCTGGAAGCGGTTTCTAGATTCGGCCTTCCCTGCTTCGTAGGAATGATGTTTTCTCCTGGTATCGGGATGCGTCCGCCGGCTTCACCCTTTGATGGGTCGATCAAGCCAGGCGTCAGTCCCCTGGTGGAATTATTCTGGGTATCAACTCCGATAGCCTTGAGCATGCGATCAATGTCCCAGATGGACTTTTGCGCGTTCCAATTAGCCACGTGGAAGGTGTTGCGAAAGATTTCCCTGCGAGACTCAATCTCTTCCGCGGTCAATGTGTACTTGGGATTGACGCGGTCGATGATATCCTGCTGGGTGATGCGACGGTCCAAACGCATCCAGGCCTCGAGTCTCCATCCTTCGACGTTGGAGGAGATTTGGCTCGGGAGAACGGGAAAGCCATTGATCTGCTTTCCAGTAATTGCACTGGTTGTTTTATAGACACGGTGTCTCGATTTGCGGTAGTCCGTTCTGGGTCTGAGGACGTAAAGGACGTCAGGCAAGTTTTCCAGACTCCAGTATATTTGATCACCATGAGGGGTGGTTTGATCGTCTGCAGCTGCTGGCTCGGGCTTTACCAGGTTCTTGTTAGTGTTTATGATCAGACATTTGTGCTCCACTAGTGATGAGGAGTCAGCGCTCGAAGGAACCGCAGGCTGACGATCAAGTCTTCCTTGAGTTTGAGATAGAACAGAAGGCTCGAATTTTATCCGAGGCCGGTGTTGCGGTGCAGCTTGAGTAGCAGAGAGAGGCGATGGTCCATGCATCAATTGAGAAACAGGCACTCTTTGGTAATTTGGGAGAGAAGGCAATCCCACAGGCAGGCGAGGCTGCGAGACAGATATTGAAGAGCGCCCACCCGTCAATTGCGCTCGAGTAGCGGACGCATCCTGGAAAGTCGAACAGGGGGGGAGTCCAACGGTAGTACGCAGGGGAGTCAGAGGATCGATTTGATAGTTAACAGATTGAGAAACAGCCGAAGTGTTCCAATCTCCCTAATTTAAGATACTTGGTTAGACATCTCATGCAAGATAACAACGACGGATGAATTATGGCATGTCGGCTACAACACTGAGTTGAAGCTCGTCCTTGAGCAGGCTTAAGAAGGAATTAACTTGCCTCGACGGTAAGAGGATTCGCTCGTTCCTCAAGTGAATAGAACTCTAGGCCGGTGTAAAAGCCTGGTCCTGGGAAAAGACCGCGGCTGTGATAGAGAGCTGTCTGACAGAGGCCCATTCGAGTGGAGATGTCCATTGGTTACGTATAGGTCGTCCTCTGGACACCGGGGACCACGGAGTGTTTGCGTTCTGATGTGAATATCTTTTAACGATGTAGGGCACTCTGAGAACCAAAGGGAATGAGATAAAGCAATGGATCCCCTGGGTGAATATGTTCTTTCACATGGTCAGTCCTGTTTACGTTTTCGCACATGTCAAGAGACTCACAAAGAGCAATCAATCGCAGTTAGTGAGGAAGGTAAAATGTGATCATAGACTAGGGGCTTTCCAACAAAAGTAGTACACAATTAAGAAATGCAAGCCTAAGTTAAGGATGCTATTGTGAAGAGATAAGAAGGTGTTCTGGTGGAAGAGTGAACGCGTCGCCAGTGATGATGGTGAGAGCAAGCGTCCTTGGGAGGATTGCAGAGGCGAGTAAACAAAACATCCTGTTGAGTCTCTGCCATTTTGCTTCCTGCATCAGACCGTTCATTTTCGTTCTTTTCCTCTCTGCCTCACTTCTGGCTTATACTGTCTCAAGCAATTCATCAATCTACGATCATGCTCCGGGTTAAGCTTTCCATTGTATTTTACTCTCTGTACTCATCTCAAATCCAGTATTTGAGGCAATAGAAAGTACAACTGGCTCGATAAGGATCAGATTATCAGTAAATACATCATCGCCTGCCCCAGGTATACTAGGCTTCAGGGATACGACGCGATGTCTTCTACCACGAAGGTGTTATCTGGTAAACTGGCGGTACTACAAATTTGAACTCCCTTTCAAGTATGCTAATCGTATGTATCACTCATAGTAGTCATTGCAATTTAATTGCTACCGGCATCTTACCGCATCATATTCATATACATTTGACGAATGCTCAACGTATAGTCTTCGAGCAGATACAGAGTGGCTGCAGACAGAGAAGGCATAGTTGCTTAAGGGCAATCTTGACGATAGACTATCAACAGGCTCAGTCTTCAGTTCTTTGAGACAATCTCGCGCCTTGTCATCTTCGAGTCCTGCGCGGTTCTGGGTGTTTCATTTTCTCTCTGCGCACAACAGAAGTATATATAAGCAAGCCAAGACTTGGGAGTCAATAAAGCTTGTCGCTTTCTACTCTACATCTCTTCTGCACCACCACAGCTGAAACCTGATTAAAAGCACAACTGAGATAGAATAGTTTACCTTATTGCTCGAGCATATCGAAATTTTACACCAGGCTCAATTGACTACTGTCCACCCATGAGCAGTCGCGCTACCCCTCTCCTCCGCCTGATCGAGAATGTAACCACCAAATCCCGCAATAAGAACCAACCCTTGCCCAAGAAATACAGCCTACAGATTGCATGCCACGTCAAACCGAACGCATCCAGCTCCCGAGAAGGTATCATGGCGGTGGGGGCAGAGAAAGTCGATGTCTGCGTTGCCGCGGTACCGAGGAACGGAGAGGCGAACGCAGCTGTTTCGCGGGTTTTTGCCCAGGTATTCTTACTCATGAGCACTTCGCCTATACAGCGTGATATTTCCCGCTGCTAATACCTCTCGTACTTGATAGATATTTGACGTTCCCAAGTCCAATGCGGAAGTAATCCGCGGTCTGAAATCGCGCGACAAGACTCTTTCTATCACTGACCTGGACATTGGGAAAGACGGAGAAGAGCAATTTCTAGAAAGAGCTCGCCAGAGACTCGAGGAGGCCATTATTAACTACAATTGATTCTCTAAGGATAACAAAATTCTGGTTGGATATGCCCATTATCTTTCTCAAGTGTCCCAGTCCGCTGTACCGTGACATCACACGGACCGCGGGACATTTTCCTTATCGCGCCGATCCGCAACAACAACTTTTTTACCTACCAACACAAACTCAACAACCCACAGCATACTGCGTAATCACAAGCACTACAATGACCTCAACAATAGACAAAGCACACAGCCTCCAAACGCGACCGACACCATCCAAGCGAAAATCCCCCGAGGAAACTAACGCGTCAAAAGCCTCCACCGCCAAGGTCCTAACCTTCACCTCCCGCAATCCACCCTGGACCTACCTCAAACTCCAACTGTACGCTCTACACCCACCACTCCACCCACGCATAGGTACTAACTCAGGTCCAATCGCAGAATCACCCAACCAGCGACATCAACAAGCCAATTCCCCCTCGACCCTCTAACCGCAAAAACTCACCTCACCGCCGCCCTCGCCCAGTTCCTCGGCCTCACAGGCACAGCCATCCCGCTCGACATCCTGAAAATCGAGCGGGAGAACCAAGCGCAGACAGTCTGGATCCGCGTCCCATGCTCGGACGCCGCAGCCGTCGTTGCTGCGCTGAGCTCCTGGATCGGTGGCGGCGGGGGGAGTAAATCTGCGACGGCGACCGGGGGGAGCGTGGCGTGGCGGGTGTGTGCGAAGGGGAATTACCTCGGGGCGGTGGTACATGGGTCTGGGGGCGATTTGTTTGTCCCCTAGGGTTTGGTTTTATTTCCAGGGAATTATAAACCGGAGATGAATGAGATGGAATGTCTATGCGTTTGAGGTTCTGTCGCGTCCCTGGGACGTTTGATGGACACGTTTGACGGACAGGGTGCCCCACGCGAACGTGCTCCGCGAAAACAGAGTCCCTGGATTGTCGACGAATGGAGTGCTACATACATGCTCCGTCGATCAGATGTGCCAATGGCATAACCGCCAGATCAGAGGCTAGGGTAGCATCAGGCGTGATAATGGCCAGAATACCGGACATCCAGGACACTCATGACGGCAGATGCACTCGGATGAGTTTGCCTTCTACGATCATACAATGGGTGGGTCGTCGCTTAGGTTGCGAACACAGATTTTCGTACAAATATTCACGACTATTGTATGAAATGATAGCATAAAAAACAGTCCCCCATGCCCAATATTCATAAACGAGAGATGTATATAAAGCTTGCAAATGCCCTTTTCTGTTCAGACAAAACACCGAAACTCGCATGCTCGATTGAAAGACGATCAATGCCGACGCTGTACAAACACGATAACCGATGGACTCTGATATACAGACTTCAATTTAAATCAAACTTTTTCGTCTTAATTCACTTCCGACCGTAGCCACCTCTCAAACGGATGCCTTGGCCACGCTTGTATCGGTCCGGGACCGCAGGCTTCCATCCCCAAACATGGTGGACGAGTTCGAGAGCCCCCGGGACGGGGTGTTGGCCAGGACCTTTGCCCGCAGCGCATCGCGGATATCCTCGACGCTGCGGTTCCTCCAGTCGGGGTATCCAGAGGTGCTGAGAGGGAAGAGGACGAGGTTTTCGTCCCGAGAGGCGAAGTCATCCATCTTGGGGGGCGGCATGGCGGTCATGATGTCGAGCTCGATGGCGATCTGTCTGCAGTATGTGTCTAGGGGGAGATCGTTGACGTCGTGGCCAAAGGGGTTCTCGATTTCGCTGCCGATCGTGGCAAGTCCGAGGATGATGTATGCGGCGACTGTGCAAGTTAGTTTCTGCACACATATGCGACAGGAGGGAGATGGCTTACCGATAGAGCCGGGAATAGTGATAAATTTCAGGGCGGGATAGAGTTGGAATGGAAGCACCAGGACATAGATCCAGGCAATCTGAGCAATGGCAATACTGTAGGCCACCGGTAGTGGCGTATCCAGCACACGTTCGGTTCCAGTGAGGACTTCATTCAAGGAACACAGAGCAGCAACTGGCGGAAGTAATCAGCAACATCGTCCAGACGCCAAATGGCACTTGAGAGGACGAGGACTTACTGGCTTGACTCTGGTGAAGACTGACGGACAGAGTGCCATTCGCAATGCAACGGTCAATATATGCAGACAAGTGATTGAGAATCTCCAGGGGCAGATGTCCCAGAGGCTTCTTTGAGCGCTTGACGAGCTTCCTGGGATTCGACTCGGCGAAGGAGACGCCGAGATATTCACCAAACGCCTTCCAGGAACTCTTCTTGGGCGGCTGAAGGTTTGTACGATCGTGGGCCTCCTTGGCAAAGGTATCCAGGTGTCCGACCAGGCCCGCCAGGTCTTCGTAGGCAATATCCGGCTCGAACCGCAGTTTGTGCTTTAGAGCGACGGCAAAGGCGAGGATGAGGTTCATGGCCGTTCTATATGGGTTAGCCCGGGTCACGATGTTATTCTGGGTGAGGCTTACAGTTTGCCCAGCAGGTCATCCTTCTCAAATTCACCTTCTCTTTCCGCCGTGTTGACCCAAATTGTGCGAGCAAGGTTGCGAGAAGTCTGAACCAAGAGCGCCCAATATTTTCGTCCATCTGCCCATCTGAGACACACTTAGCAATAAAACAATGGTAAGCTGCGGAGTTGACTGCATACCTCTCATAAGCCGTAGAGCTTCGGAACGAAAGAGCCAAACCGACGACAAAACCGAGAACCGTAAGGAGGATATTGTTAATGCCAACTAATGGTACGATCAGCCAGCGATACACCACATATTGCAGCCGAGCCACTTACGAGGATGTACGAAGTATGAGATGCATGTGATCAAAGTCGACCACGCCGCGACAAAGAGCATAGGAAGAATCAGTTTGGGCAAGACACTACCATGCATTCGAAGAAAGACCGGCCATTTCGAATGCTTATCGAGGTCTCGGGGACCGTGCTATCCACCCAGCAAATCAGTACCGGATCAAAACCACAGGAGCAAAACAGACAACACGTACAAAGTAGCTGTCAAAGTCATCGTTCTTGCGACGGTGAAAACTGAATTGACTTTCGCGGGAGTCGGCAAGGTTTGCGAGAAAGGTTGGTCGAGGCGTGACGCGTCCAACAGGTTCCTTTTCCTCGTGATTGACAGGTTGGTTGTGATGGACAGCATGGGCATGAACATTTGCCTGGACTGGAGGAGCAGCATCGGTCGTTGTGCCTGCACCTGCAGCGTCTGCAGCAGGTGGAGCCGCATGTCCCTCCATTATGGTAGACTGGAAGACAGAGGTGAGAAGTAAGGAGAGCGAACGTCGAAGGTTAAAGGATTAGTTCGAACGAGTGGAAGAGGAATTAAACTTGTAACCAGACAAGTCGGGATGATGAACGAATGTTGTAAGTCGAATCTCAAAAAAAGGAAACTCAAAGAAGGAAACAATATTAAAATATTGAAGGGTAGAGTGAAAAGAAGAAGAAGAATGGGATACGCTAGTCTAAATAATCGTAGGAAGGATCCTACGAGGCTACCTTACGGAGTGAACTAGCTGGTACTACTAGGTACTAGTCTACTACTAATATTAATCACATCGATCGCCCTCCGCATTGGAAGATTTCAGGTCTGGATTGGGGGCCAAGCGATGGTCTTTGACTGCGATGGAAAACTTGATTTGTTCTATTGTCCTTCAGCCTGGTCTAACGCCATCGACATTTCTATGGCACAGATCCCGTTCAGCTTTACTACTATCACCGCGTACGTCCAACCTCTATGCCACGTACTGATATTAGTACATACAACTTTCATGTATCATTGTACAACTGAGTACAGAGCCCAGACTCTCTCCTGTTTCAAAGAGCGCCACGCAACCAAAAACGTCAGCGCGGGAACTGCCGTTGCTTCTAGGCACCATCGCTCATTGGCCAGGATGCCTGCGGACAGTCTCGGGTCCAGCCACGCCGCAGTCCAGGCCTTCTTCACATGCACCAGTCAACGGCTCCTCCGGCGAAGTTTCGATTCTGAGACAGATGGACAACTGGCTGCCAAGTGGCTTGGATGTGAGCCATAAATATCTTTTGCTCCGAAAAGGGGCGTCCGCTAGAGACGCCTCCATTTAATCATTCAAGTTACTTGACTTTCCATGAATATATCTAAGTATATCATCTAAGATCTAGATAGAACTGTCGACTTGTTTATCCCAAAGTTACAGCTGTATCTGGCCTTCAATAACGTCCTGGTTAAAGTATCACCTAGGTAGCTGTAAAGGACTTTTTTGGAGTGTGTTAGTAGGTGCTCGAATCTGTGCAGCATTAGTAACCGCTTGTTACATAGGCAGCTGTGACTTAGCTTTTGCGCACTGAGCGAACTTTGCTTATGAATTTGCTAAATCCATACGCGTATCTGATTCCAATCGACTCAAGGCTGCTGTCGCCAGCCTACGACGAGCGCGTATACATCGTCTCACTTCAGTTCGTCCTCCCACAGCAAACATTTTCAAAGCACACAACCTAAGATTTGCTGGGGGGAAACTGTTGCCTTTGCTTATTTTATTGAGTGCCGATCCACTGGGGGAGGCGTGGTGAATATATTTTATACATTCGCCAATTACACGTACCACGCGCATTGACAGCAATTTTTAGAATTATAACCCTGATGAATTTGCGATTAATGGCTTAGATCCCATTTTAAAGTACAATGTCACTTTTTTGCGATCAAAAACAGATCAACTGACTCTATTAAATATCACTCAGAAGACAACTACGTTAACGCTTCAACCGGTCATCAGTTGGCACTGCCGAACTGGGATCAACCATGATTTCGAGTCATGGCGCTAACAAACGCTCGCAGAAATCAGGCGCTTGTTTGTTTTGGTAGAAGAAAAGGATGCTTCGCCAGTTCGCCAGCCGTTTTTCTCGCATCTGGATGCCAGACAAGCCTTCCTTTGGCGAGATCCAGAAACGGTTCCCTCTTCCTCTCCCTCAAGCAAGGAAACTGTGTCGCCTAGTTTCCGGTCGGGGATCAGATCTTCGCAGAGAAAGATACCTAAGATGTTTCGTCATCTGGGCATAATTCGTTCGAGATATGAGACCCAATAATACATTACTGTCAAAATATGGCCCACAGAAATACTCCTCCGCGGTCTGGCGTACTCTGCCGTCTTCTCGTCTAACAGGTTCAGGCCATGCATACTCTCGCATGTATTGATACCTTTGTATCACCTCTGGAGGGGTTGGACCAAGTAAGGCTATCATATCAGTGATATGTAGTCTATCAACGTAGCGACCTTGTTGATCATGGATATGCCGAAATAGCTCTTTGCCTTTGATCATATCCCACAATTGGTCTGGTATTAGTGGATGCAACAGCCTTGGACAACAATAGGACGCACCAGAACACCAAGATTCCAAATATCCGCAGGCATTTGCCACCCATTACCCAGTATCACCTCTGGCGCCCAATAGTGGTCCGGCTGAATAGGCCAGATGCCCCAGTTGTCGTCTTCCTCGAGTTTGGTTGCCAAGCCAAAGCCGACAAGCTGTGGTATACTCCTGGGGCTTTTGAGTGGCCCAAAGCCATTATAGGACTGATACACTGGTCGTCCCGTCGAATCAATCTTAAAAGCCATTAGTTTTTCAAGCTGAGAATCCA
Organism: Aspergillus udagawae; assembly: GCF_001078395.1. Classification (NCBI taxonomy): domain Eukaryota; kingdom Fungi; phylum Ascomycota; class Eurotiomycetes; order Eurotiales; family Aspergillaceae; genus Aspergillus; species Aspergillus udagawae. The sequence continues at coordinate 2,479,409 of NW_025091267.1, read as the reverse complement.
TGAAATCAGCAAGCACGGTTGGATCCTCGAATGAGACCATGATGTTTTCAAGTTTTAGATCTACCTTAGGCAGCCGCCTAAACTCAGTATCACCGACGGGAAGCCAGGCGACGGTAAACTTACCCATATGAACTATCCTGCATTCTTTATGAAGATAGTCAAGCCCCATGAGGAGAGCACAAACGTATATTTTAATAAGGGGCAGTGGCATCTTTCTATCGTCAAAGCGCCGCTGATACGTCGACAATGGCTCCCTCATAGGTGGATATGCAAGACACGAATAAGAACCTTCTGGACCTTTATTCTCATAAGAGTCTAGTAATTTCATATCAGTGAGTGACCGCGATGTGATGGACCTGGTGGAAATGTACTCTTTAACCTAACGCTCATGATAAGCGGAACTCGCATAATTATTGGCGATTTTCAGTGCCATAAAGCTCTCTGGCTCTTCGATATGCCAGTCTGTTTGTTAGAAAGAGAGAGAGCTTCGAATTCAACAAAGGCTACACTTGCAGATCACGCGCAAGCCATACTGTTGAAGACACACCCTAGCCAACCTTGGCCAGAGTTTGGTAACGATCGGTGAGTACCTCTCCAGGCCTAACTGGGTAAAAGTACTTGGAATCGTATACTGGCGAGATCTCTTCATCAACGAGTATGACGGGCGGTAAAGGTGCCTCAGGAGAAGGCATGGGAAACGATTTGTTGCGAAGCAAGGCGGACAAACGAGGAATGGACGGCTTTATAGTGTGCATTATACAGTTACTCCCCGTAAGCCGACGGGAGAATGTGATATTGATAGTTGTCGAAGAAGAAGATCAAGAAGTAGACTCGGTCTCTCCAGTAGAAACGCAACATCGCATTTTACAACTGACCGTTCCAAGGCAATTGCCAAAAGGCTGAGGGACAAATGTTCGAAGAACTGCCCATGGACCAGCGTGAGTATAGGGTTAGTATACATCAGGGGTTAAAGGCTGAGCGGATCACCCGACTCGCCCAGCTAACCCTCCTTAGAGCAGCAACATCTGGAACAGGAAGCAGGCGCTCGCAGTTTTTGCACGTCAGATATCCCTAATGAAGATCTCATATCCATACGTCAATGAATGTTGCATTGGACTTCTGAAAATGAGTCGCATTGTGTCGGTTGAGCTGAGGTAGATGCAGTGTGCCTTTTAAAAATAGTCGATCTGTCCGATGACAAGCCAATTAATAGAGCAGAATTACCTTCGATTGAACATGATTATAATGTTGGCGATGCCTATTGCAACATCGGGATAAATTCAAGTTGTTATTCTGCATGATTACTTCTAATGAAACCTGAGTGGCTAATAATCCTTGGAAATTCGGCCTCTCCGGTCCCACTTCGACTTCCCCTCACGCCCTGCGCATGAGCGCACCCTTGAATGATTCGAATCAGCTACTGTAAGGATGTACATGAGTGGTTCTCAGAGTGAAACTCTCAAAACTGAATCAGAGTAGCAGGCACTTACTTTGTCGAGTGACTCGAGTCAATATCTGCCTTCAGACTGAATAAGGATTCTCCATCTGGTGTTTGTCTCATCTTAGACCCACAACCTTAGCACACTTTAGCAGCTATGGACCATGGAACCTGGAAGCAGCCTACGCACTCTTGATATTACTTGGGTACGACGTGAGAACAGTATGCCTGAAGAAACCACTTTGGCTCTTCGCACTCACCTCAGTCCAGTTTCCCCAAACGAAGTTGAAACACCAGATGAAGCATGCAGGAGAAGGGAACAAATGTGATTTGCCACTGTCTCGTCCATGAAACACTACAGGGGCACCCCAGCTGCAAGGCTGCAGAAGGCTCAAGCCGCAATCTACGGGGTACAGGGTGTCCGACCTTGCGCAATTTATAGCTTTTTATTTCCTTAATCCTCAATTAACTCATGACAATCGTGGTAGGCCCATCTCATAATCCTGCCTAGTTGATATCGGGGATAAAGAACATGTTTACCTTGGCGCTTCTTTAAGAGCACCTGGTATAATCTCAGCTGCAGTTGATAGAGGACTCGATGAAACGCCTGTTTAAACTTTCGCAGATATCTGCTAACTCTTACTGAATATTTAGAATTCACGTACGCTTTCCTTACCTCGCAGCTGAGATCGTTGACTGCTCTTCATTCTGAGTAGGGTAGTACGTCTGTATATCTGCAACCTTTCGCAAGACACATGTCAGCAAGCACAGCCTTTGAACCCAGAGGACTGCTTTCTAAGCCCAACCATTCAAACATAGCGATCTCCTGATGCAACAGAGGAGTTCTAACTCAAAAATCCCCGACCACTGTCCCAGTGAGCAGTTTATCTTCTTCAGCGTGGGCTTATTACATTCGCCTCAGATCCTCTGCCTGCACAACCTCTTATGCAAGTCAAAGCATATTTCCTCGCCGGAGTCTAACTCGGCGGGTTGAGAGCCAAGGGAATGGAAATCGACGTACAAGTGCGTGCAATACTTTGATCTCCTTGAGAGAAGGTTTATCCTCATGGAGAGTTTGGCCAGTGTAATGGAATTGCCAAAGTAGGAGTTGCTGTTTCAGTCATGACACATGTAACGAAACCGACATATTAGGCTCACTATGACGGAGGGCTACGGATGTCCGTCGTGGATCTGGAAGTTCTGTCAAGTTGTGATTTGGGCTGTTTCTTGGACGGACGACGATTGAAGTGATACTTGTTACTTGGTATATAGAAGTGAGGATGGCAAACGATACATAGAGGCATAGTATCTGGGGTGACTAGCCTTTGGAAGGTTCATTGATAGTCCTGAGCCATAGTAGTACGTATGTTCCGAAGGAGTGTGGACTTGGTGTCTCTACTAGATAACGTATGCATTGGCATATGAAAAGCTGAAAGTCCATCGCATATTCAGATTGTGGGTTAGATTAGATTGACTGTAGATGCAATATTAACGTTGCTATCAAAAGGACTAGTTTGCTTCTGGGGAAGGACAACTGGAATACGCCAGTTTGGTGGTTATGCTCTATTGCATCATCCTATACCCATCGTCATGACTATCTCTACAATCAGGGAGCAAGCCCGAGATGAGAGGTCTGGGGAATTCAGAGTGGTCCACACGGTCCCTTGGTCAGTTTGAACATATGTACCCAAGCTCGGAGACTCTCCTTGCCTGCACTTTCTAAAAGCTTCGTGAACCGCGTCGGATATTGTATCAAGGAATGAAAGTCAGGTTGATCCTCCTTCTGCTGAGTCTTGGCCCATGATCTGTAAAGTCTGAAAAGCTTCATCAGATGCTAACTAGCCAAAAAGCTTGGGATAACCACAATTTTCTGCAGAGATCCAATGGTCGCTGTCTGGACGATCGGCGCCCAGATTGCAAAAGATCGTCCACTATTGATATATGTGGAGCTAACCCACCTGGATCCGATCAGGCATGTCTACATTTAGCCATTTAGGGCAAGTCAAGTCATATCCGATTTTGAGCATTTAGACCAATTTTTGTGTTGTTGTATATGGCAAATGTCAAGAACTATCAGCCATATTCGGAAGCTGTGTTAATGTTTGACCTGAACTCCGGTAAGAAGAGTGCCTAGAAGGCGACTCCAGTGCATGGCTGAGTGATTTTTAACATAACACAGTTGAAGAGCGGGCTCAAAAGAAGGATACTGGGTTGGTGTGTGATAAACAAAAGATCTCATTGCTCTGATCAAGCCGGTGACTTCTGATAGCAAAGTTTGAAAGTTCAAAATTGAGAGTCCGAATTCAAGATATGCTGGTTTCTCCGGATAAAAGGAGAGACTTACCCAAATTTAAGTCAGGAAAAATGACCTTTGATATTGTGATTTCCGTCCGAGTGCCATGGGTGGCCAAACGATTACGAGCGGTTTGGTAGCTGTCATGACTCGCTGGAAGTTTGAGGCATCAACTTTACGGCTGCTTCATCCATGGTCAAGGGCTCTGCGGTATTCTTGGTCGACCGCAATCATTCGAGTATATGATCCGAATAATTGCTCCGTTTGTCAACCAATAAGCGAAGATAAACCTATAACTCTCCATAGTAGGGACCTCCTTAGACCTTAGGTCACTACTTGAGTGTACAGATAAGTACGAAGCATCCGTGTTCGGGTACCATATCTATACAAGGGACTGCAAGAGTCCAGATCCTAAAGGTGGGATTCGCTAAATGTTCGCTTACATCTTGGTGGCCCAAGGTCCAAATGCCGACATTCTGCCGGATTAGGTAGCGAATCAAGGGCCAAAGCCTACTGTAGACGTTTCAGCATGGCAAAATATATTCCACCATGGAAAAATCGCATTAGTTAGATGTTTGAGACGGTGAAAAGTGCTGTTAGAACCATAAGTTATTTGTGATACACTGATTCTATCTTACTTTTTGTGTGGAGGCGGGGGAGGCGGTCTGCGCTAACCCAGAGAAGCGAAGGCCCTCGTGGAAAAGTCGGAACCGAGGCAAAGTGGGAAGACTTGTTCGGCGATTCAGCCACTCTTACACTTGGGCCACACTCTCTTCCCTCTTAGTCTTTCTGATTATTGAGACAAAGTCTTGATTCATTGCTCCCCACAATGCTCCTGCCTTCCGCTTACTCCAAGTTCCACCACGAATCTCAGATCATCTAGATACCCCTTAGGTATCACCTTTTCGTAGCTGAAACAAGTCAAACGACTTCTGCTGAGTACTGAGTAGTCAATAGACCCCGCGAGTAAGGATGCAAGTGAGATTGCTTGGACCACGTATGGCTCGCCATTATTGGCTTCCGCAGCTGCAAGAAACTTGGTGGATCTCCAGGGGTCGGAAATTTAACCAATCATTCTGTCCTGGAATCGTCAAGTTTGGCGAATGATCCCAGCTAATTCATCTTTTTGACTTTGGAGTCTCGAGACTGGCCGGGATATAGAATTATCATTGACTTCGCTGAGAGAGCGACGGCGCAATTTTGTGTCGTCGTCGGCGATTTGTCGTTTAGATCTTCGACGGTGGAGTCGAAGGGGAACGATGGGTCCTGGATCTGCCTATAATAGCTACGAGCTACTATCTGATCCCAACAAACTTTCGGAGATACTACTACTTTTGCAACCACATAAGATGGACCATGGTGGCGACGAGGCATTATTGGATCTCTCCTGGAAATTCCGTGCAGCTGGCGACCTGGACTGGTCTGAGAACTATGGAACACACGTGGAGCCCAATATGGGAAGCTGAATCCCCACCGAAACTTGGCTCTCTGACCACAGTTGATTTAGGGCCAGATTCTGGCTGTTGGGCTCTTGTGTTGGATATTTGGCTCCGTGCGCAGGATATAACAACTGGCCAGCTGTCTCCTGCTGCATTCGTCCTCTAGGGTGCCATTTGATCCTTTGTCACCATCGACCTCGCTCGTCAAGACTCTCTGGATTGCCGAGGGCTGTCTTCAGAGCCTCTGGCTGTAAAGTCTCTGCTTGCCTCGCTCGCAGTTTGGCCCGAACATGGCTTTTGGTTCCGTGACTCTTTGATCGCGTTGATGACAGTCATGCTTGCGTGACTCAGACCATCCGACGACACCACTGACCTCTTTTCCTCCACGACTGGACCCTGTATATTTTCACGTCGATCAAAATCTCTAACGACGTCGCGACAATGAGACTGCCACCTCCCGAAGTGCTGGCTACATGGCCGATACCCAACTACGTCGATCCCCCCACTCGCGGGAATGGTGCCCTCATCGTTAATATTGTCTGTTTATCTTTCGCATTCGTCGTTACGCTTCTTCGCCTTTACACTCGCTTGAAGATTACGTATAGTCCCGGTCTTGATGATGTTCTGATTGTGATTGCCCTGGTACGTGATAAGACTCGGCGATGACAGATGCTGGACCGTTGCTGATCGTCTCAGGGCTTTGCCATTGCGATGTGTGCCATTACCTCTCTCGCGACGGTACGATACGGCTGGAACCGACATATGTGGGATGTCCCACCGACGTGGCTTACTACTGTCTCGAAACTCAATATGGTTTTTCAAATTCTGTTCTCGTTGTCTTCCTCTGTCACCAAACTTTCGCTCCTATGGTTCTGCAAGCGTCTTCTCGGCGCCGGAAGTAAGGGCCTTTACCGAACCTACAACTGGTGTCTTATTGGGGGAATGGCTTTTGTCTCCCTCACCTGCGCTCTGTTTCTGCTTTTCAGCATCTTCCAGTGCAAGTAAGTTAGTTGACAGTCTCATGCTCTTGCTATGACTTACATCTGCCTCATAGTCCGATTCATGCTTATTGGGATGTGGCGCCCACTTATCCATACCACTGCTTGAATGATGGTGCCATTGTCTTCGCAGCAAGTGTCATCAATATCTTCACCGATTTCCTCGTCACTGTCCTTCCTATGCCGTTGATTTGGAATTTGAAATTACCTACTCGACAGAGGATTGCCGTAATTTCCATCTTCAGCCTGGGTATTGTGGTCAATATAGCAGGCTCGGTTCGCACGGTGTACGTCTACAAGAGCATGGTCGCCTCATACGATACCACATGGCTGGGCTGGCCAGTCCTGCTCGCCGCGTCTGTTGAAATCAACATAGGCCTGGTATGTTCTCGGGATGAAATGGGTATCATTGTTCACGGCTCACAAATGACCAGATTTGTGCCTCTGCTCCGGCATTGCGACCTCTTGTCGGTTTCTTTCTACCTCGTCTTCTGCAAACTTCCCGCAACTACGCCTCTGGTACGGGTCGCAAGAGTAACAAGCTGTTCTCGTCAACCGGCCCCTCGAAAGCTTCGCGACTTGAGTCACGTCAGTATGGTATTGAGGGGCTTAGCATTGCGGAACCGTTTGAGGTGATGCGCACCGTCGAGATGGAAACATGGACTGAACCGAGGGTTTCCCACCAGTCGGCCACAGGAGACCATGACCTGTCTTCAAGCCGCACCCGAGTGGCAACACCGACCACTCATTTCGACCTGAAGAATGAAAGCACTGTGTACACTTCTCCGGGGAGTCACAAGTCGTCGGCGTCGCTCAATCGCGATAAACCTGGGTCACCCTTTGGGGACGAACACCTCATTTGAATGCCGCCCCCGTGGGGATTTGATGACCTGATCTTTGTTCTGAAAATAATATTCCTGTATTGTGTTACTCTACGCATTATTACGACGTGGACGAAGAGCTTCCACCCAATGGTCTGTATACCCTCTGACGAGGCGATTTCTTTGCAATTCCTGTATATATTCATTATTCCAATGTACACAATCTATGTCCGTCTTGTGGAATTAAGCCATCGTACCCATGGTGGTTCGACGGCTCTCGTCTGTTCTAAATGTGGTCTCACACGGCACCTCCCTAATAAGCCAACGGTAGTATTTAGGTTGAAGGCGAAGAGTGTGCTAAAGGTCCTAGTGAAGATCTTCAAGCTAACTGAGCTGCATCTTCTGGGGTCAATTCGTAGAGCCAAGATTGAGTGCATGTCGCTTGATCATTATCAACGTTCTAGATCGTCGGTTTGATACTCCGCAAATCATATCCTTGGCTTGTTAGTGCGAGAAACGGGCGATCCTTATCGTGCGGAGGGAGTTGTTGGCAGTGGGCATTATTGTAGAAGCTGGCAACGGGCATCTCTAAGGTACAGAAGGCCTTCAGCATGGGGAACGGGACATATCATCGGAAGTCCATTCCTCTTTCAAGACACCTATTCCCATTCCCATTATTAATAGGAATCAAGTGACTGACCGGCTCCATCCTTGCTTCGTACTCCATACTCCAATCTGCTGCTCCTTTACATTTGTGTGTCGCCGACAGTGAACGGTGGCTGCAAGCTCTGCTATTGGTCAAAAACGCCGACGAGCAATGACGCGCGGGGCGGCATTTCAGAAGCAGCTCCATCTGTGTTGCGGTCTTGCGATAGTCAACATGTATATAAGGACGCAAACCCCTGGTTTCGGTTAAGTTTTGGACTCGCTCTCATTGGAATTACTGCTTGACTTTCTTCTGTCATCTATTCTGAGTTTGTTGATCGAATTTGGAGCTTCAATTCTACCTCACTATTTCAGCGCCCTTGGAGCTCTTATCGCCGCTCCCCACATCTTTTATCTAGGTTCGGTGCTGGGTTGTCCCACTGGTATAAGTACGACCTTTCGCCTGCTGAACATTCTTCATCTTCAAGTTCTTACTCCGGCCTCGTAGAATCAAACCTCACAATGGCATTCCTTGCTCGTTCGACTCCCCGGCTCCGCGCCATTTCTCGCTTCCCTGTCGCAGCCCGCACGCTCACCACCTCCCCGCACCTACGAGCAGCTGCGAAGCCTTACTTTACCGATGAGCCCAGTGCTCCCAAGGTGGTCACCGCGATTCCGGGACCCAAGAACAAGGCCGCCACTGCTGAGCTGGACAAAGTCTTTGATGTCCGCAGCTTGAACATGCTGACAGATTATACCAAGTCTATTGGTAATTAGTACGTTCATCAGGTCGGCCGTTGTGGTGCGAGTTAGGCTAACATTGTTCCTAGCATTGCTGATCTTGACGGGAACGTGTTGCTCGATGTGTAAGTCATCATTGTCCTTTCAGAACCGAACATCTGCTCATGCAAGCAATGTCTAGCTATGCTCAGATTGCCTCCATTCCTGTTGGCTACAACAACCCCCACCTGCGCCAGGTCGCTTCCTCTCCCGAGATGGTTACTGCTTTGATCAACCGTCCAGCTCTGGGCAATTTCCCTTCGGCTGATTGGGCTCATGTCCTAAACACCGGTATCCTCAAGGTTGCCCCCAAGGGTCTTGACCAGGTTTTCACCGCCATGGCCGGCTCCGATGCCAACGAGACTGCCTACAAGGCCGCGTTCATGTACTACCGTCAGCAGCAGCGTGGAGGCCCCCAGGCTGAGTTTACTGCGGAAGAGATCGAGACCACGATGAACAACCAGTCCCCTGGCTCTCCCCAGCTGTCGATCCTTTCCTTCAAGTCCGCATTCCACGGCCGTCTCTTTGGCAGTCTGTCCACCACCCGCAGCAAGGCCATCCACAAGATGGACATCCCCGCCTTTGACTGGCCTCAGGCTCCTTTCCCCTCTCTCAAGTACCCTCTGGAGGAGCATGCACAGGAGAACGCCCAGGAGGAACAGCGCTGCCTGCAGGAGGTTGAGCGCCTCATCAAGGAGTTCCACAACCCCGTCGCTGCCGTGGTTGTCGAGCCCATCCAGTCCGAGGGCGGTGACAACCACGCCTCGCCTGCCTTCTTCCAAGGTCTGCGCGATATCACCAAGCGCAACAACGTGCTCTTCATCGTCGACGAGGTGCAGACCGGTGTCGGTGCCACCGGCAAGTTCTGGGCCCACGATCACTGGAACCTCCAGGCCCCTCCCGACATTGTGACCTTCTCTAAGAAGGCTCAGACCGCGGGCTATTACTACGGCAACCCAGCTCTGCGCCCCAACAAGCCCTACCGCCAGTTCAACACCTGGATGGGTGACCCGGCCCGTGCCCTCATCTTCCGCGGCATCATCGAGGAAATCGAGCGTCTGAACCTCGTTGAGAACACTGCCGCCACCGGAGACTACCTCTTCGCTGGTCTGGAGCGTCTGGCCAAGCAGTACCCCGAGCATCTGCAGAACCTTCGCGGCAAAGGCCAGGGTACCTTCATCGCCTGGGACACCCCCAAGCGCGACGAGTTTCTCGCCAAGGCCAAGGGCGTTGGTGTCAACATCGGTGGCAGTGGCATGAGCGCTGTTCGCCTGCGTCCTATGCTGATCTTCCAGAAGCATCACGGTAAGCATTCTGCAGCCTGACATCCCGGATGAGAAACTAACGTGTTACAGCTGATATCCTCCTGGAGAGTGTTGAGAAGATCATCAAGCAGCTGTAAGCTTATAGGGCTTCTAGCTCAACGGGGCAATTGGCTTTCTTTGGTCTTTTGATTTGCACTATTCGGCGTTATGATTGATTTAAAGCGGATATCTCACGGGTTCGAGTTTTTCGGAATAGCATATATGATGAGTTATATTCTAAAAGTGGTAATCGAATATGATCGCTTCCAGTGGATATTCTCCGAGTGTAGAGAGGGTATCGGCAATTTTATAACAAAGGAGCGCTGTAGAAACATCATTGACCTGAAAATCATCTGGAGGTCTAAGAAAGGAAAGGAGCAAACCCCTGCGCAAGCCCATTTACTAACCCGATGCCGTATGTATAACACCGAAACTCCAAGCTCATGCTGTGGTGAACAATTCGTCCACTTGTAGACACCCCTATATCCAAGCAAAATGTACTTCCTGCCAAGAACCACCAACCGAATATCTAGGCCTCCTCCTCCAACGCACTGCCATCCCTCCTACAAGCCGGTCAGTACCACCACTCACGCAGGAGCCGAGGAGATAAACGTACGGGATATACTTAACCCCCGAATCCTCCAAGTTCGTAATGACATCGTCTGGCAACTAAACATTTATAAGCTTCGTCCGATATCACTAGTTGATGCTGGAAAGTGTCAGCTCACCGATCCCGTCACTTTAACAGCATATGTCCCCGCCACGTATCCATCCAACCGCTGCCAGCGGGCGACCCAGCTAGTCGTCGGATCGCGGAGGGTAATCAGGCCCTCGAAGACCTGTGAGGTGCATTCCTGGATGGCGTCGTTGTTGCCGCGGAGGCCGAGAATATTATCGCAATTCGGGCAGCCTTCGCGCATGAATTTCTGCGCGTAAAAAATGAGATTAGTGGGTGTGATAGGGTGTTGAGGCGAGGTGGACGTACACTGTGTAGTTGGACGAGACAGCAAACCATGCAGGCACGCAGAGTGCGCTGCTGGCTTGGGGCGACGTAGAAGGACGAGGACATGGCTGGTCTTACTCTCTCTTCAGACTTTCCTCCGGGGGATGACTGAGATTGACGGTCGAGTGAGCAAGAAATGAGGGCTGACCTTGGTATTCTGGAGAAGGCAGCGGTCGAGGAGAAGACTGTCGAAGAACGGGAAAGGGAAATGCCAAGACCGGACGGAAATGGGCCAGACGGATGGAGGACTGGCACGCCGCCGCCAAAGGGAGCGAAAAAGAAGGAAGAAGAAGAACTCAGGAAGCGCTGACAGTTGATCTCTACCTTTCCCTTTCTTTCTTACTTCTTTCTCCCCTTTCCGTATTTATCTATCTCTCTGCGAAAACCTTGCGTTTGCTCTCTCCGATCCGTCTACCATCCGTGGAAATCGCCCTCGTGCCCATCTACCGATTCCATCGCACCCTTTCCCTCGGTCGATTACTACACTTCGCAGATGGCTTCATCCGATCTCGAGGCCGCCACTGCACTGAAAGTGCAAGGGAACAAGGCATTTGCAGAGCATGAATGGCCTACCGCAGTCGATTTCTACACGCAGGCGATAGAGAAGTACGATCGTGAACCGTCGTTCTTCAGCAACCGAGCGCAGGTATGTTTGGGGCGGAGCCGGTGTCTATACCAGAATGTGAAGGAAATGTGAGGGCAGATGCTGATACAGTGGGACACAGGCATATATCAAACTTGAGGCGTATGGGTTTGCGGTCGCGGATGCCACCAAGGCTCTGGAGCTTGACCCCTCCTATGTCAAGGTTCGTCGAATGTGCATTTTCAAGAAAATTTGTTGCAAAAATGGTGGCTAACCGTGCTGCTAGGCATACTGGAGACGAGCTCTTGCGAATACCGCCATCCTGAACTACCGCGAAGCCGTCAAAGACTTTAAAGCTGTTGTAAAGAAGGAGCCCAACAACCGCGATGCGAAACTAAAGTTGGCAGAGTGTGAGAAGCTCGTGCGGCGGTTAGAGTTTGAGAAGGCAATTGAGGTTGGGGAGCCGCCGTCTGCGTTCGAGGACTTGGATATTGATTCGATTGCCGTCGATTCCTCCTATGATGGCGTTCGCTTGGAGACGGAGATGACTCAAGAGTTCATCGATGATATGATTGAGAGGTTCAAGAATGGCAAGAAGATTCATCGCAAGTATGCGTTCCAGATCATCAAGGCTGTCAAGGATATCGTCTATGCGGAACCGACGATGGTTGAGATCGGCGTGGATGAGGGTACTAAGTTGACGGTTTGTGGTGACACACACGGTGAGTTTGGCTTTCTGCGCGGTGTCGGGTGACTTGCCCACTAAACATGGAGCTAGGACAATTCTTCGACCTTCTAAACATCTTCAACATAAATGGCTACCCCTCCGAGACGCATGCATACCTCTTCAACGGCGACTTTGTCGACCGTGGTTCGTGGTCCACCGAGATTGCGCTACTCCTCTATGCATACAAGTGGCTGCGCCCCAACCGCATCTTCTTGAACCGGGGCAACCACGAGACAGACGACATGAACAAGGTATATGGTTTCGAAGGCGAGTGCAAAGCCAAGTACAACGAACGCCTGTTCAAGGTCTTTTCCGAATCCTTCTCCGCGTTGCCCCTGGCCACATTGATTGGCAGCAAGTATCTTGTGCTGCACGGTGGCCTCTTCTCCGACGACCAGGTCACTTTGGACGATATCCGGAAACTGAATCGGCACAACCAACGACAGCCTGGACAGCAAGGGCTGATGATGGAGATGCTTTGGACAGACCCTCAGACCGAGCCTGGCCGTGGGCCCAGCAAGAGAGGCGTTGGCCTGCAGTTCGGACCCGATGTAACGAAGCGCTTCTGCGAGAAAAACGGACTGGAAGCTATCATTCGGTCGCACGAGGTCCGCATGGAGGGCTACGAGGTCGAGCACGACGGACGCTGCATCACCGTCTTCTCCGCGCCCAAGTACTGCGATACCACCGAGAACAAGGGTGCATTCATCAACATTGGGCCCGAACTTAAGCTTGACTTCAAGGTCTTTGAAGCAGTGCCTCACCCCGACATCAAGCCAATGGTAAATTCTGTCTTTTTCGATCTGCTCAAGCTACAAAGCTAACTCCCTCTCGATAGGCTTACGCGCAGAATTCCATCTTGTCGATGATGTGATATGACCTTTACGAACTCAGCACTGGTTGGCGTTTGTTTTGGATAGGAGAAAGATCTCCCTTGTTTGGTCAGAACATAGCGACCTCTGGTTATGGGAATTAGATGCTACATATGGATGTTTTTGGGATAACAGACGTGGTGTATCTATTTCTTTTGATCTATGTCTTTGATCCCTTGCATAGCGGAACAAATCTTTGTGGACGAGATCGGTACACGATAGCTTTTTGACCTAAAGTAACATTGACCCCAACACTTTCATCATTAAGCAGTTCTCTTCCTTGACCTTTTCAATGCAGGAGAAGGGGAATGTAGTCGCTCACAATTGCTCCTAAATCGAGTCACCTATGAGGCCGTTCACTGGGCAATTATCCGCCCACTTTACCCCACGCAGTCCAGCTCTTTAAGAGCTCCATCGTCATTCACCTCCAGCTACTCCGTATATTTCTTTTTTCTTTCAATCTATCAATTCTTCAACATCCTTTCTACCCAAAAGAATTGTGATTGAAACGAAAAAAAGATGGAATACGACCCCAAAACCCGTATGTTCCCCATTCTCTCTCAAAGAGGGGCACACCAATCTAACCCCACTCTGCTTCACACTCACAGCGCAATACCTCACCTCCGATCCATCCAGCTTCGGCTACGTCTCTGCTCGCGAACGGTGGCCGGTCATCATCGTACGTGTTTTCGCACTTTGGCTCTTTTATCAATTTACAATGACTGATCAGGAAGGGTATAGACCAGCGCAATCGATGATCTTCACCGAACCGTAGCCGACGTCACTGACGAGGAGAAACGCAAGGAGGGCAAGACTATCATTGAGGAACTGGCGAAGTTGAAATATGAGATCCAGCACGACAGGAAGCTGACGTATGTGATTTCTCCATTCATCTTGTATCGAAGAATGGCTAATTGATTGGTGTTTTTTATTAGACCGCTCCCCGATGATGGCCAGCCAGGTGTTGCCGAGTATAACCAGGAATTGGAGCAGCGAGGAACGCCCTCATGGCAGAATGCTTCATGGTTGTTCTCGGAATGCTATCTTTGTGCGTTTCACGGTTTTCATACATGCTAATACGGACGGTGCTGACGAAGACAGACCGGCGCATCAGTACCCTATTCGCAATGTCCAAAAACTGGAAGGGGTACGATGTTTTCTCCCGGCAGAAGATGTCTACGTTCAAGTCGTCACGTCCAGCGGTACTCGAGCTAGCAGCGCGCTACCATGAGCTCGCGCTTCACGCACAGAAAGGCAAGGGAGTAGATGGTAAGGCCGCGGAGGAGATCGAGCAAGCCGATCGATTGCTCTTCTCTGAAATGTGCGAGATCTGCCTGTGGGGTAACGCGACAGATCTTTCTCTTTTGACCTCTCTCACATACGAGGACATCCAGAAGCTGCAGGGTTCCAAGGCGCGCAAGGCGGCCGAGGAGAACATCCTCGTCAACGACCTGGATGCCGCCTTTGATGTTCTCGCCAAGGCGCAGAAGGAGAAGAAGGACGGCGAGCGCCGTGTTGATATTGTGCTTGATAACTCTGGCTTTGAGCTGTTCGTGGACCTCATCCTGGCCGGCTACCTCCTCTCGGCGGGCCTAGCGACAACCGTGGTACTCCATCCAAAGGTGATCCCGTGGTTCGTGTCGGACGTTACTCCGCGGGACTTTATGGATCTCCTCAACGCTTTGGCCGACGCACAGGGTTTCTATACGGCCCCGGATGAGACAGGACACGAGTACGAGCCCCTCACTGAGAAGGAATTGGCCGAGGTGAGGTTCCTGTTTGAGCAGTGGAGTGAATTCCACAGCGAGGGAAAACTGGTCATCCGTCCGCACGCTTTCTGGACCGCTGGAGGCTCCTACTGGCGGATGCCGTATGTCGCACCCGATCTGTTTGAGGATCTGAAGCAGAGCGAGCTTGTCCTGTTCAAGGGTGATTTGAACTACCGGAAGTTGACCAACGATGTGAGTTTCTCCTCAAGTCTGCGTACTAGTATTTGCTTTCATCGCTAACTCTATTTGACAGGCCGCCTGGGACCCAACAACCCCGTTTACAACAGCCATCGGCCCTCTGGGCCCCAGCTCCGGTATCCGCATCCTCTCCTTCCGCACCTGTAAAGCAGATGTCGTTGTGGGTCTGAAGCCAGGTGAAGACGAGAAACTCCGTGAGACGCAAGGCGGGAACGACCCCAAGGCCCGGAAGTGGGCTTGGAGCGGCAAGTATGCCGTCATCTCTTTCTGTGACGGCAAAGCGTAATTTTATATCCCTTAATTGAATAGAATAGACTTCGAAATATATAATCATCATATATACCAAGGCAAGCGTTCCGACTGATCTCTCAGCTGAACTCGGATATCAACCCCGTACGAGCCTGATTGCTTTTCGGCCATGGTGCTCGCTTCGAGCCTAAGCAATTGTGGTATTACCTTCGATAGCTTGCATCAACATCCGCGGCACGACTTGTCAGGTTCCTGCCAGAAGTGGATCACGCCAGTCCGAATAGATTTGCCGGACAATTTTTATAAAATTTCTGTCGCAGTACGATGTAGAACTTGCACACAAGGAGATGCCACCGTATGGATACACCATTGGTCCGGCCTATCTGCCTAATCTGTCAGTCACAATGCGAATTCGGCCCAGAAGCGAATGATCCTCTCCGATGTTGTATCTCGCATATTAGCATCGAGATCGTGACCGGTCTTGTTCCTGTCGTTATATGTGTATGGAGTATAGTAACAGTTGATCACTGGTATCTGGTCCATATTGTACTGTAGTCATGGTCAAAATCTATTCGGAACAGATAGGTATTATTCTCCAGGCCACGTACGAAGGAATGCTCAACGATCTTTCTCTTTAAAAGTCACATCACCTGTAGTGATTCAGGTCGTTCATACTGACGACGTTTCTTGGATAGAGGGAAAACGGTTCAAGCATGAATCGGCCACGTAGTATGTCGGATTCCACTCTGTTTGTACAAAGAAGTAGATTAGTTGTGGTGGCAGTTTAAGCCCACTCGGCACAGGGGAGCAGAACTCAGGCTTGGCTTTGCCTGCCTCGAGTGTCCATCAGCCTACCGTCTGTTTGGTAGTCCCTACCTATTTTCAACGACCTAAGTTTGATCGCCAGCCATTGCAATTTCATCAATTTGTGGCATTATCCACTTACTACTCTTTTTCATTATTTATCTGCACCAAAGATGACCGTACCTCTACATGATGACGCGATAAGCTCAGATATGGGCCCGCTCCCAGACCACCAGTGTTGTACTGCTTGCTCATGTCTGAACGAAGAGAAGCATAAACACTCCAGACAAACAAAGCAAAAGCTGAACTACTAACAAATATACAATCGGCACGGCCATCCAGCTTCCCTAGCTCAAACCCATTTCATCATGCATCTCGAAAGCCCCTTTAATAAGACGCGGTGAGATACTCCTTCAGTTCCCTGATTGTGGGAGACTCCAGGAAGAAAGAACTCTGGATATCAACCTGCAGCTCGGTCGCGAACTTTTCCTTCAGGACGAGTGACAGAAGCGAATCTATGCCAAGTGCAGACAACTCCGTTTCATCTGTCAGACAGTCCGGTTCCATTCCAGTCTCGGCAGCGAGGAGGGCTAGTGCGTCACGGACCAGCTGAGTGTTCGCCTTCCGCTCACATGCTGTTATTGGCAAGTCGACTTCCGGGGTGGGCGACCCGATACCTGAGACCTTCCGGTCGGACCCAGATGATGACTCTGTTGTCGCACTGGGTTGAAGCCGTAGCTGCGGCAGGTCTCGGGGCTGAACCTGGTGAGGCAACCGCCCGTCATCTCCGTCCGGGGGGTCGAAGAAGCGATTCATCAGTATACGAGGCAGCGGACGCAATGTCATCTCGCGGACATTTCCGATAACACGGTCCCCACGCAGAACGTAGACATCGCCGAAGAAGAAACCCGAACAGTTGCGGGCCGGGTTCATCTTTACATAGGATCGATACAACTCTCCCGGGACCAGTTCCTCGGCGAACCGCATTGATTTCCACCCGTCCATTACATAAATTGTATTGTGATGGTCGGTCGCATGACCGGCGTTGAGTACGAGTCCCGCAACATGGGTAATGGGGTCGATGTGGTGGGGAGGCGCCGTCCACCTACCATCATGGCTAGGCGCAAGAATCACATCAGCGACAGCTTCCAGGCCGTGCAGCACCGCCGACTGGATACCGCGATAGAGTTCTGAGTAGTCCACGATATTTTTGAAGAGTGTGTACACCAGATCCCGCGATACCCGGCTCGCTTGTCCGTGATCCGCCATCTGGTGTAGTGTGGCGATCCGGGTGGTCACCAGGTGGGCGTAGCCGGCCCATTCGTCCTGCCAGCTCTCTCTGTCACCGCATGTTACGACACCACTGGCCAGCTTCTCCTCTGGGGTCTGTGAGGTGTCGTCCAGGAGGTGATATAGGGACAGCTGCATCGCCATACGCTGGAGGTCTGCCTGCATGCGCATCCGAACCCATTGTGGTTGGGACTGATCTTTTCGTGGGATCAGCCCTTGGAAGACCCTTACTTGACCAAAATCCATGGCCGGAAGTGGTGATTCAGGCTTGAGGCGGGAGTACATATATCTCGCCAGTGAGAAAGCAATGTCCGTGTAGGCGAACTGCAGAAGGGCAATTTAGTCTAGCACACAGCCTGTCAGGATCGTTTTACGCGACTCACCACTGAGACAAGCGGGCGCCCACTCATTTTGTGCCCTGATGCAACCGCAAAAAAGTCCTTGTTCATCACGTCAGACTGTACCATGATCTCCCCGCCATCGGCCCAGAACGACTCCTCCAGAATTTGATGCACCAAAGCGGTGCGCAAGGATGGCGGTGCCGCGGAAACGGAGTCAGTTGCGGGCCGTTTATCCTTCACCAGCAGCCAGTCTCCGTTATGCTGGATCCAGTGGTTCTTCAGGTCCCACTGATAGGGTGGCAAGTTTAGCAGGCGGACCTCCGACTCAAAGGGTCGATACCACTCATTCCACTCCAGTGGAACTCCAGCCTCCTGAAGGGTGCACATGCTAATGGCCAATGTATGCCAGTTAGTCTCATCTGACCGCAAGCTTGGCACAATTACCTCGAGATCTGCGACAGTGGCGCGCACGGCACCCGAGTAGGTCGGGTGGACTCCAATTTCCACCCATGCTGTATGGGAGCCGGCAAGTCCCATATCCTGCGCTTTCGCAAGGGCTTCCGCGAACCGGACGGGCGCCCGTGTGTTATCCCGCAGGTATGAACTGGCGACTAAGGTCCTACCTTCTAAGGCCACGTCACCCAACGTGGGCGAAATAAATGGGATCTTGAGACTTCGGAAAGGGACCGACTTCGCGATTTCTTCATATCGATCTAAGATGGGCTCCATCTGCAAGGAGTGAAACGCAAACGGGACTTTCAACTTGGCAGTGCGGTACCCTTGTGAGCCTAGGGACTCCTGTATGTCTACAATGTCCTTGATAGATGCAGTGATTGTAATGCTTTGGGGCCCATTAATACACGCGACTTCATATGCTCGACCTTGCACGCAGCGACGAATGTCGTCGACGGTTGCCTGGACAGCTAGCATTCCATGGCTGTTAGCGGTGCACAGCGTCTGCATAAGCAGAGCACGCTGCCCAACCAAGAATATCACGTCGCTGGCGGACAGCACACCCGCAGCATACAGCGCGGCGTATTCGCCCAGACTCGCCCCGACAACCACGGCAGGCTTAAGTCCGAGCGTTCTCCAGAAGCGGCACAGGGCGATCTGCACGCAGACGGTGGCAAGCTGAGTCACCAGCGCACTTAATTGAGAGACATCGACGCCAGCATCTGTGATAGCCGGAAGTATTGAGCCAAACCCATTCTGTTGGCAGATCTCATCCAGGCGCTGGATTTGCTCCCGATATGGGGGATACTCTTGGAAGAGTTGCCCACTCACTCCCATGTAAAAGCTTCCTTGACCCGAGAAGACAAATGCGACTGAGGGCGGTTTGCTCACTAGTCGTCGAGTCTCCACATTAGGCAAGCGCCGATGCAGCCCTTGGACGATCTCGGTTATCGAGGCGCCATGGACCGCGATACGACACTTGTGATGTATGCGGCGGGCGGTGGTAGTGTACGCGAGGCTCGCCAGCTGTGTAGATGGGTTACCCTCCAACCAAGTAATCAGTCTTTCGAGGTTGCGTCGCAGGGAAATCGTGCTCTTTGCGGATACAGCCACGACGAATCGTGTCTGCGGAGGTCCATGAGGATCTGGCCGTACCGGCGGCTCTTCCAGCAGCAAACTGGTGTTCCCTCCCGCCGCGCTGAAGTTGTTGACCATGATGAGTCGTTTCCGGTCAGACCGGTACGGCCAAGGGATTGTCTCCATGGGGATGCGGACGTTTAGTCGCTCAAGATCCGGGAATCTGGAATTCAACACTGTTTTTATGCCCACATGCCGGGGGATTGCATTATGCTGCAAGATCAGAAGCGCCTTTATTAGTGCTGTAATGCCAGCCGCGGCCTCCCCGTGGCCCACATTGGCCTTGACAGACGAAATATACAGCGGATGCAGGCGTCGAGGCACCGAAGGACTGAAGACACGGGTGACGGATTCAATTTCGGCCGCATCCCCAGCCTGTGTGCCGGTGCCGTGCATCTCAACCAGGTCCACATCGTCCGGGCGAATGCCGGCCTGCGTAAGAACGGAACGATAGAGCTGCTCCTGGGTGGGTGCATGAGGATGAGTGATGGAGACGGCCTGGGATGAGTGGTTGGTAGCTGTACCCAGGATTACCCCAAGGATGTTATCATTGTCTTGCTGCGCATCGGATAGGCGCTTAAGGACTATAGATCCAATCCCATCGCCACGACAGTAGCCATCGGCGCTGTCATCGAACACCTTGCAGTTTCCGGTCTTGGATAAGAAAAAGCCCTGGCTAAGGCCCGCAAAGCTATCTGATCCCGTTAGGACGTTCAATCCCCCGGCCACAACCATGTCGGCCTCCCCGCGGGACAGCACCGTGCAGGCGATCTGGATCGCACTTAAACTGGCGGAACATGCTGTATCACAATTGAAGCTGGGGCCAGAGAATTTAAAAAAGTAACTGATCCGGCCGGGGGCAAATGCCCGATAATTGCCTGGTATAAAATACATGTCGATGCTCTGCCCGGCGTTTGCTTCGCGGTAGTCGTCAGAGCATTGGCCGTAGGTGGTCCCTACTCGGTCTCGGGTGGTTGAACGGGTGCGGTCAGGCACGTACCCAGACTGCTCTAACGCTTCGTATGCGGTGAGCAGTGCCAGGCGGTGGGTGGGATCTGTCTGTCCTGCTTCACGGGGGGACATATCGAAGAAGCCGGCGTCAAAGAGTCCGGGGCTGTCAATGAAGCAGCCGAACGGGGTGTGGCTCGTGTTTGGTCGTTTCCCAGTAATGTCCGTATGGCTCTCGACGTCGTACCGGTCGGCCGGAACCTTCTGGTGCACATCCCGTCCATCCTCGAGGAGCTCCCAGAACCGCTGCAAATCATCCGAACCCCCAGGCAACCGACAAGACATTCCTACCACAGCGATCTTGGAGTCGACGGCGCTCGATGGAGGGATAAGGCTATCGTCCAAGATCCACTGGCCAAGATCTTTTACGCTGACATCGCATTCGGGGTAACCTGTGTGCACTGCAGATAGCAAGTCATGGACGACCGGTGAGGATGGCCTGAATGCCTCGAGCTGCAGCTTCATATCATGTCGCCAGTGGGGAAACTTTGTGGCAGCAGCGAGAACGCTGCTCCAGCGAATTATACTAGTCAGAAGCACATATGTGGCCGATTCGAAAAGATCTCCTACACAGTCGCCCGCCAACGGTTGGCCATCTCCCATTGACAGCATAAGAGGAGCTCCCGAGAGACGTCGACTGGCAATGCCAGGGTGGACTTCGCTCACTACCCACGCGCTGTGTGTTCGGTCGTACAGGTGGGCTGCGTGACAGGGTCCTCCGTACACAGGCAAGGGGGCACGAGGAGCCGATTGAACCTTTCCGGGTTTGTTAAAGAACATGCGCAGTCGCGATGGCGGACCGCTGACGAACACGCTGCCATCTGGCTCCACGACACTGATGTAAACCTTGCTCGACGGCGGGCTCTCCTACGCAACGATTCATATCAGTTCCCTGTCGTTCAATTGCGTCATCGACATCGGCCTGCCTACCATAGAGGTGTTGAACATCTCCAGCTTTTCTTGCACCGTCTTCTCGTCCAATCCCCTCACAACCGTAGTCCAACTCTCCGGTGGCCCGTCCAGCCGTTGCGGCTCCAGGTCCTGGGACTTTTGATAGAGTAAGATACCGGCTCTCATAGCGATCCGGACGACCTCGGCTGCAGTGGTGGGCAGATCCAGCAATGAGGGGGATGCGACGATAGCCGTGGCGGCCAGAAAGCCCAACCCAAGCCCGGTAAGTAGTGATCTCTGGGCATCGAAGCCATATTCATGAGGTCGGCTCTCGTAATTCCTATCCCTCGTCAGATAGATCTACCATTGTCTGGTTGCGAAGGGAGCTCACCCAACGAAGAGACATAGTGGCACAAGACACAAGAAGACACACTCGAAAGCTCCGGACAAAGATCCCTTGTGCCAGTTGTAATTTTCAGCCAGGTCGAGAATAGACTGAAATGGGGGAATAAGACTTCTCAGTTCGGGTGGAAGACGGCGGATTTCCTCTCTGACCACCCGGGTGGTCTCCTCGAGAACTCGGCGCAGTACGACATGCTCCGGCGATTGTGAATGCAGCCGCAGGCGCCGGAGCAGATCTGGCAAATCATCATTGGGAAATTTGTTGCTAAAAAAGAAGAGTTTCATCCTCATTATGTTTGTTACAGCAGGCAGCGAGCCTACGCAATTTGTGCTTACAGTCAGGCTGGGCCGCGTCCGCTTCATAATATGATTTATCTTGGACCTCTACGCTTATAGCATACTGACTCTGTTTCGCGCCTCAGGTTTTCCGATCTTAACCCAGCGGCCTTGGCGCCACCCTCATTCCTTATTCAAAACATTGTCATGCTAGGGATTTCTTAGCACGGTCGCGTGGTGGGTTGCATCTGAAGACCCGGGCACAGTAACCTGGCCATCCGCTCATGCTGCGACCTAGTAGGAAACCTAAGCACATATCCGCATGCAAGAGTCTTACATGATCGCCCCTATGTCTAACTAGAATCCATGCCAAAGTCCGTTGACTACAATTCTACTGCTATTTGTGGCAGAAAGGGCCTCGAACAGGATGGCTCTGCTGGCTCTCCAGGAATGCAATGTCAGGCAAGCAAGGGCTCAGGGTGACCATGTGGATGGGGCATGACTCAGCTTTCTGCAACCACAGGGTAGTATAGAATTTCGAGCAGCCAGTTGCAGCCTCGAAGAAGCATCGAGGAGTTCCAATCATTTGCCGCATACTCCCTGCAGGTCTTGCAGAACACTCGGTACAGGCCTACAAAACCATGCATGCATAATATCAGTGACGTGTGACATTATCTCCGCCATCTTTCATCCCTTGAGTTAGCGGTGAGAATGCCACCTCATCCACTCTGCAAGGAGATAGATCAGCCACATGGCTGTTATCGTATCCTGCTCATGAACGGAAATTGGGTCACCTGAGCTGGACGACAATGGACGTCGGGCAAAAAGACTCTAGGAGGATTGACTCCCCTCTACAACACGTAGATAGCATTTAAGCCCCTCTGTCTGGGTCATTTCATATCAAGATGCTCGTGCAAAACGCCCATGGTACTCGGAGTAAGAATCACTGCGCCATGACCATCCCCCAAGAAACCGATCAATATCTCCCGATCCAGAGAGCCCTGCAACGCCTCAATGAAGCTGCTGAACGATGTGAGCAGACCCTTCTCAGTGACCAGGATAATAGTATAGAAAAATGCAGTGCCAGACAAACCGCTCGTGACGATCTGGTTCTGGAGGCACTCAAGTTCCTCCAGATTGCCCAAGGCCCTATCGACGCCGCCGCTACTTGTTTCGAAAGGGTGGGACATAGCAGCCCCCAAAGGGCTTTGGATGAAGGGATAACTGCTGATTAGGTTGATAGACGGCTCACCTCGCGAGCGTCCGCACCTTGCTGGAGATGGGAGTCTTCGAAGCGCTCCCGACGGGGGGAGTATCTCGCAGTACGACAGAGTTGGCGCAGGAACTGGATGTCGAGGAGTCTCTTCTTGGTAAGTGCACTCTTATCGATGATTGCCGTCTATTCACAGATAGACTAGCCCGTCTTCTGAGAAATTCCTCGCTGTACGGACCTTTCGAAGAGACCGGACCTGGCCAGTACCGCCACACCCCATTCTCCGAGGCGTATCTGCGCCCCGAGATCCGCGGCATGTTTCGATTCGCGTAAATGTTTCTCTCCCAATTTAATGTTCATAAATGCTGAGGAGCCGATAGGATGGACGACCATATGCCCACCCATCTTAAGCTGCATGAATTCCTCCAACGCAATGGCTGGCGGGAACCTTCGTCCACCACTGACAATCCGTACACGTATGCCCACAAGACAAACGGGAAAAGTATGTTTGAACACCTCTCTGAAAGGCCGGAGCGAATGAAGGCGTTCAATGACGGGATGACGGTGCAGGCGATGACGCCGCTGTGGATGATTGATCTGTTCCCCTGGAGAACTTTAGCCCAGTTCAAGCCCAGCCCAAGCAACATTGTCGCGGTTGATATAGGCGGCGGCAAGGGGAAGGCCATCGACCGGATCCGGTCTCTGTGTGATGGCTTGCCGGGGCGGTATATCCTGCAGGATCAGGCGCATGTGGTCAAGAGTGTAGATGGCTCATTGGATCCTGCGATCGAGAGAATGGCCTATGATTTCTTTACTGAGCAGCCTATTCACGGTAAGATGCGGTTTACAAGTGAATCTTTCGCTTTAGCTCATAATGTTCACCTAGGAGCTCTAACCTACCTCATCCGCCGTTGTCTCCACAACTGGCCCCAGGACAGCGTGGTTCGGATCCTGAAGAATATCGCTGCGGCCATGGAGCCAAAGAAGTCACGGCTTCTGATTGAGGAGATTGTCGTTCCGGCGGAGAAGGCCGGTGTCGAGGAAGGGTGGATGGATATGATCATGATGTCTCTGGGGGCCAAGCAAAGGACATTGAAGGAGTGGGAGATGGTGCTGGGTCTGGCTGGATTGGAAGTCAAGAAAGTGTATCAGATTTCGGGGAATTGCCACGGACTCATTGAGGCCCAGCTGAAGTGATCGTCTTATCTCGTGCCATTTGAGAACATACTCTAGGTGATCTCATTTCTTTTATCTCCGCGTTACCAAAAAATATAGACCGCATCCAAAACCCTCCAAATTCTTATCTCCAATATCACATCACCTGTCGACTAGCTGCCAGAAGAATCTACCCCAGTTTAATAGTAGGCACGCCCTTTCTCTCAAAATAAAGAAGAAAGAAGAGAACAAGATGTGGATCTGTTGCGCGGGGACAGCATCTCTTTCCTACAAGTAAATTACTACACTTCGCCAGGCTCCTCGAAAATATAAAATAGTGTTCAGCTGGATAAACCTCGAGAAACAGAAATGCCAGAACCGATTGGATTATTGGACAAAATCTGCTGCGAACCAGGATTCTCAAATACTCAAATCTAAGGACGTAACTGTTACTGAACCGCTCATGGCTTCCGAGCGGTTGTATTGTCTGCCTTTGTGGGAAGTATTACTGCTTCTAGTAATTCGCCGTCACCGAAGACTACAGAGTAGTGCGTATCATTGTTATGGAGATATAGGCAATTTGCAATATCTATGAAAAGAGACGGGAAACTAGTATTCCTTAACATAGCACAAACGAGTTTCCTAAGGGTATACTGGCCAATCACTGGACGTTCGGTAATCTCTGAGAAAAAGAGGGACGATGAAGACACATGAGAAAAGGCAAGAATCGTAATGTTGAAGAACTTCAGGGATATTAAAGCTGAGACACTTGGCATAAATCAGACCCCGACGCCAGTCCTTTAAACCCCCCAAACCCAACGCTTTCCCAAGACCAAAAAGAGAGAAGAGAGATATTAAATGAATGAAATGATCATGTATTGTACGCCTTCACAGATTCCTTGCCCCCTTCTTTGCTCTTGCGAGTCTGGTCCTTTCGCTTGAGTCGTGCTTGGGCAGCCAGCATCCGTTCCACCGGTATAGAGTCTCGTTGTAATGCAGCCAGGCTGTGTCTCTTTCCCGTTCGTTCGGTGAGACGCAGGTCCGCCAAGCCGGATATGGGATCCAAGCTGTATCTTGACGGCGCACGGCGCGCTTTTTGACGATGGGTACGATATTGTTGGCCCTCGTCGCGGTCGGCTAGGTGGCGCGCAAGGGAATCGAGTGTAGTGAGAGTCGGCAGATGCGTTTGATAGTCATGGTGGTTGTACTTCGACTTTTCAGCAAGTATCTCGGTAGATACGTCAATAGGTGCTAACTCAGGGGGCGAAGACGGCGGAATTGGGTCAGCAGCAGCGACCGTCGCTCTACGATAACGACGGCCCGGGGCTTTAAGAGGTGAGTCTGTGAAAGGCAGCTGTTGAGCATTGATTCCCTCCATACTCAGGGCTTGAGCAGCTTTTTTTAAATCGATATCAATGGTGGGGTTGTGTAGATTACGTGAGCGTCGGTTTTTCGAGCGTGGGCTCGGACTCGGCGGTTCATCGATCTCCTGCGACTCTTCGGTCTCGTTGCGCTGAGCGATGGTATGCCCAAAATCGTGCACTTGGACACCAGTGTAGTCCTTGTGCGGACTGTATGAGTGGCGGCTGCGGATCTTACTGTCGGGAACACGCTCAAATGCCGCTACCTTCAATTGGAGAAGGTCAATCTGGTCCTGCATACGACGTCGTTCTTCATTGAACGACTCTCGGAGGTCTTCTTCCATTTCGCGATGTTCCTGTGAAGCCGTTTTCAGGCGGTTACGATAATCCTGAATCCGCGCTTCAAGTTTGATCTCTCTTTGCTTGAGCTTCGCTTCCTTCTCTTTGCGTCGCCCTTCGTATTTGCTCATCTCTTGTTTGACTCTCGCCAAGGACTGCTTCAGTGTGAGATTTTCTCGGGCCAGCTCAGAGGCCTTCTGCTCAGAGCTTTGTGCAAGTTCCTTGAGTTTGTCGAACTCAACTTGTTGGAGTTTCATCTCCTCAATCCTGGCATTCGCCCGACTCAAAGCCTGCTGAGTTTTAAGCAGCTCCTGGCTTGGCTCGTTAGACGAGTTATTCCCTTCTCGTTTCTCCACGAATTCATCCACCTCAGTGCCGACAACACCATGCTGCTCTAGGAGCTTGCGTAGGGTGTTGACTCGATGCTTATACTGCAGGGCTAAAGCCGTCTGTTTAGTCAAATCTTGAACCAATTGCTCTCTGTCTGCCTTTGCGTTTTCCGCTACCATTGTGGAAGCGAGCTGTGTGACGTGTCGTTCCATTTCGGCGACCTTCACTTCCTCCTCCTTCAGCTTCTTAGCCAGACGCGAAGCTTCTGCTTCCTTCATTAGAGCGAATTTCTTGGCAGCGGACCGATACTGAATCAGCTTTCTGATTTCGTTCGTCGTTTTCGCGCGGTAGCTGTCAAACTCGGCTTTCCAGTATCTGCCAGACTGAGAGCGTGGGTCATCGAGATTGACGGTCTCGTCATCTTCCCTGGTCGCCTGCGGTGCCTCCTTTGACGCGGTGTCCGTGGAAGGATTGGGATCGACTTGTTGGCCGTTAGTCGTCCTAGAGTCATTGGGAGACTTGTCCCGAGAATCCAGTAGTGCTTGCGTGAGTCTGCTTCGCGGCTTGCCCTTGCTGTCTGAAGAACTGGACAGCCATTGGCTGCTTAGGTTGCCGGACAGATTCGTCGGCGTTCTGGACGATTGCGCGGACGCATCGTTTCGCTTTCTCTCATTGTCAACAACGCCGTCACCAAACGAGACTGTCTTTCGCCGATTTGCAGCAGTACCCGGTGTGACCAATATGCTTTTGGTCGGCGACACCATCGCGTTTACTGCCATATCCAGGTCCGTCTTGTCAGCCTTGGTGACATTTGTCGCGTGATAAGCAACTGGGGGCTTCAAGAGATCACTTTTGCTCGGCTGGCGACTCGCTAGTTTTTCATCCGACTTCGAGTTCTGGTCGCTAACCTCCTCGTCTTCCGCTCCTGGAGTGCCAAATAGGGCACTTTTAAAGGCGCGAATAGCAAACACAGGAGCTGGTGTTTCAGGAGGATCCATAACCTTGGAGTTGTCTAGGGAAACGAACAATAACACAAAGTCAGCGCGCAACCATGATGATTCCGGTCTTCAAAAAGATAAATGCAGGTAGTCGATCATTGGTCACCACCGACCATTGAGTGGGTGTTAAAGCTCAGGGCGGGCACTGATGGACACACCTGCGGAATGCGCGACGTGGTTGCTCTGTCCACTTATCCAGTCCAGCATTGCGTCTGCGGTGGAAACTCTGACTTTCAATTACCAAGCTGGATAAAAGACGCATCGCAACAGCGACGCCATTGGTGTATCAAGAGGGGTTCGCGCAGGGCGTGAGAGACGTGGAGCGCTGTGCTTTGTTTACGCTGCTCCAGCGACAGCGCTAACAGCTCAGGGCGGTGAGCGGGAAAACGACGGAGCGAGACTGGCCAGCCAATTGAGGGTCCATCAAGTGCCGATGGGTCAGTGCCTTGGTTTATATAACGCTCTTCCGTTAAGTTACTCTAAGCTCCATCCCGCCAGCCCAAGAACAACTCATTCTTCTCAACCTTGTCACCCCAGTCAGATATAGATATGTTCCTTTCGGAGATATAGAGGGCTGCAGCTTCGGCTGCATCTTTGTCACTCGCGTCTCACGTGGCAAAGACCTACTGAATCTGGGTTCAGACTTACTACACCGCCCACCGCCCCGCTATGCCTCACAAGCAGAAGAAGAATCCTAGCAATGTCCATAAAAACGGCTCTCCCCGAGCGGAGAGGAAACAGTCGACGCCGAATACCACTCCGCTTGCTCAGCCTGGACTAGCGACGACGAATTACCAGGAGATCCACCAGAATGAGGCCGAGGCGTTACGCTCAATCTATGGTGATGACTTTGAAGAAATTGAGCACAGGCCTTCTGCCTGGCAGGTGCGCTTGATATTCTCCGACTAGGTTTTGACGCGGCTGACATTGAGCATTGTAGCAAACGTCCGATGTGGCCTTCAAGCTTCATCTACGTGCTTCGTCAAATCCCGAGGTCCGTGTTGATTTGCTAGTTGAGCTGCCAGCGACATATCCCAAAACGTATCCGAATCTTTCGCTGGGTAATTCAGAGAACATTCGTCACAGGGCTAGGTTAAAAATTCAAGACATTATTCGAAACAAACCGAAAGAGCTGCTCGGCTCTGAGATGATCTATGAGCTCGCCGTGTCGATACAGGATGTTCTCGAGGACGTTGCCCAGGCGCGAGCCCAGGATAAGGATCTACCAAGTTTAGAGGTGGAACGCATGGAGCAAGAAGCTGCTGCCAATCAGCGTGCAGAGCTGGAACGGCAAGAAGAGCTTCGAAAACAGGAAGCGGCCACAGCAGAAGAAGAGCGAGCTCTGCAGCAGCTGTTGGAGGATAAGCTCAGAGAACGGACGAAGGCTCGACTCTCCAGGCGAAAGAGTAGGTCTTCTGGTGCAGGCCTCTCCGGCTCTGTCGATTCGGTTGACCACTTCCCCGACGCCATTACTTTTGATCCACCATTGATCATAAGCGATACAAATGAACAACCGCTAGGTTTTAGGGCTGTATATGGGAAGACACTTCTACAGAGCAGTCCTGGAAAGCAGACGTTCACAGTCAGACCCGTGGTGTCCGAGAGCCGCTCACATGCACCTCTTATTGTCCTGAAAGAGCTTTCTCTCGACGGAAATGGGACGGCACCGCTGTATTTTCGGGAGCGAATGCGTGCCAGTGAGGACAAACTAGAGGCTCTGAAAAGGCTACGACATCCCAATCTTGTGGATTTTATTGGTTTCAAGATATATAGGCCCTTAGAGTCCTTTGACGCCCAAGACAGCACCTGGAGAGTTTATCTTCTTCTTGAATATGCGAACAAAGGGTCCCTATCCGAGTTCCTGGACATCGTGGGGAGCGTGTCAGTGGAAATTATCCGTAGTTGGATGATCCAATTGCTCGAAGCTCTTGAATTTTATCATCGCAGCGGATTCGTGCATGGGAACATCCACTGCGGGCGCATACTGCTTTTCAGGAGCCCGCAAGGTGGCACCATTGTAAAGCTGCAGGGAAGCATTGAAGATGCGCTCCCCGATACGGAGAACAGCAAGAGAGCCCTGACGACCTCCAAGTCACCCTTCTGGATGCCTCCTGAGCTCACACAAGAAAGTTCGCCTCTAACAATGA
Organism: Aspergillus udagawae; assembly: GCF_001078395.1. Lineage (NCBI taxonomy): Eukaryota > Fungi > Ascomycota > Eurotiomycetes > Eurotiales > Aspergillaceae > Aspergillus > Aspergillus udagawae. Next base: position 2,450,145 of record NW_025091267.1, on the reverse strand, counting down.
AGACTGATGTATGGGACATGGGTATAGTCTTTTTACAGATGGCGTTTGGAAAGGATGTGTTGCAGCGGTACACATCAGCAAACGCACTTATGGGAACATTGGGTTTATCAGCACCTTTACAGGACTTGCTGCATGAATTTTTCAGACCAGATCCGAAGAAGCGTCCGACCGCTTTCCAGCTCCAACCCTTCGAGTTCTTCCGGGTCGACACACCTTTGATTGCTAGCACGAGTACTTCGAACTCGGTGTCACTGCCCAGACGCCCACGCCTTGACTCGACTGGGGGGCTTCCCGCTTTCTCGCGATACAACCAAGACTTTGATGAAGCGGGGCGTCTGGGCAAAGGCGGCTTTGGACAGGTTGTCAAAGCTAGGAATAAGCTTGATGGTCGGTTTTATGCTATCAAAAAGATTTCTCAAAGATCAGCCTCTGCCCTCAAAGATACTCTCTCGGAGATTATGCTGCTCTCGCGACTCAATCATCCATACGTGGTTCGCTATTTCACTGCATGGCTGGAGGAAGAGTATGATAATATCGACGAAGAAGCCATCTCATCGACCGAGGGTGATCCCTTCGCTAGTCGGGACGCAAACGGTTTTGGCTATAGCACTGGAGGGCTTGACTTTATCAGCTCCAGCGGTTACCCCAAGATCGAGTTTGCATCTGATAGTGAGGACGAACATGATGCAAACCTATCTCAAGGAGGTGGCACAGAGTCTTATGATGCTTATCGCGAGGAGAGCGCCGCGGGGACTGAACTAAGTCGAGTCAGGTCCGGTTCCCAGGGCAGAGCCCATCTGACAACTCTTTATATACAGATGGAGTATTGCGAGAAACATGTAAGTGTCCCTTGTAGTCGCTGAAAGGCAAATTGCTAACTTTGCCAGACTCTTCGCGACTTGATAAAGAACGGCTTGTACGATGATATCGATCGTTCATGGCGACTGTTCCGTCAAATTCTTGATGGGCTCAGTCATATCCACAGTCACGGCATTATACACCGCGATCTGAAACCAGACAACATATTCATTGATGTGGCAAGCAACCCAAGAATTGGAGATTTCGGCCTGGCTACCAGTGGGCAGTTTACCACAGCTGTGCGCTCCTCGACCACCGCTGATTTTGAAGGCAATCTTACACGAAGTCTTGGGACTACTTACTATGTCGCTCCGGAGATGAAGTCTGGTTTCGCAGGTCACTATAATGAGAAAGTCGATGTGAGTATAATGGTACCAACGGTAGCCAAGAGCCGGGTCGCTAATTTGTGGTAGATGTACTCCTTGGGTATAATATTCTTCGAGATGTGCCACCCTTTGCCCACAGGTATGGAGCGCGACCAGACTCTACGGGCGATTCGAGAAGAACATCATGTTCTCCCACCGACTTTCCAGTACTCGGAAAAAGCAGTGCAGGGAAGCATTATCGAATCTCTATTGAGTCATAACCCAAAGGAGCGACCATCTGCCTCGGAACTTCTTCAGAGCGGCAAGATTCCTCTCCAGGTTGAAGAAGAGACGTTTAGGCGAGCGATCGTGCATCTCCTCTCTGATCCGAATGCCCCCGACTACAAGAAGATTCTTTCGGCCATCTTCTCGCAATCGCCGAAAAAATATGAAGATATTGCCTGGGATGTGGACTCGCGTGCTGCTCCTGCTGCCAATGAGTTACTCGTTCAGAGTTTAGTCAAAGAGCGACTGACCGCTATATTCCGCAGACATGGGGCGGTTGAGACTACTAGGCAAGTGCTGTTCCCTCGGTCTCAACACTACAGAAGCGGGGCCGTTCGACTGCTTGACGCATCGGGTAATCAGCTTCAGCTACCGTTCGACCTCACCTTGCCGAACGCACGCTCTATCTCTAGACAAGATCCCTCGCTGGAGAAAACATTCGCTTTCGGCACAGTCTATCGCGAGATGCCCCATGGCAGTGAGCCCAGAACTCACAAAGAAGTTGACTTTGATATCGTATCGCACAATACCCTTGACCTGGCGTTGAAAGAGGCGGAAGTTATCAAGGTTCTCGACGAGATTATCGAAGAGTTCCCGCCGCTAAGGTCGTCGCCGATGAGTTTCCTCATAAATCATTCCGACCTTCTGCAGCTCATCATGGAGTTCTGCCGCATCACTCCCTCTCAGGTGCCGTTGGTCAAGGAAGTTATCAGCAAGTTGAATTTTGGCAAATGGACGATGCAGAAGATCAGAAGTGAACTCCGATCTCCAGCCATTGGAGTCGCCTCCACATCGTTGGACGACTTGGCCAGATTTGATTTTAGAGGTTCGTTTCACTTTTCCATTTTGCAAGACGGTGGCTAATGCCAAGTCAGACACTCCTAAGCAGGCTCAAAACCGGCTCAGGTCCATCATGGAAGGCACCGAGTTTGCTGAGCGACTGTCGCCCATTTTCGCTCGCATAAACATACTCGTGACGTACTTGCAAGGCTTCGACGTCAAACGGAAGATTTATGTCAATCCTCTTGGAAGTCTGAACGACAAGTTCTTCAGAGGCAGTATCCTTTTTCAATGTGTTTTTGATACTAAGCGACGGGACGTGTTTGCAGCTGGCGGTCGGTACGACCGGTTGGTGCAAGAATTCTCTCCGAAGGGTCGAACGAGCTGCTCTCAAACACATGCAGTTGGCTTCAATCTGAGCTGGGACAGACTTGGCTCGGCTATGCTAGAGTATATCAAAAGTACGACGAAAGCACCTACCAAGCATGTTGAATCGGACGCTGGGGCTTTTTGGAAGACCAGGAGGGTAAGTCAGATTCTTTCATTTGTGCCTGATTTTTATCCTGACATTGGCAGTGTGATGTGCTTGTTGCAAGCTTCGATGCGACAGTGCTGCGCACGATGGGTGTCAAGCTTGTGCAGGATTTGTGGGCTAGCGATATCAGCGCTGAATTGGCCGTCGACGCTTCATCATTGGAAGAACTCCTCTCTGAGTACAAAGAGCACAACCATAGCTGGATTGTCATTGCAAAACAAGATAGCAAGGAGCGAGGGTTCAAAGTGAGGTGTCTCGTTCCCAAAGAAGAGCTCGACATCAGGAGCTCCGAGCTCATCCCTTGGCTTCGGAACGAGATACGTGCACGTAAGCAACGCGAGGGCGCACCCGACCTGCGGCAATCGCGATTACCAAGTCAATCAGATGCGATCGCTGGAGCTAATGAAAGATCGAGTGACGTACGCATCTTGACCTCTCAGCACCGGAGCAAGAAGACGAACAGAAGAAACATCGTCGAGTCTGGTATGTCATATTCGCAGTTATCATCATTCCGTGAACAATTCAACTAACCGGAGATAGCTCTCGTTCGTGCCCGGGAGGTAGTCGAGAAGGCAATCAACGGGCCCATTGCCGCTATTGACACTCGAGACGACTTACTCGAAGCGATTAGGGATACGCGCCTGTCGGATCCAGAAAGCTGGCGCTCGGTCATTCAAAGTGCCCCGTTGACGGAGCGGAAGTACCTCAGTCAGGTCCACGAACTACTACTGGACCTTTCCAATGAATGTCGCGCGAATGATGGCCCCGACAGTGTCAGCAATGCCTTTATTTACAACTACCGGACAGGGTCGTGTCTGTATTATGACCTTGGGCGTGGAAGTGAAAAGTAAAGGATCAACGAGTGATGAAGTACCATGTTATGTTCTATCTGTATTGAAGTTCCATTTATTAGGCGTATGCTGTCTCCTCTCATTGTTTTGATAGCGAATATACCCGCCAGATGAACGCCCGAACGATATGACTAGTATGAAAATCAAGAACAGAAACAAATGAAGACAATTTGAGGTATCTTTGCTGTTGTACACAAGACCAATGGATTTTATGAGAGCCATGAAGAAATCAATCACTATCATCATCACTTCCGTAAGCCACAAGAGGACCGCCAGTATTCGCCGGGGCTTTTTGCGTCGTCACATTGCCGCCGGCCAATCCCCTCAGTGCTGCCACAGTTGAGCTTGAAAAGATACCACTGTTCTCTGATTGTGACGGAAAGGCGGCGGAAGAGGACGACGGCGCCGGCTCGATCATCAAATGCTGCTCTGGAGCCTCAAGCTGGCCGGCCCTGCCTGCGTCCTCCAACTCTTTGGTCCGAGCATACCACACATCATCCGGAGCCTCATACCCTTCCAGCCCAAAGCTGCCCTCGATCTTCTTCTTCTTCCGCGCCTCCGGGTCCCGACCCTCCAGCTCCGCGACGAACTCAGCGGGCAGTGCCCTCCGCACCGCTTCCGCCGCCTGCTCCTCCAAGCGCCTGGCCTCCCGCTTCTGCGCCAACGGGTTCGGATCCACCGTCGCCCAGCGCACGTTCAGAATCTCATTATGATCCAGACTCTGGTGCGCCATGGCCTCCTTGGCAAACTGCGCATTCGCCTCGTTCGTGTACGTGACAAACGCCACCCCGCGCGAGGTCAGCACCCGGATCCGGTCGATCTGGCCCCATTCCGCGAAATGGCGCGAGACCACCTCCTCGATGTCATCCGTTACATGGATCCGCCCCACATACAGCGTGCGATTCTGGCGCGTGAACGAGCCCACGCCGCCCATGTCGTCACGGTAGTCGCTGAACTTGTCCCGCCCGAAACAGTCCACATTGGGGTTAAAGAGGTCGTGCAGCGTCGGCAGGCGGTGGAGGTACTCGCACTCATGGCCCTTGGGGCAGACCCCGCGCGCGAAGAACAGGCAGAAGTAGGAGCCTGGGACCTTGTCCGCGCGTGTGTACCCGCTGTCCTTGGCAATGTTGCAGCGTGACGGCGCGGCGTGTTTCGAGAGATACTTGTCCTCGCGGTCGCCGCCGGACCACTTGTTGTACCAGATGTTGAAGACGGTGCCCGTCTGCGGGGGCGGCTCGGATTTAAGCGTTGCAGGGTCGACCTGGGGCCGGGCGGGGCGTCGTTTTCGCCGGATTATCTTCTTTGTCTTCTTTTGCGTGCCATCGGCGTCTGTGGTGGCCGCGACGGCGGTTTCTGAAGGTTGGGTGAGAGCATTTTCGTCACTGGGAGTGAGGCCGCTTGGCTCGGCTGATTCTGTTGGTAGAGATGTTGGCTCTGTGGCATGTGGAGGATCAACGACAGCTGTCTCCGCCATGGCTGCGGGGTTGAATTGTGTGGTGGTTGTAGGTTGCGAGTTGATTGTTGAGTAAAGAAAGACTGCGATGCCTCCAGGTGAAATCACGAGGCGATGTTGGGATTATGTAAGCGATGGGTCTTGGCGCGGTTTTTGCTGCAACAATTTTGATATGCTTTGCCAGACGGCGTTCCTGAAGCTGTATTCGGGACATTTTATTTCATTGTGAAGATTCTCTCGTTTCCCTGTCTAAGATAACTGCTATTATACCGACAAGGCCTCTTGGAGCGGTCTTCTTTCTCATTACCAAGTTCATATACATTCGAAGCGTAAGAGGGGTCCTGGGACTCCCCCACCGTCAAGATGGTGAACATTACAGACAAAATCAAAGAGTACGTTTTGCCGTATCTGCTCACAAGGCCAGGCAACTCATGTAGCAACTATGCAGGATTGAGGATGAGATGCGCAGGACGCAGAGTAAGTCATCCATGCATCTATCCAGAGAACCCCGCAGCTAACTCGGAGAACAGAAAACAAGGCCACAGGTGGGACTCCAATGCATGCGTACTTGAATCCATGTTCTGACTAGATCCAGAATACCATCTTGGTCTGCTGAAAGGGTGAGTATTGGCTTCCTGAGGCCTGTGCTTGCACAACACTGACCCGCGCGCAGAAAACTCGCCAGATTAAGAGCACAGCTGCTAGAGCCCACCGGCGGCGCCGGCGGCGCCGGCACAGGATTCGACGTGAGCAAGAGCGGCGACGCCCGAGTTGCTCTTGTCGGTTTCCCGTCCGTGGGAAAATCGACGTTCTTGTCCAAGATCACCAAGACCAGGAGCGAGGCTGCCGCGTACTCCTTCACGACGCTCACGGCCATCCCCGGTGTGCTGGAGTATGGCGGTGCGGAGATCCAGATTCTTGATCTTCCGGGTATCATTGAAGGTGCTGCTGAGGGTAAGGGGCGAGGACGACAAGTCATCTCGGCTGCAAAGGTGCGTCCGCTGAACCGTTTAAAAATGCTGAGCAATGATCTTCTGACCATGTCCAGACGAGCGATCTAATCCTCATGGTCCTGGACGCCACAAAACGCGCGGAACAGCGGGCACTGTTGGAAGCAGAGCTGGACGCTGTGGGGATCCGTCTCAACAAGGAGCCTCCGTAAGGACGCACGCAACCCAACCCCCTCGCACCGCTATACTGACTTCAAAAGCAACATCTACCTCAAAGCCAAAAAGGCAGGTGGCATGAAAATCACCTTCCAGACACCCCCCAAGAACCTCGACGAGAAGATGATCTACAATGTCCTAAGAGACTACAAGATCCTCAACTGCGAGGTCTTGGTGCGAGACGAGAACGGTACGCTCAAGCCAACGGCCCTTGGCTTATACTCCAGACTCCAGACCCCATACTAACAGACAACCCCAGCAACAATCGACGACTTTATCGACGTCATTATGAAAGACCACAGAAAATACATCAGATGGTACTAACCAACCCCTTCCCCTTCACTCACTCCATTAGACTATTACTAACCCACTAAAGTCTCTACGTGTACAACAAAATCGACAGCGTCAGCCTCGACTTCCTCGACCAGCTCGCCCGCGAACCCCACACAGCCGTGATGAGCTGCGAGCTCGATCTAGGCGTGCAAGACGTCGTCGAACGCATTTGGACAGAACTGCGCTTGATCAGAGTATACACGAAACGGTAGGTCCACCCCGACCCCTATTACAAAAATCCGTGGGGAATTGACAATCATGCAGGAAAGGAGAGGACCCCGATTTCTCAGAGGCGCTGATCGTGCGCAGCAACTCGACCATCGAGGACGTCTGCGACTCGATCCATCGGACTCTGAAGGAGACGTTCAAGTATGCTTTGGTCTGGGGTGCGAGTGCGAGACATATTCCCCAGCGGGTGGGACTGGGTCATGTTGTTGCGGATGAGGATGTGGTTTCGATAGTTGCCAAGTAGGCTGGACATAGTATGCTAGGATATTATGAATGAACGAATCCGAAGGTTGAACAGTTATCAACAGTCTAGAGTTATGAGATCTTTGGGCTACTTCAAGGTTCTGCGGTGATTGTCACTTTGGGGTGTAAGGTTGACATACACTAGTGCGACAATGGCAGTCAGGAAGGCAATCCTGATGTCTCTGTTGCAGATGTAGTGCTTACAGTTTGTTGACTACAGCAATTTACACGGTGATGATAAGAGCAAAATTCGTAATTGCGATTGATCAACTTATTAACAAAACTGATACCAATATATCCAGCCCGTAACCCATGACTCCAGAAAACAAGAATACGACCCAGCAATTCATTTAAGCAGCAGTGGCAGCGGCAGCGGCAGCGGCAGTGGCAGCAGCAGCAATGTTCTGCATGCCGATAGTGGGCTGCACACCAACACGCTCCTTGGCAAGCAGATCAACCAACAGAGGGCTGGGGAGGCTGTCCCGCTGGGGGTGGAAGGCAGCCTGGCTGGCCTTGTACTTGCGTACACTGTCAATGTAGATATCGAAGAGGTAAGAAGAGTCCAGAGGACCTCCCTTGGCTTCGGGATGGAACTGCGTGCTGAAGATGGGGCGAGACTTGTGGATCATACCCTCGTTGCTAGAGTCGTTCAGGTTGACAAAGTAGGGCTTCCAGTCAGAGGGCAGGGTCGACGCATCTACAGCGTAACCGTGGTTCTGACTGGTGATGTGGCAGCGTCCAGTGCTCAGATCCAGAGCGGGGATGTTATGAGCACGGTTACCATACTTGAGCTTGATGGTGCGAGCACCAGCGGCCAGAGCAAGCAACTGGTGGCCCAGGCAAATACCAAAGATGGGCACCTGGGAGGTCTCCATCAAGCGACGAAGGTGGTAGGTGGTCTCCTGGCAGTGAGTTGGGTCACCGGGGCCGTTGGAGATGAAAACACCGTCGAAGTGGTGGGCCACCTTGTGGATGGGGTAGTCGAAGGGGAACACAGTGATGCTGGCGCCACGGCTGACCAGACTACGCAAAATGTTCTCCTTGACGCCACAGTCGAGAACAGCGACGTGGCACTGAGGATCGGCTGCGCTCACGTGGAAAGGAGCCTTGGTGCTGACCTGGCGGACGAGGTGGATCTGCTCAGGATCGGTGAAAGCCTCGTCTTGGTCGGCGTCGTACTCCTCGCCAACGGTGATGCGAGCGAGGGAAGAACCCTGCTCACGCAGATAGGTGACGATAGCCCGAGTATCGACACCGGAGATGGCAGGAACGCCTTCACGAGCACACCACTCGCCGAGAGACTCGACGGCGGTCCAGTGGCTGTACTGCTCAGCCACATCGGCCACAACCACACCAGCAGCCTGGAGGTTGGGGGACTCGAAATACTTGAGAAGACCGTGCTGGTCGCGCTCAGCAGAAGGGACGCCGTAGTTGCCAATCAAGGGCTGGGTGAAAACCAAGATCTGACCACGATAGGAAGGATCGGTCAGAGACTCGGGATATCCGACCAGAGAGGTGGTGAAGACGGCTTCACCGGAGATGTTGGTGCGAGCTCCGAAGGACTTGCCGTGGAAGATCGGACCATCTCGGATCGTGAAGGTGGCACGCTCATGAGCAACACGCTGCTGACGAACAGTGGCCATGAATCGAGCCTGAAGAGAAGCATTCACGGATGTGAAGGCTGAAGCCCTGGCGGGCATAGCCTTGAAGACACGAGCAAACATTATTTGTTGATGGAGACGAAGAATTGTGGAAGCGAGCCTTTATGCGGGTGGTCTCAATAGTTTCCGGAAGCTTTCCAGAGATGATCCGAGATGTAGTCCTGAGGGTCATTATGTTAGCAATGATTTTATATTTCGCTTGGCCGGATGGTGGTGGCGGGTATGACATCCGTGTGGCCATGGGCAAGACAAGGACAGGACATACCTGAGAAGTGAAGACGGTGGGTGCCAAAACCATAAGCGCGACTGTGCTGTTACCAGTCACTGAATATCTGTTGATGGAATGGGTGTCTAAAAAGACATGAATCGATCAGAGAACGATGATGTAGTTGTGTTGCGGGGGGGTTGTTGATAGATGTCTAGGACTGACAGAGGATGGAGAGAAGAGGAGAGAAAAGGAAGAGAAGGAGAAGCGGGCGGGAGGCAGAATTTGAGGGCGGCAACAGAAGCTGCTGCAAGAGTGCGATCTTCGGCTCGGGTTGGGCGGCACGTGCCCCGCTACACCGACTGCCAGGGCCCAGAGGGGCTGATGGACCAATCACAGGAGCTGTATTTCGAGTTCCGGGATCGGAGGGGCTTTTCCGCCAGCCTTTTTTTTTTTTTTTCTTTTTTGTTTGTTGGCAACTCATTACGCTATGGATTGGGCAATTCTGCAGCAATTGATAATGCGATTATCTTCCTGATTGTGATCTCTACATACTTGGAGTAACTTAAGTGGATAGAGAGTCAGAGACACCGCTCATCAGATAATGCCTTGGGCGCACTAAGGGATCTCCTTCATCACAATGGTGTCATCATCAATGGCTTATCTTGAGATATGACTCACCGGATCTAGTCCCAACTCTCAACAGCCAAGATGGGTACTTGGGACACTTTTGACAATACGGTGTTTCATTGGTTAAATCAGAAAGATAATCCCTCCATGATTCCTCTTACCTTCTAGGGAATACACTAGATTTATCTAGTCTAATTGCTATGGACTAGCGAATTGGTGGCTCTGTATCTTATCATTTGACATCAGTGTGTCGAAATAATATCTGAAACAGCATGCATTCGTAGAAAGAGAAGGGGAAGAACCATCAATTTATCGGATCTACTAGATAACATTTTACAACGGGTACTTATGCTTCTGTGAAACCGTATCACTTGTCATTCCTGAGTAGGGGATACAAAATCCATCACCCTGAGCTTTCCGCTGCTGAGCAATTGCGAATCGGCGACTTTCAGGGCGTGCGAGCTTCATGCTACGCCACCTCAAGCATGACTGTAGGGGTACAGGGTAGTACTTTGTCGCACAGCTTCCATCAAATCGGGAAATTTCATCGCCGGGACCTCCAAGGCAAGACGAAAGCCATTGCTATATATCGAACACCAGGTTCCTCTGTAAAGGGTCATAATGTGGTTCCCATCGAGCAGAGTCTCCCTAGTAATCAATGGTTTGCTTCAATTACCTCATTCAGGCCCTCATAGCCATAACACTTCCAGCAGAGACCCTTGGCTGGGGTGTGCTGCCATTTCAATCCTACGAACACCAGCAACAGCCAGTCCCACAATCCCAATCTCTTCTAGAAGCTCCCGGGTGCGATGGTTCTGGCATTGTCGACCCCAGTGGCCGATGTAATGGCGACGGGCTTGTCGACCGTCCCCCAGACCACAGGGATCGAGAGGGATTCAAGTTCGAGAACCCGTCGACAGACTGCAAATACGTCTCGCAGATGCACATTTGGGACTCATTCAAAGATCTGGAGAAGGATATGAACAAGCTCTTCACCCTTATCCACAAGAACGTGAGTTTCACCGTGGTCGGACACCATCCCATTGCGGGTCACTACAACGACCTGCTGCATTTCTATGTCAATGCCCTGCGGCGAGTGAGTGTTCTGTTCCTCGACCATGCGGACAAGTTTGAGATCCACCCCCAAGCGATCCATGGAGGCTGTAATGAGCGATGGTCTGTGCAGGAGGTCAACTTCAGAGGGGTGATGAATTCAGGTGAATCTGCGTCAATCATGTTCAGGGAGCAGTGCTGACATGGGACAACATGCAGGAGATGACTTTGACATTGTCAACGTCTGGGTAACTCGATGGGATCAGGGGCAGATGGTGGAAATCCGCACGTATATCGACTCTGCCCGGATCATGGAAGCACTCCATAAGAACGAAATCTGGTGGAATGGAACCACTTTCCGAAATAATATTCACTACATGCCTGGCCCTGCAGGCATGCCTGACCTAAAGAAATTGGAAGATCTCATGGGGTATCCAGACGGACGAAAGTATGAAGGTTGAGATAATTGGTTTATAAATTGTTTATCAGTGTTAGCGAAATATCGACTGAAATCATAGCTCTGCACCTTGATTTAGTTATGCATTCATACTCAACAAATTTAATCAAAATGCGAATCAATCGAGAGTTGTGGATAAGCTATTGTTGTACAGCGAGAAAAACAAACCAGTTGGCCCCTCCGCAGCGTAATTCCCAGACCACTTCACATGAACACAACCAAAACAATCATCGTCCACCCCCATCTGGAGTACCCCGTACAACGCCCCCACAACTGAGAGAGAGCCTTCTACCGCAAATTATTTCTCAACGATTGCTGATGTGAAATGCTCTGAAACACCATGACCGAGCCAGGACCGCGAAAGCGCTCCAGAATCGCCTGCACATCATGCCAGTCGCGCAAACGGAAGTGCTCTGGTGACCAACCATGTAGCACCTGTGTACAGTTGGGGTCGGCCTCCGAGTGCCATTACGATATCGAATCTCGCAAGAAGAAAGATATCAAGGTCTTTCGGCCATCAGTCGGTCTATCGATGCGTAGACCTAGTGTCATCGAAGAGACACCCCGGCCGAAGAGCCAGGAGCAGTCGACTCCGGGGGACTCGACGAGCATCGACGTCAGTTCCCTCGAGGCCAATTCGGGCGCTGCCTTTGTGCGCAGGCTAGGTCTCAAGCTGGATCCGGCCAATGCGCCGAGGTTGCATCTTTTCGCCTGGAACGTCGGCGCTCGTCACCCGCCACCATCGTCCATGCCGACGTCGGCCTCGGCCACTGACGTGCCTATCGTGGACATCATCTCCCAGGACGAGATGCGATCATTGATGACGTTCTACTTTGAAAAAGTCGATCCGTGCTACCCATTCCTTGACCGAGATGTTGTGCTCCGCCAGGTCAGCAGACGATGGCTGCCTTCCTCGTCCGAGTCTGCCCTGCCATACGGGCCCTACGATGCGGTACTCTGCGGCATTGCGGCGCTCGGGTTTCTCTTCTCACGGCGACGAGCCGTCCCGGCGGAGTACCGAGTGGTCCAAACCGCTCGACGCATCCTTGAACATAGCCTGCTCGTCGACAACCCCCCGTCGGTGGACATCGTCACCGGCTGGGTGCTCCGAGTCGCGTATCTCCGCATGACAGCATCCCCCCACGTCGCCTGGATGGCCAGCTGCACGCTGATGCACCTTATCGAGGCGTCGGGTCTTCATCTCGAGCCCTTACCAGACACCTCCCTCGGCCAGACGACCACACCCTGCGCCCCAGAAATCCGCCGCCGTCTCTTCGGCATGGCCCGCCACCTCAACGTGTGGATCTCCTTCGAACTCGGCCGGTCCCGAGTCGTCCTGCATGGCGCAACCTCTCTCCCACCCGCACCACGGTCCCCAAACAGCCCTTCGGAGATCTTCAATCTCCTCCCCGTCTCGGAAAGCCTCGACCCAAAGCAAACCCAAGACGCGCCCGGCCTGGAGTCCGCCCTCGCCGCCGTCCTCGACGTCATCCACGTCCAGCCACCCTTGATCCTCGCGCAGTGCAACCTCATGCTCTGCCTGTACCGGCGGCTCCGCGCCCTCAACTCCAGCATTTCCGGCGACCTGCTCGACCGCGTTCTCGCCCTGGCCGGCACCGGCCTCCGCGCCGCCCGCGAAATGGTCGCCTCCGTCTGCCCCTGGCACCAGATCGCCAACGTCCCCTTCCAGATCGTCTGCACCCTCCTGGCCATCGACAGCCGCGCCTCGCTCGCCCTCCTGGGCGAAGCAATGCGCACCCTCCGCGAGATCGCCGCCGCCTACGACACAGAGGTCATGCGCGAAGCCTACAGCACCGCCTACCTGCTTATTCTACTGCATCAACGCCGCAAGGAAGAAGACACGCGGGCGCTCCGCGATGTTCTACGCGTCAACGCGAACGCGGCCGCCACGGCGCCGCAGGTCAGCATCGATGCTACTGCGGGGGGAGGGTCTACCTCGCTGCAGCGCCCAGCACAGCCGCCGCCGCCGCCGTCTGTGGCCGATCTGTCGGAGATGTCCTGGCTGGGCGACCTGATGATCGATATGCCGAGTTTGCAGAATTTCGATCTGGATCAGTTCCTGATGACGGATGTGCCGTGGCCGTTGCCGGAGATGGGGATTTGACGCGTTGCAGATTCGTTTTGGTTGTGATGGATATTTGTTCGAGGCAGTGAGATACCCTTGGCTTTTGGCTTACATTACTAGCTATGTTTCGTTTCAATGCGTGGCATTATCAGGACTTGGTCCCTCGAAGTAATATGTACATGGGCATCCCTTGGTATTGACATAAACTGAACGCTACTCGGCCTTGCCCTGCTTGTCTTTTCTCTTCTGGGTCCTTTTTCTTGTGCCTGCCGTCCGCACGACGACGCCAAGCTTCCACAGAACCCACAGCAGGCCCAGCCCAACGACCACGACCGTCCCCAGCTCGATGGTCCTGCCCCGGAAAAATCCACCATCCTCTCGCAGTCGCAGAACAGGGACTTCCAGCTCTTCCACAAGCTGATCCTTGCCCTCCGCCGGCGCCGGGTGTAATTGATAGAACATCGTCCGCGGGCCGAACAAGCCCTCCCAGCCGAGATTCACCCGATCAAACGGGTTGACACCCATCTTGGTACCGTCTTCCGCCGTGCAGGCCCAGAAGACAATCGGCCATGGAAGCGCAGCGGAGTGGTACCCGGACTCGGAGGGGGGCAGGTATCGCAGGTGCAGGGGGATCGTGGCGTTCCACTCCTCTGGGCTGGCATCCGGTTGCAGGGGCGTTGCGAGCTCGAGCAGCCAGTTTGAGCCCCAGCGGGAGACGAACCAGTCCGGGGCTTCGAGGTCGGTTTCTCCTGCGACGGCGCGGAGAGCGGCCAGATTGTGGGAACTCAGGAAGAGGGGGTCTGTTGTTGAGAGCTGGTATTTGTCACCGAAGATCCACGATGGCAGGGTCAGGTATGTGTGGAGGGCGCATGTCGCGTCTGGAGGTGCGGGGGGCTGCTTCAGCGACGCGCGGGGCAGGGATATGGTCAGGGTGGGATGGAGCCCAGTTGGAGCGGGGAAGGAGATGGTGTAGGTCGCATCAGCTGGAAGAGGATGATGGCGCGAAGGAAATGAGAATAGGGTTGGTTCTGGAACGGTGTCAGCTTGCTGGAAACTTCAGATGTGCTCCTGTATACAACGTACTCAACTTTTCGTCCTGTCCCACAACTCCAAGTAGACCACCCATTTTCAGTTCCTCGGGCTCGATGGCGCTCTCCACACCGAGAAGCCCGACCTCGACCTGGTGTGTATCTGCGGCATGCTTCTTGATCTGCTCGGTCCATCCTTGGCCCGGTGATTTCGACCAATACCCAGAAACGGTCAGCGCATGCGAGATGCTATCATAGTTGACATCCACCGAGTCGGCAGAGAGTATTGATTCCGCATGACGAAAGCATGTCTCGTCCGACCGGTCACAGAACTTGTGTTGAATGAAAGAGACGAGATTCTGCATGGAGGGGAGACGACTGTAGTACTGGAAGGCGGCAGTGGTAGCAAATCGTTCCGAGAGGATAGGAGGTTGGATAAAGGAGGACTAAAGAACTCGAGAGTTAGAGTGCATCCCGCGATTCAATGACCGACGAATTGAACTTACCCTGAGGCTGTCACATTCCAGCGACTCATCGAATACCTTTTTTAACAGCAAGCACAATCCCTTCCTGTAACCTACATTAACCACTGCTCAGAGAATACCTCTCGTAGATACGCACCCTGTCTCCCCCGATGTCCCAGGGGTATAGTAAACATGCAACCCAGGCGATATCCGACTGGAAAACGGCGCTCCGATCTCATAAGGCCGCTCCGTCACCCACCGGATGTGAAGCTCGTGACTCGATTTCAGAACCTGCCAGATCTATACAGGCATAAATCAGTTTAGCTCACTGCTAACTGTAGAGTCACCAGCTTACCTCTGAGGGAAGCTCATCAAAGCCCAATGTTGCCCGCTCCTCGCGCGCCCCGTCCAGGTGTGTAATGGACAGCGCATCGCTCGTTAGCACGGCCTGGTCAACGTGAAAGGGAGTTTCCGGTTTCTGGACAAAAGTGATTCTTCTCCGCATTTTTAAGCCGAGGTCTGAAGCTGGACTGGTAGATGGTTCGGTGCGAGAACGAGCTGTTGTCCTTGTTCTCCGCAGCTGACAACTCTGGTTAGCGTGTGTGTCTCCTAGGGCCGATAAGATAAGAGCTTCTTCACTTCGCGCATATGCTAGCATTCACTTCTATATTTTGTAAGCCCCATAACAGTCTCTTTACGGGTTATAAGTCTACGTTCTACTCTACCTAACTTGTCTTTCCCTCGGCTCCCCTAAAATTGGCCCCTCAACAACAACATAAACCCGAGACCAGGGACAAACTTTCTCTCACGCAAAAGAACCCCGGAGTCCACATTTCAAGGCTCTGACAACATCGGCGATTCGACCGGCTACAGCCTATCACTTCATTGGGCAGTCGAAATACCTCACTTTGTCAGGAGCCTCTAAAATACTGCCCTCCGAGTCAAGAGTTCCCAGACTCTGATGACTCTGCTGACGAGGACTATCCACCATCCAGCACCAGGAAGCAAAAAGAACACTCAGCCAGTTCTAAGCTAATCAAGATCGCTACATGCACTGCTACCTGCACCACCATGACTGCCAGTCCTTGAGAATGAGTATTAGCCTTGGAGCTTGCAGCCAGGTGCTATTATTGTCAACTCGAGCGGCAAGACAGACTACCATTAGTGGGACTTACTAAAACTTATCAGCAAAATTCTTGCCATGTGTGTGATTAGGGTGGAATAGATTCAATGCGCTATTCTACCCTATACGATCCTGGTTTTATACTATGATGAAAAGCAATCACTGAATATCCACCTTCACATACTCCCTCTCAACTTCCTCTTCCACATCCTCGTGTTCTTCTTCCTCTTCTCCCTCAATGTTCAATTCACTACTTGCGCCCTCCTTTTCCACCTCGTCCATTTCCTCGTCGGGTTGTCCAACTTCTCCCTCAACCCTAGGAAGTGCAACCCTCAGAACCCCATCCACCAGTCGAGCCTGGATCCCTTCCACGGCAACGTTATGGGAGATTGGCACCTCCCTTTCAAACACCCCCACGTGACGGCCTCTCTCCCCAACCAGCAAAGCCCTGTACATCTCTTCGTCAACTCCAGGACGGTGCACGACACCAGCCATGCGGAGGGTAGAGCGCGATGGGTCATAGGCGATGCTCAAATCCGATTTTTGAGCTCCCGGAAGCGAGGCGTGGATGATCGTTTCGGTAGACGTGACGAAGATGTCGACCAGAGGCGTAAAACTGGCTGTGTCGGGTGAGTGGTGAGAAGAGCGGAAGCGAGGGTGCATATGGTGGAAGTTGTAAAAATGATGGCCGAAGCCTCTGCCCCCTCTCCCTCCCGGACCTCGTCCTAGTCCGCTGAACATTCCCCATGCGTGGAATTGAGGGCCTAGACCACCTCGTCCATGGTGAGAGTGGTGGTGATGATGTCCGAGTCCTGGACCTTCGTGTGCAGCCCATCGGCTGAATCCATGCTCCTGCTCATGGCGACGGAAAAATCCGCGACCACCACGGCCACGGCCACAGGAATGACCGAATCGGAATTCTGGCTTATCTGGATGTTCATCACCTTCCTTACCCTTTTTGGCTCTTTCTTTGTCCCCCCTTTCCCCGCATTTTGAGGGCTCCCCGGAGCTGCTTTCGAAGCTGTCATGGTATGGAGGGGGATGATGGTGAGCAAAGAAAGGATGTTCTTCTAGCATGGAGATATCCCAGGCTAGGGGATGCTGACTGAAATGACATGAATGCTGCATATTGAGCTGGATGACTAATGATCGTATGTACTTGATCTGGTCTGTAACTCTGCCCGGTTGAGATTTCTACGGATTTGACTACGATATATATACCTATCCAGGGCCGCTACAATGACTGTCATGAGTCAACTTCTTGTATGTACACGTACACCTTGTGGCCTTGAATTGCCACCCAGGCAGACAAGTACTCGTCAGACTCACCGTGAAGACGTGATGGTACTGATAGGCAGAAGAGACTACGTATACTGTCATTGCCATAAATGATTATCAAGTCCGGGGAGGCAAATCGGTCTCGGGGTTTGGTAGTCTCCGACAGAGCATTTCTCGGGGTTTTCCCCGGAGACGGGCTCGGAGATCGGATATAGATCAAGACCCCAAAGATTATCGCTTGATCATTCGTAGGATACGTCTGTGATATGCAACTGCAGTGAGGTAAGCGTTCAGAATTCCAAAATGAAGCATGTATCAAGGCCAAAACTAGAAACTCCAATGAAAGATACATGTACAAGTTAAGAATGTGTTTGAATAATAAACTGTATCTAACTATATCAACATAGATATACAGGTCAACAGCGGACAGGACAGCAAGTCATCCAACTACCCATGCGTTTTCGCTATCTCCTTGATCATAGGGCTCGCAGCATGGATACGATCCCCCACAAAATAAACAGTCGGAATGGAAATGCACACGGCCGCAACGATCCCCAGCGGCGTGCCCGCCATCTCTCAGATTCTGGTAATCTCATGTCTTGCAATGGATGAAAGATATTTTTCGGCCATTTTCCCTAGGTAGTAACTTATCAATCTATGGTGAAAGAAAATAAGCAGATCAGAGTCATATAAGGGCCCTGGTTTATGCCTAGTTCTTGCTTTTGGTCCTCCTAAATGGAACACTGCGTTATTAGATCAATAATAAATCAACATAGCCTCTTGTTCCGGCTCGGTAAGGTCAATGATGCTTCTACCATGCAAATATATATCCTTACAGTATAAGCTCCTGTGGAGCACAAACCTTACGTTCATAAGTTTCTGCTTAATTCCTACCAGAGCTTTTACTATGCTAAAGCATTAGGCCTTAGACAAGGCATCCCAGACCTTACTTAACACGCGTCTTTCACTCTCTCCATCAGGATATACTCAGCGCCCACTACGTTAGGTTAAGAGGAGAGCTCCAAGAAAGGATTTCAGAAACCAGGATGTGAAGGATGTTGCCAAGCTGCACATGATTTAAACCAAGTTAGCCAAAGCAGATTGAATGGGGCGAAACCAGCACGCCATACAAAATCAAGTATTGTAACTTCACTGGCCACAACATACTATGGCCGGCATTTAGGTCTGGAATCCTCGCCAGAATCTCCTTACCATTTTCCAGTTATTAAGAGAACACTTTATTATGTAGCCCCTCAGGCAACTTAATCATGTTTTACACACCAACTGCTAACCATACAGCCAATAGTCTGCTGTAGTGCTAAAACGTCAGATTTAATATATCTCAAGTTATAGTTGCTCATTATATAAGCAAAGTGAAAGCAGATGTTCCTGCTATGGATAGGCGGGAAGAGAAATGAAGCAGAATGGAAATGATCAAGTATTCTGTTGAAAGGAGGGTACATGTTGTATCATGGCCTGCTTCCTTTCTTTGCTCTTTGATACATAGATGGCAGTGCCCTCTGTACATGCTTTTAATAGTTACGTAGCTAGCCACTTAGAATGCTTGAATAAACCCTGTATGCCTGCATTCTAGTAGCTAGGAAGTCACCCACCCCGCTTCTTAACAAGCTCTTGAACGCATTTAATGAACAGCCCTCTCCCCACTAATCTTCCAGTTTAAGTGTGTTTTGTCCAGCTTTGCTAGACTTCCGTAGCGTGGCGTTGTCTGTCATACAGATACATCACTCCATCAAAATCCATCAATATGAGCTTTGGATTCAGCGTTGGAGACTTCATTACCGTTATTGAGCATGCCAGGAAGATCCGAAAAGAATTTTTGGGAGCGCCTGCTCAATTCAAGACTATTACAGATGAGTAAGAGCTGCTCTTATCTTGTAACCTTGCTTGTATGGTGAAACTGATTCATGGTGGTTCTCATGGACTAGATTCAGAAACCTCTCATTCGCGATGCAAGATGTTGAAGTTAATTTATCCAGCAAAGAGCTAAATGTTCAAGAGAAAACCGAGCTACAAAGGATAATAGGAAGCTGCCGTAACCTCCTCGCTGAAACTGAATGGACGATTGACAAATACAAGGAGCTGGACGCTGATTCCAACAACGCAAAGAACATTCTGAAAAGGGCATGGAAAAGGTTGAGCTGGGAACCGGAGGATATTCGCGATCTTCGACTCCGTATCAGCAGTAATGTTGGCTTTCTCAACTCATTCAATGGGCGCATCGTTTGTTCGGATGTCACAAGACTGGTGAAACACCAAGATGATCAGCAATACGAGATGATACTTAACTGGCTTTCCCCAGCTACTTATGCAATGAAACAAAGCGAGTACAGCAGTCGACGCCAACAAGGAACTTGCAAATGGCTTCTAGATACACCAGAGTTTCAAAAGTGGATTGTCTCACCAAACCAGACATTGTTCTGCCCTGGTATTCCAGGTGCTGGAAAAACCATCCTTTCATCTGTCATCGTCGACGAGATTTATTCCCGATACGGAAACGACAGTGAAGTTGGGATTTCATACCTCTATTGCGACTACCAACGCCGTGAGGAGCAAAAGCTCGAAGACCTACTCGCAAGCCTGCTCAGGCAGTTTATCCAGGTGCAGACATCCTTGCCTGACAGCATAAAAATCCTTCACGATAAACACAGAATCAAAGCAACGCGGCCGTCAATCAGCGAAATACGCAGTGCTTTATATTCGATTTGCCGTCACTTTTCACGAATATATATTGTAATTGACGCTTTGGACGAATGCCAAACCTACGATGGGTCTCGGTCGAAAATTCTAGACGAGATATTCAACCTTCAGCTCCAATATCCCGTGGGATTCCTAGCAACTTCAAGATTCATCCCAGATGTTGTCGCCAAGTTTCAACATAAGACTACACTAGAAATTCGTGCAGCAAAGCCAGACATGATGAGATATCTGAACGCCAATCTGGATAAGTTACCGTCATTCGTCTCAAGAAATCCAGAACTACAGGAGGAGATAGTTACAGGGATCGCCAACGTTGTTGATGGGATGTGAGTTCTCTATGCTACTGTCTACATCTGACACCCAATCTAATATTGGATCAGGTTTCTCCTTGCCCGACTTTATCTTGATTCACTGGTAGGAAAGAAGTCCCGAAAGGCGATTCGCACCGCACTTAAGGAGCTATCTGCTGGATCAAAAACTTATGATGAGGCATATAGTAATGTTATGGAGTGCATTGACGCGCAAGTACCAGACCAGAGGGAGATGGCCAAAGACATTTTGTCGTGGATTACTTGTGCAACCAGACAGCTTACCACAGTGGAGCTCCAGAATGCTCTTGCCGTAGAGCTAGAGTCGTCTGAGTTCGACCAGGAGAACCTCCCTGACCTCGATGACATGGTCTCCGTGTGTGCAGGCTTGGTCACAATTGATGATTACAGTGGTATGATTCGACTGGTCCACTATACGACACAGGAATACTTCCTGCGAACATGGACAAGGTGGTTCCCAGATGCACATTATAGCATTGCGGCTTCATGTTTGACGTATCTCTCATTTGATTCTTTCAAAGAAGGTCCTTGTGCCGCTGATGAGGAGTTCAACGCACGACTGGAGAGTTACCCCATTTATTCCTATGCCGCCCAAAACTGGGGTCTACATGCAAGGGAAGTGTATCTGAAGGTCAAAGCGTTAATATCCAGATTCCTTCACTGTGGCCCAGCGCGTGCCAGTGCAGCACAGGTTCTATTGGCACGAGGTTCACCTTTCGGTGCAGGCAGAAAAACACAAGGAATCATGGGAATACATCTCGCGGCATATTTCGGCATAAATGAGCAAGTCATAGACTTTCTGAGAGATGAAGCATGTCGTAGTGCAGTGGATAGCTTTGGACGAACCGCATTACACTGGGCAGTGATGGGTGGGCAGATACGGACCGCTGAGGAACTTCTTCATGAAGGACTTGATGTGAATGCAACTGATACGGAGTACAAATCGGCCCTGCATTACGCAGCAAGTGAAGGCGACACTACGCTGATCTGCCTCCTCTTAAGTAAAGGTGCACTTACCGAGCTTAGGGATTTGGATGGGCAGACTCCCCTACTGGCTGCAGCAGACAACTTTAAAGTTGCCGCTGTAAAAGAGCTCCTGAGCGCTGGAGCCACAGTTAATGCACTGGATGCGATGAATCGAAATGCATTACATTTGACAGTGATTGGCGCAAGGCCAGACACTGTTTGCCTGGCAGAACTGCTGTTATCGCGAGGCATTAACGCTACCTGGTGCGATGTTGATAACATGACTCCACTCCACTATGCAGTCGCAACCGGAGGTCGCCAGGTTGCGGACTTACTTCTCCAGGCGGGCGTCAATATCAATTCTGGCATCGAGAGGAAAGTCTGGACCAGGATCGTCAAAGACGGGAAAATCCTCTACCAGGAACATCAGCTGGCTGACTCGGCGAAGCAGAGAATTGGGGATGCCGCCGGCCTCACGCCGCTGCACTTCGCAGCTTGCACTGGCCATTGTGCAATGGCAGAATATCTCTTGAGCAAGGGCGCTAATCCAAATGTGCGCTCTCAGAACGGGGACACGCCGCTACATTTTGCTCTGAGCCAGGGTATCAGAAAGAGCACCAAGAGTTGGAATATTTTGCCAGATGATGACGCCTGGACAGACAACAGGTGGCAGGTGGAACTTTCTGTCGATTACATATCCGACGACTATGGAGACGAAGCAGATGAGATTTGTCAGTATATTGACGAACAGCGATTTGGGGTATTCAAAGCACTCCTTGCAAGCAGCACCATCGACGTGAATATCCAGAATGCTGAAGGCGAATCTCCACTTCATAAAATTCAATTTAATAAAAGTGACGCTGAAGTGGTTTTTGACACACTACTCGCGAAGGGGGCTAATGTTTTCGCGCCCAACTTGAAAGGTCAAACAGCACTACACCTCGCGTGCAGTGCAGGAGCTTTAACAATTGTTCGCAAGTTACTTGACAGTGGTTGCTCCATTGAAACCGTGGATGCCGAGGGCCTGACAGCTTTACACTATGCTGTGCGCGAACATAGGTGTGACACAGTACGGGCGATCCTTGGCAAGGATGAGACTGCAAGTCAACAACTCTGCCTTGAAACAGATACACGAGGGCAGATCCTTGATGCATCACTATCTGAAATCTGGTTTCTGTTCCATTGATATGATCACAATTTCGCTTCATCTTGGAGTGAGACTAATGGATGTTGACGAAGACGAATCCCCAATAAGTTTATACTTGCGAGGATTCACACTGTCAGACGGGACATAAATCTCCCGCTTTCGTTTGGAATAAGGAGCCGATGCGCTCTGGACAAGCTCAGAAGGCTTGAACCTAGCACATCTAGCAATGCGCAGCTGGAGGGTGGATGTTGAACTCCTGGAGGCTCTATCAGCCTACGGCGTCGACTTGACCGCAAAGGACAAAACTGGGAAAAATATCTTGCACCACGGAGCTATTCATGGTACAACGAGCAAAGAGATCCTTAACCTTGCCTGGGGAATCAATGTAGCTGTGAATGACAGAGACAAGGAAGGCAAGTCTCCATTTACATATGCAACAGAAGCATTCAACAAAAAGCGGTTGCACACAGGATTTGGCTCCCCAGATAGATGGAAACATTCATTGGGGAACTTCAAAAGCCTAGCTAGAACCGGTGGGTTTGAGCTTGAGTTCTAGGCAGAACGTGTGTCTAGACATATGCATATATGCGTGAACCTGACATTAGATGGGATATCTATTTACGCCAAGCACGTGTCCATCTTCATGTGAGTCACTTATAGGTGTTTGATCTTGGCCTTGTGCTCTGTGCTCGTAGCTAGACATCCTAGATTTGCTTGGTTCCGCAAGTCTTTCTAATAATGTGCATATAATGCATTATATATTTTACATTGTATTCGGATCTGCGTGTCAACGCGGCCGGTTAGCACTACCCATCCTGCAACTTAAACCTCACATGCTTTTGTTGTTAACAGTCACATGCACTACAGTCATGGTTAGCTGCAGCACGCTAAAAACCTTTCAGCATCTTGTTTTCTTATGTTTTCTAGCTCTCCTAGAGTGAGCACTGTGTTACTAGCAACAATGCTTAGGGCATGCAACTCAGGCTGGATGTTGTGCCTACTTACTGCACCTGTAGAAGCTAAGAACCAGATCACAAATGGTGATGCATCAGGGACCTATGCCATCAGTTCGCAAATTGTTGGACTCTATGCATATACCTTGACCTAGAACAGCCAATCATCGATTAGTATTTTGTGTTGTTGACGGTCTGCGAATCATCATGCGACATCACTGGGGATTCTTCTGCGGTACTACCCCGGCCCAATCCGCCGCAGACCCTCGACCAGGCACTGGCGCAGGCTGCGGCGTACTGTCTAGGGGATGAGCATGAGACGATGCTTCGTGCGGAGAATGGTGTCTTGGGAGGCCCAGATACGAGTCATTCAGCTTCTGCTTGCTCGTGGAGCCAATCCAAACTGGATGAGGAGCGACACACAGTGAATCAGGCCCATACTTCACTCGGCCATCTAGACCGCTCAGAGGCTAGAGATGATCCAGATGCTGCTTGACTATGGCGCGGATGCGCAGGTAGTCGACCACCTAGGTATCCCTGTCTTGGCCCAAGCAGTGATTAATGGGAATCCGCAAATCATCCACTTATTCCTGGAAAAGGCAGGGGGCGCTGTTAACCAGCCGCTGCCGTCAGAAAGGTGGTATAATAATTCAAGTGTATACTGTCCCTTGGGCGGGTCATTGCTGCATGTTGCGGCATACCAAGCATCCCTGGAGACAATACAGTTACTGTTGAAAACGGGACTGACCGCTTAGCATAGGACGATAGTAATGCTCTACCCTTTCATTCGGCATGCCAGGCTGGGTGGATAGATGTGGTTGAGCTGCTCTGGTCACTTTCTGACTCTTATTATCTCGACAGCAAGGCGACTAAAGAGGGATGGACACCGTTTTTCCTGGCTGTGGTTCCTGCCTCCTATGATGAAAGCACAGTGGCTGTCTTGACCTTCTTGGTTGAGAAGGGGGCAGATGTAAATCCTGGGGCGGACTCCGCTATAGCCATTGTCCCAATACCTGCAGCTTACTCAAAAGTCAATGCCTAGCGGCATCAGCAGACATTCCTTTAATTCAGCTTTTGTAAACTCAGCCATGGCGCCAGGTATGCTTTTAGGTGTTTTTCCGGGGTATGTAGTTTGCTTTCGCATTATTTCTTTTAAATAGTGTTAAGGGACGTTCCAGATAACGATAAGGGTTTGTTTTGTTCGGGACCCAGCAATGTGAAGAATTGGGCGATACTCCACTCGACCAGAGACGGGGACGGGGATAAGATAGGACCGATATCTCCATAATCCAGAGCATCGATTTGGACGCAATCACGTGCCATGCATGGGAATTAGAACTGTAGAAGATTGGATACTTTTCTTTATGAATCATCATTTACGGACTAGGCGGGGGTTCCACCGCAGCCAAACTACATAGGATGCGGGCTACCGTATAAATACGGCCAGACTCACACCAGCCAAACCTCCCTTCCCCGTGCATCTCCTACTGGTGCACTACTACGCAATCTTCAGCTCATTTCTTGCTAGCTAAAGCCTAGCAATATGCAGAGGCAGCGGAAGGCCCACAAGAAATCAAGAGATGGATGTGCGCAATGCAAGGTGCGGCACAGTCGGGTAAGAGACACATTGATCGTCAAGTAGATCAGCCATATCTGACTATCCGTCAGTGCAACGAGGACCGCCCTCGATGTCTGAACTGTAAGCGGCTGTCAATTCCCTGCAGCTTCTCTTCACCGACCTTACCAACCATACCTCTCAATGACGACAGCCTTGCCGACCTTGAACTCTTGGACTATTGGTATCGTCATCCTCTGATACCTGGCTCGTCGGAGCTTGATCGGGAGCTCAAGCATGGTTATATCCGTCTTGGGTTCTCTCATCCCTATTTGCTTAACAGTATACTTGCCTTGATGTCTCTGAGGCGTTTTGGTGAGGACCACTCTTGCACGAGCTGGTATGCCCGGGCATTGGCGCACCAACAAGCTGCAATCAGCCGCGCCAGACCGCATTTCCAGCGCCTTGATAGTTCACACCACAAAGCCATCTTGGCGTTTTCCACCTTCACTTCCCTGTATGCTGTCGTGGAGCCTATTCATCGCCCGACTTGTTTCAACTCCGATCGTTCTGATGTCGATCCTATTGAGGACTTCCTACATGCTATTCAGTTTAGCAGACACACTACTGCTTTTGTCCAGCAATATCTAAGTTCTGTGGTCCCCTCAGACCCGTTTATGGCCTCGAAATATTCCCAGAACAGGCTTGAAGTTGCTTGCAACCTCGACGCCCATTTTCCACAACTGCCTATCCTTCGGGACTTTATACGAGGAATATGTGAGGGTGAGCATCGAGCTACTTGCCTGGATACTGTCGAACGGCTTTTCACATGCATGAAAATCCTTCTTGAGAATCCCGGCAATAATCATCACATAATGGCCATCTTTACGTTGGTCAAAGATATGAACAGCATATTCCTGGATATGTGTACTGCGCGGCATCCAGGAGCACTTATAATCCTGGCACATTTTGCGGCAGTGATGAGCCTGAACCAGGGTCTCTGGTTGCTCCAGCACTGGCCAGCTGTTCTTTTGAGATGTATCCGAGAACAGTTGAAAGACTGTGGAGGTATTCTGCGATGGCCGACGGGGATAATTTCCCAGAACAATAACGCTTCGCGATTCGCTGTACACTAGCATGGTTGAAATAGCTCCACCTATCTCATGACACCTTGCATTTCACTAATATACCTATAAAAATATCCCCTTTGTCGTGCTATGACTTCGAGGGTGGCCGCTCGTCTGTGATCGCCTTAGCTGAAACGGGAGACATGTGGTCAATTAACTGGCCTTGAGATGCCTGGTCACTCTTCAAACTGATTAATCCAAGATCCCTGAATCTGATATGTGGACCATGGGCGGATCAATTAATTGTTTCAAGAGCGGACGAAGGCTTCTATTAATAATGCTGGTGTGAATGTATTCAATTCAAATGTCTCGCGTATCGGCCTTGGAAGGTCATCCAGTTTGGACATGAGACCTGCTTTGTCGAGTTTGTGTTTAGGTGCTATGTCTATCTCGGACTCGTGGTTGCTGGAAACAAATGCCTAGCGTGGCCGTATCTATACGGGAGCTAGGGTCCACCACTAGCCACTCCATCCAATCCTGCAACTTTGGTAACTTTTATATTTGCTCTGAGACCCACATCGCAAAGAAAACCTCTGAGGGAGGTTGATATAGAGCAGCCCGAAATGATGTTCTTAACTCCGTCCTATTCCAACCTCATATATGTACGGATGATTAGAGTACCGTATCACTAATGGCTCGTTAGTCCTCCTGTTTTACTAGCACTGGCAAGCAGGCTTAAATCCGCAGAGCTTCGGAGTCCGGCAGTGCGGAGAGCGAAATGATGTAGGACATTGCCATAAACTCTGCCCCATGTCTCTGATCCGTACATTGGCCTCCTTGCCAATATCGTAATATATAAAGGGGAAAATTGCTCCCTCACCTCTTTCTGAATCTCAAGCAGCGTATCCAAATTCGAACATCGTTTCGACCACTATGGCAGCACCCAAGATCGTTCTTGTCACTGGAGCCAACACGGGCCTCGGCCTCGAGATTGTTAGGGCATTGTGTGGTAGCAATGACCCCTATGACATACTTCTAGCTTCTCGGAGTCTCTCAAAAGGGGAAGCTGCGGCCGAAGCCCTTAAACAGGAGTTCCCAACGAGCCCCAGTTCTGTTTCAACTTTCCAGCTTGATATCTCGGATGATGATTCCATCATAAACGCTTATCAGGCAATCTCCAGCAAGTACGATCGACTCGATGTGTTGATCAACAATGCAGGTAACTGCGTCTAGTCCACCTCGAAGATTTCACCATGCTGATCAGTCTGACGGGAAATTAGGCATCCAGCTGCCTAGTGGAGACACAATGGGTCGCCGCAAAGCCTGGAATGTGACCTATGATGTGAACGTCACCGGCACCCATATCGTCAGCGAGACCTTTGTGCCTTTGCTTCTGAGATCCGCCAGTCCTCGCTTGCTATTTATAACTAGCGGCACGTCGTCTTTGGTGGAGACAACAGAGCCGAATTATTTCTTTAATAGGTCACCCCCAGCTGGCTGGCCGAAAGATCAGAATATGTCCCTGTTGGCCTATCGGGCCAGCAAGACCGCTTTAAACATGGTTGTCAGAGACTGGCGCAGAGTATTGAATGAGGATGGCGTGAAGGTCTTCGCTGTCTCGCCTGGCCTTTTAGCTACAGGACTTGCTGGCGGTGTTTTTAGCAAAATGGGAGCAGCGCACCCGAGTGTTGGGGCAGAACTAGTTAAGGATATTGTGGAGGGAAAGAGGGATAAGGATGAAGGGAAGATTGTCAAGCGGGATGGTGTGCAGCCTTGGTAATAACCTTGGTCTGTTCTTGTCTCATTCTTCGGGACGTCTTTTGTAGCCTAGAGGGCTGTAAAGAAATAGTCAATCCCGGGCCTTATATTTACGCAGTCTAGTGAAAAACAGTGTCTGCATATGCGTTGATGCAATAGTCTCTTGCGCAAAAGTATTCCGAGCAAATATTAACTTTGACAGGTAGGTCTGAGACAAACGTCTTTGTCATGAAGACCCTTTCATTCGGCATGCCAGGCCGGGCTGACTCGTAGCATCTCGAGAGCAAGGCGACTAAAGAGGGATGAACACCGTTATTCCTGGCTGTGGTTCCTGCCTCCTATGATGAAAGCGCACTCTCTGTCTTGACCTTAATCAAGAAGGGGGCAGATGTAAATGCTCAAGACTATCTAGGGCGGACTCCGCTCTCGTTTTACATTCAACAACAGGGAGCTTACGCACGTGAGAGAGTTATTGATCTTCTCAGTAAACATGGCGCAGATACCGAAGTAATCGGCCATTCGGAGGGCAGAACCGTCAAGAATTGGGCAATTGAGAAGGGTGCGTGCATAATTGGGATAAACAGGTAACCATCCATAGTGATTATGAAGTTTAATGCATAGTGGCTATCTATACATGCATGGAACGGGTTGGTCAAGAGTTGTGAGTTGCAGCCAGCTTTAATCAAGGCTCACGCATGGTTTTCATGAACGGCTTGATATCTGAAATTCGGCTTCGGCGACTCCCAATTAGGTAATACCCACCGAACAAGTTGTACAGGAGAAAAGGCGGCAAATGAAGAGGATTAGATACATGTCAACATTCCAGCTAACGTTTCCTCCAGCAACTCAAGCAAATGCTTCTCCCAACTCTCCGGCTTCGGCGTCCGTGTCACCCTCCATGCCGGTCCATAGCGAACTTGGTGAAGTTCTACGTAATCGTACGAATCCCAAAAGATCCTCTCTTCTGCCCTTTCAGCCAGCGGTAGAGCGGCGCTGCCTGAGCCCCGTTGACGATGACTTTGGCCAGCACCGGAAACGTGACGCCGTAGTTGAGCTAGAAGAAGCTTTGGATCTCGTTGTCGGACCCAGGTTCCTTCCACAGGAACTGATTACCGAAAACCCCAGAATCACAAACTCGTCCCCGTACTTTTCTCAAAGCTGACGGTAGAGACCTTCCAGGCCTTGGCACTGGGACGTAAAGCTGCATTTCGAGGCAGCGTTCACAACCAGGATCACTTTGGGTTTTGGTGGAGAGGGGGAATTCAGCTCCTTTTTCAGTCAATTGGTAGGTTAGATGTATATACTCGGTACTTGAAGGCTATGGAGATGCGTGCTGTCCAGCTCCTTGAAATTATAGAATGCGTATTCCTTTGTAGCCATTGTTCGATGATACTATTTTCTCTTATATATGCACATAGTTCTACGGGTAGTAGCGCCGAGTCCATGTATGAGCCCAACGCCGATTGCTTTGCCGAATTGGACGACACTGTACATCCCCAAGCCAATTAGTTTCCCATTCAGTCTGATTTAATTCGGAGGTGGGAGGAGAGGTAATGAGCTACCGCGCTCCATAAAGAAACCCAGCCAGAAACCTCCCAGGGCCGGCACTGCGCACATCCACCAAAGCCTCCCGAATCAGATTCATCCGTTTACCGACGAACAATCTCCATGCTCTCGGATGTGTCTTTCTCCTTGATCGAGTTAAGCAGGTTGATCGCGTGCGGTCCCCCAAGCATATGCGCGATGCTGAACGGCAGCCCTAAACGGTACAAGACAAGGCTGCGAGACTGGTGCGCAGCAGGTGGGCCACGGGGAGATCGCAATGGCCGTGCACCAGGTTAATGGGTATATGGTGAAGCTGAGCACCATGCCCCAGTTGTGCCAGCGGTGAATAGCCTGGGAGAAGATAATCGGTGGTGTCAACGACCAGGAACTCGAGGTAGGGCTTGAAGTAGAGGTCCTCGGCGATGGTGAAGGTCAGGTAAGACGAGGTAGAGAGGAGGGGGAAGAACGCGGTGGAAGA
Organism: Aspergillus udagawae; assembly: GCF_001078395.1. Classification (NCBI taxonomy): domain Eukaryota; kingdom Fungi; phylum Ascomycota; class Eurotiomycetes; order Eurotiales; family Aspergillaceae; genus Aspergillus; species Aspergillus udagawae. The sequence continues at coordinate 2,420,607 of NW_025091267.1, read as the reverse complement.
CGAGGGATACCTTTTCACTCAACTCTGCCAGACTATTCAGTAGAATTATCTTACATTCTACATACTGATGGTGATATGTGGTCATTGGCTGGAGATGCCATTCGGCGGGTTTTGCCAAAAGAGGTTAGTTAGGGTTGCGCCCATGAGGGGGCAGGACAGTAATCATTCTCATCCATCATGGGCTTCTCCCTTTCCACTACTCTCTGCATGAGCTTCAGCGAGAATGAACCGGCCATATGATATGATCGTGTATGGCGCCACCGGCTACCTGGGTTCTCTGGTGGTGCAGTACCTGTGGGCCAACAGTCCGCCAACCCTCCGATGGGCTGTTGCCGGCCGCAGTGAGCAGAAGCTGGTGGCCCTTGTCAACTCTCTAGACCGAGCCCAATCTCATCGCAAGTTGCCTCATATAATGGTTGCCACCCTCAGCGACGATGATCTTGGGCGCATGGCGTCCCAAACACGTCTGGTGCTCAACACGGTCGGGGTATGTCTGCAGTCTCCCGGGTTTCAGTCAAAAAGGCTGACAGTATAGCCATTCTGTAAATATGGCACACCCGTTGTGGTAGCCTGTATCAAGAACTCCACTGCCTACGTGGATTCCACAGGTGAACACGTCTGGACGCAGCACCTGGCAGCGCAGTGGCACGACAAAGCCATGGCCAACAAAGCAATTGTATGCCCGGCAGAGCCCTATACCAAGAGATGCTAATTGCTGACCGTCTGACGTAGATCATCCCCCAATGTGCCGTGGAGTCCAGCCCCCCAGACCTGATGACGCTTCTTCTCGCGCGCAGACTGCGCCGGCCTCTTGGGCCCGTCTTCTTCACAATCCAACATACCTGGACAGGGTACAGCGGGGGAACGATTGCAAGCATCCTTGCCGGTCTGGAGACGTACTCGCTCCGGCAGATGATGGCTGCCAGCGCCCCTCGCGCGACCTGTATCCCAAACGCCGGCCGGCATCACCCTCATCCCCCTCCGGTCCTGCCCGTCCGTTGGGATCGCTTCCTGGGTAATCTCACCTTCAATCCTTCGGCCATGGCGGATCGAGCAGTCGTCATGCGCACCTGGTCCCTTCTACAGCGACACGGGGAGCGGACCGAGCAATACGGTGAACGATTCAGCTTCCAGGGGTATACAACAGCGTCGAGCTGGCTGCAGGCGTGGTCCTCGTTCCTAGCCATGTCGGTCGCACTTTTTACTGTTCTCATATTTCCGCCACTCCGGTGGTTGCTGCGGTGGCTCTCACCGCAACCGGGAACAGGCCCGCAGGTGACCGGGGAGAATCATTTCGTGGAATGGAAGGCCACAGTCGCAGTGGATGGGGACGATGTGAGCCAACCCAGCGCAATGGGTGCCATGCGTATGAACACGGACGTGTATAGCGTCTGCGCAACGTTCGTTGGTGAAGCTGCCTTGACGCTGTTGGAAGTTTTGGACGGAAATGACAATGGCTCGATGATAAAGAGATTAGGAGGGGGGATTCTCACCCCTGCATCACTGGGGATGCTGTATGTTGAGCGGCTAGAAAAGGCCGGATTGGAGTGGAAGGTGACTGAAATAGGGAGATGAGTAGGGCATATATCGCTTGATTCCAATATAAGAGTGCAAAACACGAGTGAAAAACTACTCAATAGCATAAACCAGCTTCTTTCCGTCTCACGGATCCACGTCTTAACTATGCATGCTCTTCTCTAACTCCTTCTTCAGCTTCTTAAGTTTCCGCCGCAGCAGCCCAACCTTCCCCCGGCGGTTTCCCGGTCCCTCCCCCTGGGCCACAATCTCAATCATTGCACCGTTGAGCAATCCGCTCCCAACCCCAGCCCGGTTCCCCGGGCGAGAAGACACATGCTGCTGACCAGCCGAGTAAAAGCCACCCTCCTCGCCGCCTGAACAGGATGATGGACGCCCCCTCTCTTCAGAACGAAATCGCTCCCGCGTCACCTCGCGTTCCCACTCGTCAACCCCCAGGGCCCGTTCCACCTCCGTGAGCAGGTAGGATATCACCTGAATTGCCATTAGGATCTGCAGTGCACCGTAGTTGGTGGGCTGGAAACCGCCCCACTGCAACGGTGGGATAACGGGGTGCATCCGTTGGCGATAGTCCGGGCCCCCGGCCATTGATTGTACCGACAGTGCGTGGATGAAATGCGATATTTGTCTTGAGACGGTGGTATAGAGATCGAGAATCCGCGCGTAGCCAGTAGTAAAGAGCAGGGCTGTGGGTAAATCTGGGCTCGATAGGTCTCCTCGAACCGTACCTGAGGATGCAGGTGGAGGCATCTCGCGCTGCGTATACATGTCTACAGGAGAAAAACAAGACGAAGCCTGGCTGGAAGTGTCACTGTCAGGGTAGGTATGCGATGGTGCTTCACCCGTGGGAGTTGGACGAGATGTCAGGGGAGTGGGCAGAGAGGCAAAATAATTGCTCGTTTGCATTGCAATGTCGATAAAGTGCTGTGTTTTGTTAAAGATGTCAATCAATGGGTACCCATGGGCGAGCGTGTCGTCGGGTTGGTCACCGCCACAGGTGGTTAGTTTCGAGATAACAGCGGCTGGTGACGCAAACATCGGGCCCCATGGCTCGGCATGAAGAGATTGCTCGAGGTTGAATAACGATAGATTGATGTTGGAGAGCTCTCGCGTGATATCCTGCAAAGAGGCCAGTCTCTGCGGTGCGCATGTGGGGGGCATTGCAGGGGTATCCTGGGTGGTTCTGGTTTGATTCCCCATGCTGGGCATTTGAAAATAGTCGGTAAAATTAGGCAGCGGAGGCACGCTCTCCGATGTCCACAAAGAGGGAAAGTGATTTTCCCGCGAGCTATACCGCGGGCTTGAAAGGCTGAAGATATCCGACATGTTCCAATCTGCAACGGATGGAGGAAGAGATGGTACTATCTCAGCCATCTCAATAGCCGGAGGGGTGGGCTGAGTACTGATCTGGCTGGTATGAACTGGCTCTCTCGCACTTTCTGGACTGTCCTCTCCTGGTGTCGATTCTAAAACACTCAAAGATCGTTTGCGACGCTTTTCCCCCGCATTATCCAGGCGGCTGCTGCCACGCTTGACCACCTTTTCTTCCACGGTAGTCCTTGCTGGGCGACCGCTCCGCGATGGAGGACTCCAGATACACTGACGGTTCAATCGCTGGCATCGCACACACATGGTGCAGTTTTCGAGTTTTGTGCAACGCAACTTTTGAGCATGACACTGGTCGCAGGCCGCACGGCGAGCAGACGGATTCACAATGACTCCCACATGAGACAAGAGGGGTTGGGAGGGCATATTTTCCTTCTATCCAGAAGAATTGAAAGAAGGAAAACCACCGATAAGATTTTAGTTATTTATTTTCGTCCATAGCGAGGCAGATGTCCGAATAGGATGGTGAGAGACGGGAGTGATTAGAGAAAGAAACAGGTGGCTTATGCTTTAAAATAGAGGCTGTAGGCTGGATGCAGGACTTCCCTCGTATTATGATCCAGGGTGTTTGTGGCTATGCTGACTTGCATAAAAACAAGTAGTGGCAGGGATATGCAGCTTTAGTGGCGGCCTTCTATGCAAAGGAATTAGTTATGTCGCTTGCGGCCAAGCGTTACAGGAGAAGTTGGTAGGAGAAATTGGTAAGTAACACCTGCATAAGATTAACTAGTAGCAGTTGACGTCTGGATCCCACATGTATGTACTTAGTCATCGACACCAAGTGGATCAAAGCTTAGCTCTTACGCAATTTAAAGAAATACCAAGAAATTACATGGCTCAAGGCATGCATATCGCCTGGGATTATAGCACCTGTGATTAGGTTTCTACTATAATGACCTGACGCATGGTAGAACCCTTGTTGGTGTAGCGAATATACACTGCAATAGTTCCAAAATATAGAAGATGCGCTTCGACGGCTACCCTACGAGGATATTATTATTCCTGACCTGTAATTACGCTCCTACTGCTGCCCTCTGCCTCTTCCTCTGCCTCTGCCTCTTCCTCTGCCTCTGCCTCTTCCTCTGCCTCTGCCTCTTCCGGGGCCTGGTATGGGATACTCCCTTCCCTGCCACCGATTTCTGGTCTCCTCCAGTAAGTCCTGCGGCGTTTTACCCTCCGCATTTGGTTGGCTCATAAACATAGCAGTATCCTCCCCGGCAGCCTCCTGCAGAGCACGCATCATCTCATCCTGGAGCCTGATCTTGTTTTCAGTTGTCACGTCCTTATCTCTCCCATCACGGCGTACATGGTCATTCAAAAACCCCCGCGCTGCCGCATGAAAGGGCGTCTCGCGGAGAGAATTCTGAGCCCGGAAATCCGCCCCGTGCTCAATTAAGAACTTTGCCGCCGAGACCTGCCGCAAATTCTGAGCAAAGACGTGTAATGCTGTTTTCCCGTTGTTCTCGGCATGATTGATATTGGCACCGTGTGACAGGATTAACCCCAGGAGTGTGGTCTTGACGGGGTCACCCTGATGGGAGTGGTACCCTAATAGATGTAGGATGGTACAGCCAGAGCCATCGGGGATCCGGGTGTCAGCCCCGTATTCGAGCAAAGTGCGGATAGCAAGCTCCGCGTGCTGGCTACAGCCGCACATAGCGTGGCTTATAGCAGCATAGTGCAGCGGCGTGGATCCAGTGTTGTCAACACGGTTGATACCAGTCGAATCATGGTCAAGGAGCAGTCGAAGGGTCTCTGTGATTCTGAGCTGCTTATCCAGGAGTCTACAGTTAGAACCTCCAGGGCCGCTAGCTGCCCAATGCAGTGGGAGTCGCCCATCACTGTCACAGGAGGAAGCCAGGTCGGGACTGGTATTGTTCTTGTCACGTTGATGATCCAAGAGCAATTTAACAGCATCAGGATTGTAGAATAAACTCGCCAGATAGAGCGTCGTGACATCATACGCGTGACCTTTTGTGGTCCTGAACTGGAACGGTACCCTGGCATGATGGAAGTGTTGATGCTTCAGGTAGATATCGGCACCGGAGTCAATGAGCCGTTGAAGTAATGGACCATCGGCCCTCGACACAGCAAGCCCAAGCACACTGTCTTGCACCTGGCTTCCCCGCGGAGAGAGATCATTTGGCAAAGGGGGAACAACATCTGTCGCTGAACAGCACCGGTCGAGAAGGAGATGAATCAACTGATGGCCCCTCGCAAAGCGATCCCGAACCCACTCAGTCCAATGGAGACCCTCATCTTCTACTTCATCTGCGTCGTTGTCAAGATACATCAGCGACCTCGCAGCTAAGAGGATTGGCGTTGCTCCGGAGTCGTCTCTCTGATGCAAATCCACCGGCCCGAGCGGTAACCGATTCTCTGGACTGTCATGGCGGTCCAAGATAAAGCGCACCACATCAGCATTTGCCGCACCACATGCGTCGAGCAGCAGATGGAACTTGGGGTTGAATCTCTTGACAACTTCCGGGGCCGCAGCGTACACCTCCAAGAGGATGTAAAGAGCCTCGGGACTGCCGTACGAGGCTGCATTGAACAAGGTGTCCTCCAAGTAGGGTGTCCCAGGGGCGATCACATCCTCGGGAGAGCATGAGGCGATGAATTGACGGAGTTGAGGGAGGTCGTTCTGCTTGATGATGTTCACGAGGCGGTTTCTGCGCCTGCCAATCACTTGAGATGGGGATTCCGGGCGGTCGAAGAGGTCCGAGATAGGAGAACCGCTCTCTGCCATGATAATTCATTCTCCTTTTTGTCTCCCGTGCTGTTTTCTTCTTATGTCAGTAGTTCATCTGTGGAAAGAGAGAGTGTGTGTGTGCGAAAGGGGGAGATGTAAGAATACAGATGCAAAGTAAGATGAAGAGGGGGAAGAAGAGGGTGTAATCAATATATTAATAACTTGGGCGCCCCCACTAACTATACCTAGTACCGTAGTTCCTAAGCCCCAGCACTAACAGCTAGCTCGTAGTACTTGATCATATCAAGTCAAATACATACTGTCTGTGAATTAATTTAGTATCGAAGAAAGTAGAATACTAGGCTAAAGATGCCATGGCATCTAGTTAGCTAATAGTCTATAAGGTTGACATATAACTACTCATGCACTACGTAAGTTTCAACCGTGGATTTGAGTCTCCATCTCTGTTGTAAGACTTGACACTGCCAATACAGTAACCCAATTCTACGTCAACTTGGGTTTTATATCCCGCTTATAGAAATGGGCATCCTCATATACAGACTTTCCTCCAAACAGCTCAAGTATTACGATAAAACCATGGATCGGTCGGTGCAACTCCGTCTGGCCGCCAATTCTCATCGAACGCGCCATCCTGGGGGCTCAGCCTAGTGCGCGCATTGATGTTTGCAGTAAAGCCGTCGTCGATTGTGATAGTTCGCAGCGATGGCCAGAGGTACGCCAGATTGTCCACGGAGAAGGTGCCCTGCTCGTGGAGCCATGCTCCCTATTCCTCATTAGTACATCCATACATAGATCTATGTAGAGAGAGACATGTCTATATATCAGGGGAAAGGGAAACCAAAGTCATTCAGCAACTGGCCATAATCCGCATTCGGACTGGGCGACCCCTGCTCCAACTCAGTCTGGTATTCCCAGTAACTGTAACAAGTACTACGTGCCAGTGTGTATGTTTTTCCTACCTTTCATCTCCTTTCTCCCTCCCCAAGTTATATTCCCTCATGTAGAAATGGACTAATGTATACAGCCGGCGGGATACCTGTGATACCTTGGCGGCCGAATTTGGCATCACCACCGCCCAATTACTCGCCTGGAATCCGGCCATCTCGTCAGACTGCACGTCTGGGTTCTGGTTGGAGGAAGCGTACTGTGTGGGGGTTTCATCGTAAATATCTAGGTACATGTCTTCGTCGAGGGGCTATTCAAATGACATTCTACACAGAAATCCGCCCCGGGTAGAGTTCTGGCTCAGTAGCTGTATATATACTGGGACCCCTGGTATAAAGCTACTTTTCTCACTAGTTTACCTCCTATTGAATGGAAATTCTGTCTAGTTATATGGCTGGCTATCATTCTGGAATCCATATACCCAATGTATATTTCTAGATAAAGTCCAGACACCTCAACACTCTGACTCAGAGCTTGGTCAATACTCCAATGTTAGATTCTATAATATAACCTACTATATTATAAATCCATGTGCTGATACACTATATGGATGGGCCGTTAATAAGTGAATATTTAGGAGTGTTCTTCTAATGGTCTGGTGGGAATCACTGTTAGCTTCTCTGATACGACATCAGCTCTCCATATCAATCATGACACACTCCCACATTGATTATTCAGATCAAGGTCTTTAGGAATATAAACATATTATCTTTTTCTCTTCAAGAATCGAAACACGCTAGAATTTCAATCATAATATGATCATTTGATTTGGGCTGTACAATCTGCAATTGCCTTGCCACCGCTGACGAGATTTGATCAGCCCGACCCTGCTCAGATCTACAATTCTTGTAGCCAAAAATGGGGTGGAAATGATGGATAGTATGTCTCAGTGTTTGTACCCATAATCTTAGGTTAATGCCAAAAGGAAAGGTCTGGGTCGGTCCGGGCCGATAGAATCATCCAACAATCAATCCGTATCCGCCAGGCCGTGTCTCTTTTGGTACAATTTGATTGTACAACATCAACTCACCTTGAGCCTGTAGCGGTCCTCTTTTCCGTAAGCATCTACATTATCGGATTCAATACTTCGACAGAAACAAGCGTGCCTGGTCAGCTCAGCGCCTAGAAATGCACCATGAGTCACACCCTCGCCACTGGCGCCTAACCAAAAATATCCTCGAAGATAGCAACCAAAGCCAGCATCCAAGATACAGCCGCCATCTAGACTATGTTTGCGAAAATAAGTGTTGATGATCTTTCTTCTTCAAATGGATGGAATCTCATCCGCAGCGAGCGTTATCGCGGTCATCCAGCTCGCTGGGAGCCTTGTGACGATTTGTGGAAGTTAATTCAGCTGACCCCAGTGGTTAGTACGGTGATCAGTACCGCAGGGGTTCCCATGCAGTATAATTAGGGAGCGAGGTTGTCAAGGCGTGTTACCCTTCAGGTGAGCCACCGACCTGGTGCCGATATAGCGCGGAAACTCAGAGTCGTCAAAACTTTCCTCCAGGACCTTCCAAGATGTGTAAGGATAGCTTCATATCAGGAGAATTCGGCGACATACTGACGACGCACCATTTTCCTGAAGGCAATCTATACCACCAATTATTTACAATCGTGCATAGTTATATGTATGTATCCCAAATGTAGATGAAAGATCGTCCAAGATTCAATATCCAGAATAGGGATCTTCTCTAATTATATTTTGGCTACGCAAATAGTGGTCTGGGCGTAGCGAATAAGACTCGAGAAAAGTGGTTAGTGCCTATAGAAGGGTGGGTCAATCTGTGATCGTCCCACATATCGATCGGCAGGATCATCCATCCACTGATGCTGCTCTCCGCTACCCTATTTCTCAGAGCAAAGGCTCATCGTTCTTGAATGGTCTCAGAAGGACTCAAATTAGGTCCTCTACCCTTGGGTGTTATAGGGGCTGGGTGGCGGTTAGGCGACTCAAGTGCACAGGTACAGCCTATCTGGAGAATAACCCACCCATTATCCTAGTGAAGCTAGTTCCAGTAGTCTTGGATGGCTATTCAAGACTACTGGAATTTAGCTTCTGTAGTTTATACTCCTTGCATCCGCTTATGGAGGCTTAACCAATGCGGCAGGGCCCTGTGCGAGTTCTGAGCTTTAGGCTAGTATATCATGGAAAGATCTACAGGAGAATGCATTTACATTCTCCCTCCTCATCAGAGACGGGGTGTAACTAGTGAAAATAGTGACACATAATTGGTAGTATGTTACGCAATTGCGCATATGCAGAATGAGCCTGGCTACACAGTGAGTTACGCCCGCCTCAGATCCTGGTGTCACCTTTGTTGATCTCTAGCATATAAATAGAGCATGAGAAGCTCGCTCTCTGGGCACTCATACCCCTATTACTATTCTCCAGTAACTCTTACCAAAACATCGAAGATGGTACTTTTTGCTAAACTTCTCATTCTGGCATTAACTGCTGCCGCCACACCTATACTTCGCCGTGATGTTGCAACAGTTGAGAACGATATAACGCAAAAAATCCACCCGCAAATTACAAAACTAAACAACGACGTCAATGGTTTCCCCGCTAGTGGTTTAGCCGGAGCTATAAATATCCACAACGATTTCCAGAGCCTTGCTACTACTGTTGTTGCTACGATTGACGATATCAAGTCCACTGGCTCCTTTGGCACTGTATCTGGGACTACTATTCTTGCCGACGTCCAACTGCTAGTCCCCACGCTCTTGGCTACATTGAGTGCTATTGGATCTCAAGAACCTTCTTGGGCAGCTTTTCCAGGCGGCAAAGATCTGGTTCTTAGCGATCTCCAGTCTCTCCATACAGCCTTCCACAACTTCAACAACGCTATGAATGCAGCATTGCCTCTTCTTCTAAAAGCCGGGAGCCTCGCAATTCAGGCTCAGATGGATAGTGCCTTCACCACTGCAATAGCTCCCTACTCCGCCTAGGGCCATTGATTAATTTTGTGTCATCGGACAGCCGCCGTTGAGGGCATATAGCGATGATATATCCGGTTAGCTTCAAGTGTGGAGGAAATTGATGTCCGGATAGTGGAAGGTCATCTTACCGCTGGCAACGGGACTATTCTCAAATTCCCGCACCCCACTATGTGTTTTTAAATGTTATCGTCGAAAGTGGAGAGATACTTGCAGCCTCGTCTTATGGAAGGCACAGATAGGTATTCAACATGCCAGTTGCCTTACCCTTTTGGTCTTTTCTCAATCAAGAAGTATTACTTCAATTAAATTACTTTTCCTCCCTTAGTTACATAGGCCCATCAGTGCACTCTATATAGTCTGCAGGGCGTCTTGTCCTCAGAAACTACCAGGGAGGGGCCCACTGCGGGCTGTTATCATATCAAAGGACTTTGCCGTGCCATCCTAAAGCAGATTCTTGCTCGAAAATCACAGCTATCCAATAGTCGCTTGAGTACAAAAAAATAGTGGGTTTCCTTACATGGCGCTCATGGGTCTCCTCGTTTCAGCGCTATCCGTCTCCATCTTTGTACAGCGTTTTCTCTCGCAAGATTAGACAGTAAATTAAAGTAGGATCGTTGTTATTGCTCACACGTCTTCCTCCGCCTCTGAAAGAGTATATATGAGTTGAATTAATCATCTCCGATGGTAAAGATGGAAGGAAGCTAGGTTATCTTATATCTGCATATGCTGCCTAGGGCAGATAATCCACTAAGCCTGGTTTAACTGTCCTTTACAAGGATGGATCCTCTATGAGTAGACATCTCTGCTATATATCGATAAGCTTCTTTTGGAAAATAGACTCGTGTTCCGTTTACCATACTATTTCTCGGAGCAAGGGCTCATCAATCTCGAATGGTCTCAGTGGCTACAACGATGACATAAGCCTCCAAACACGGATCCCAAGTCTAGCAGTTAGCATTAAGTGACAGAACCAGGCTTACATTGAATGGGATTCAGCTTCACAATTCCTTTCCTAGCAAGTTTGTTTTCATATCACACATCCTCTCATCCGTTCCCCTCAACTGCCTTGCACCGATGCTAGTATTACGACTTGTAACATAATCAAAGGTGATACCTGTCCAACACGCTGCGAACGGCTTCCAAGAGGGTTTGTTCCTTCTGGACGGTAGCTAGGATATCCCAGAGTTGGTCTTTGCTTCCAGACTGGATATCCACTAGCAGTCCAAAAAGTGCACACTTGTAGCACTCCACTTCTTAAGCGACCAAGGCCGCCTCAAGTTCTCCGCCTTGCCATCTATCCCAGTCAGGTTTGTCAAATTTACCTTGGCGATAGCTAAGTAATCCAACTGACAGCTCCAAGTCAGGTTTGCCCCATTCATCGTCGTGCTGGCCAGATGTCTGCGATAACACAGCTTAGTGGTATTTATTCATTGAGCGCCCCGAGCCCTCCAAAGCGTATGAAACTGCCTTGGGGTTCTTGGCGTCCATCATGCTACTAGACATAACAATGAAATGTAGTCGCCTCGAGAATACATGTGTTGACGATCGGGCGGAATGTTCTGAAGAGAAATCTGGTTTTCGAAGAAATAGAAGAGTATATTAGTGCCTTGATGAGATAGCTTTCGACTTCAGCAAGAGATCGGAAAGTGGGCGGAGTAAGTAGTTAGCTACGTAACCGACCATAAAGTAGAGTAGCTTCCACGTGACGTAGGAGCCAAAGATGGAAATCGCTCAGCTCTAGGACGGTCCTGGTTTGGCAGCAGTCCTGCTTTATTAGTAGTCCTGATTTGACAGTTGACAGGGGGAGACACTGTCATGAGCCCACAGGACGGGCGCTAAACCAGATTAGGCTAGTATTGGAGTACATAGCCCCACACCAATCTCATCCATGGTCGCACGACGGAAAAGCGGAGATCAGCGGCTTCCTTCCCCACTAGGCTTAACCCAACGATCAGGTACCGTACCTAGGTAGAGCGGGTATGCTGAAGTACAGCCGGAGCAGACGGGAAGCCCTTTTAAACCCACTTCTCTAACTTGTGTGTACCACTTCGCCGGTCTTGCTGGCAAGACAAATCAAATCACGAAGAAAAATAATCTCTCATGATATTTACAGAAATGCCGCTCTAAGTGATAGTGATGGGGACTCCCTTTTTCAGTCTCCTAGTTGACAACCGCTAACACTAGCTTAATGTCTCAAATATGTCCCCAACCGGAGAAAGCATGAAGCATGTAAAACGTTTTGTCATTCGAAAGTTGTAATCAAAAGTAGTAGTGAGGTTAAGCTAGATGGTACCGTATTGGAGATTAGATATTTTGATGGTTGTCTTCCCTGAAGGATAGCCCAGGTATATAAAGGCAAGGGGAGATTAGGAGTGACTTGGGACTTTGTAAACTTTTTAAGCTCACCTTAGAGATGAAAAATAAAAATTGTACAGGATAAGCTGGATTATACTAGTGGATCAGATGTGATTCGACAGCCCTGAGCAACAGTCTCCAATTCATCTTCCTATTGAGGGTTGGCATAACAGGATCCAAGGTTATGGCTTCAGCCCTTCACCCGAAGCACCCAGACTCCCCGCTTGGCATCACAAGATAAAAAAAGGAAAAACAACAGCATGTTCTAACTAAAGAAAAGGAAAAAAGAAAGAAAAAAGATCTGAACTACGGTCGACTCGTCCGAGCGATCGATTAGTCTGATCTATAGAATCAGCTGCCTAAGTAAATACTCCCCAGAAAACGCTCTTAATATCGAAAATCGCGGTGCAGTATTGTACCAAGGCGCCATCGCCCGCCCGACATAGCCTAAGTAGCCCCAGCCACGTCCATTGCTCTCAATGCGAGCGGCTGCGTGTCATCTTCACTATTTGTGTTGTTGGCTTCAATCCACCCTGCAGTGACAGCCTCTTGAAGCGCCCAGCTGTGTCCGTCAGTGGAAAGCCATAGCTTCCGTATGCGCGGATGAGGAGGTTTCGTAGTCGCCAAAACTTCAATAAATTTCTTTAAACAATCTTGGTACCAGGGAGGCTCCTCCGGGAAGTCTAGGATTTGCAAACCATCCACACAGCAGGCGATCACCGATGGGCCTAAGGGTAATAAATCGCTCAACAAGCCGATTGCATCTGGAAGCGAGTTCAGGTCTGTACTGAGGCGGCGAATCCGAGCGGGTGAGAGATCCGGCAGGTATTCAGAATCCAATGCAGAGGATAGATCCGACGGGACCAACCTCACCATCTGAGAAATCAGAGCATACACCATCTTCAGGAGCTCTTGTGGACGGGAAAATGTCCGGTAGTCCTTCGGGTTGTAGTAGCAGAAGTACGAGATTACGGGAACACGTAGTTTTCGAAACTTGTCGACGATGAATGCTGTGGTCAGTGCGTTTGAGCTTATGTCTCCCATCGTTTCGGGACCCTCGAGCCATAGCGCCTCGGACGAGATAGAGGTGGTCCATTGTAGTAGACGATGGTAAACCTGGGCGTTCGTGGATAGGTAGCTGCTCTCCATAAGCAGGCTCGCCTCTCTCTCGGACGATACGTAATCAGTCATCCATGCCGTGTCTTCTAGGATGGTCTGAGTGGCCCAGCTTTGGTCGTCATGTCTATCTTGCTTGGACGCTTCGCATGCTACAGGAGCAGCATCAGGCATCCGAGGCCACCCGAGGCTGATAGGCTGAGAAGCATCACCCTTAGCCGCAACGCCTGAAATGTAATTCAGCAGATTCAACGGTACGGCTGAATGGGTGGTACCCAGCTTTGAATCCAAGTGTGACCCAACGATAAATGCCTGAACTAGGGCACCCATCCCCTCGCGCACCTCGTTCAATATTATTGAGTTGTTTTCATCACTCAACTCTTTGATATGATAGTCGAGGCTCTCAATCGAGCTTTGGAGTCGATTCCTGAAACTGCTCCCAAAACTATTCTTCCAGCGCTGAGCTCGCGAGAGTTGCCACTCCTGGAGTATGTGGATTAGAAGTCCGAATAGATTCGAATAAAACTTGATGATATGGGCTTTGATGTACTCGCTTCGACTCGCATTTCGGATAGTTTGGAATAACTTGTGCGTCTTGTCGGACAGCTTTTCGAGGCAGTCTGAGATTAGCTCAGCAATCTCTTCATGTTCTAATGTAGCCTGGATTGGGAGTTTCAGTCACACAATCTCTCGAATGCGTAAAGAGATTGAGCACTGACATTAATGCAGGCGGTTAACCCCCCGATTAAGATTGAGGTATACTTGTCTCCGGAGGGAAGCATTTCGAGGAGGTATTGATGGTTGGAGATCCTTGCGGCTACTTTCCGGAACCATTCTTTCACCCTGCCTCCCTTTGACTGTTTTTTGGCCTCCAATTCATCTTGTACCGCGCGCACAAGCCCCTTGAGCTTGTCCGCTGTCGGATCCTTGATAAGTTCAGCGAGATCTTCACTATGGCCCTTGCGCTTCTTCATAACCTCCTTGATGGCATCCTTCCAGGTGTCTTCAAGCTCCTTCGTTATGTCATTGAGGTCATTGAGTTCGGAGGACTCGACGAACGAAGGAGATCTAAAACTGCGGCCAGAATACATGACAGTCAGAAACCAAGACCGAAAAGCGAGTGTATGGCTTACACATTGCATTCTGGTGCTTTTTCGTTCCGATATATGCGAACGGTTTGCTCTACAGATTCACTGTACAGTCTCTTTCCTTCGCTCTCTTGCTTAACCTCCCGCCTTACATGCTCATTGAGGCCTTGCCTGTCATGTTAATTGTCAACGAAATCCCAGCTGATAAGACGTAGGCTTGGCAATTAAGGGCGAGATACTCACACCAACGGCTCCTCGGGCTGCTCTTTATTGATTTTGAAACTAAACTCTCGCAAATTTGCCAAAGCCTCGCCTGCCTTATGCCTGAATAGACTCATGGTGACTTCAGCGCAAGGTGAAGGGTAAAAATTGAGACCTGAATCTTGAAACAAATCTCGAACAAGCTCACGGGAAAGCCAAATAACCAGGGCAGACAGGCAAGACAATACAGGCTATCTGACTAGGCAATGCGGGGCCGTCTGTTCTTGGGGCTCGAACTCGCTTGGTGCTTTTTCTTATGATACCCAAGTACGGCTTATGGACAATCTTTGCCCGCCCAACTCGCTGTCAGCTGGCGCGAAAAAAGCAATATTCTCGTATTTCAGTTACATTCAGCTGTAAATTACCATTACTATGGCTGTGTGGAGACTTAGCTCCAGTCATATATCAAACCACTCCGCCAAAAGTATCTAGATATCCATCTCTAGCTAATAGAAGATGATAGTAGTAGCAGGGTCAACACGGCAGGGACATAACAGCTCCCATCCAGTGGAGTCCCAAACAAGAATGAGCAGAGTGCTCCCATTCAATGAAAGCGAGCCGTCATGTTGAGCTACTTCGATTATTTTAGCACTTGTCAGTGCGTTGATAGAGACACGCTGCTGACCACTTCAGACCCCTCCATGTGTGAGATTCTCTGGTCTCAATCTGGCGTTTGGGGCTGGGTGGGGGGAGGGGGAAGTGGGGGCGTGCGGCTGCGATAGAGCTTTTGACGTCGAATCAAGGTCCCAACGATCCCCGCGTTGACCAGGCAGTACCGCACGCCACGCAGTATTCGCTAGCCTTTGAGCAAACATGCATATAGCAAACAACTTTCGGAATTTCTTGCTGCAGCAGTTCGAGGCATTGAGTAAGCTCCAGTGGAAATCGCTGCTTTATTAGATAATGATGGATTTCTAGTCTATATACACGCCCCTCTAAAATATCCACGCACAATGATATCAGAATTTAGTATGGCGACTGCCTTCCTGCATAACTACACGGCACCTTTAAGACAGATTTTTAGTAAATATTGCAGAAAATCAGCCAGAATAGTTTCCCAGGCCCCTCTAAGGGCTATTATAAGCTCTGACAGTATGATATTTCTAAGAAAATTTGCCTGAAGATAATTCTTCATCTAATTCTATGCTATTTTCAATAAGATTAAGATTATGTGAGAGAGGTGGCTATCTAATCAGGATGGAGGTTGGCCAACCCTTCGGAGAAAGTCCGCATAAACTAAAAGCAGGTCGCATAAACTACAAGGTTAGGGTTGTGAGTCTGACCAATGCACATTGTTGATCAACTACCCCTCGGCGGGGCGGGACGCTCTATGGACCATGAGCCAATGCCCGTGGAGCTGTCGTCCCACCGAGCTTAATAAGGAGGCTGGTGTTTGAGGGCGAAAAGGTTGCAAAAGCGAGTTTGAGGG
The DNA here is from genome assembly GCF_001078395.1 of Aspergillus udagawae. NCBI lineage: Eukaryota > Fungi > Ascomycota > Eurotiomycetes > Eurotiales > Aspergillaceae > Aspergillus > Aspergillus udagawae. The sequence goes on along the minus strand of NW_025091267.1, from coordinate 2,404,835 downwards.
ATGTGTGAACCTAGAACTCTAGGCTTACATATAAGAAAGGGTGTTGCAAGAAAGCTGACACACTGATTGCCTCAGAGACCTGGTGTGTTGGGTTTAAAGTCAGTCCTACCGTCTGCTTCTCTTTCTCAGCGTGCAGATTCTAAATTTTGACACAGGTTATCGTCCAATATGGCATCAGAGCAGACGTACGATTTCATTGTTGTTGGAGGTCAGTATACATCGCTGCAAGAGTCGCCAACATAGCTCATTGTATGATCAGGCGGCCCCGCTGGATGCACCCTCGCCGCATTCCTCGCCAAGTCTGCCAAACGCCCCAGCGTTCTTCTCCTTGAAGCCGGCAGCCGAAACGACGACAAGTTCCTCCGGATCGACGGTAAGCGATGGACAACCTTCATGGAAGAACAAATGAACTGGGGCTACAAAACAACCCCACAAGAACATTGCAACGGCCGCCAACTTGACTATTCTCGAGGCAAAGGACTAGGCGGATGTTCTACTATCAATTTTGGAGTGTACACCGTCGGGGCTAAGGATGACTACGACGAGTGGGCATCTGTGGTCGGCGATGAAACCTTCTCGTGGAAGAACATGCAAACACGGTTCAAGAATCTCGAAACATTCGCGGGGTCTATCGACGTTCCACAGAACCAGAAGTACGGTGGGCACCAGACCAGAGATCATGGCGACAAGGGTGGTTTGCGGGTTGGGTATGCCAAAGAGTGGGAGGATGATCTCTCGTTGGTTCTGGATGCCTTTGAACAGGCTGGGCTCAAACGAAACATGGACCATAATTCGGGTAACCCCCTAGGAATGGGTCTGTGTATCAATTCGTCTCACAAAGGGCTACGGACGACTGCGGTAGATTTGTTGTCTGATGCTCCTGACAACCTTTTTATTGTCACAGACAGTCCGGTGCAGCGCGTCATTTTAGAGGGCAAGACGGCTATTGGTGTTGAGACCAATAAAAAGAGGTGTAAGTCTCCGTCCAGACCACTTACTACCTTCTATCTTCCACAATCCTAACGTCTGAATAGATCTCGCTGCCAAAGAAATTATCCTCTCAGCTGGTTCCCTCGACAACCCCAGGATCCTAATGCACTCCGGCATCGGCCCAGCCAACGACCTAGCAAAATTCAACATCCCGGTCATTCAAAACCTTCCAGCAATCGGCCAAGGGCTGCGCGACCACCTCTTCGTGCCGATAATCCTAGCCCGAAACCCAGAAACAAACGACCGCAACACCTTCTTCCAAGACCAATCCGCCATGACAGCAGCGATGAAACAATGGGAACAAGATGGAACAGGTCCATGGGCCCGATACGCCTGCCAGCTCGGCATCGGCTGGTTCAAATCGGAGCAAGTAACCTCGTCCGCCGAGTTCAACTCCCTCCCACCATCTGTTCAAGACTTCCTCAACCAAGAGACAATCCCGCACTACGAGATCCTCACCCATTTCCCAGCACACTTTATCTTCCCACAGCTCTTCAACGATTACAGCTATATTTGCATGCTAGTCTTCCTCATGAACGAACAATCAACCGGCGAAGTCCGACTACAGTCATCTAATCCAAACGACCCACTCCTCTTCGATCCCAAATTCCTCGCCCACCCCTTCGACAGACGGGCCTGTATCGAGAGCTTCCGTCATCTCTGGGAATTAACCAAACACGAAGCCATTGCCAAGGATACCGTATGGACGATCATGGGGCCGGCGTCCGAATCGGATGAGGACATTTTGCAATTCTGGAAGGATAATGTCTCGTCTAGTTGGCATATGACTGGCACCGTGAAAATGGGCAAGAACGGTGCCGATGATGCGGCGGTTGACAATCATTTTCGTCTGTTTGGAATCGAGAATCTTCGTGTGGCAGATATGAGCGTTGTTCCTGTTTTGCCGAATGGTCATACCCAGGCTACTGCTTACGTGACAGGGGCGACATGTGCGGATGTGTTGATTCGGGAGTATAGGTTGGATGAGAAATGATCCACAAAGCAGAAAATTGCTTTGTTTGTATGGCGAGGTGCAATTGATCACTTGAATTGAGGTCTCGGTCTGAACATAGTTCATACTATTGCATGACTCTCTTTTGCGTGCTCGACATCTTGTATCATCGGGGTAGCCCATTCCAGTGTATCACGATTGCTTGAGATGCAGACGCCGAGACTATTGGGGCGTAAAGCGGTTCCTGAGAGAATAGGACCATGTGACATCAATATAACTATCAAGCTATATACATTGAAGATAAAGATTCCCATTCTATTCTGGACGGGAACTTTCCACTCGATCGTAGGAAATGCAAGTTGCACCTCTTCAGGAATTCTGTTTGTTTCACAAGTCACTAGAACAGCTCTTTTGCGGTCCCGGCTATTTTCCGGATTGTTCGGCAGAAGGTGGCTAATAACGGGCCCAAATATCGCCTTTTTGAGCCATTTCTCTTATCTGACTGGGGTTGAACGGACAAGTCAAAATCCAGATGGGAGTGGACACTCGCTGCGGGGAGGCAGCTTCACCAATCAATGGCGAGACTATCCTGCGACCCAGACGGGCCGTTCTGTCTGAGCACACTCCAAACGGAGCTTGTCATTGCTTAGTATGTGGTGCTCCGCCGTTTCGATGTAACCCTAGCCAGGGAGGACATGCGGCGTCCCGGGCGCGTATGAGGAAATAGGAGATAAGCTCTGTCCCTGGCATGATCCGCCAAGTTACTCTTAAGCCAGACCTCCGCACTTCTCTCCTCCCGCTCATATCACATCGCTTTATCTTATTGTCACCGCGACGCGCACTCGGCCATGAAGGAAAAGCCGAGGACCGAGCCTGCACCTGATGGCCAGGAGGGGGGCTACAGCTCCTTAATAAAGCCCCAGGCTCGCCAGCCATACGACCCTACGGTCGCCTTTGAGGAATATCACTATTATGCCAACAAAACCCGAGAGGAAGAATTGGGTTTGGCAGCGCCTCATTCCAATGTTCGAAAGCTCTTTCAGAAGGCCGCTCAGACAGACGCTCAGGATAACATCCCGACCACGACTCTGACTGAGGCTGACTTCAGAAACCCAGAGAGGCGGCTGCAGATCACCGATGAGGAGTGGACAAATGCAAGTCGTGCCTTCAGGTCTGCCTCGGCCGGTGCTTGTGAGTTGGAGTCAAGGTTTAGATTGGGGGGCTATCATCTGTGCTAACGATCTGCACAGGCTTCTTCCTCATTACTACTGACGTTTTGGGACCATACGGCTCGGGCTATACCATGGGTACACTCGGATGGGGGCCAGGTGTGATATCGTTTTGGTAATATTGACCAGACAGTGATACTAATTACAAATATAGGCGTCGCTTTCTATACAGTCTTTGGATTTATGGCTGGCTACTCGGGATATCTCGTCTACCGTGTCTTTCTTGGCGTTGATAGCTACGAGTTCCCAGCAAAGAACTATGGTGATCTGGCGTTCAGAACGGTTGGCCGATCTGGACGATATATTACCAACTTCTGCCAAGGTCTGGCGCTACTGCTTATTACTGGTCAAGTTACGATTCAATATGGACAGAACATCTCCCAGATGTCCAAGTTCAAGCTATGCTACGCCGTTTGTCCGGTGATTTTCGCTTGCGCAGGCTTCCTGATATCGCAAATCCGTACATTACGGGCCTATGGCTGGGTGGCAAATCTTGCCGTCTGGCTGAATATTTTTGTTATTCTTATGACTATGGGTGTTATGGCAAACTCTCCACCTAACTACACCGTCGCTGTACTCGGATCCGCGGGCAGTGCTGTGAACCGGGATACTATCCTTCCCGATAAGCAGGGCAACTATCCTCCCATTATCCATTATAGCAATATCCCTCCTGATGGACTGATCGGCTCAGTGAACGGGATGCTCTCAGGCGTCCTGGCGTATGCGGGTGTTCAACTCTTCGTGGAGTTCTTGGCTGAAATGAGGCGCCCTCGTGACTTCATTAAAGCGATGTGGGGTGCCCAGTTCTTCATTTACAGCGTATACTTGACCTACGGCTGCGTCGTGTACTACCTTCAAGGGCAGTATAGCTATAACCCCAGCTACCAGGGAGTGAGCGCCTATGGATGGCAGACGGCCGGGAACATGATCACCTTAATTGGTGCTCTCATTGCCGGTGGCCTCTACGGCAACATTGGTGTCAAGGTTGTCTATAACAACATCTTCTTGGATATCTTCAAAGCCCCCCCACTCACCACTCGAGTTGGAAAGATCATGTATGCCGTTCTGTGTCCGATTTGGTGGATCATTGCGTTTGTTATCGCAGCTGCCATTCCTGATTATATGGGCTTTGTTTCGGTCATCTCGGCATCTATGCTCCTCAACCTTACATATAGCTTCCCGCCTCTCTTTGCGCTAAGCTTCGATATCCAGAAGAACTGCATCCGACAAGGGGAGGGCTTTGATCCGAGCACGGGACACGTCACCAGGGTGGGTAGCACCGTTCAGAGATATATTCGTGGATTCTTCGCGGGCGGCGTCGTCCAAGTCGGCGTCAACATTTGGCATATCATCTATTTCCTAGCATCACTATCGATGTGTGGTCTGGGAATGTGGGCCGCTGTAACTGGTATGTCTGATTCTATCTATCCTTCAAACCTGTGGGAGACAAATCTGAACTTCCTCATAGGAATGATCGAAGCCTTTACCGAGAACCAGTTAACCTCCTTCACTTGTGTCTCGCCTCTTAACCTCAATGCATAGGGTCGTTAAGGAATACATTTTGCAGCCTTGGGCTTTGGGATATCACATGGTGCTTTCACCAGGCACTGTCGTTCGACTCATATCTGAAACACCGATCAGGACTTAGATTATTCTGCTCTTGCTCCAGAGACCTCCAATGAGTATCTCTCCGCCTCCTGTCTCTAGGTATGCATGCATTTACTGGTGGTCTTTTTCAAGATTTTACCGCTATCCGCGTTAAGAACCACATGGGTTTGGCGTTAGTAGAATTTCAAGGATTCCAGTCACTCATTGCTTATGTCAAACTTGTAAACGCTTCATGAAACACGCCGGTACAGACAAGGGGATTTGACTGCTAGATTTCGACAAAGTTTATAAGCAAACGCACCAAGAGTGCGAAGGGGATGCTTGGATGTATAAATATTTAGCCCAGACGGGCACAGAAGATCTAATTGAGGTTAAGCGCTGACAGTAGCTGATGTAAGACAGTTTCCTGCACTCTCTTAGCATGGTTTATTAATGCTGATTTACTTTCTAAGTCTTCCTTGCAGACTCCGTATTTAACCCGCATGTCTTTTGGATATGTATGATGTGAATGCTAACAAGGGAACCAAAGTTTTAGACTTGCTCATATTCCGGCAGATGATAATGGCACGGAATTCATCCTACCTCTACGCAGCTTGGTTACCCACCATACTAATTTTACTTACTCAACATACATACCAGAGTAGATAGCAGGATCAACTAAGACAGGGGTTTGGAGGGAGCTGAAAGGCAGGGCGGGGTGGGAGGGAGGTCCTCCTAGGGTACTGTAAGATGCAGTCAGCTTGACATCCATCAGTGATTGGATTAGCTGCGCCTCCTCCTGCTGCTTGTGATGGTGGTGCTTTCCTAGCGTGTTTGATAACGGGTCACTTGGCCAAATGGACATGGTCCAAGGGGATGCTTTGCTTACGCGCTGCTGCTTCTGCTTCACTTGAGCCCATTAGCTGGGCGCTCTCCTCACCTTAGTACGGACACGTCATGACTACTTTCTTTTTTTTTTTTTTTTGTCTGCTATACATTAGAGGACCCCTCAGGTTCATAGGCTCTGAAAACCAAAGTACTGCATCTAGACCACTCACCCCCGCAGGATCTAGCATCTCAAATTCGCCCCCGCGGCTACGAATCGGAGTTATATATGACTTTCTGGCTCCCTACCTCAGCTTAATCCAGATACCAAGCAATCGCTTCCCCAAGTTTTTTTTTTTCACTTTTTTCCAAGCCAGCCATACCTGCTCGTCACTATGGCCTATACCGGCGTTGAAACGTCAGTCACTCTTCAAGTGGTTGATGATACGGAACCCCCTTCCCCAGAGGAAAGCGGCACATTGGTCGTTACTGAGGAGGTCGAAATATCGGAACATTTGTTTCAGCCCATCAAATATACCTATGAGTGTTATAACTATGATGGCAGGGACTTTACAGAGACTCACGCTGCCCCCTTGAATCTCGAAGTTGTGAAAGAGGCGGAGCAGCTCGTCGCGGAGGAGCAGTCCTGCGTGTTTGAGATAGAGACGAGGGTCGAGGTCAAGCGGCCTCGGAATGGGGCTCACGAGGATGATTATGATTATTCACTGGACTGGATGGAGGTGCGCGGGATCAATGAGGCCAAGATGATAATTCACTCACTGCCATTGCTGGATGCTATTCGAGAAATTGTCAAGTACTACCCCAGGTAAGTCTCGTACACAAGGAAAAAGAAATGGTGGCATCAAGACTAACAAAGGCCCACAGCCAGAATCTCATCGGTGACAAGGTCACGGTCCACGAGCCGTATATGGTGTTGATCCATCACATCCGGGAACTGAAAGAGCTGAAGGCCCGATTAGAGAGCAGTCTCACCGCCGACTCCGATAATCGTATTCTAGAAAAGTGCCGCCACCTTCAGGTCCTGCTTGATTTCCTGAATCTCAAGTTTCAACGGCCGTTGGCCCAAGCTGACAAGCGACTGCTCAAAGAAACCCCCACTGTTGTCTTCGAGGACATCTGGTACCTTCTGAAGCCGGGAACTTTGGTCTACTTCCTCCATGATGGTCTATGGCTTGGTGGCGCGATTGAAAGTGTGAGTCGCAGGAGCAAAGACAGTGACAAGAAAGAGGCCTGGATAGTCAACGTCTTGTTCCAGGACGTTGACTTTTATAAACACGCGCTTGGCCGCGCTCCTTGTTGCATTATCATAGAGGCCTTTGACGGTGAGAAACTTGTTACCAGTCTGCCAGTGCTCCCATGCCAGTTTCATGACCGTCAGGACAATGGCGCAAGACGGGCAGCGTTTCAGAAAAGGGGAGCTTTAGTTGCTGACATCGTGTGGAGTGGCTATAAGTACATGAAATATAGTGGGACGACAATGGACAGGAAGAAGAAAAAGGTAACCGATCTTTGAACACACAAGAAGTGTTAACACAGTTGCTGACGTCCTCAAGTATGAAGGCCCTATTATAATCGGTCCCTGTGACCTAGAGATTGAGTTTCCCGAACACGACTGGAACTTTGATTGGAGTCCAACCGATATCGTGAATGCGAAGATCGGAGATAAAGATAATCGAGACCCCATTCATCCGACAATTCCCCTTGATCTGAACGTCGATGCCAGTGATAAATCGCTGCTTTCCGATGATCACCTCTTAATGATGGTCCCAGTCATGGCTGCATTTGCTTTGTCGACTAAGACTTGGGGTAATCTCTAAATATCAGGAACTGGTAGAAGAACATAGTTTTGCTGACGAAACGTACAGAGCCTGTGAACATTGACTGGGTTACGGAGATGGATAAACCAGATACCATCCCCGACGCAAACACAAACCCCGAAAACCTTGACATTATCAAAGCACTATCTGATCGCCAGATTAAAACAAAGTTTCCTTGGTCTGCAGATTTTATCAAGGATAAAGGAGAAGGCGTTGTGGTGCTGCTTCATGGTCAGTTAAGCGCTCGATTCAGGACAATTTCTCCCCTCTTAGCTGACATTGTGGGCACATGACAGGACCCCCTGGAGTTGGAAAGACATATACCGTAGGTATGCTATCTGGAACTCGCACTGGAAGATGCACGTCAAGATTCTGACACCATTGTAGAATCAATTGCAATAAACACCGGCCGTCCCTTGATGAGCCTGACAATAGCAGACCTTGGAGCCAGGGAAGACGCGATAGAAACCAATTTGACGAAATGGTTTGCACTTGCTCAAAAATGGCGGGCAATTCTGCTTCTGGACGAGGCAGACATTTTCCTCGAACGTCGAGAACACAAAGATCTCGCCCGCAATGGAATCGTTTCTGGTAGGCTCAATTCTATGCACCCTTTATGGATATGGGTCACTGACTGCATCCTCAAAGCTTTTCTCCGAAAGATGGAGTTCTTCAGGGGGTTGCTTTTCCTGACCACCAACAGAGTCGGTCACATCGATGAAGCATTCATTTCACGGGTCCATGTCATCATCGGTTTCGAGAAGTTGGACTCCAATCAGCGCAAAAAGATTTGGAAAAGCTTTCTGGATAAGCTCCGCGCCGAGCGGAAGGGCCAGATTCGGGTCACACCGGCCTGCACCAACTACGTGCTGGGAGACGAGATGAGCTCCATGGAGTGGAATGGGCGTGAGATCCGGAATGCGTTGCAGACGGCCATTGCCCTAGCCGAATATGACCTTCGTAGGAGCGAAGACTATGAGGAAGGGATGGAGATCACCGTTGAGGGAATTCACTTTCAGAAGGTTATGAAAATGAGCCGGTCCTTCCGCGAGTATATGAACAGCATCCAGCGGGATACAGAGGAGTATCGCGCCACAAAGTTTTACGGCCGCAACGACTATTTCCGAACGGATAACACTTCAACTGCCACGCATAATCCGAGACCTGCATAGTTCGCTGGGCGGGAGAGGAATAGTTTTGCATAGCTCTTGGAATAAAGCATGCCCTCCTCATCAGTCTGGGGTTCAATGTCTTCCCATCTATCTCATATGCCGATTCTGAGGCAGTGACATTTATCTCCTGCCTGTAGCTGTCATGCTAAGAGCTCCAGATATCTGAAACGAGTATGGCATGTTGTGATTGGCTCTCTCGTAAAATCATTTAGGAGCCACCTACGCTCGAATATTTCCCAAAATGGCCAAGTGCCCTCTTGATTTATGAGTTGATTATTTGCCCCACAAAAGCTTGGCTTCGGGAGTGTACATAGTAGCCTCGTAGGCACTAAATCTGGTAATAATTGAACGGACCCATAGGCTACACCCGGTCAGGTTATAGTTGGAAACTCACGACTTTCACATCGCCACCGCATTGTTGCCTAAACCTCAGTGTCCTAAAACAGTATCTATTGAGCGCGTCTCGGAGCAGATGCGAGCTGGGTTCAAGGAGGTGAACGGTCCTCACGTGCCTACCCATATGTGCTTTGTGGAAGTATAAAGTGGCCGACAGTCTCAGGCACAAGACCTCACAGATACTATCTTTTTCTTTTCAGGAGACTCCTGCCTTCTTCAATCGTCAGTTTTCACTCTCGAATCATGCGCTTCCTTCAACTACTCTCCGTCTCGCTTGCTGCCGGCGTGCTGCCAGTGAGAGCTTCAACCTGCCCTCCTTTCCCTTCTTCGATGATCGAGTTCTCCTCTGAATTCGAACAGCCAGATCCTCCTATGGTAAAGGCTGAGTATAAGACCAACTTTATCCAACACAAGTGGTAGGCAACAACTAGTGGTGCCCGCCCTCCTCCTGTCGTCAAACTAACAGAGCAACAGGAATCAAAACCTGTCGCACATCACGACTGGTTTCATCAGTAATTCGCCATCTCAGAGGTTTGTTCGGGTTGACGAAGCCTTCAATGGTAGCCTGGCCTCGTCCTTCTTCAATTACGCCAACACTACCCAGGAAGGGTTGGTGGACAACACTTTGACCACCTTTGGCCCCAAGTCCAATGAGCCAGCTATATGGAGGGGATTCGTCAACTCGAACTTTCCTTTGTTCCCTGAAGACATACTAGTCAAGAATGGTGCTGTTTTTGGCGGACTGATCCGGCGGCAATTCAACAAGGACCTCGTGGCAGCTGTAAGTAGCCTTTTCCGGATTCAGCTTAAAGCCAGGCAGAGTACTGAAGCGAAAATAAATCTCATCAGTGGAATATTATGTACCAGGGAGCTATTCCTGTCACCGTCTACGTGAGCAACTGCAACGTCGTGGTTGGGTACGACTATTTTTCTCCTGGATTGCGTACCCGAGTTATCACTGAATACTTCAACATCCAAGCCTGAGCTGCTTCTACATCACGGATTTGCGCAGAAGGAGCGGTAGAGTTTCTATCATCGGTTATTACACCAACTGCCCAAAAGAAACAACGTTTGGTCGACGACCAAACACCAAACTAGATATGCTCTCGTGAGAATCGATTAGTTGCCAAATTTCGTCTTGTCGATGACATGACAATCGAAATTAGTTAATCTGAATCGTGTGAAAGAGCAACCCTCAATCGACAAGTCCTCTGGAATAAATTTCATTGTATTCGAGAACTAGCTTGTCATGGACAGAAAATTATCGTCAACCTACGCGCCGTTCTCACGTTTAGTACTGTAACTTGATTTTCTCTCGGACGCGATGATTTTTCTTGCCACCTCCAAGACTGGTTCTCGTTCAGGCTTCCCATCTTATCGGGCGTCTCCCTGCTGTAAGTACCGCCCACGTGCGCTGACAGAACTCCAGGGCATTGATCGTGTGCAAATATGAGCGGCAGCCTGTATCCCGATGACTACAGCTCTCGGGGGCCCAAGAGCTTGAATCATGCGATTCACCATATGCCCCTGCCCTGGGATACTGTCGAACCCCTTTTTTTTGTGGTTCCGCAATTCCAAGGGAGTCAAGGACTAACCCTCTCTTGTCCTCTCAGGCTGATAGTAACTGATAATACTCGCATTTCATTCGCTTTAGTCAATCTCCCGAATCTGCCAAAACTCTTGCAAATCGACTTCGATTCTATCTGAAACGACGAAGCCTTTTTGCCGTATCTTGCGAATAATGCTCAATACTTTCTCCTGTGCACGACGCTTGAGAACGTGGGTTCCAGCCATTCGCAGAGGAAATAACAGGAGTACTGCTGGGATATATGTATCCGAGAGAAGACGTGGAGACAGATCCAAAATTGTGGCGACATGTTTGTCGACTTCACCTTGGTTAAGCTGAGGAATTGTCCGTGTCATCCAGCATGAATAAAAAGTAAAATTTCTGCAATGATATAAAAGAAGAGCGTGGTAAACGATGACGGCTAATCGGGTAAAAGGCTCTACGGGCGACGTTTGAAAATGACTTCCTTCTTGCCAATTGAGAAGACTTTTTTTGATCTCGAGTCCTTCTAGGGCAAGAGCATCCAGTGTGGTATCAAAGGGTCTCAAGTTGTGAGGAATGCTCTCAATTGTGTCAAAAAGTCTAGAATGTTTAGCTGCGCCCCGCAATCAAGTTAGTAAAAGTTGACTTGCCTTTTAGCAAATGTGGAAGTCTGTATCATCAACATGAGAATTTCCTTCATGGAATCTGGCCAGCTTTCTCGCGTTGAACTCCACTGCCATTGATCTGGAGAAAGTGTAATATGGTCACCATAAAGAATGGCTCTGTTGGCCTCAAGAATCCAGAATGCATCAATCAAGCTCTTCGTGGATAATGAATGCGGATTTGTAGGTTCCAACAGGAGCAGCATTTTTGATGCACCGAAAACCAAGTGGTTTGCGAATGAATTGCCGGATTTTTCAGCCATCAGCTGTGTGGATGGTTAGTGGAATTTTGCCATCTTATAAATATAATCATACCTCAAAAAGACCATGGAGAAATGTGCTCCAAAACACGTCGTCTCTAAAGACTCGATTTGCCGTCGAGATTGCTGAATGCAAATTTTGTATTGACCTACCGCAAGCCCGGAACGCAATATGCTGAGGAGACTCACGCTCACCAAATGATCTGATAGAGCCTTTCCTACTAGCATCCAAAGCCCCGATTGCGATAGCAATGTGCAAAAGCAGAGGGTATTTTCCAATGATAGTGACTATGTCTGCATTTGTGGCAGCAAAGCCTTTGCTAAAGTGGCATCGCTGAAGGAAGGATGCAAAATGATCCAGATATATGGCGTCGTCATGCTTCTGCACTTGCATGGGAATTGTACAAGACAATGCATGTCCCGAAACATGGACAAATTTCACTCCTGTCTGCTCTGGCCGCTGCGCGCGCACAGATTTTCTTTGTCCGGACGCATCTTTCACAGGGGTGCCCCCCATCACACTGTATATCATGTAAATTTGACTGGTCTCATTGCCACGGGCTAGTTCCTCAAACCTTTGCCCGTCGGTCCGCACAAAGCTGACAGCGCTTTGTGTTTTTGCGCTTGTCTAGAGGCCCAACAGTACGTCTTGTGATTTTGCTAGGTCGTTCACATAGCTCTGAAGTCATGATTCAACTTGTCATTAGATATCCAACTGTTTAACAAGGTCTGAAAAGTCTGATTCGGGCTTGCAACCCTGTCATGTGCCCATACACCTCGTGAGTGCAAGGAACTTGATGTGGCTTAGTGGGTTTATTTTTAGACTAGTCTGTTTAGGCACCAGTGATCCAACCTTGATTTGGATCCCAGGAAGCACTAGCAGGGATTTAAGAGGCTTGGCCATAGAGACCCACTGATCGGCAGTACTAACTCTAGGAAAAACATGGTACAAATACAATCCGTCTTCGCCTGCAGTCGTACCTTGCTATGGATGAGCCAAGCCTCCGCCATCGCCAAGAAGCAGGTTTCCACCCACGCTCAAGGCTACAGATCACTCGATGCCTCTCTACTTGCGTGTGATGCACTGTGTGGAGTTGCGCGGTTCCCTTTCCAAGGTTTCTATGGGTCTTGGTGTGTGATAGCCTGACCCCACAGTCTCCCTATGCTTGCCATTGGATATAGTCAGTGCTTCATTTACAACCATTAAGCTGTCGGGAAGGATCGCTGTGAGTTAGCCATGTGTTCTACACCCATCTGCCCTTATGCCGCGACACTTGCTTCTAATATGTTTCTTTCTCCATGTGGACAATGACATCATGGTCAGTGTATATCACTTGAACTGACGGCTTTAGCGTTGAGGTATGTATCAGTAGCTGCCTCATTGTCTCAAATCAAAGAGATCTTATAGAGTATAGGGATGCGGGTTCTACACACGCTATGCATTTCTGCAAGTATATCCTCTACTATTCAAGCCAGAGAAGCAGTCGAATTAATACCTATTACCATTCAAGCTTTTCAATAGACTTCTCAAAAGCACTCAAGTCAATCATACACAGGATACAATCAGTCAAACTCCTGCAACTGCTTTGCATCAGCAAGAGCCGGCCACCACGAAGCTCGATGTTTGACAAAGAATTCCGCCTCGGGTTTGGCATCATCAAATGCCCGAGGATCATCCAGCGTCCCAGCTAGAACAATCACACCACCCTCAAACTCCTTCCGATCGGCTGTTTTGTACAGCAGACAGCCACAGCTCCCACAAAAGTTGAGAGTCAGGTGCATGCCGCTCTCATGGGTTTCATGGTGTTGCTTTGCGGTCCCTTTCACAAGGCGGAAGTGATCCTTAGGGACTAGGATGTTGACGGAGCTTCCACTGCTGAATTTCCGGCAGGTGAGACAGTGGCAGACGGCCTAAAGCCAAGTTAATATGGAGTATGGAGTTGTGGTGCGGCAGCAGAGTCTGGGTTTGGCATACCTTGGTGAGAGGCTCGCCGCTAAATTCGTACTGGAGTGCTTTACAGAAACAAGAACCAGATGGCATGATGGAGGATGTTTGTGTCACTTGTTGTAAGTGATATTCATGGTAGAGATGAAATGGGAACGTAGTGGTGTCCAAGCTCGATATATAGGCTTTTATTAAAATCTGGACCAGGTCAGAAGACTATGTTTGTCTCGAATGCCATGTATTTCAAGAGAGTTTAATGTCCTAGTTACCATTCGAGAAGAGCGGTCCGATTTCTGGATTGAAATGTAGTCTGTAATCCGTATAGATGATTGATCGAGATCTACAGCGGGGCGGATTGCCGAGCCATTGTTGTATGTTCTCCGACGCCACTTAGTCGTTGATGGATCGTATGATCAACCAACAATCGTGTCAAGGATCGGAATCTAATGGATCAATCCAGATCTAGCGAGTAGAAGATGTCAAATGGCTTTCCTTTCTGTGTTGTTCAGATGATTGAGGATTAAGATCCCTAATAACTTTATTTTCTTCACACTCTCTCTGACAGGTGGCGGACTCGTTTCGGTCTCTAACACCACGAGGAGCACAAAACTGGGGATAGAGTGTAATCCACAGCTTTGATAGATTGGAACAGATCTCAGGTTGTAGATTCAGACATTTTTTCCTTGCTATTGTGGTCAGTAAGAAATCTCCAACCAGACAGGTACATGACGTCTATAATCACTTTGCAGTCCAAGTGGAACTCACATACCTCCACTCTCATGTCAAACAAATCGCATATCCTCCCTTTAAAACCAATCAAAGAAGCTTGTTCAAATCTAGTAGCCTGATTTCCCATCTGTGCTTGTGCTGCTTGATAATTCATTCTTTACTGTATTCAGTTCAATGTTGCGCCAGACGCGGGATTCAGCACCCTGGTTTAAATCCCAGTTAGCCGCTTTAAATATACCCCCAGTTTCCTTGGCTCCGTCCAAACACAGCTTAAATGCTGCCAGAGATGGAAACATCAAAAATTCACATCCCTGTTGAGCAAGAGTGCAATAAAGCTTATCTGCTTGGCAAAGTACTTTCTCAAGTCAAGCCATTATAGCATGGCGCTCTTGCTCTGCTTGGCGCATAGAAAGGTTTATATTTGGATTAGCCCACAGCACAAGCATGATATTCCCACAATGGCGAAAATGGGTGTGTAAAAGGGTGATCATGGCATCATATGCCAGATCTGTCGAGTTCTGAAGAGTCCTTGCTGCAGCTAGCAGTTAGATAAAGGTGCAGGAGATTGCAGTAGATTATAGCAGAACTTGTCGAAAATCAGGCATGGTGTAGAGATGAGAAGAATTCAGAGCAAGAAGCAGCAGCGGAAGCCGTAGCCTGGACTCCACCAAAGCACGGGCCGAGTAACGTCAGGCTTTTGGTTTCGGGGTTATATGAAGGTGAATTGAAGATGGATTGAAGGTGAATTACAAGTTCACCTTCCCTAGCGCCTGAGATGACATGTGGTTTTTTATTTATGTCTACAACAGTACAACAGCACAATCTCTCCATAGTTTTAACGGATTGGAACATATCTTAGGTTATGGAATTCGGACATTCTTTCCCTTGCTTGTTAAAGCCAGTGGGAGTGGTATCTAACCACATAGGTCTATAAGCCTATATTACTTTCCACTCTTAAGTACAACCAATTCTAAATAACACCATCTAAGCACATACGACCATAGGGTGTGGAAAACAGGGCTCCCCGTCCCTTTAGCTATACTTAAGCCATATATAGAATGCAGTCAATCCTTACGCAGCCCTTTTGACCCTAAATATGCAGCATGATACTTTTAGTGTGAATGCTGTAATAAGGGCTTTAGGGTGCTGGTGATAGCTTATAGGGGTAATAATAGCTCTAGGGGCTGATAAGGGCTCTAGGGGTTACATAGGAGAAGGAGTAACATCAACAGCCTACTATACAATAATCTAGTAATTCAGCTCCTATCAAATAAGTTCTATATCCTTATAGTAGAAAAAATAAAGTTAATAGTTATACTTACTAAATTTAATAACATTAATTCTCCCTTAGCTTCCCTTATACAGTTATATACGAATACAATCAGAAGTGCTCCTTACTGCTAGGTCTAGGTCCACCCTCTGGAAAGAGTTATTCTTAGCTACCAAACCACCTCTTATAGAACCCATTTCACTCTTTAGAAGTATATTTAGGGGCTTAGTAATTCTACCAGATTTAGGGAGAATATGTTCCTTGCAGCTCCTAGTTTTATTCTTTTGGAACTCAGCTTATTTCCCTAAATTAGGCATTTGGCGGCTACAGTTCAATATCCCAAAGGCAGGTACTGTCCCACGGAGGGTCAGGATTCCGCACTGAAAGAACACCATGACACCTTTACTGGGGTTGTTACAGGCCGATCTCAACAGATCTGGGTCAAGCTGGGAAAAACCAGGTGCGCCCTGCGCCGTAGATGTCCAGGGCGAAAGTGACTGGTGATCTGATATTTCCTCCGGGAATAAGAGCCTTGAAACCGTAGTTCCAGTCATTTTGTCCCCGGAAAGAAGAGCCACTCTTACCAGTCCAAGTATCAAGATGCTATCGGGGTCGCTGTGTATATATCTTGTCGTTCCTAGCTATCGATTATGCTTATTCTGGGACAACTATGGAGTGGTTCGGAGGCCAAACTATAATAGTATAGTGCATTTCCACAGCATGATCAAAAGGTAGCTCTCACTGTGTTCCATAGGTTTAAAAGATTCCCATGCCGCAATTAAGTGGAATAAATCTGGCTACGCGGTGCACATACAAGGTTGTAGAAAAAGCCGCAACACCCCAAGTGTTAATACTGACGAAATTGAGAACGTCAGCATGAGCATAAGGGTCTATTTGAATTTTTGAATCTTTCGAATAGACTAAATGTTGGACCACGATTACGCCCTACTAATAGCATCTAATACGGGGACAAGCTACGCTATCACCAAGCAAAGTTAAATATAAGGGATATATCTAGTAGGAGAGATAGAATGAACAGTACGGCAGTTATGCGCTGTCATGTTGCTGCTCACGGTGCAAAATAAGGTTCCCTTAGTACAGGTGAAGCCGGGGTGATGTGGCCACAGCCGCCTTAATTGAAGTTTACCACGAAACAGACTTCGAAGATCGCCGTTTTCATCTGTCAATTGCAAACAATGAAGTAATATCACAAAGTTGCAAGCCTTCTTTATTATTCATCATTATAAATGCCGAGCAAGCCCAGCTCTTGCTCAAGGCCCTATTTTCCCTGCTCAACACGTAAGGGCTCTATCTTCTTTTATATAAGAACAAGATCCCTAGGCACTGTAAACTATATTCAACAACAAACGCCATGGCTTCTAGTCTTTTATCTTCGCTAGCTTTCCTAATCACAGCAACCATAGTCATAGCAAACCCAACTGTGACCATCTCATCAGGCGTTGTGATAGGAACTACAGTCACACCAGTTAATCAACAAAGCGCTACTGCAGTAGTAAATGCTTTCTTGGGCATTCCATTTGCAAAATCCCCACCACAAAGATTCTCCCCTCCTGAAGCGCCGGAGCCATGGTCAACTCCGTTACAGGCACAGTCCCTGGCACCCTCATGTCCTCAACAAAATATTTCAGGTTAGCTTTCCTTAATCATACTGAGGAGAAATATACAATCTGCTAAAAACTAAATGATTTAGTCAACGGCCTCAGCTTGGAAAGACAGCTGGCACTTCCAGTAGCTGGAGATATTCAACAGAGCGAGGACTGTTTGTATTTAAACGTATATGCACCACAAAATTCGTCTTCGTCAAACCTAACGGAAGTCCTGTTCTGGATCCATGGGGTAAGTCTTCTGTACCAGTAATTGCAATTTATGCCATAGACTGAGCTATTCTCAAGGGAGATCTGATTGGCGGCTCTGCGTCTCAGTCCTTGTACACTGCCTCGCCACTGCCAATCAATGAGAACGTCGTGCTTGTTATTCCCAACTACCGTTTAAGCAGTATGTTGCATACCCAGTCTTCCTTTATAGCACCGAAGGACTGATCAGGCCTACAGTGTTTGGCTTCTCAAACTCCCCGGAGATTCCCTCAGGACAGCAAAACTCCGGGTTTCTCGACCAACGGCTAGCTCTCAATTGGACTCAAAACAATATCAAACAGTTTGGTGGTGATCCAAGCAAGGTCACAGTATTTAGCGAGTCCGCTGGCGGCTGGTCAGCCAAGCAGCTTCTTGCTATACCACCTTCGCCACTTCCATTTCAAGCAGCAATTATCGAATCAGAGGCACTTGAATTGCCCGGAAATGGAACTGCGAACTACCAGAATGTTTCGCAACATTTCAATTGCACTGATATCAATTGCCTTCGTAACGTTTCGATGAGCAGCATTCAAGACTATGTCTCGAAGAATAATCTGTTTTTTAAACCAGTTGCCGACAATGCGACTTCTGTCTCGGATATAAGAAACAGCATCAACAATGGCACATTTGCTAACGTATCAATGATCATTGGGACGAACAAGAATGAATTAAGCCAATTGGTGTTCCTAATCTCAGGCGGTGGCACTTTCAATGTGAACCAAACCTTGGACAACATATGCGCCGCAATCCACATACAAAAGCCTCTCTGTAACTTATTTATCGGGCAGCTTCAGAAATTGGTGGGGGGTAACTTGACCTGGCCAGACATTAGCCGGTATGACATTCGTTATTTCGCTCTGAAGAAATGGAAGGGGACGAAGGCTAATACCAGCGAATAGCATTGTTACAGATACAGTCTTCACCTGCCCTACAGGGGCCATCGCCAACTACACAAGTGGACATGGTCTCAAGGTCTGGCGATACCGTTACTCAGCTTCTTTGAATGATACAGGAACATTCCCTGGAGAAGGCGCGGTTCATGCATCTGAGGTACCGATAGTATTCGGTACCTATCCAACTGAGAATGCAACGGACCAGGAAGTTGCTCTCAGCAAGTATATGCAGCAGGCATGGGCCAGCTTTGCGAAGAACCCAGACGGTGGGCCCGGATGGCCCCAGATAGGTACGAATGGAGGTCTTGAACTGGCTGATATTGGTAGCGGCAATAGTTCTGGGGAAAACAACATCACATTTTGGGAGGCGGACAGTTACTGTGGCACTCTTCTTGGGTATGCTGAACAACTGGGATTTGCATGGTAAAGTTGCTATTTCTGAAGCCTACCTTTATTAAGGTCAGAATTCGGTCAGAATAGGATGTCTTTCTCTAACAATAGTCGTCTTCTTTATGGACATTTTCAGTATTATATTAAGATTGTGTGAGCTTCTGGAACGAGGCCAAATACGCAAGACTCATTTATCAGCTATCACATAGTTTTAGTGAAGGTGTATAACAAGTAGTGACTGGCCAGCTGTTTAGTTGCCCATTCTTCAGTGTGTAATAGCAGTTCAACATGTTTGTCTCACATACTAGGTGTTGAACATCACGGTGGCTGAAACCTATGGCAAAATTGGGGACAGATATACATGAAGCATCCCACCTCTGTAAAAGATAACCTTTAGTCAATCTTATTATCACTTGTTCTCAACACATACAAGTTCGAAATTTGCAAATGCAAATGCAAATATTCCAATGTCTTACGAATATTTATTCGTGCCGAACCCTAGATTAACTTATCGAATCAGACGTTGAATTGAAAACTAAGGCAAGGCACTATATCATGTCTCAGCAACAAATTTCTTCACATATTGTCATCAGCACTATTTCTGCTGGGCACCCCGTCATACTGTATAGGTCAGAAATGCGGACTTCTTGATAGATCTGTTTTGGTGAGAGGGAAAGGAGTTAAGGAAATAGACTAGCAGTTCACTTGCCGCACATTATCCATCGACGGGAACCTGACTGTTTGGAAAGCAGGCTTTCAGTTACGGTGTCGCAGTACAAACTATGTTCAAGCTTCGATTGGTTCGACCAAGGACAGGCTTGACAGATTCTAGTACAATCGCAAGACGGCAGCTGCTATTCCCAATCTACATTCATCCGATGGTGATGAAGAATATGTTATCGAGCCGCGTCCTCCCACACAAGTGTTAGTTTAGCTTAACTGATCTATAATCCAAATAAGGGAAGTTGTAGCAGAGAAAAGAACAATAAGACACCCAAAAATAATGTCCTAATGCAGGCAACTAAATGCTAACCTGAACATATTTCTCCGCATCTCATAACTTTGAGGATGTATAAACTGTCAAGATTTGGGGGACTTGATCTTGAGCGACATTTGCTCCACATGTATGCATCCCAGATATACGGCACGGACGTTACTTTAACCTACTAGTCTCAGAATACCTATCCAGGTAGGATAAAAGGGGGCAAAAAGGAAACAGAAAAGGCAAGAGAGAAAAATCTGCTATTCGATCGGATCTCTTCTTTGACAGGGACAACGTAGGAGGAAACACCGAGCATTCTATTCATCCTGGTAATAGCGAAATTTCAACGAAATCCGTCCTCTTCTGCAAGCGACAGTCGTCACATTTCCTATAAAAAGGAATACCTCATTATTTCCCTCTCGCCCTTCCTCCCTCTCTAAGTCCCTGAAGGATGTTTGTCCCCATCAGAACTGCCTTAACGTAAGACTAGAACCTAGTAGCCATGGCTTTTTAATCACCATGTACTTAATAGCAAATATTTTCTCCGAACCTCTTGACTCAGTGTCAGAACGAGATGTGGACGTGGGTATATCTGCTGCTGCGATATTTACTTCCGGTTGTCTTGTTACTTGTCCATCATCAACGACGCCGGACTTGACGCCGACGATCAGGTACAGAGCATGTTGGTGTACCTCTCTTACCACTGTGTCCCTATATGTATCCAGAAAACTCTTGAAGTAGTCATGTATCATAGTCAAAGAGTATGTGGCGACAACGGGAGTGGTAAACTCAGTATAGCGTTCAACCTTCTTTGTCCACCGACCAGATATACCACCTATTCCAGATATACCACCTATTTCCGCGGAGATAGAAGGTATGCTAACGTTTGCAGACACTAGTCTCTCCGTAGAATATCTATAATCCTTCATGGCGGATTTTGTAACCCACTCGGGGTCAATTTGAATCGGAGGGATGAGCCAATTCAGAGGGTAACCATAATCTGTTGTAACAGCTCCCAGAAGGTGACTAACTGGAGATACCGAGATAGGAATTGGGCTCCGAAGAAGATAGTACAACTTCGGTGTGTTCATAGAAAGTCTTAAGTTTTTAAGTCTGATGTTGATCTCTGAAAGTTTACTTTCTGTTCTTTCGCTTTCCGGAATTGATTTGGCAGCTTTCAGAGGTGAGGAGAGCGCTATTAGCTTTTCGATGGACCTGAAGAGTTCACTTTTTATGGCTTTCAAGCGGGGAGATTCGTGCAAAAGATTCCTCCCAAACCCTTGGCCAACTGAGTTAGCAAACTTTTGATCCTACCGGTAAACGAGTACAGACCTACCTCCTGTGGACTCTGATATATCGTTATAATCAGTGAGTTTGGCATCGATGCCCTGAAAGCAGTCTAGGATTGGGCCCAGAATGTAATCTATTTTTTCGGCCCAAGCAAGAGTGTTCTGTTCCAAATCGAGATCTGCACGCCATAGTCTTAGCTTGACGAGCATATCGTCAAAGAATACAGCATCATGAGTGCCCCCATGCTTCTGTTGGTCGAGAGACATGAGTTCCATCCGTTCCACGATCCCGTAGTAATACTGTGTTATAGATGGTAGTTCTGTCATAAAGCGCACATAATCTGATATAGATGGTAGTTCTGTCATATTGCCCACATAATTGGAAAACAAAAAGAGAACAGAAAAGAAACCTCATTCTAAGCTTGTCCACTACATATAAGTCTAATAGTATGGCTGTCATACATGGCAAGTCCGCATGCGGCTATTTCTGCTCTGTAGAGGCACTTTTGCCACCTCTGTTTGACATCATCGAACGTCAGACATTGACTAGACAGCCAAACACCGTGTGCAGTATCCTTGCGGAGTCATGGAGTCATTCATTGAATATGTGTCTCCTAAACAAATGGTCTAAAAAGACTACCATCGTCTGCGGCTTGTGGGTTTGGTGGGAAACTCGACATCTTGCTTCACCTGCACTTATGATGGATCCTCTGACAGCTTTTAGTTTATCTCTTACTATTCTCAACATCTTCCTTAACACCATTCCATCCGTTGTTGAAAAGGGTGACGCAATGTTCAATCTTGAAAAGAAGCTAAGAAGATTGCAGGATATTATATTTGCCTGTGAAAAAAGCTTTCATCTATGGATTGTGGTTTGGGATCGACCAGAAGAGACAGATTCCATAATGGCTGAATTGTTCAGCACTCGCGGATGGAAACATATAAAGGAGAGCAAGGAAAAAATTGAAATCGCTCTAACAGACATCCATGATTATCTATGCCTTGAGAAGTATTCAAACTTACAATCAGCGTCTTCGGTTGCGGAGTCCACAGAAATTCCAGCCCTTGCCAAGGTAAAGAAAGCCTTAGAACACGTGTTGACGTTACTATCACGACGCTTTTCTAAAAGAAAGAATAATGCTGTTACAACGATTCCAATTGGGTTGGATTTCGAGAAATTTCAGACTTGGAAAGACTACACAGCTTCGTTGGAAAGCGATGATCCTCTCCCACGACCAGATCCCTCAATTTTGCGCATGATCCTAGGGATACTTGGGCCCAATCAACTTCTTGACAAGAGAGTCAATGAATTGAATGAGGAGATTACTCGTTTACATAAACTATCCAATGACTGTTACGTATTAAAGGGTCACGGCACAGACCCACCAAAGCAGCGTCAGGACGTGAACGCAGCTTTGAAAAAGAGAAAGTTCAGGATTATTGCTCGCCAATTATTGTCCTCGATTCACCAGCAAAGCAGCCGCTTTCCAGTTTCTCTATGGAGTCTGGAACTGCTTTATCCGGAGGATTTTACGGACGGCGAAAGGGCAATTGACGAGATCATGAGAAGCTGCAATATATCTCTAGCTACCATGGTTAACGTATCACCAAATGGGCCGTTGATGTCCAAGGAAGTCAATCTAAAACGAATCGAAGGTGCATTCTTGCCAGAACGGTGTACAACGAGCGATTTAGCCACAGCCCTTATGGAGTTCTATACACAGCCCATCTATACGGTAGCAATACAGGACCTTGCAACTCTTCAACTGTATGCAAATGGAACCCCCCGCATATGGACTGAAAATTGGCGAAACTTGCTTTATGGAAGCAGGGAGGACAGTATAGTTCGAAACGCCTTTGAACTCGAGAGAGCCAGGGTAGCTGTTGGCTTTACTATGTGGATGATCCTACTGTGGGAGACGGATTGGTTCTCACATATCTGCAGCTGCTCATTTCGCTGCATCCTATTCCCGAACGAAGAAGCTTGCAGAGTGAGAACGGCAGAACTCCGGCGGCCTGAGCATATCTACTCACCACAAACTGGTTACAGCGAATTGACTTTAGCCGAACATAGAGCCGATAATGTCACAAACCGGCGAGCACCTCTCCATGGCGAGGATAACACCCCTCGACCTTCCGCGCAATGTCAAGTTTGCGGCCTGGAGGCAAGATTACAGGACAGGCTATACCTTTTCGGAATCCTTCTTGCAGAGCTCTTCTTATCATCACCCATTGAGCTTTCTCGTAATAACGCGGGTCATCTCACGCCAAAAGAAAATATTAATAGAGAATACTCATCAAATATGTCAATCATAATGGCGTTGCAACCGCCCGTGAAAGGCGCGGTAGAATTCTGCTTTACCAACGCTCATGAGCGCTATTGGATAACGCCGAATGAGGAGTTCTCCACCGGACGCGTGGAGCAACTACTTGAGAAAGTCCTTGAACCTATGAAGATTTACTACAATGTTGTCAGGGAAGGTTTTAATCTTCATCGAGAAGCTAAATTCTTTGAGCTCGTGCACAACTTTGAAGACAAAAGCTTCAATCGTGATTCTATTGATGCTGATGGTCGGACTCCCCTTTCCTGGGCTGCAGAGAACGGTCATGAGGGCACTGTGACGCTCCTACTGGATCAAGGATCAAACCTTGGCTCTAGAGATAAAAATGGTCGGACTCCCCTTTCCTGGGCTGCAGAGAACGGTCATGAGGGCACTGTGACGCTCCTACTGGAACAAGGATCAAACCTTGACTCTAGAGATAAAAATGGTCGGACTCCCCTTTCCTGGGCTGCGGAGAAAGGTCATGAGGGAACTATCAGGCTCCTACTAGACGAGGGTTCAAACCCAAATTCTAGGGATAAAAATGGCCGGAATTCCCTTTCATGGGCTGCAGGGAACGGTCATGAGGCCACTGTCAGAATCCTACTTGAAAAGATAGCAAATCCTGACTCCATTGACAAAAACGGCCGGACTCCACTTATATGGGCCGTCGAAGAGCGTCATGACAGCATTATTAATCTGTTAATGGAGAATGGAGCCAATTCTGGATGTCCACTTTTGTGGGCTGTGGAGAAGGGCCAAGAGGGGACTATTAAGCTCTTATTAGACAAGGGAGTCAATCCTGACTCTACTGATGCAGCTGGCCGAACTCCACTCTCAAGGGCTGCAGAGCAGGGCCATGAGAGCGTAATCAAGCTCCTACTGGACAATGGATCAAACCATGACTCTAGAGATAAAATGGGTCGGACTCCCCTTTCCTGGGCTGCAGAGAAAGGTCATGACGGCACTATCAGGCTCCTACTAGACAAGGGTTCAAACCCAAACTCTAGGGACATGAATGGTCGGACTTCCCTTTCATGGGCTGCAGAGAATGGGCATGAAGCAACCGTAAATTCATTACTTGAGAAGGAGGCAAGTCCAGATACTATGACAGGGATTGCTAGGGCGCCGCTATCATGGGCTGCGGAGCATGGTCATGTAGGTATCGTGCGCCTGTTACTTCTTAAAGGTGCCGACCTAGAGGCCCGAGCACCGGATCGTCTTAAGCCACCTTGGGCCCAAAGGGAATATTGGTATGGTCGGACGCCGCTGTCATGGGCGGCACAGAAAGGACACCTGGAAATTGTCCAGTTGCTCCTAGATAAGGGTGCTAACCCTGACCCGCGAGATCTATATACTTCTCGAACACCACTTATGTGGGCAGTAGAGAACAGCCAGGAAGAAATCGTCAAACTGCTACTGGAGCGCAAGGCTTTCCCTAACGCTCGTGATAACCAAGGGGCCACAACATTGTCGATTGCGAAAGCGAAAGGTCACAGAGGAATTATCGAGTTGTTGGACGAGAAAGGGGCTTACTAATTCTGAATTATGTCCCTCAAACATTGTCAACCAGACCAGTGCCGAATCGATTTATTACGTTGAAACACAGCTGGAGGCGTCTCACACATCTAGTTCATTTCGGAGTACATTCTTATTCGCCCCATCGGGGAATACTGTTCTGGGGCCAGGATGTTCCTTGGCATATGGATTTGTACTTGAACGCAATCGTTGGAGACTTTATCAGAAAACAGCCGTGCCCTTTTCGTACGTTAATTTCAAAAGCTTTGATATAGGTAAGAACAAGGAAGATATATCAATTGCCTAGTAAGCTCAGATAAGGCTCAGCAATGACGAAGATCAGGGGTTGCTGCCCTAATTGCCTACTGTGTAGATAGGATCCTTCCAGCGCTTTGGACACTGGCTCACACTCTTTGCTGGTTGATATTATTCGGTAGTTAAAGAAACCAAGGATGAGGCACAAGGGATTATCACTCATCAGGAAAGCTCGACATCAAAGAAAGTCAACAGTTTTCTTTTCGACAGTGCTCTGTATATCTTGTTGTTACTTATCCAAGAATATATCTCCATACTTAATACAGTTAATAATATTAGTGGTTTCTACTTGACTAGGGCAAGCTAGGAAAGGCAAAGAAGATGTTCTAGCAAGCACTACCAGGGTATTAAGAGGGTAATACGCCCAGACCATACGTCTACCTTAGGAGTAGTTAATAACATTAGTCTTCTCTACCGCAATCAGAGCAAGCTAGACAAGGCAGAGAAGATGTTTCAGTGAGCACTGGCAGGGTATGAGAAGGCACTGGGTCTAGATCACCATACAATGCAGCAGGTTGCGGAGGTTTTAAACGCCTCAAATAAATCTCCGAAGCTTCATAGATGGCAAGTGGTGTTTAAGCTTGGCTACAGAACATAGCTAACATTTTATACAGGAAACACCTTCTCTCTGTTCATAGCAGAAGGCAGTCACGCTAGTGTGCAATCATACAGTGCTAGATTTGGCTACGCTTGTACCTTTTGTTTGTCTAACACTGGATCTAGGAAACTCTGTCCTTGGGTTCACAACAGAAGGTGGTCATGGTCCTGACTATATAAGAACAGATTCATGTAGTATAATGCACGCCATATCCGACTAGGGTAGGATAGTCTTTCGTCCACGGTTCTCCATTCTTTAGAGAAGACGTAGTGTCTTCTGGTTTGCCGTGGAACGTATGTTGTGGTATTGTCCCATCGACGAGGCAGCAACCGAGTTCTTACTACATGCACTGTTTTCGTTTATAGCTTGGCTAGTTTGGAACTAACCCCATAGGAATACAAATCAAACAGCATTTTTTTTTTTTGGGGGGGTGGGGGGTGGGGGGAACGGTGTAGTTCCACTCAATACAACATATCTCGTAAAGGATTCTGAGGTTGAAGAGGGCGGGGTAAAACCTAGCTTGATTTGCCTCACCTGAGCAGCCAATCATTTTTCGCCGAAAGATAACCCTAACAGAAGGATAGCTGGATCTTGCCGTGTGAGATCTCCCAGCTATCGATGTGCCACTGCCAGTGCTACAGACTACCCCCTCTTCATCTGCTGTCTCTCTCTCTCTCCCTGCGGCTCCGAACAGAAGGATAGCTGGACGTTTGTCTTTCGCCCCTTCAGCTATCGCCTACGACCGTCAATACTACAGATCGCTCCCTCTCCTTGTCTCACCTTCCCCTACCGGGTCTCAGACAGAAGGATAGCTAGGCTTTGTGCGTTGGGTCTCCTTAGCTATCGTATGCGAGTATAGACATTACAGTAGTTGTTGTTATTTTCGTTTTATGCCCCGACCCCTCGCCTTATGTTGATTTACCACTGGACCAAAGTACGAATTCACACCCAGTCTAGTGTATGGTGTTTATAACCAACTCCTTAGGCGGATATGCAGGATAGATTCTATTAGACCCCTTTCTATCATCAACGCAACACGGGGGTACAGTACCAGTATTGCCATTTATTTATGTAGATGCTAGTGCTATGCTAAGTAATCTTCGGAACCGGTATTTGGCAATGGATTTAATGACGTTAAATGCTACTCACTATCTCTGTACGTAACGTCTATTTACGGTGAACCATTACTTTCCGACGAACTTGCTGCATCGTAAGGGTCTGTGGCGACCTATGCCTGGCCTCGTGTTCTTCAACTCTCATGGCGCGCGGCTTTGAAATCTCTGGGAATCGTCTCTGCAACGTCCAGTACCGCGCGTAAGGTGCTACTGCCTTCCGTGGCGTCTTTTATCTTACCATCCTTACCTTGACCTGCTCCTCCCAGCATTCAGATGTGGTTCTGGGGTCATTGTCAAATTGATTGATAATCCTAGATGTCCCAAATCAAGGTCTGATTTACGGATGGACGGCTAGACGCCAAGTTGCCAACGGTCAACACACGCGGGGCGGGGAAGGGTGTACGGTACCTTGACATGTCGCTCCTTGCACTGCTTACAGCCCCCGTGGGACTTGGCGTGGGCTCTGCGTTGTCTGGCCATCAAGCGCGGCGATTCTCCCGTACGCTCCACTGGAGACGGGGTAGACCATTGAATGGGTACGTGCGTTACGGTGATAATGGAGGGCGGAGACCACCAGCCGTCCGTCGTATAAATACGGTGGGAGCGGCAACTAACCTAGCTTTGGTAGCGGCCGTAGCGCCACTCAACCCCCAAGCAAAAAACCTTGTCCATCTCGCCAAGCCCGCTGCATCGTATTAATACGACAAGGTTTGCTCCATGCAGCCACAGGCCCACGCCATACATTCTAGGATGCGATAGGGAAGCTCTATGCCATATCCGTCTTGATCAGCAAAGGCAAGCAGTAGTACTATTTGGTCGATCAAATCTCCCCGAGATAATGGTCTGGTCTATTCATCGACTCGCTGGCTTTGTAGACAACTACTTAGGATGGATTCGAAGAGTTTCATTTTCTGAATACAACCTTGGAAGGTAAGCCACGAAGGGCAGTTCATCTGCACTAGATGGGACTAGCGTTCTGTGCCCTGCTGGGGACGGGGCTGCCGCCGGCAAAAAGACCACAAGCCTAAGTAACGGGCGGGAGCCTGGCCTTCTAGCCTGAGTGGTCGACTTGCTTGTCTACCAAGATTTGACATACTTCCTGTGCCCATGTTTGCCTAATATAGCCGCCATCGCGAGGGGGGCTTTCTCAAAATCCGTCTGGAGATATCGGACCTTACGGAGAACATCCCGCCTAGTAAAACTGCGATCAAATTAAACTTTGTAGCCCAACTCCTCAGTGCCTTTAGCACAGTTTCTTATTTGCTGAAGCAGGAGTTAAGCCTGCGTTCATTCCACCCGATCTAGCGATCGGGTGTCGAAAACCCCGGCTCCGGAAGTTCATAGCAGCATCCCAACTCTCGTGTGACACATAAAAAGGCGCATGAGAATGGCCAGTTCGTGAGATATGGCTATAGAAAAGCACTGAACGGAATTGCTTACTTTTTCCATTCATTACAGAGTACAACCAAAGTGACGGCAACAAGCGCCATGCGAGCCTGGAGACACACTTCCACTGCGCTGCCTCTTGAAAAGGGCATGACGCTTGTGGAAGACGAGCCCTATCCTTCCGGCCCTCTCAAGCCCAACCAAGTTCTCGTTAAAGTCAAGAGT
The DNA here is from genome assembly GCF_001078395.1 of Aspergillus udagawae. Classification (NCBI taxonomy): domain Eukaryota; kingdom Fungi; phylum Ascomycota; class Eurotiomycetes; order Eurotiales; family Aspergillaceae; genus Aspergillus; species Aspergillus udagawae. Next base: position 2,376,525 of record NW_025091267.1, on the reverse strand, counting down.
GTGGGAGTCAACCCAGCAGACCCTACCTTCGCCGAGCTGGGCTGGCTGGCCAGAGCTCTTATTAAACCCAGTCCAATCCCTGGTATGGACTTCAGCGGCGAAGTGGTGTCGACTGGAAGCAATGTTACGTCTTTGAACCCAGGCGATCGCGTTTTGGGCAGAGTTGACACGCAAAAGGGCCAACCAGGCTCCATGGCGGAGTATACAAAAGCCGAGATTGAAGGTTGTGTGCCAATACCACCTGGCATTGACTGGGACCAGGCCGCGGGCGTCGGCACTGCAGCCATTACCGCCTACGAGAGCCTGGTGCTGAATTCAAAACCTGGCGATTCGGTCTTCATCAATGGAGGTACAGGCGGTGTCGGAACCTTTGCCATCCAATTTGCGAAAGCCCATGGGTGCAGGGTGGTGGTGTCATGCTCAACCGCCAAAGCCAATCTTTGCAAGGAACTTGGTGCTGACGAGGTAATTGATTATCGAACGGAGGATCTAGTGTCTGTCTTGAAGGGAAAGGGCAAGGTTTTTAACCTGGTGGTTGACTATGCGTATCGGGAGGAAACGAACCTATACAAGGCTTCGGATGACTTCTTGACCGATGGGGCAACATATGTCATGGTGCCTGGTGGGTTATCGGGTGCAATAATTAAGACAGTCAGCAAACACACGCTCTGTCCTTTTATGTTGGGTGGTGGGAGAGCCAAGTTCAAGGCATATTTCGCAAAAAGCAACCGTGAGGCTTTCCAGCAGATATCCGAATGGATGGCGGCTGGGAAAGTCAGGACCGTTATTGATTCCGTTTTTGAGTTTGAGGACATGCCCAAGGCGATTGAACAAATCAAGTCTGGAAGGAGCACAGGGAAGATAATAGTCCATGTATAGTCCGTCAAGATGTTTGCATTGCCTGGTCCACGGGGCGTTGCATTGGCTACCCTCATCAACATGGTGTGTATGCAATATCTTGGTTGAAGTATCATCTCTTTTGTTATGGACCGTGCCTTTCTTTAGATCGCAATCTGCCATATATTTGAACCAGCATATCTCGAATATTTGAAGTTATGTAGCTATATACTTTACTTTAACGTGAGGGTTTCCAGAATACGGAGGTTGCTCTCAAATATCGCGCTGTTGACTGTTTGCCTGCGAGAGGTATGAGATTTGAGAGCGAAGGACAGAGTCAGCCATCTATTCCTGAAGAATAATTTATGCTTTTGTGCTTAGACAATGGATAAGTGATTGCAAGGTTTGGGTCAAAAGCACAAGGGATTTTGTAACAGAATATGTGCATATACATCCATCTGACCCCGCCCCGTTGGAGTCTCAGACAGAGATCCCCCAGGCTGAGGCTTGACACCAGTGCAATGAGGCCCATCCTCAATGCTTGAACTGCAAGCGGCACGACATCACATGTAGCTTTTCCACACCTAGTCTCACCATCACACCGCTTAGCCAGGATAGCCTTGCCGATCTTGAGTTGCTGGACTACTGGCACCGGCATCACGTTCCAGTAAACATAACAGGGCCAGTCAGGCGACTAGAGCACAATGTTGTCCGCCTTGGCTTCTCCCACCACTACCTGCTCTATAGCATTCTTGCTCTTGCCGCTCTCCAGCTCTTTGACGAGGACCGGTCCCAGACCAGATGGTACGTCAGGGCGGTCGCACACCAGCAAGCCGCGATCACTCGGGCTCGGCCGCACTTTCAGGATTTGGAAGAGTCACAGCACCAAGCCCTACTGAGTTTCTCGTTTCTGACCTCAATGTATGGCTTGGCAGAGCCTCTCCTCCGACCTTTTCCCCCTGGCTGCCATCAACCACATTTGGACGCAATCAAGGAACTCCTGCAAATTATTCGGTTTGGTAGATGCTCGGCTGTGCTCGCCCAGCAACATGTCGCATTGTTGTCTGTTCGGACCCCTTCCTTATGGCGAAATACCACCCACAGCGGCTTGAGGCCACCCAGGGACTAGAATCAAAATGTCCGCAACTGGCGCGGCTACGGGTGTTTATAGACCGCCAGTGCAGAGATCAGGAGAGGGCCGTGTGTCTTGACGCTGCTGAGTCTCTCTTTGCCAGTATTGCTCGTCTTATGGACAATCCGGACGATCAGACACAAGTCCGGGCGATATGGGGATGGGCAAGCAACGTTGACAGCACCTTCTTGGATATGTGCTCTGCTCGGAATAAAGTGGCACTCGTAATATTTGCCCATTTTGCCGCCCTGATGAGTCTAGGGAGAGGCTATTGGTATTTGCAGGGCTGGCCATCGGTGCTCCTGGGACAGATTCGTGGCCTTCTGGAGGACGGTTTGGAGGATAACTTACGGTGGCCTGAGGAAGTTGTATTTGGGAATAGACCCCTCGTTCATCTTGCCGCATAGCGCTGCAAGATTGTCTCAGTCTACCATGCCTGGGTAGAGGTCTAGGGGAAGTACTAATGGCGCCAGCTAGTCTGTGCTTACTGTTAACATGTGAACCTAAATAGCTGCGCTGCTCGCATCATAGCATGTCAGTCTGGTTAAGACATAACCACACTTGCACGATTTCGAGGCTGGTAGGGAGAAGACTACTCAGGCGCTGGGGTTTAAGGGCTTTGTCAATGTCAGTCCAGCCCAAATAGAAGTACGCAAGGCCAAACAGGTGAGAGAAAGGGAGGCCCGATAGGGAGAAGAAGTAAGGCGGGAAAGAGGGTCCAGATGAAACCTTACTATTTGAAGGCATTGTGATCGAGTATCAGCTGGGAATGCTAACATAGTCTATCCCCTAATCTGGCGCCAAGCTGTTGACTTAGCGGTTTCGATACACCAACTCTGGCTAGTTATTTTTGTTAGCATAATCATTCACCTTCGGGGGCGACCCTAATAATCTGTTAGTGCCAGAGCACTCCTTTCGCTTCCGTCTTTGTATCCATGCGCCTGTTGAAGCCCTTGAACTAGCTCTAGGACTTCCTTTGCCAAGTCGCTGATTGAGAATGGTAACATGCCATGGAAAGTGTCGGTGAAATGGCAGGAGGTGGCTGTTATCCATTGGACTTTTTACTATCGGCGCAAACTTAGACAATAGCTAGACCAGCTTCGGATGGCTCCATCCCTCGATTTTAGTACTCTAGCTCTTTGGTTAACATTTTAATATGGAAGATCAGCCTTCGCAAAAACACTAGCAAAGTTGTGGAAATATATCTGTAATCGTTTTGGAGCCTTTCCTCATCCTTGCATGCCTTCTTATCTATATCCATATACTGTAAACCCCATCATTTGAAGCTACCCGATTTTGCCTGAGAGAATGGACATGTGGCTACACCTCTCGCCTTGATTACCTCCATGTCGAGACTCATCTCTTCCAATCCTTTTCCCTTCTGTGGCTCCGGCCCTATTGTCATTAAGTTGTATCCTTGAGGCAGATACCGGTCCCCGCCCGAACCAGGCATCCTGCCCCCGAATATTCTAATCAACAACGCCCCGGGTCCCCATTTTGACCAGAGAGTCGGTCGGATGTACCATGGTTGCAGGCCCTTTCTTTCGAAGTTGTACAGATTCGTTTCCGGGTTTGGCTTATCATGCACGAGTTTGACGGCAAGGAAGGAGGGACGTGGAAGCGCAAGATATCGAAGGACTAGCTTTCGTAAATTCCGGACGAGGCCCAGCACAATAGAGAGGAAAAAGCTGGGAGATTCGAGACTGCGGCCGTGAGCAACGTACGCTTTTTGCACTGGAACGGGGCACAGAACTTACCCAAGGCTCGTCCTCATGATATCATCCAAGTCAGCACCCAACATCTGCCGCACCACTGGTTTTATGACGCCGGGAAGCGCAGAATCCACGTAAACTCGGACGTATTGATCGTTTGTTGCGGTCGGTCTCGCGACTTCTTCCTCATAGTGGATTGTCCACTTTCTCAGTTCTAACGCGAACTGCAGGCCATCTTTCCACCCTTCTGCATTTGAGGGAAGCGCATCAAACGGGATTCCCATATCTTCGCCCAGGTTCTTGTGAAAAATGCCAAGGGCACATTTCTCAACATCCGTAAGCTTTCGCCACTCTTCTCTCTCAATCACATTCAGGATCTCGGCAAGACCATCACCTAAGGTGTGGAGAAGATCATCGTCGGTAATTTTGTTGGCACGGCGGTAGCGGGCATGGCTGAACGACGACAAGTTAGTAAACTAAACGAGAGGCTGCCATTCGCTTCCAGGGTGAATGGGAAGGGTGTGTGTCCTACGTACAGATAATTCATTCTCGCCACGGCTGATGCATAACGGTCCGAATCTCGAGGCTGGGACTGCGACTCCCGTAAGAGGATCTCCGTGTCCACAGCGCGTTTACCCGCGTTACGCCTGTTGTTCTGGCCAGTAACGGCGAAAAGCTTCGACATCGTCGGAATACCTCCGGCCTGTTTTTGGTAGTACGGCATAGGCTTAGTTCAGGTAATCCAGCATCGATACGCTTAGGCCAGCTAGCCACAGATGCTTTATCGTACCTTTAGTAGGGCCATTCGACGAGCCTTAGCAAATGCATATGGAAACTCCATTTCTTGCAGTTGGGCGATAATCGCATGAGCTTCTTCGACTGTCATGCTTGATAATGGCCTGCCGCCATTGACGAATGGGGCCTCTATCTTTGCCATGCGGCGGTACCGAAGAAGCTGAACCAGTGCCATATAGCTGGTGAGAGCTAGGACAATTGCCAAGGAACAATTGTTCCATAGTGCATGGAAAGCTTCAGCTGCCCCAGGCATCCTGTCAGCACTCCCTAGAAATTCTCGCTCTGAATCAGGAGAGGTAGGGCTATCGAATCGTCGTTTCGCTGCTGAATATCTTGATAATCGGGTGCAAAATAGCCAGACGCTAACTAAAACGTATTTCGCTTCAGGATTGCTTTCGAAATGATTCGAAAGGAAGTACCCGAGGGTGATCGAGGATATTTAAAATAGCTTCGAATTTGCAAGAGAGGACTGTGAATCACTATCCCAACATAACCTGATATGGAGAAGCAAATATTGTTTTCGGAATGGTTGGGCTTGAAGTCCCAATGCTGGTTATAAACGAGAATCGAGATATTGTAATCGAATCCCGTGCACCGAGGCTGCTCACCGAATCCCGACTCACCTACGAACAAATCATGCAGAGTATCATTTATGAGTCTAATAATTATACGCTGCTGATAATATTTGTTCTATTCTCGACATTGGACAGTTAGTCACGTTAAAGATGCAGCCAGAAAGTAGGGAGGGTCGAGGTTCTGGACATTCAAGGTCTGCCTTCTCAACCCTAAAATAAACGGGACCCTCTGCATGTCGGGGTGGCTGCCATAATTGGATCTTTTGAGATTTTCCACATTTTCAAGGCAAAGCCTATCTAGTATTCAAGTCTCTACGTAAACTGCATAAATTAAGGAGGTAGTAAATCATAAGAAGGTCCCATACCTCCGGTTCTCTGATTGGTTTCTGTGATCATATGTCTCCGATTACAATATCTCGGTCCCAGAGTCTCTCCTGTATATTGAACTCAGTGGATTCTCTTTTTATCTCGCGCAGCTTTGCTATGACATAATACAACTCATATTCCATGTTGGATGTCTTAACCCACCCGATGCTCGCCCATTGCATCACCGCCTGCATGACCTTCTACATCCTCTCCATCAGGTAATATTGCTATTAGCGCTCCAAGTCTATCAAAACCTGATTTAACAATCGCCCGCTAGCCATCATGCCCCTGTAGACTGGACAAAGGGGGGTTCTCGCGATATAATAGCACAGTTGTTCGATCCCTTCCTGTCAAGACCATGAATAAGGAGTCTGTATAGGACTTAGATAAGACTTGACTATCTAACTATAGCCGGTTTCACCTCTGTCCGGAAAAGTGTTAAGTCGAGCCGTATGCATAACGAGTCTATCAATAACACTTTTGAAATCGTCCAGGAAAACAACGTCCGCGGCGCATTTAAATACGATGTACGGCTGCTCATCAGTTAGCCAGGCTCTTTGTCTGTATGGAGACGTACCTTCCAAAAGGGATTGACTCCTTCATTTCCGAATAGCTGGCTAATAGTCACAGCTACATCCACGACCATGAACGCGATCGAGATAAGCATGCATAAGAGCAGTATCCCAAATCGTGGACTGATTCGGACTAATTCGACTGAAGTGAGATCGTAGCCTCTTTTGATACTGTATATCAACCAACATGCGGTGAAAATCCACCAGCCGTCTCTAAGGGATAATCAGTATCGCTGCATCATGAGCACAAAAACATTTCAGACACGGAACCCCATACCTTACAACAACTTCCCAGGGACGAGTAAAGGCGAACGAGTTGTTGCCGAGTCCGTTGAAGTATTCGAAGTTCAAGTAAATCTCCGCAACCCAGTATGGAGTTACCAGTATCACAGTGCTGATAAAGAATGTGCTAGCCAGTCGCGATAGAAAGGGTTTAATCTTCATCCACGAGACTATGTTATGAATGAAGTAAGATATGTACAGCAACGTGGCCGTAGAACTGAGATACCTATCTACAGGTTAGCCGTGATATTTTACAGATTCAGTATTCCCCGTTGACTCACCACCCGTACGTTGGATCGGCGCAAAAGATGAAGGTCCCATGCCCTAGAGAAAAGACAAGCTGGATTTCTCAGCTCCAAAGCTACTTGGTCAAGGGAGGAGACGGCATACATACCTCTAAGAGGATCAATTTATGCAGAAGCACGCCTTTTCGGATATTTGCCAGCGTGATCATAATTAGGATGATCAGCCCTCCAACAAGGAATCCTTGGCTCCATGCCTCCAGAATAACATACTCCAACCCCATGGCCGCTCGGCCATGCCTAATTGGACCATCCCGGCCCACGCTCCGGCTCATAGTGTCGGTTGGATCCTGGAGTGATTCCCAGCCGGCATGGCCACTGTGCAACTCTTTGTTCTTGTATCTTACCTCTCCACCGTAGCAAAAGCCTATTCAGGTTGAAGGTAAAGACGGCTCTAAATTGCAATGAGATCGTGGACCCACTGCGGAAGGAGGAGGGCTCCAGGTGAACAAAGCCATAGAGGCTGGGTCATATAAGAAGCTCGATCGCCTGGTAGCCAGATTTAAAAACAGGGGTTTGCCTCTCGCACTGATTGAAGTCGTGGAAATTTACACATTCGTTCAACCCTTGAACCATGTGCCGTTTAACTTTCTATTTACTGAGGGGGAGAACCTTCCGCGGTTCACGGGTCTCACTCCCAAAGCTCACTCTTGGAGTCGGCACGCGATCGCGACCGTGCTTGAGAACTACAGCGTACGTTGATTTGACAGACCAGCGGGTCAAGCGGTTTACGTAACCTCAACAGAGTTCTTGGCTGAGGTTTCACGAGTGGGAAGGTTTAACTCTAATGCGCGCCAAGCTCTTCCGTTGATACTCCCGTTGGCCCCTTTTGGGAGATTCAGCATGTCAGATTCGGAGGGTGTAGATGGACCAACACAATGGTACCTGGTCTCTTTCGATAGAACCAATGTCTCCTTATGCTCTCTGCAATTATTGATTGTTAGGCTGGCGGATAGTAATGAGACACCGCAGGCCCCTCAGGACCGGTTTATATAGCCCATCGCCATTGAAAAGAATGCCGTCAGGCCGTTGACTTGGACCTGCCGGAGATCTGGGTGCTCCAGCAGTGGTTGCCATGAACGGGGACGAAAGCAGATAATCGGCGAGCTGGAGTTCCCTATTCCATGCACAGCGCAATGAAACTCTCCCTTCTCAAGGTTACCGGGGCACCGGGGCAATACACTTCTACCCTGGTATTTGCAATGGAGATCAATATAATAGTATAGACCGGCTCAATCCTCACAATGACAGAAGCAAACCCCCAAAGCGCGCAGCAGATACAGAGGTCATCCTCATCGAAGTCTATGACCACCTTCCCGCTCGGAGATGCACGTTCGCGGGATCGCGCGGGAGATTTACCTGCATGCGCGGTACAGACGCGCCGGTAAAATCTGCGACGAAAGACATAATGCTTACGCTAGGGTCATTGGTTGTGGGTATTTTCATTCCGCGGACGGCGATGAGGGGCGGTCTTTGACGGAGGTAGAGCGCTGCGCAGTGGGTGCTTTCATAAAGCGCCTGGTGATGCGATGGAGATTCGATTTACGGGCCTGCCTAGTTATAAGTATGGGCGGAGATGGGGCGCATTTTACGGAGGAGTTGTGCGACTGGATAAAGTGCTCTGAGGGGGTTGCTGTGAAGCTCCAGGGTCGATCGGGTGATTGGCGGGCAGTTAATAGATTTAAGGATGAGGCCTTGCGCGGCTGTTTGGGGATGGGGCCGTGCCTGACAACAGTCATGCAGCAAAGGGGCTATGATCTGCACACGGCCTTGCCGGCGGCGCAGGACAAGCGTAGGCTCGATGACATAGATGCCATCTACGCTGAGTTCGCGCGGAGGACTATGTGGGGACTTATCCGTTCGATCGCCCTACAGCGGTTGATTTGTAGTCGCAGGTGTTGGGACTGGCTTGTTGAAAGCAGTGTCCATGGATGGATTGCGGTCAACCAATGAACGTTGAGTAAACGTTGAGTGTTGAACTACCGAGGTTTAAATTGATTACAAGATCAGATCACAATGTGCACTTAACTTCACAACTGATACAGTCCATCCAGCATAGTAGATACAGCGTTGCAATTGCAATTTAATCTGGAAAAATTAACGCGGTCCTCAGGCAAAACCGGTCTCTTCCCAAACTCGGAGTCAATCCAGAGATGGAGCCCCGCCGATCAAAGCGAGCAGGACGCCCTCGTCTGGACGCCAGCAGGGACGCCATCCTCTCCGAGGATCGTCGCGCCCAGGTCCGTCGCGCCCAGCGCACATACCGACTGAAGAAGGAGGCCTTTTTTCGAAATGCGACTGCCAGAGCCGAACAGCTTGAAGCGAGAATGCGCACTGCCCTTGAAGAGGTAACCTGCCTGTCCGAGGTCGCCACAGAGGCGCAGCTGCATCTCTCCCATCCTGATATCTATGCGCGTCTGAAGCGGCTTCGTGGAATTGTAGCCGATGGTTATGATCCCATCGTGACCGGTGCCCCTGCCGAGCCATCTCCGGATTCATCCGATCAAGGGCCAGTATTCGGCGCGCAAGTCCAATCCCCCAGACAATACCCACCTACCCCTCCTCTACCAACCAGGCAGTGCACCTACGCATTCCAAGAAGTGCGCTTCGCTCGTCGGTTACAGCGATACTGCCTCGAGCACGCCTTTCGTCTCTTCACGGAATTTCAGTCGGATCCGCGTGAGTTTCACCGCGTGTTCCGGCTCGTCCCCTGTGTGAGGGATCGGGGAAAGACCCAACCACGCTTCCGGCAGCTCTTGATGGGCGGACGTACGGATCCTCTGGAGGTACCGGGTCTACCCTTTTACAGCGTTGGCGGCGCGGGTACGCATTTCCCGGATGTTGATGAGGAGGGGAATGCGGTATACCCGGTGAATAGTCGGATGCCACGGCGGGTTTTAGGGATATTGCCGTGGGAGGAGCTGGGAACCAAGGGTGAAGAAGCACTGGAGGTCTATGGGCTTGGAGGGGAGTGGTTTGATAGTCGTGATGTGGAGGGGTATCTCAGGCTGCATGGGGTGGACGTAAACGGAGGTTTGTTTCCTACGCTGCGCATATCCAGTAGAGCAGCGGAGAGTGATCGCACTCGGTCCTTTGTCTTGGATGTCGAGGGTTTCTTTTCACGTGAGTTCTCCATACTGCGCGATTGTTCCTATGCTCATCGCTCCAGGACTCCTCTCTGGGCTTGTCATCCTTGGCCGCGCACCTGGGTTTAGGAAGACGGACGTCAGGCGTGCATTTCAAGCGTCGGTAAAGAGGATTGATCATATATAACCGGTAAGTCATCCTAGAAGCCATGTTCAATATGTACCTCGGAGCCTTCGGCTGATCACAATATTCTAGGGAAGGACATGATTACAATATAATCTGTTCCGGTCCGACTTGGTATAACGTCCTGAGCCGGTATCTTTATCTCCATTTTGTGATACCAAAATCGCTGCCAGCATGGCCTCACTCAAAGATCAATTACGGTCGAGCCCATCGACACCGACTGCTACCGTCCTGTCGTTCCTCCCATCCGCATGGGCGATCTAGATGACTAGGTCTACGCTAGCAACATCCTGGCCATCAACGCCGCCTACGCGACCGCCACAGCAGGCCAGCACCTGTGCTCCATCAGTAGCTATTGTGCGGCCCCGCCAGCTTATCCCAGAACCTCATCTGCCGCGTCGAGCGCATCCGCGATACGCAGACCTTCCAAACAAAAGGCATCTCCGCGTGGTCCAGTCCGGAAAAAAATCCAAACAGCTATGCCTGATCGCAACAGCAGATTTCCGTTGATGAACCGATTGACATGGTGAATTGTGTTCGACTTGTCCGCAGCTCCCTGTCCTCTCATCCTTGACGGCAGAAACAGAGACAGAGAAAACGCAAAAAGATCAAGACTGTCATTGTGCAGCAGATAGCTTTCCGGACGTAAATCTGACCGGATGATACATTTCGATAGATGTAATAACAGCTTCCACAGCTTGATGGCACCTTTTTAAGCGCATTTCCAGATTGGCCGTACCAACATGCTGGTCGATATAGGTTTGAAGTTCACCACCACTGGCTTCAGCGAACAGTAAACCTTGCGTGTTTTGGAAACGCCATGAAAATTGACCGGTTGTTAAAAGTAGGAATGAGACACAGAAACAGCTGCTAACTGGAGATTGTATTCCAGAATTACATCTGCAGTGGGTTCACTATAATTATGAGTCTTTATTATATGCTATATTAATAACCTCATAAAGATGATTTCTAGGTGTATATTTATTTTAAAGGTATATAGAGTAGTAAAAGACGAATAAGAGACTGATAATATCTTAGAATGGACCATCATTCATGGCCAGTCTTGTTGTAAGTTGCTGAAGGTATCATACTTATTCTTTAGCTGAATGAGTAAGTCCTGATTAAGAGGAATGGAAATGTAGTCATCCATATCCACATCAACACATTTTCAGGATCACCAAACATAGCATGAGCAGTGAATGCTATAATGGGAGTATGTAGTAAGTTATGGGCTTTCTCATATGCCTAGATCCTCACAGCGGACTCACATTCCCCCATGATAGGCATTTAAATGCCCATGAGAACTATATTATATCGCTTCCTTTAAACACCTCAAATGAAATTTTTGAGCATCCTAAGGGCAACTTTCCAATTAATTTCATTGTCTTCGGCCAGCAGGATAGTCAATGAACACATAAATCCAGCCAATATGCGTATTAGACGGACGCCAAGAGCAGAGAGGACTCCATTCCAGACATCTATTGGACAACAAGGAGTAGTGACACAGGATACTACATCTAAATCCAATGCAGCTTAAAGATCTACTAATACACTTAGGCAGACCAGAACAAGCATAACAAGCAGAACAAACAGGAAAGAACTAAGAGTGTTTAGAGTAAATGCCATTCTAACACATCAATCAGGATAACATTAAAGACCCAGAACTACAGGGCCTTGATAAAGCCTTAGCGAACTCAGTCTTGTCTGTTAATATATCCTTGTCAGATCTAACAGCTATTGCCTTAAATCGGTTAGCTTACTTTGATTTTAGGACTATATGGCCTGATTGCTCTGTAGTTAGTGCTTATTCCACCTTTGCACTTCCTAAGTCCTAAGTCCCAAGTCTGAGCCCAACCCCTCTTCCTACTTACAATATCTACATTGGTGTTGTCCTTTATTTTCAGCTCACGCAGTAGGATGGATATTACATCATCCTCCACATCATCGCTGCTCCAATAGTGTTTTACATCTAGCCTATCATGTCGGCCGTTCAAAGTGCCCCCCTTCCCCTGACAACCACATTTACACCACCCAGTGCGTGCCTTAGAGATCTATGGGCCGCCAGCAGTCCCCCTAGTCACAACTGGTGGATGAACCTGGGCCCCCTCAACACCACAAAATGTCTCCCGTCTGGCTGGGCAGCGACTAACTATTTTTCTCCTGGAATATGCCCCAGTGGCTATGTCATTGCGACAACCTCAAAAATCGTGGCACGAACTATGACAGAGACTGTCGCAACATGCTGTCCAGTGTAAGTTAACTAGCATCTACCCTGTTCAGCGGTCGAGCCAGGCTCACAGTAAACTTTCAACTTGGTTTTCTAGGGACCTTGATTCAAAAAACACGTACTCCATTCGACCGAGCGACGCAACGGATTCAGGGTTCTGGTGGGCGACTGAGGTGTGTGCCTGGGGACCTGCGGCGGGCACTATGACGCGATATGCCTATATGTCGTTCGACACGGATGGGAAGGAGACGAGTATGACTGGTGCTATGAGCAGCCCAGGCTCGTTCAATGCTTATGGTGTGGAGGTCCGATGGCAGTCAACGGATTTCACCACCCCGCAAGCCACTGTGGCCATGACTACCACCACACAAGCTACGCCAACCCAGACACAGAGCTCCACAGGAAGCTCATCCAGCCTCAGCACGGGCGCGAAAGCCGGCATCGGCGTGGGTGTCGCTGCCGGGGTGGTTTTAGCAGTGGCCCTTGCGCTGGGCCTACTATGGTCCCGGCGACGAAGACACCAACAGCCCAATGCGACGCACGGCCAGCCTGGGAATCCCGATTACAATGGACTGCCTGAATTGAGTGGCACAAGAGATAAACCCCTCACTTATGAAAAGGCAGAGTTACCAGCCAACCCTGCACAAAATCAGATAGAACTATTTGAGCTGGACGGGCAACATCCCAGATGAGAGTTATTGATGTAGCGACTTGTCGGAATAATGTAATCTAGCTCTTACAACATTATTTGTCTTGCAATAGGTCGTTCTTCCCACCGCATCTCCTGGCCCTGTAGGCCGATAAGCGTTACTTTGACAGACCGCATTGAAGTTGGGCATACGCGCTGACCAGGATATTAAGTCTAGTCACCAGCTGTTGGTCGCTCATCGCCAGTATAACCTGGAAGGGTGATATCAGTATAGTACTGACCTAGTACCTTATATGGATTTTGATGGTAACTGATTGCATGCACTCATAGTATTCACTGGTTATCCCATTCCGCATTTGGAGTCCACTTCAATGTCTTTGGCACTGACTGCCGCAGCGAGGCGTCTAGAAAACTTACCGACGTTCCAGTCAGTGCCGTAATAAAATGGAATAGTAGACACTGGAAAGCCGCCCAGGTGGTTGCAAGAAAGCTTGCTGGGACCTGGCAAAGATCAGCGTCATTATTCATCCCTCTATCAAGAACAATTCGAATCGCCTATCCAACCCCAGAGAAATTAGGGTTTGGCTGAAACCTTAACTTAGTAAGTTTAATGCTACATAGGATATGTTTGGAATGGCTAGGAATCATGGAAAAGGTGTGTATGGGTGAATCCTATCCACCACATTATTATACCCTTAGTGTTGGCGATGCTAGCAAAGGATTCTAACTAGGAGCCAGCAGGAACCAGGATTAAGTGGAGAACACGGCCTTGCATTTCCAAAAGATGTATTTGAATCCAGAAAATAGAATTCTAAGCTACGGTTTGAAGCTAACCCAGTTGGATAGGCTGAACTTTATCTGAGGCAGGGTCCAGGACCCCCAGCTTGGAGGCGTCGACCTAAACCCAGCCCTCCAACAAACCTCGCAAATCACCGAGACGCTGGGGCGACTATTAAGAACATTGCGAGCCGTACCCTCTACATCCCCTCGATCTGAGTCACCTGGCACGAATCTGGCTTGGACTGGGTCAGGGAAGCACCGCTCTCTCGTCCAGAAGATAAGACGCCCTTCTCCGCGTCCATCACGCTGTTTGTTCGTTTCCCTGTCTGAATTAGGTCGGGGTTTTCCGCTTTGAGTTTGGCAAAGTTCTTCTCTGCCTCCCAGTTCCAGATGCTATCACTAGCAAAAACAAGATCCATCTCTTCCAGCGTCCTTTGATTCGATTCAGGATACAGCGCCCACACGATGAGGATACTGAGGAAGTTTACTCCGCCGAAGATGTACAGAGTCTTCTCGTTGAGACGTTCAAAAATGGTCGGAAGGAGAAGTACCTGTTCGTGGAGGCTTTAGTACGGTGCACCGGTAATCAACAACTGCGGACTCGGAAGAATCCTTACCGTCCATCCATTACCGATCGACCATCCCACGACCCCCCAGGCATTACCGCGGGCACGGACCTGCAGGGGGAAGATCTCGGCAGGGTACAACCAAGGCACAGTCAACCAAGTGGCACCAAAGATCATGGTGTAGAGAAACACAAAGAAGGTGGCCGCACCACCGACACCCGCACGGGAACTTGGGTCGGCCTTCATGGTCGCACGGGCAAGACCTCCGGCGAGGAACATGCAGATACCCTGCCCAACCGCACCCCAGTAGAGGGTCCAGCGCCGACCAATCCGGTCCAGGGTGAAAACACAGATCAAGGTGGCGAGCTGCAACGAGAGTAGTCAGCCGGATAAATTCACGTCAACAAACACGGCGTGGACACGGACAGGCGTACCATATATGTGATATTGTTCAAGCCGGTCACCCAAAGGCGTTCTCCAGCCGAAATGCCAGCAATTTCAAATATCTTAGGGCCGTATATGGTGATGCCGGCGATGCCAATCCACTCTTGCAAGATTTGCAGCCAGATTACCAGCTGTACACGGCGACCTGTGTGAAGCTTGCCCGACCCGATGCCAAAAAACATGTGGAAATAACTCTGCTGCTTGGCGGTTTCCTTTTCCATATTGCTGATGCGAACGATATCATGACACTCGGCTGCGGCTAGGTCGCCATCTGTGCCACGCAAACGTTCTAGGATAAAGTGTGCTTCTTCCTCACGGCCCACTTTAACAAGCCAGCGAGGTGACTCGGGCATGAACCAGATTATGACAGCGAGGATGATTAGCGGCACGATCTGAAAGGCGATGGGGAATCTCCAAATGAAGGATGATGTTGGGTCATAGTATTTGGAAGTCCCACTATGGACGTTATTAAGACTTGTCGCGGACAGATAGCATGTCATGTGCATCACTCACAATTCAATCCAATAAGCAACAACGACTCCGAAGATGTTGAGGGTGAACTCCAGCGCGATAAACTGGCCTCGAGATGTATGGCCGGCGGTTTCGGTGGCCCATACGGGAGTGACGGCGTTCAATAAGCCCGTCCCGATACCGTTAAACACGCGGGCTGTAGCCGATTGTCAGTCTCCTCCGCGACGTTTAAGTCAAGGGGCAACGGACCGCAATACATCCACTCTGCATTCTGTGCCGAGCACTGCAAACAGGCGCCGATAATCGACCAGACGGCGCCCAGGCCGATTGTGGCAATCCGGCCATAACGATCACCGAACCAACCGCCAAGGAGACAGCCAAAGAGGGTTCCAGGAAGGTAGTAAACAGCAACCTAGATGGTCAAATATCAATCTTCAGCTGTGTTCTCCTTTTCCCCTTTCTTTTTTGGCATCCTAGTAGGGAGAACGGGAAAGATAGTCTTACAATGCTCCCTTGAAGCAGCGGTTTGGTCACCACAACACTGCCTTGTTGTTCATCAAAGTAGCCAAAACCCATCAATTCAGCATAGTTCCGATTTGTGTTCACACCACCCATCAGGCCTTGATCATAACCGAAAAAGAAAATGGAAATTCCGGCCACTATACAGACAGCATTGAGAAGAGATTGCTTGTATAGTTTATGGGCCACATTATGCTTGGACAGCGCTCCAGTCCAAACCATTGTGGTGAATAGCAAGATTATGATGAGTTTTTTGTAAGAAGAAACGAGAGAACGATATGAGGTAGAAGACAGCAGATGTCTTGACAGAGATGGATTGCAACTTGCCCCAGAAAAACTAGAATCTTAGGGTTGACAAAAGCTGGGGAAGAGTCGCGTTTTGAATGGCGGCGCACCTCTCCTAGACTGTCTGTGCCTGTATACAAGTCATCCAGCACCTGCGGAGTTCTTTAAGGTTTAGCTGGCCAGCCATTTGGGAGCTCAAGGCGAGCCTGATTGGGTAGATGAACACGTGCCCGCATGAATTTTTAGGGGTCTGATATTGTGGAGGTCACAGTTTGGTTCCTTGGAATGAACTCGTATAGTGCGTTTCCTTGCGGTGGCAATATGGAGTTGCTGTGAAATTCGGGGAAATTGCCCGAGCTCCCCGACACAAGCCATCCCATAAATAAATCCTCGGGGTCTTCGCCGCACATGCACCTTTACCCACCAGGTCTATTTTCCCTTCCCTCACTGTCGATGGCCAGCAATTCGTCCCCGGATTCAACTCGTAACCCGAGCACGGACGGGCTGGGGGAACCCCCGGCGAGGAAAAGACGGCGCGTCATTGGAGACGAAAGGGTAGGTTGTCATTGTCTGTCCCTTTACCCTTTCCCCACAAACCCCAAAATTCTTTTCCGAGGAGAGCGCTTTTGTGGAGATGAATCTCGGCCGGAATACATGGATATCTTCCATGATGTAGCGGTTGGCGTCGTCTTCGTGTGCCTCCTCGAAACCAGCCAATTGCATGGATTCGCAGAGAAGCTAACAATCGCAGACCACCCTGCGCCGCCAGGCGGCCTGTCAGTCTTGTCGGCTTCGCAAGGTCAAATGTGACAAGCAGAAACCTTGCTGTTCCGTCTGCAAATCCAGCGGCTCGACATGCGAGTATCCCGAGAAAGGCGCTGAGAACCTCACGTAAGGGAGTGGACTCCCCGTTTGGAGATCGGTCATACTAACGTGGCGCATGGCAGACTCGAATTAGCCACTCGCACCTTACTGGAAAAGCTCGATCAGCTACGGGAAGAAATCAGTGACCTCAAAGATACAGTGCATGGAGGAGGTAAGAACAATATCTTTTTTTTTTTATTCTTTTTAACAAGTTCGGAGGAAAGAACACCCATTCAGAATGCCCGGTATTGAGGAAAATGACAACGGACGAGGGGATAATCGTGATCAACTGACTGATGGGGCTGTAAAGACAGTGATGAAGGCCAAGCACGAGCAGGACAGCTCGGTCCACCGATGCCACGCAGTGTTCAGAAGGAAAGCAATACGGCGACGACTTTGCCTTGCCTGGAGAGCTCAGGAGATTTCCTTCAAATCCCGCCGTGCAAGATGAGCGCTGATACCGTCTTGACTTGGGAGATTTTTGGGGGGAAATATTCACAAGACACCTTGATCGGAGTGCTTTTCCAATCCAAAAAGGCCAACTCATCATCGTCAACTCAGAGAAACTCCAAGATGGTCTCGGCCGATGAAGCCGCGCCGACCAGTGGACTACAACCGCCGGATGATGAGCGAATCCCTTTCCTGATCGACAACTTTCTGCAAAATGTCCATACCAAGAATCCTATCCTCGATGTAGAATCCCTCGTGCAGCATGGCCGCAAGTGTGCGGCGCATGGCATTGGCTGGGACGGCCTCTCATGTCTCGTACTTCTGGCATGTGCGCTTGGTGCTCTCGCGAAGCCGTTCGACTGTCCCCCGGCCGCTCGGCAGTCAGCTCTGCCCTGCGCATCCGTCAACTCTTCCCCAGGAAGTCGCTCTACTCACGTTTTTGCACAGAATCTGCAGCAAGCTGATGCATATTTCACTCTCGCCTGTCGTCGTCTTGGCTCACTTAAGCACACCCTGCTAGGAGCTCAATGCTATTTTTTTGCCGGTGGTAGGTCACACCCTAGAAGAATCCCCAATGCTTATATCTTAACATTCCGAGTTTAGTGTACCTCATGTACGCACTGCGGCCTGTTCTGTCGTGGCAGTATTTCTTCCACGCGTCTGTTCTCTTCAATCTGCATCTCAAGGCGACGTACGGTGTAGAAGAGAGCCTCGTAGGGGCTCTGGGGGTTCCGTCACAACAGTTAAGTGCCGCAGATCGTAAGATCAGGCGGCTGGAGCATAGCCTGTATTGGTCGTGTTTCAAGTCCGAATGCGAGTTCCGTGTCGAGCTCCCTCTTCCACAGTCAGAACTCAGCCATGGCGAATACCCCAGCCTCTTCCCTTCGCCTCCGTCGCCTAATGCAACGGACGGACCTAGGAGTGCCGCTTCCCAGTCTCCTAACAGAAGTTCCATTGGTAGTGGTGATATGGCGCTGGATCCCTTCGATGTCGACCCAAGTATGGGCGAAGAAGAATGGGAACTACGACAGCATGCCAGGCGCCTATGCAACGAGGAAGAAAGCTGGTATTACTACCTTACAGAGATCGCGTTGCGACGCATCGGCAACCGCATCATCAATACTTTTTTCCGCCAAGATCCTGCTTCGTGGCTGGATATCAAACCACTTCTTCGCATAGGTCAGGAGTTTGAAGCCCAGGTCCTATCCTGGTCAGCACATCTTCCTCCTGCGATGCAACGCTATGAAACAACATCTCTTATTCGCGCACCGCATCTAAGTTCCCGAGATGGATGTGCAGGGAACCATGTCTCTCGCGAACTCAGCTGGGCGGTCGATAACAGGCTTGTTGAAATGCAAACGTGGCTCTATCAACCCTTCCTTTACTACCTTATTCACATCGGGGTCTATCCTCGTACATCAATGCACGATGGCTACGCAACCTATCGGTCCGCTGTTCCAGAGCAATCTACTCGCGATGGCCACATCAATAGTCTCTTGAATCCAGCTTTCACCACCGGGCGTCCGACGGCCACCTCCCACGAGTTCAATTTCCCGTCTTCTAACCAGTTCAACGTCTGTGAGGCGTCGCTGGATAATGAGGAGTTGACTGTCCTTCGGGCCCTGATTGCATCAGGAATCCAATGTAACCTTAGGACCTTGGACGTGCGTTCGGTCGGTCATCGCCATCATGGTCTATGGTATGACCTCCGAAGCATTATGTGCGCATCGCTCATTCTCCTGGCCGTTGTCAAGAGTGGGAATGCCGCGTGGATCCCCGGTGGTGCCGAGACCCTCTGGGGGCCCGACCCCGGCGGCACTCACGTCTCGGGCTCACTGGTGCCAATTGGGGGGAAGATTGGGAAAGTTCTGGCACAATTTGACTTCTGGGCGGGGGAGGCACCGGACCTGTTGAGACATCAAGAGATTCTGGAGCAGGTTGTTAGAGAAGTGAGAGGTGCATAGCTTTCTATCAGGTGTTGACGGCAATGAGCTGTTGTCCGGATGATCCTAATGCTATTCCGTCTGGGCTGTCCTCTACCCTACGTTGTTCTCAAAAAAAAGAGCAAAAGGATAAATAGCCGGCTCCATCGCCCTGATCTGTCTTTGTAAACTTTGAGTCGTCATATGCATGGACGAATGATCCAATGGCAGCGCACGCAGCGTTTTCTAAGTCAGGGCATTAGACATTATCTGTGCAAAAGGGCCAAATGATGAATGCAATCATCACGATTATTTTTCACTTCTGTAGTGCCGCTATTGTAACCTATGAAGACGCTTTATATGCGATAATGGTACAGGATTTCAGATGCCGGACCTCTAGCTTCGAACCCCAGCAATGAGTGTTTTAATACCATTTCCTGCCTTGACCTCCTCAAATGCCCCTTCAGCGTCTTCGAATGGTACGATCTTGGTAATCAAGTCCTTGACCTTCACCTTGCCAGTTGATATAAGCTCAATTGCCAGTTTATAATCACCTGCTGCGTATCGGAAACTGCCTCGAATATTCAGTTCCTTGGTGCAGGCTGCAGTGATCGGAAAGTTGATCTCCTCTCTACCCATGCCTCCTTGGACAAAGGTGCCACCCGGCTTTAGAACATGAATACCAGTGTGGACCGCAGCCTCTGCACCCGACGCCTCGATCACAACATCCGCCCCAGCTCCGAACTCATTAACCTGCCTCAGCCGTGACGCATCCTCTGCCGCGGACGCGCATTTATCCAAGAGGAACACCGAAGTCGCGCTGTAATTCCGAGCAAACTCCAGTCTCTGGGCCTGCACGTCTACCACCGTGATATGGGTCGCTCCGAACGCCCGGGCCACGGCAGAACATAAGAGGCCGACAGGTCCGGCTCCAAAGACGACGACCGAGTGCCCTGGTTGCACCATTCCTTGCCGAACCAGATGCACAGCAACACTGAGCGGCTCAACAAGGGCACCTTCCTCCATCGTCACATTGGAGGGGAGCTTATAGCAAAAGTCTTCCGGGAGGGAGTAGTACTTGGCCAAGGTGCCATCGTACGGGGGGGTTGCCGCAAAGGCCATCTCGCTGCATAGGTTATATTGTCCCGTCTTACACGACATACACCGCCGACAAGGCACACCCGGTTCAAGCGCGACGCGATCGCCCACTTGGAGTGTGGTCACTTCGGGTCCCACTTGTACTACGATGCCTGAGGACTCATGCCCGACGACCATAGGACGTTGCAGGATAAATTGGCCGATCCGGCCGCGCTGCCAATAGTGAACCTGGTACATAGACAGACACTCTGTTAACGCTTAAGCTTTTCCAATCCGCGTCGAGATCATCTCACATCACTGCCACAGATGCCGGTAAACTTTACGTTCACGAGGACATCATGAGGATCGCACAACCGTGGCACAGGGCGATCTTCAAACACCAACTGGCCGACGTCTCGAAGTACTAACGAAGTATTCTGTGATAAGGGGGGGTTAGATGACTATGTTGTGTCAGTTACAACAAACATCTTTAAGGATCCAGATAACTTACTGGCATTTCTCCCATCTCGAAGACCAAACCTGTGCACGCCGGGGTTACGGGGTATGAGTGAGCAATTTGGAATTTCTAAGTCAGTAAAGCGGCAAGCACATCTCATATATACCACTCTCAGTGGGCAGTTCGTTTTAGACTTGCACAGCAAGGAAGTGTCCTTCTACGCTTACGCAGATTTGGAGGAAAGGTATTAGCAAACCTCCCCGTGGAAAAGACGCTGCATGATTTTTGCGTCGGCGATTAATGCCGTTTTGGCCGGCTCCGATGTGCCTCAACACTGTTCATGTTCAAGTCACAGCAGACGGTGGAACAGCATGATTCCCTCCTCGAAGTCAGCTGGGGGAAGACTGGCCAGAATTATGTGGAGCTTTCGTTCGGGGAAAATGGCGAAACCGCCGGAACTCAATCATCCAAGCATAATCTGCCTGCTGATAACCCCACAAATGCGGCATTTCCTCGTCGTGCTTCCACTCCAGCTTACATGTATTCAAAAAGGAAAAATGGGGCAAGTGTGTAAATAGTGAAAATAAACAGATTGATCAAATAAAAAGGGGAACGAATGTGGGTGAATTTATTTCGAGTCACGTCGCGAAGGCGTCCGTAGGCCTGGCCGTTCCTCCCTGTCCTGAGTACTTCTGCCATCGGTTCTCCTTGGGAATTTTTCAGTCATACTCCCCTATGAAAAGGCAATTTCAGTAGAGCGGTTTGCGAATCACAATGCAGCCTTCACAGAACCACTATATCGGCATTGATGTTGGTACTGGGGGTGCTCGCGCCTGCATTATCGACGACGCAGGCAACATTGTCGGTTTAGCGTCTGAGGATATCAAGCTATGGCAGTCAGGAAAAGGTCACTATGTAAGCTGTCGTCTATCCATTATATGCCAGACTGTGAGTAGTGCTAATCCTTGGTCGGAACCGCAGGAGCAGTCGACCTCGGACATCTGGCGCGCTACGTGCTCCGCTGTACGTCGCGCCGTCAGGGAAAATAACATCCCGCCGACGATGATCCGGGGCATCGGATTCGACGCAACCTGCTCCCTTGCTGTCCTTTCTACCGAAGATGACAGTCCCGTGTCGGTCACTTCTCCCGCGTTCGATACCGACCGGAATGTGATCCTGTGGCTGGATCATCGAGCAGTGGAGGAAACCGAACGAATCAACGCAACAGGTCACAAAGTGCTCCAATACGTAGGAGGGGCGATGTCAGTGGAGATGGAGATACCAAAGATTCTCTGGCTACGGAACAACATGTCTGCGGAAAGCTTCTCAAGATGCAAGTTCTATGACCTGGTAGATGCTCTTACGCACCTGGCTACCGGTAGCGAAACTAGGAGCCTGTGTAGCCTCATCTGCAAGCAGGGATACTTGCCAAAGGAGAGAGATGATAGTGTGTCTGGCTGGCCTAAGGACTTCTTGGACCAGATTGGGCTTGAAACCTTGAGCAAGACGCATTTCCACTCCCTTGGTGGGATCAACGGAGAGGTGAGATGTCCTCGTGGCGCATTTCTCGTTGTGGGGCGGCAAATGAAACTGACCTTCAGTGTCGAGATAGAACGGTCGACATCTCCACGCTGGAGAATTGGCCGGGTGGTTGTGCGAGAAGGCTGCGCAGGAGTTGGGACTACCGTCGGGTATTGCCGTAGGCGTTGGAGTGATCGACGCCTATGCCGGATGGATAGGAACAGTTTCGGCTAAAGTAGAATTCGCCGAGCCTTCAATGAACATCGGATTGCGGGCCGAGGGGGAACAAGGATATTTTACTCGCCTTGCTGCTGTTGCTGGTACATCAACGTGCCACCTCGTCATGTCGCCCAGTCCTATATTCGTGCCTGGCGTTTGGGGTCCTTACCGGGATACTATTATTCCCAGCTGCTGGATGGCAGAAGGAGGACAATCTGCAACAGGTCAACTCATCCATCACGTCCTGGAAACTCATCCAGCTGCTGGGCAAGCGAAAAAGCTTGCTTTGGCCCGTCAGACTGATATCTTCACCTTCTTGAACGAGCGTTTGAAGGAAATGGCAGAGGAACAGCATGCTCCACACATTGCATACCTGGCACGCCATTTCTTTTTTTACGGCGACCTCTTCGGCAACCGTTCTCCAATAGCTGATCCAAGTATGGTGGGCTCTATTGTTGGTCTTACCAGCGATGTATCTGTGGACAGCTTAGCTATCTTATACTACAGCGCATTGGAGTTCATCGCCTTACAGACACGCCAGATCGTCCAAGTCATGAACCAGGCTGGCCATAAGATCTTCTCCATCTTCATGTCCGGATCCCAATGCCGGAATAACATCCTTGTGCACCTCATTGCATCCGCATGTGACATGCCGGTTGTGGTTCCTTGCTATGTCAGCGCAGCGGTTTGTCACGGTGCCGCGATGCTTGGTGCCAAAGCCGCAAGCTCAGATAAGCAAGGGAAGACGACGGATCTCTGGACAATTATGGATCGCATGAGTAAACCTGGAAAGGCTGTCTACCCGACAACTAACCGCCATGAGAAGACACTTCTCCTCGCAAAATACCAAGTCTTCATCGAGCAATGCCGCAGGCAGCGGGAATATCGAGAGTTGGTGGATAGAATGATCGCATCCCTACAATGATGGAGCTCACTGGGCGAAGGGATTTATCAAACTCTGAGGTTAACAAGCTCGATAACACGGAATAACTGACGATCCTGCAATCTGGAATTCATACCTCCAAAAATCTTTGAGTATCACAAACATGTGTACAGGACTAATGCTCTTACAGATGGCCTGCAATATTCCCAGTGTGCGTGATAATTCTCACATTGTCGTTGAGGCTGCTCTCGTATTCAACATTTCTGGATCCCAAGTCCTAGCGGTGTATCTAGGGAAGTTGTTGTATTAGACTCCGCATTTGACGCTACCGACAATTTGCATATTTCTGTTCCTCTAATTGGGCCCCAGCGAATGCAGAAAAAGGGACGAAAATGAAGGTTCTAAACTCCGAAGACACAGATCTTAAGATGTCTAGCCCTTATCCAATTGTTAAGCCGCCACAATACTCTTTCTCTTGCATAGTCTTGATTCAGCTCTCTTGATTGTCCTCGTGAGCAGCAATGCCAAGATACCAATATTTTTTTTCTTTTAATTGATTTTGCTTTATCACCTTGATCTTGCTATTTATTGGCATTTGTGTATAACATATTAGTGAATATAATTACTAAATAGAGTGGACTGGGGAGATATAAACAGAAGAACTGTGGGTTGTATTAGGGGAAGAGAGACGAGTAGATGCTAAGCAACATGTCAGCTAATGCAGGATGTGCTGCTTGAGTGAAAGGATGACTCATTCTTGTTTGCTCTCTTTATGCTTACTGGGTTGATTTTGTTTGAGACATGCTCGGCACTGAGATCGCTTTCAGCAAGGTGTCGAACCGATTATACCCATCCATGGCTGTTGAGAAGGATAGTCTCCACCTATTTGACTTGTACTCTTACGAAGCCCTAAGACGTAAAAAGTGTAAATTGCAATGAGAGGATACGAGAGGCAACTACCTTATCAATTGTAGGTAACAATGTAATAGCAAGAGCATAGTTACCAGCGTATCATCCTTAGTCATAATTTAGGCATTAACTTATAATTATTCGAAAGCAGAACTTAACTGACTAGTCAGTTATTTACATGAATGTGATAAATATTGGGGTTATTCATATTCATGTCATTTTTATATTCATAATCGCATTTCCTTACTCTTTCAGAGCCCTAATGGCTGCTACACAATGTGCACAACCTCATGTTCAATAATTGTGATATTAGATTATGGCACTATAACAAAACATAAGGAGAAACAGATGGTGTTGAATGAACCTGTCTCTAGGGTCCATATCTAGTAATTTATAAGGGCCTCGGTTCGTCATATAGTCCAACCTGGCTTCGGGGAAATCTAATTGGCCACATCCAGAGCAATGCTCGTGTTCGGACCATCCAGCCGCATTTGGGGAGACAATTAGATATAAACAGCTGGCCCCTTCTTTCTCGTCCATGTCTCTCTATCATTCTAATGTGGTGAATTGATCTCAATTTCTCTGAAAGTGTAAGTACCCTAGAAGCAACGGGAAAAGACAGGAAAGAGAAGGAAGATATGGCTCGAGTCCTCCTCACTGGTTCGTGTTTCACTTCGAGTGAATTCTACAGGGCCGAGCTTTAACTGATACCAATACACAGGCGGCAATGGATTTCTTGCAAGCCATATTTTGGATCTCCTCTTGGAACAAGGGTAATGCAATTTCTTTTGCCCCAAAAACAACATTGTTACTCACGTTGATCTTACGTGTTCGTAGATATTCAGTTGTGACCACTGTCCGCAGTCAAGAGAAGGCAGAGCAGATCCGTGAACGCCATCCATATGCATCCACCACACAGCTAAGGGTTATCATCGTTCCTGACTTTACGAGCGCCGGTGCTTTTGATGAATGCTTCAAATCCGACGCGCCTTTAGATGTGGTCATGCACACGGCGTCTCCCTTTCGTTACTCGATAACTGATATTCAGCGAGAACTCTTGGACCCTGCCATCATTGGGACTGTTGCGTTGCTGGAGGCAGTTCAGAAGAATGCACCATCAGTCAAGAAAGTGGTACGCTTCCCCGCAGCATGATTAATTGAAAAACACTTGACTTCAGTTCCCGTACTTTTTTCTAACTAATTACAGATTGTAACATCTTCTTTCGCATCGATCATCAACAGCTATAAGGGGAACAGCTGGGTCGATCATGTTTATTCCGAAGAAGACTGGAACCCAATTACTCCATCGGACGCTCATGTAAATGCCCTCAACGGATATAGAGGTTAGCATTCACTTCGTCACGCGAGGGATGTCCCTATATCTGAAACTAAAACTTCAATCTAGCAAGCAAGACTTTCGCCGAGCGAGCATGTTGGGAGTTTGTTGAGAGAGAGAACCCACGTTTCTCTCTGGTTACGCTATGTCCAACGTTGATGTTTGGCCCAGTTGTACACCCACTGCGCAATCTCGACGAACTCAACACGTCAAACCAGCGGATCCGAAATTTTATGGCAGGTGAATATAAAGCTGAAATTCCAGACACAGGGACATCGTTCTTTCTCTGGATAGATGTTCGTGACGCCGCCTTAGCCCATATAAGGGCGATGGAAGCTTCAGAAGTTATGAACAAGAGATTCTTATTGACTGCTGGTTACTTCTCAAACAAGGAGATCTGTGAAGTGATCCGTGGATCCTTCCCTGAGTACGGACCGCAACTCCCAGAACAAAACACGGACAGTGGCGGGTATCCCAGCGAAGGACTTTACGGTTTTGACAACTCCCAAGCCACAAAGGAGCTTGGCTTGACGTATCGGCCCCTATCCACAAGCATTACTGACACTGTAATGTCGCTACAAAAATTGCAAAACTAGAACGGAGTTCCTAAAGACTTTTGTATGGCTATTATTGAATGTTCAGTTTACTATTCGTTTAAAATATTAGAGACAACGTTTCTGAAGGAAATGCTAAAATACAGATCCCGTCCCGTTGCGATTTCTTGACTTGGAACGATCTACGGGGTAGTAGTGAGAATGATCTAACATTGTAAAGAAGAAGATTCGATTGCATAACTCTAGTCCTGTTACTATTCTATTTGAAGATAGTTAGGAATAGTACAACGGTATTACCTAGCCTGAAAACAATAAGGCAAATAGGAGATATATCTTATGTAGCAATGACTTCATTGTGTAAGGATATCATTCTTGAATATAGCAGCTCATAAATGTAATCTCCATCCTGACCACTATTACTATCGCTCCAATCACAATTACCACCGCCACCAACGGCTTCTACTGCGAGGTTTTTCCTTCACCAAAGGGGTGCTTTTGTTGATTAATCCCGCAAAAGACTGTGGAGAAAGTGGTACTGCTGCCTGGCAGTTTATTTACCGAGTCATCCACCCGTCCTTCGCCTTGCAAAATACCCACCAAGAAGGAAGAGAAGTCCAAGAAGAAGTCCGTCAAGGACATGTCCAAGGAGGAGAGAGTCAGGTCATCGAGTCATTCTTCTAGCTGGCTATAGTCATGTTAGAGAAGGTTTGAGAGACTAAATTATGTGCAAGTGGAGGAGATTCAGCACGACCCAAGGAAGGTAGGAGCTACATCAGAAAAGCATTTTATATTCCTAGTACACGAAATAAAATTCTTAGAATGAATTCACATGGATAGATTTTCTCAAACCCCTTGAGGACAACGTGGACGCATACTTTTAACTAATGGTTATCTCTAGCTAAAATCGTAGCTAGGTTTGAAAGGGCGTAGATGAAAGCTAAGTCATCACAAATCTTTAATTATGCACTTAGTCTTGAATAGGTTGAGGTCACCACTGAATGGAAACACGCGGACCATAGTTACAACATTAACAAACACATCCGCATGCAGCACCATTCAAGACCCAGATGACTTAGCTATGTGTAAACTTCTACCACTCATTTCCTCAAGAAGCAATGTCTGTGCCATGTTTGCAAATATACTGGATATTGATCCTGCCAAATATAACAGCATTGTCTATCCCCAACAGTACTTGTATTCTAGAGAAATAAACTGGACTTTACAATTAGATTCTGACATTTATTTAAAGTTAAAATCTAAATAGAAAGTTGAAAGTCTTGGATGCGTTCGGTCATGAGAACTAAACTCTAACTACCTGGATCATATGATGCTGGCTGTGTTGCCTGACATGAAGAGGGTATTCCTCTTCACTAGTATTAGATCACTGTGAAGTCAGTGTCTTATGACGGCTGAGTTGATCAGAGATAATTTATGTCCTAGATACAGTCCAGCCTGGAGCCTCCGCAATTTTGCCTTGAGTGAAATATGCGTTCAAGCTGTCGTCCTTGGGCAGTAACGGCTTAGGCGCCCAAAATCATTAATGCACACGTGGATGGCTATAGCCGTATATTATGCACTTACCTGATCAGCTAATTGTGGTCTTTGGAGGTCTACAGTCCCTTGGTCCTTAAACGATAAGAGAGCTTGCTGGGTAGAGGAGATGGAGGACCTAAATGGTCTGCAACTGCTGGATAAGTGACCAATCGGAGGTGGGTAAAATAAGCTTATATGGATCAAGACAATGAGCTTAAAAGGCAATCAGCCATGTTACTTCCTGTTAAGCAAAGCTGTAGCTAATTGACTATTGAGCATCTGTCGGCGAGGTATCAATTATATCATGGGAACTCAAGCCCCATCGAGTTACCTATTCCTCCCTTTTCCATTCGTCTATAGTCGTCAGCAGTATGAAATGTCGTACTCTGACTTACCGAACGCAGTTCCACAGTCTAAAAAGCTTTCTGTGATTGAAAGCGCCAAACCATTGGCCAATAGTCAATACAGGCTCTAGCTTCAGTCAATTATAGTTGTCATAAAGACTAGGCTCATGGCATGTCGCCACATTTTTTTCAACACACAACTTCTCTATGTAATTCACGTTCTAGACTCAATAGGCGGCTCAGGTGGGCCGTTTTCAGCGACTTGGGATGCAACCTTTTCCACGAGGAGGAAGCCTTCGTAAATCGGATTTGAAGTTGGCTGGATTTCCGCCATTTTATGCTCTAAACGCACAAGTTCACACCCCACCCAGGCCCCCGAGAATTAACATTTTACAAACTTAAGCTCCGAAAAGTGCCAGTTTGGTTGTTCAGTATGTGTCAATTTTTCCTGCATTCGGGTACACTGCCAGTCCAGATAATCCTTGGACGAGAGCTTCGAAATCTAGATCGCGCAGAGAATCATCATGACCTCACATGCCTGAGCTTGTTCATTCTCTAGGTGTTCCGACTTGGATCCTTCGCAACACATGAAAGGACAGTAATTGTA
Source organism: Aspergillus udagawae (assembly GCF_001078395.1). Classification (NCBI taxonomy): domain Eukaryota; kingdom Fungi; phylum Ascomycota; class Eurotiomycetes; order Eurotiales; family Aspergillaceae; genus Aspergillus; species Aspergillus udagawae. The sequence goes on along the minus strand of NW_025091267.1, from coordinate 2,348,065 downwards.
TCAGATGATCCCCAATATAAAGAACTCGATTAACCCGTCAACCCTAGCCATCGAATAATATTTCAACCCAAACGACTATACCATTACGTCCAGCAAAACAGATTCGATCTTCACAAGACAATGCTTTATAGCTTTGCAATTTTATTCATCTGGTGCATTCTTTGCCGGCCTTCACTTGGATGGGGAGATGTCGGTCATCGTACGGTTGCATACATAGCCGAGCACTATCTCACCAAGGAGGGTGCAGGGCTGGTTAATGACCTCCTGCCAAAGAAGGATCGTTTCGACGTCTCAGACGCGGCCGTATGGCCCGATCACATCAAACATCGGCGTCCTAAAACTGCACCTTGGCATTATGTTGGTATGTCAAAACTTCCCCCTTAACAGATTAACAAGAAATGTTGATTGCCTGTATAGATGTGAAAGATGACCCTTTACATGATCACTGCAAGGTATCATCTCTTCCGTCGGACTGCCAAACTAAAGGCTGCATCATCTCAGCTATGGAAGATATGGTTAGGCTCCCCTTTTGCCCGTGATGAACCTATCGGAGCTGAATTAGCCATAGACCGTTCAAGTAAATGACGATAGCGCCAACCAAACAGAAGCTGTTATGTTCTTGTTCCACTTCTTTGGTGACCTCCATATGCCCTTGCATGTGGAAAATTACGATCGAGGAGGAAACGACGTCAAGGTCTGTTTTGATGGTCACAAAGATAATCTCCACAGTATCTGGGATACAGACATGCCACACAAGATTAACGGCATCAAACATAGAGATAAGCATAACGAAGAAAAACCGGCATGCCAGAAGTGGGCCAAGCATCTCGTGCAACAGAACAAACACAGGCCGACTACCGCTGAGTGCACGGATGTGACCAACCCCCAGACATGCATCAAGCCGTGGGCGGTGGAGTCCAATCGGTTGAATTGTGCTGTTGTTTTTAAAAGGGGGATCCCGTATATCACAAGCGAAGATCTCGCGGGCGAGTACTATGACGATGCCGCCCCGATCATCGAGGAACAAATTTATAAAGCGGGCGTCCGTCTGGCAGCCTGGATCAATGCCCTAGCGGAGAAGCGTCGCTCCAAAACCGCGTTTGTTGTGCAGGGAGATCGGTTAGATCTGTGACGCCCTTTTTGGCTGGATGATCCTCTAACAAAGACCGTGTTGGGATCAGTAAAGACGAACTACTGATACTGGTCCAAAAAAGCTGAAGGTCGCCCTTCGTGCGATATCCAATTGTGTTCGCGATCAATGGAATTATTGAGAGACCGGATTAAAAAGTGGAGGGAGTGCAGTGAGAAAAAGATTGGTAAGGTTTATCTGCTATTTATGTCTACAGTCTTGGTGTATTTAGGCTAGCCCGTTTCGACTGAGGTGCAGAGAGAGGTAATGAGAAGCATCCAACATGGTATTCATCATATTGATAAGGAATGCTAGGAGTCAAAAGTGCTTGGTCGGGCGTGCTGGATAGCTAAATGAAGGAGCATCATTGCGATAGAGATTCTCGCGCTGCACACGACCCAGACATAGGCGCTCTGGCTAAGCCACCACCGCTTCTCCTAATGATGTTAGGGTCAGCGGTCAGTTCCGTGCGGATACAGTTCAAAACGTACCCGAAGAGCTGCGCGGACATCTGATATGCTGCTAAACTCGCTAGACCTCTTTCCGATTCCAGCGACTGATCCAGCCAAACCGCATATGGCGAACCAGATATTCAATAGCTATCGTAGTGCCAGTCGCGCCGCCTACCGCCCCAAGAAGGTGGCCAGAAAAGCACACATACCATTGCGACGACCATCAGGCCGTCGTCCCAGCCAAATGCCTTCATGAGTCTTAGCGTCTTAGCCGGCCAAAACACTGCAGAACAACTTTCTTTAGTGTTTGAACTTGTGGGGCTGTTAAAAATAGAAATCTAGGATAGACTCTAGAAATTCAACAACTTGAAGTCTTTCTTAAGCCTGGAGAAGTATTCCTCTACTAATAGGTTATATAAGTCTTTCACATCATACGTATCTACAAGTGCAAAGACTCTCGCGTGAAGTTATAGCGTAGATATATCTAAGGAGATGCTATAAATCCTCTTCAGATATCCCTATATAATCTCCACTATAGAAAAATTACAAAAGTTTGTCAATGATATGCCTCAAGTCATTCACCATCTTATATATTCCTAACTGTGCTTCCTGCTATAATTGAGAGAGTTTAAAATTTTATTTTAGTTATATTACTTACCTTAAAATCCCTAGTACGCATAGTGTGTATGGCAGGTAACTGTGAGTAGATAACTACTTTAGGCACATGGCCATTGGAGGTTGAGGGCGTAGTCGCGCCACCGCCAGTCTTGTTCGTTAGGTGTTCACCATCATGCAGTAAGAGACAGATATTGGTGCTATATATCTTACTTATGATTTGGATGTTATTGGAGTTGTAGGAGACCCAGGGGTTATATTTTCAGACATCCCTATATTTAAGTGAGAAGGCGTATTCAATACTGGCGCAGTTGTCTGATGTTTAGAGGGTGTATGTTCACTCATATGGCAATGGGAGACATAGTTCTAGGCCCGCCTTGATAGAGGAACACTAATGTATGAGGTGCTGGTTACCAATGTATAAAGCCGCGGAGGAGGCGCTATTCACCGTGACAATGGACGTACAGGTATCCCTATCAACAGTGATGTCGTATAGAAGACGGATGGGCTCTTCCTCCTCCACAGGCATGTCTATGGGGATTTTGCAGATATTAGTAGGCCCACTCAGACCGCACTGTTTGTTGATTGTCTTGAGAATGGATTTATAGTATTCATCATATGCTAAGTATGGGCTCCACTGCATCATTTAGAATCACTCAACATAGCAGTACAAGCAAATTTCGTTATCCAGCATTTCATCAGTAGACTCTACTATAGTAAAGTCATCAATAATAGCTGCAGCTCCATGTTAGCATCTACACATATATGGAGAGTAGGGAGACGGGGGGCATGTGGGGTATACCATTGTAATACTCTCCAGTCCCTTTGTCTTTGCTGCACGTTTCATTGAAGCCAGCCCATATACGTGCTCCAAATACCACTGGGACACAGATACAAGTATAAGCCAGGATGATCTAGATTAGATAATAAATATTAGCATTAACAGTGCGTGGTGGAATATGTCTACCTTGGCATAGTGTCATAGTCACTTGGCAAGGCAGATGGAAAGTATCAGTATCCACTCAATTTCCAAACCCTCCCTCCTATCCTAGGCTTCATTAGTTGCCTGGTCTGGGAATTTCTTCCTTCCGGCCCCTGTCTCTCCTGTATTTAATTACAAAGAATATGATCCCCAGTCCTACCCGACGTCTTATAGGGCGGCTGCGACTCCCTCAAGCACCACTCTGGAGTTTCATCATTTACCGCACCACATACACCCCTCAATCCTACCACCAATTTCCCCGAATCATCGAGCTAACAAACTGGTTCATAAAACGGGAAATCCTCCACGAATATGAAACTTCTAAAGAATCATATGCTGGGCCCCCCAAAGAACTCAAAAACGACTACCAGCTGATCTGCACCAAACACCACCCCATCATAATCGAAGACCGCACCCAGCTGAATAGCATCTCGCTCCACGGCGTGCGATCCCACTTCGAATCCTGGATCGACGACCACGCCGATGGTAGAGGAAGAGAGAACCACAACTGGGGCTACTCTACGCAGCGCCACGTGTGTCTTGTCGTCGATGAGGAGGTGTGTCAGGCCTTAGGAAACGCTGATGCGAGAGTCATCGGAGGGGCCGCGGGGGAGTATTTGGAAAAGTGGTGGGTGAAAGCCGTTGAGCCTTGGCCGGAGATTGACGAGTGGGAGCGGGAGGCCACTGGCTTTGATGGGACGATGAAGGTCTCTGTTTTTGACCTTTTTCGGTTGTGGACTCATATGGACGATCCGTACCCGATGTGGATGATGAGAAGGGATGCGAATGGGTTGTATACTGGGTGAAATGATACCTAATCAAAGATTAGATAGTACCATACGGAATATGCAAAGCAAAATCACGGCTTATGAGGCATGGTTGGCTGCTGAAACCATCGTAGTATTTATTTGTCGCTGTTCTTGCTCTACAAGTATTGTTCCGACATGTCAAGGGGTTAGGGCTCAAGTAGCCAGCTTTGTCTGAGACATTGCAAATTTTGTGTCACTGAACCCATTAAGACTGCTTGATAGGGGTGCGTACGCAGTGTCATTGATCTGCTTTATTCTAGTGGATATTTGCAAAGCGCTGCAGAATTACAGGCAGCACAAAACGCCCTAGAAACGGTCTGGGGTCCCAACGATCAACCACTAGACGACCATCTAGCATAGTTGAAATAGTGATGCAATACAATGTTCAGTAGGATGGCAACGATAGGATGGGTGTATATCAGAAACATACAAAAAAATGACCAGTGCCGGGTTCGAACCGGCGACCTTTTCGGTGTAAACGAAACGCGATAACCACTACGCCAACCGGCCAATTGTTGAATTAACCGCCTTTTTTTGTTTCTATAAACAAAACATAACGAACGAGTCGATGATGGATCATACAATGGCTAGGACAAAACCGTGGAGAACCTGACCTATTGCTTGCCATTACCGACAGACGGAGCAATACCCTTACTCTATGCAATTGGAAGTCATGCCGCATGTGGTGGGAGCAAGCACGCTGATCTCACAATCAGGTTCTTGGTAGAGCATGGGGCGGATACAATTGTTTCGGATAGTCATGGCCACACTGTGCTGCATATAACTAGCTTACCGCTCCGTGCTGGTGAGCCTATCAATACTGCTTTACTTGACTTGCTGGTGTCGCATGGTGCTAGCGCGAACCATGCAGATAATGATAGGAACAAGACTCTTCACATCATGGTAATGAATTACACCAGGTGCAGGTGGGAAAGGTTCTACTCAGTCGAGGTGCTGGCGTTCATGCTAGGAATGTCAGGGGGGGCAGGGCCTTTCATGAAGTGACACGTGGGATTCTCCAGTCCCGGGAGACTTATGACAAGAAGTTTGAGGAGGTTATGGTTGCAGACAGGATCAGAGCGCAGGATGAGATGGTGACTATCCTGCAGGAGGCTTGTCACAACAAGTCTCCAGTGATACTTGGAAAGTTCTCTGCCCTTCAGTAAGGCAACAGATAAAGACATATTGCCTCCGCATACCGGATTTTAAAGCTGTCGATCTTGTCGACATTGGTTCGATGATAAGATTGACAGAGAAGAGGGGCCAATTTCAGATGCCGGGGACTCCCTGTCCATATGGCACTGCGAAAGAACCCAGGATGAACGATGGTCATATTGAACATCTCTGTATCTCATTAGTTTGGAGCCTAACCAGATAGGCGACTTCGACCTGGTCGCTAATACGGTTATCTGCCCGGGGAAGGGAATGGGATTATATATAAATTGAGCTTTGCCTTCGTCCAACATACCTTGACAAGACTTGTTTCATCTTGCAATAGCAACAATTTGTCTTATCGGAAACCGAATGTTAATGAACTGAACTTGTTAACTGACGTATCAAATATGACTTTCCGGGTAGTTCAGGGGAAGTATACCTAGCATTCAGGCGAGTCAAGAGTGACCAAGTTCGCCCTGAGGGGAGACTGAATAGGGTTGCAAGCCGACCACGCGGTGCTTGAGAATTGTATCTGGTGTTAGCGCATTAGTTACAACGATGTGTTATACCGAGCCTTCCAAAGGACCTATGATAGATACCCGAAAGCTGAATCTTTCGGTTGGCCACTGCTTGCGCACACTGGCAAAGTCAGACTAGATATATTATAATTTCAAAAGACTGTAATCACGGTAGTAGGCCGCCGTCATGCTCTGTTCAGATATATGCTAGTAGTCGTGAACAAAGCAAAGAAGAGCAGTCGACAGGGTACATGGCTGCCCAACTAATCCTGCCTTCTCTTTCTACAGCAATGAGCTAGGCAAATGACACTCTGTCTGTACTGGCTTGATAAAGCTGTCCCTGTCCACTTAGTACTAGTGTCGTCGTGGACTGTTCAAATCTAGTCTTAATCGGAAGAAATGTCTGTAGTAGCTTTATATGTACATCGTCAACAACGTCATCGCCATCCTGAGGGTCGGGCATCCTGATCAGCGAGAGTTCTTTTGTTCCAGCGTTATAAACACGAATGATACCCAGGACGTTAGACATCCCTCTCCGCCCAGCTTTGGATGAGCCCCCGAACAGTAGGTTCATACTCCTTCAAGATGACACTGTCTCCTACTAGGAATGTATTTGCATGGCAAAATGCCAATGGCGGGTCTTTCTTCATGAGTACCACCTCCCTCCATCCTAAAGCCTCTTCATTGACTGTAGTCAGATCCTCATAGAATTCACGGCAGCTGCGTATGTCCGCTGTGCAACGGTAGATATGCAAGCGGAGAAGCATCCGGCCAAGGGAAGCCTTGCATTCCTGAAGACGGGATCGATTGACTTGAACTGTCAAATTCTGGCGCTCTTTATCATGAATGATATTGTAGAGGCCGCTGCTGTCGCGAAGCATATGTTGGAGCATACCAAAATGTGCCTGAACTGGTTAGAGACCTTTGCTTCCGCGCTTGATGCTACTTACTCTACTGTGTGCTTGACCCCATTTCTAGGATAGAGTTTTAGCTCCTGTTTGCCTTCACATGGTTGCACCTACCTTGGTGGATGGGTTGTAATTCTCGAGTGCTCGCAGTCCATCAACTCCTAGTTGCTGATAGAGATTATAGACCACTTGGTCACAGAAAGGTCAGGGCCAAATCATGTGCACTTCTTGGGCTCTTACCATCAGCAGGTTTAATCACGCTGTCTACAGTGCATCCGAAAAGCTCCAAAATCTCAGGAACGTCAATCAGATAAGCGCCAACAAGTTCAGCACGACACTCATCCACAGTTGTTGATAAATCTGTGAAAGCTCCTGTCCAGGTTTCCCCTGGACCATACCAACTATGAATTGGCTTTCCAGAGAGTGGGTTCAATGGCGGGTGCTCTCTGTCAAAGTTGAAATGGCCCTGAGGGTCCTCTACAAGGAGCTTGCCTGTGCCATGGCCCAGTATCTCATGAAGAACTACCCAAATGTAGTATGCTGGAAAGCGGTGCTTCTGGAAACCTTTGCACTCTGATTCATGGATCATGTGGATGCCCCTGGCTCGTTTACTCTCTGCTATCATGCGGTTAGCAAAGATAATGTTTTTGAAACCATCTTCTTGTCTGATGTCGTTGTACTATCAATTGGAAGTTAGTCAACGACAGCACCTTTTATGCCGGCTAATCACTTACATTTGGAAGATTGATCCCCGGAAACACCAGGCTCGAGCAATAAGCCAGAACTACTTTCTCCTTAGCTCTCTATAATTCGGGAAAAGCTCTCGTTGATGCAACTCACTTTGGACGCTGGCAAAATCGGGAATATCAAAAAGCTCCTTCTCAAATGGGCCTTTTCCATTATTCTCCTCGTGACCTTCAGCCCAAGGCAGCTGAGGAATAATATCAGAGGCAATCTCAGCGAGCCTGCGGAGAACTTTGGTTCTCTCAGAATCTGATATTCCGACGATACCCTCGAACTCAGCACGAACGCCAAGGGGATCTCTGTAAGGCTCAACGAATCCAAAAACAGTCTCTACTTTTGGGGCCTTGTCCTTGACCCAGACCCTTTGTGCTTCCCTGTAGGAATTAAGGTTACCAGAAGAAAAGCTTTCTGCGATGCCTGCCAGCAGTTCCTGCTGTTCGCAATTGGCTGCGTACTTCATAGCTTCTCTCAGGCTCTGGTTGATCTTCTTGAGTTCTTCTTTGTGATCACCCCGAACCAAGCGAATTCTTGTGCCACTGGCAGAGTGATCATCGGGGACCTGAAGCGCGGCTTCATCTTCTTCGACTGATCCTTGCAGGATATCATATGTCCGGAGGGTACTTTCACCCTCCGTGGGGACGCTCTTCCTCAATCTAGTATTCTCGGGAAAGATTCTCGATGATTCCATTAGCTTGGACACGGTGGAGACCTCGTCCATATTTTCAAGGGTCCTATCTCCAAGGTAGTACGTGCTCTGGCAGGTGTCGCTCGGGACACCCAGACTATTGGGCAATGGTCGAAACAATGCATCTCGAACTTTTGCAAACATTTGCGCTGTGGTAGGATCACATTTCGCAAGCTTCTCCAGCTCATCTGGTGAGGTATCAGGGTGGAACTTTTGATCCCCAGAGCCCTACAACATTCAATTATCGAATGCACAAGACACAAGGGCGTATGTACTCACGAAGTAATTTCCAATATTGGAGAGAAAAGCCGCTGCATAATTAAGGAACTTTTCCACTTCAGTCATATCCACTTGCGCTCTCCCCGCTAGCTGTTCCCATTGACCATCACAGCTGTGGTGAAGGGCCATGATGAAGTCGAAAATATCGTTTGCTTCTGGGGACACTTGTCGAAGAATAATTCTTGTTCCATGCCATGCGGCCCTTGCTAACAGTCAGGGCAGCAGATAATTACCAAGCTGTTAGGGTCTCTTACCTGGCCGTGTGGTGGGCATAGAGCTTCTCTTTGCTGGCGAGGCCTTCAAATGAGGCCGCTACCGAAAGCTGGAAAATCTCGGGCTTACGCATTGTTACGGCCTCGAGGGATTTCTGGTTCCCGATCAGCCGGTTACAAAAGCTTAGCCCGGGGGAGACTGAGACTTTCCGAGAAGTAGTCAGGATGAGGAGTTGTTGAGTGCTGGTTGAAACCTTCTCACTCGACCGTCTTGAACAAAGCAGTAGCCTAGTAGATAGATGCGTGAGATTTGGGAGGATAATTGACAGCAACCACCCACTAACACATCTCTCTTCTCATGTGGGTAATAAAGGACGGTGCAGTGGGGTTGACAAGGACAACGCAATTAATACTGCCGCGGAATTAAAACATATGCAAAGCTTGGATGAGCTGCTTTCGATTAAATTTAAAGGCATGGTCGAGCTTATCACGGCTTTATTACTGGCGGCGTTAGCCCTTATCCTTGTCACATCTCCCCAACTCCCCGCCATGGCGGCTGTTGAAGCAACCCCACTAGCTGTGGTGGATTCATCCTTACCTGCTACATGAGACTAAACTTTTCTGATCTTATGGACCATCAGATCAACGCATCTGCTTTACACTTAGAGATCCAAATGAGGTGCTCTCCTGCTCCTGATTCTGTTGCGTGGGTTTTTACTGGAAAGGACGAACAGGTATCTGTGGACTATATAATCGCCCATGTCAAACCCGAGTCGGTAGGCTATTTAACTAAATATAGCTACAAGCTGGCTGCAGTTCAGCAAGGTCTCGGTATGTCTAGGGCAGCCTCAAGACATAGCTGCATGTCCAGCGGCAAGCAGGGCATGTGGAAGAACGCGCATATCAAGGCCACAGTTCGAGATTGACCTAAAAAAGAGGGAGAAGCGGTGTTTATATTGCTTTTCCCTTTCTGTTTTCAAGGAGATGTTGGCTTTACCGTTTCCATATATCCCTGAATGCCCATACTGCTGCATACACAGGTTTCAGCAAGAGATTAACTACTCTGCTTGTAGGTCTTGTTAATGTAGCCTGTTCGTTCTGCTGGTTCTCTTTAATAATCATTTCTATCTCTGGCATGAAGAACAGCATTATGAGAAACACAGCCTACCTATATATCACCATGCCACTAGCAGAATCAACCAGATACCTAACAACAGAGACGATCGTATGAAGATCCTCGGCGATCATGATGAGGCAGGCTATTGATGAGGCAGGCTATTGATGATATCACTATCAATTCCCTCAGCAGATATAGTTAAGGAAGACCTACAGAATAAGACACCACTGCTCAGAGGCACGACCAATCCGCCCCCTGCCACTATGGCTGTCAGGAACCATTGCGTCCCGCATGGTATTATCGCGCGTCTTCGATCGCTGGGACGAAACACAAAAAGGATAGGATTCCTTGAAGAACATGGCGAGAGCCATTTCGATTCTCTTTCTCTTGCTCATTATCGGCTTTTTCCGTGCGGCTCGGGGACTCCAGGTTCTCCCCTTCCGGTGGAGATTGAGGGCCTTCGCTTCTGTGACTGTCGGACATGTTGGTCTCGTATGTCAATTAGCGATTTCGAAGTCTGATATTGTTATGCTGTTTTCATCAGCTCTATATATACTTCATACCTCTTCCTATCTGTATCCTTATTCGTATACTTCAGTGTACGCTATAATAGCGTCCCCTCGGCCGAGCCCACCCTGGTCTCCTCCATAGAGTCTAAGGCTTCGGGGGATCCGTTCCGCTACAACGGCCCACATCCTCTCCATACGGTATGCAGTATTAGAAATGGTTGTTGAGGGTTTCATGAACTAATTGTACATTCTATGTCTGGACGGATCGGAAATTCATTGCTACACTCGAAGCACTAACCCTAGGATAATACCCTGGACATGGATGGATGCGTGAATTCTGAGTTACATCAGAGTCGGAGGTTTTGAATGAATTCGGAGTGAAAGATGTAGGGCGAGAGAGAAGCATTCCCAAGGATATTATTCTCATACAGGCTGTTAATCAGATATCCATTCATTTTCACATAGTTTCTCTTCGCTACGAGTGTACGGGGAGAATTGAAGCGGGAGTTGATGAGGCATCCATGATGCACGCTGTTGAAACAATAACCTAGATAATAAGAGCAGATAAATGAAAAAGGCAGGGCATGGAAGATAAGTCGAAGCCACAGCTTCAGCCGCTGTTTGTTAATGAACAATCAGCTGGCAGATACCAACATGGTGGTCTTAAATAACCTATTTCACCTGAATTCCTGGAATAAGTTCATGGCGGATGAGAATATATATTATGGAGTACAGCAAGAACGGGGAGAGAAAGCAATCCATACCATGGTGGATAGTTCGAAGCCCTAACTGCAGGGGTAAGACTGTAGTTATATGTAACTAAATTAGTTAACAATATTAGAACACCGCCCAAGATATACACTGATAGACTAATGTACTCAAAGTAGTTGTAAAGAAGCTGCATTCATTAAGCCAGAACATGACACACATACAGTATCAGCAGAAGAAAATAGTTGAACAGCCAGGGGCAAAAAATTAGTCAAAAAGACGAATCAATTCCGATGCGGGGAATCGAACCCCGAGCTGCTGTGTGAGAGACAGCGATGTTAGCCATTACACCACATCGGATTTTGTTAGAGAAATAAACAAACTTTGTATTGATAATCCAAAGCCAAGTGTGTAACACTCTCGACCTGGTAGTGGGCCCACCGGTCCGTGGCTCGAAGTGGGGCGCAATTGAAGTTGTTCCCGATAACCCTACTGGACAGTTTGATGTTCCACATCTTTTTGCACTCTGATCATTCTATAATAAACTCGACCTTTCAACAATCATCCGATGTGGTGTAATGGCTAACATCGCTGTCTCTCACACAGCAGCTCGGGGTTCGATTCCCCGCATCGGAAGACATATCATTTTTTGCCTTTCTTTCGACCAATCCTTTTTCAATTTTGCATACTGTCTATCTTGATCGACGAAACTAATTAATCTCTTCCTGGGGATCTTTTTGTTTCTGTTGAATGATATTTTTGAGTGATGTGATGCTCTATCGTGAATAGGTCAAGAACAACCAGAGTAAACAGAAACCCATCATTCCATTAACGCCAAAGATCAACCATGAATCGCAACGAAAGGACAAGATGATAAGGGCCAGCCCAAAACACAGAGCTGCAGATATCGTTAATTCGCCATGAAGAAGACCGTCACAGTCTGCAACCAGTGGCTCGAGACAATGCAGGACCTGCATCAAACTATGCCGACTTCTGTAGTCTCGCCTGAACCTCCTCCAACAACGCCCCTAGTTCCTTCCCACCCTCACCAGTCTTCCCCTCAACGTCCAGTCCGCGCTCGAGAATAGTCTTAGCCTCCTCCCAGCGACCCATCTCAGCCAGACACTTGCCCGCGCGCCACCAAGCCTTCACATTCGCAACAGGCTTGGAATCACAGCTAGCCTTGGCATCCAACATTCCCTCGGGCCAGGCCTGCTGCGCCATGTACGCCTGCGAGCGGTTGGCGTAGAGGCCGGCTAACTCGTCGCGGACCAGATTGACGGGTTCCCAGCCGGGACGACTCAGAGCCATATCGATGGCGTAGGTGTAGAGCTTGACGGCCTCGGCGTAGTTGGATTTGCGGTAGGCCTGGTTGGCGGTGTCACGGAGCTTGGTGATCTGGGCGCTGCGCTTGGGGTTGATGGGGAGTGGCGGAGGGGGGACGTTAGGGGCGTCGAGGGCGATTAGTGAGCGGTGCAGGTTGTTGAGGGCTTGCAGCTCTTCGTTAATGGCTGTGGTTTGAGAGGCGGATTGGCTGGATGAGGGCGGCAGCGAGATGGCTTTGGAGGTCGGGTCGAGGTGCAGGGGGTATTGGTGGAAGATGTCGATGCTGCTGGCCATTTTGATGGAAAGGCCGGCTGGTCTAATATGCAGGTTTGGAGATTTGCCAGTGATCCAGTTCAGCTGTTGCGACTTGTCAGTTTGGATACATGGTATGGAGTTATGTCCGGTATTGGACACTTACCAAAGCGTGGGAATTAAAAAGAAGCAGCAATAACTATCTCTTTCCAAGCCTAATCTTCTCGCAGACAGATATGGTGTGAAAGGGGTATCTTTGAATGGTCGCTGACTATTTACATTGTCAAGATCGCAAGCTGTCCTGAAGCTATTCGATACGAACGGAAGGCGGTGGCAGAACCCGCATATATGTCTTTATCAGAGGGATATCACTAACTATCCCATTAGTTGGCTTACGAGACCTTTCTAGGTAATGCCAATTCCAGGCGCCATGTTCAGGTTGTCAAGATTATTATGTAGAAGATTCCCAAGTTATATCAATAGCATGCCTCACTGTCAGGTTGACCCGAACCAAAAGGTAATTTGGAGTATCTATGAATATCCAAGTCCACTTCATAAGCTGAATACAGGCGACTCCTCTACCGCTCCTCCAAAATAGCTGCAAAACTAGAGTGATCGTAAACATCGTCAAAGGAACAGAAAAATGCAAACAATTTTGAAGAGGCATTGTTTCCCACGCCGACTGACTGCAACAGATATCATCGCCTAAAGTCAAGATAAGTAAATACTATCGAATAGATCTCGATAGACAAAAGGGCAACACACGTAAGGTCGTACAAGTATATGCGCCTGCAACACCGCTTCAAGATCAATACCAGAATTCAAAGACAATGCGCATGAGTCGACACCAAAGGACCGTCGTTAACGTCCATAGCCACTCAGGGTAGAGCCGTATTCAGATGGTTGTGCATAGTGTTGCCCGTGCGCCCCGCCGTAGCCGGTGTTGTAGTCATGCAGCACGCTCCCTGATCCGGTAGCAGTGGGATCGTAGGCACCATGCATTGCAGTTCGTCCGTTGCCATTTCCGAGGTCGTCTATCTCGCTTTGGTGAAGCAAGGCATAATCCTCGTCCTGATCATTACGAACAGAAGCACCCATTCCAGCACGTCCGGAGCGGAAATCATCCTCCTCTTCCTCAAAGTCATGCGCAGGGTTCGAGGAGAAAGCGGCCTTGCTCTGTGCAGCGAATGTAGGATCGGAAACAGCATCGGGAAGGGTACCGGTTCGGCGAAAATGCATGACATTGCGGAAAGACATCCAAGCGGTCGCAACAAAGAGAAGGCTGTGGACAAGTCGCATTAGCAAGGATACCGCCCGAAATATGAGGCTCAGAAGGAAACCTACAAGATCACAACCCCCAGAATCACAGTTGCCGTACTAATATTGCATTTGCTGGCGCTTCCGTACTTCCAGGCGTCACAGCCACTCTTCTTGTCATCTTTATTCTTATCGCTGTCACTGGTGCTCTTGCCCTCGGACTTTCCCTGCGCGACATAGCTTGCGACACAAATCCATGCAGAGAACCACAGAATCGCGTACAAACAGTCGACTGTAGCAAAAGCATAGACGTTTCCGAATCGTCGTGCGCGTGGCCACATGGGCACTGCGACAAGGTAAATCAGGCCGGGGATACTGAGCCAACACTTCATTGGCGCCGACATATTAGCTTCAAGCCCATGTTCCTTCTTCGCTGGAAGTACAATCAAGGACTGAGACTCACCAAGGCCCAGTACCAAGCTGACCGCCCATCGATTCCATCACCTTTTGTGAAGACGGCAATAGTCAAAGCCCATGCGAGAAAGATGATGAACCCTTGTACCCCATGAATGAGGTTTTTCGTTCGCCCGGGATTGAAGGAAGGTCGTGATACTCGCATGTTTGTGGGTGGAGGAGTGGACTGGGGAGCTGATGCTGATGGAACTTCCTAAGAGGAAGTAATTCGAGAGAAGACACCTGAATCCCAGAAATGGATATCTGATGTCCTTGATGATCTCTTTCTAACTCCCGATAAAGTATCAAGGCAAAAAGAAAGGGAGAAGATCGTTGTGGAATGCAGAGAAAATGATCAAGTGCGCTTGTTTATGCTCGGATTGCGCAGCGCAACGGGGCAACCCGACCGATGCCGTGGGGACTGCGGACACTAGGTCGAGACCCAACTGACGATATCAAGAGGAGGGTGTGCACCAAGTCGCAAATTGCGATATAGTGATGGTTTAGCTGATAAAGGATTTGAGAGGGGATAATACAGAATGAGTAAGAGATGAAGATGAGCTGGAATCTGGTTCTGGTGGATAGCACGCATTAATGTTCCTAGGAATTCTTCTGCCTCGTGCCTCTGTCCAAACTATATGTTAATTACCCGACATGCGTTGATCCTGTATTCCTGTATTCCACAAATACCAGACCCTCAGTGTATATTTTATGCATGTTTATACTGAGAGAATCAGCTTTGACTGGGTCATCTACTCCGTACTCTATTCGAGATCTCGACAAGAGTAATAATAATGCTGAATTGACCTGTATTTGCTGAGTAGCCTCTGAGCCACATTAGATTATATCACATCTGGCAACACAACTGCGCCGCTCTACGGAGTATTTGTGGAGCCTTTAATTCCTGATTTGTCTAAACAATGGTGTTTTCTCTTGACCTGACGTACTGCCAGTCCACGGTTGAATCCAAGCCAGCTTGATACCTAAGTCGACTGAATTACTCGACTGGATGACGATGCTTTTCGCTTTTAAGTGGATCTTTCAGAGGCGACGGAGCGAACGGGAGGCGTGTCCTTGGGCCAGAACCTTGTACCTAAATTCTCCTAGGAAACCGTTCTATTCATGGAAACACGGGTGTCATTTCAGCCACGCTTGGCTTCCACATGTAAGATGTGAGCATTTTGGTAGGATGCATAAGATGTACCCATAACGATCTAACCCAAGAGATAACCACTCCAGTGTGAACACCCTGGGTTATCACTGCTTTGATACCTCTAGTGATAGAATCGCATTTACACGAAATGACAATTGCATCTTATATTCGAAACTCCTTTGATCTGCAACGTTCATCAACTTCTCCAAAACGCCGCCCCATGGTCCTGTAGGGTACGAACCCGCAGAAATGCTAATCAAGAACATATGAAAGAGATAGGTGCAAGAAGCTCAATTCAAGCCTTTTTACCATGAGCTTCAGTGAAATCACTGAAAGCCATTCCAAAATGTCTAGCTGGTTGATAGATATGAGCATCCCACCACCACGGTAAAGGGTCGAAAGAAGAATATCGCCAGTTCTTCCAAAAAACGAGCTGACCTGCCTCGTAAGTCAAGCGTTCCAGTAATTGGATTGCTCGCGAAACGACTAGCACAAGCCGCCCACAATCGTGAGTCTTGAGCGCCTCGTAAAATCTCGATCCCTGGGACGGTGCCTTGCACATCAGACTACGAATTCCTGTATTGCTCGACTCCGTCGAGCACGTAGGCATGCCGTTAGTATGTGCAGCCAACACTGTTAAACAGCCAGCAGGAACCGAGCGGGATGCGTTTTGCAAGAGATGCCTGACGGCCGCTGCGCCTTGCGTGCAGCCTGCAATGTGGATGACATGACGCACGGAGTTTGTATCAAACACCTCATCGACCATCAACTTGACGCAGAGTAGCCCCGTCAAGCGCGGTCCGCATTTCTTCGCAAATCTCTCCATGAGTTTGCAGATAGCGATGGCGAGCGCTTCGTCCAGACGAGACCGGCCCCAGCCCAACTGCTGAACCGAGGGACGGATCCTGATCGCTTTGACGGAACCGCGAACCACAAGCACTTCGGCAAAGTATGTCCCCAAGCGGGTCTGTTGCAGAAGCATCCAGGGGCTATCCTTGGAGATTTGAATCTCGCTGACTTCGGTGTAAGTCTGGCTGAGCGTGCGCTTGGGCAGCACAATGACCTTGTTGTCAGCTGCGATGGAGCTCACTCTGCGCATCTGATAGACCTTGGTTGGAGATCGATGGAGTATGCTGTGGATAGAGGCGCGCGATTGCACGTGATGGGTTTCCAGCACGGGTAGATCCTTCTCGACGAGATACCGAATGAAAGACTCTGGACGATTGAACCTGTCTGCAAGTTCTGTGTCCAGATGTATGCATTTGCAGTTGGTCCGACTCTCAATCACTTCCTTGGCCATCGCATCTTCCATGACGGTAGTCTTGTCCGAACACGGCATCCAAACGTCCACTTTCTCTCTGTGTATGATGTCCAGCAGCTGTGAAATATATTGCGACTGTGAGATATTGTAGAAAGCTGCGAGCGTCCGGGACATGCTCTCGCCAGATCGGACGGAGGAATCCGTGATTCTCGCACCCACGACCCGGTGGCCTTCGTAGTACCAGGATCGTGCCACCGCCAGTCCGGGCGGGGTATCTATGCCCGTCACCAGGACGGTTTTGGGATAGAAGTGTACATTTCTCAACGCTGTCTTTCTCTGATGGCTCGGACACGAGCCCGACAGAAGCTGAGAAACAAACCCGACGATATAAACTGCCAAAAGAATGGCATTATCGAGGGGTAGTAGTACGAAAGCGACGGCGACCCACAGCAGATGGATTAGCATCCGTAGCAGGCTTTGGACAAAATGAAGGGTCTGCAGTTTTGGTATGGAGCCAAAGGCTCGTCGCATCGTCCTGACGGCCATTTTGTTGAGAATAAGCGTTGGAACTCGCAGTCTCCGATTATCTCGGCGTGGCTGGTTCTTGTGCACATTTTGACCCCTCCTTCGGAATGCAGGTGTAACCACGTCACCGTGCATGGTTACAGCTACTTGGTGTAGCTGTCATCCTGTTGTCTTTGACGTGTTATATCGTATCTTGTCTCCATTTATTGATCTTCTTTATTCTGAATTCAAAATTTGTTGCATGATTTTATAGCTGAACCAAGAGCCTTCTTGTTAGACCAACAGACCTTGTTGGGTTTGTGCTGTTTCCCCTGGTCGAAATCGGCTGTCGATTAACAGGCGGATCAGCTGTATTAGCACACATGCTGGTGAGAAGCAATTCTCAAAGCCATTTCCAGGCTCGACTTCCATGAACTATCTTCCAGAACTTTGATAAATGAGTCACAACGTATGCGCTATTAAATGGTAGATGCCTAGACCCCTGTCTAGGGTATCAATGCTCAAGTGGGCATTAATAATACCCGATGATGGACGAATCTGACACTTCAAAACAAGTGAAACAGGGAATACGGAGTAGTTCATGCAACATTAAGAGGCTACAGACGGCAAGTGAAGTTCTGGACTTTCAGTCAGCTCTCGAGGCTCACCGTGACATCGGCGTCACTGAATGCTCGGGGTTAATTTCCGTTTGAGGTAAAATGTGAGGGGGGATAGAGATCAGCCATAAGTCCGCGCATCTGATAACGACCAGCATCACTAAGATTGTTGTAGCCTACAACGCCTGAATGCAGGATTGTGGACATTGATAGTTTTAGGCTCCCACTTCATGTCATGACGTGCGCAACCAACGTAATGGTGTTTGTTAGTAGCGTTTGCCTTGGTTTGCCGATATACGAATTGTTCGGAGTTAACGTCTGCCTCCATTGGTTCTGACAGAAGCCCGAGTTTATTATTACATCGTCACTATGGGTAAACTCGGAGGTAGTCGAGTAAAGTGTTCAAATAAAAGGCAGCTTGTTCGCCCGTAAGCTTTACCATCTTCAAGATCCGACATCGCCCCTCACATACAGTCTTATCTTACAGCTCATAATGGCCTATCAAAGTCAGCGTCACCCTCGTCCTGGAGAGGTAAGCTATTTATTCGCTACATTTATTGTGCTAGGGTGAACGTCTGACACCAATCATGTACAGCATGAGAGCGGGAAAGAGATCAAGCTCCTGCATTTCATCTACGAACAACCCGACATTGATGAGATCAGAGGCAACCCGCAACGGGTTTTGGATCTCATCCATAAGTTCGAAGAGAAATATCATTTCATGAATGTGGGAGCCGCCAAAGGCAAGGTCGTTACCGATCTAATTGCTGAACTCAAGCCACATACGATGATCGAATTGGGAGGCTATGTAGGCTACTCGGCCATACTGTTCGGCGACGCCGTCCGCCGAGCCGGCGGCAAGCGCTATTTCAGTTTGGAACTGAACCCAGAATATGCCGCCATCGCCAACATGCTGATCGAGCTGGCCGGTCTGCGGGACTTTGTCCGCATTATCGTCGGTCGAAGTGACAAGTCACTGCACAAGCTGTTCACCAGCGGCGAGGTCAAGGAGATCGAGCTCATGTTCCTCGATCACTACAAGCCTGCGTACACCACGGACCTGATGCTTTGCGAACAGCTTGGCATGATTGTTCCCAATGTATCGGTTCTGGCCGCGGATAACGTCTTGCGGCCCGGTAACCCACCGTATCTGGAGTATGTCCGCAGCACGGTGGAGCAGAAGCGTGAGGCCGCCAAGAGGGGACCGATCAAGAGCTATAACAAAGAAGGCATGCCCCAGCGGACGGTCCAGTCTTTCCTGGGTGAGGAGGATAAACCCAGTTTTGAGGTGCTCGGGAACCCGAATTTAGTTTACAAGAGCACGTTACATCAGCCCGAGGGGTTGCAAGTGGGTTGAATCCATTCCATAGACCATTACACATTGCATTCGGCTGACATTTCCTATTTAGGACGCCATTGAAGTGAGTCGGTGTGTTGGGATCGAGGAATAAGTATAGCCATCGATTATGATTAGAAATCAATTCTGCGATTTGTAATCACAAAAGGCATCACAGTCATAGCAATCTTCAATTACGCGACTCTAATCTCCGAGAATACTTGCAATGGAATGGAAGACCTCAACATCGGCCGGCGGACAGAAATCCGAGACGGGACAGAGTCGGCTTCTGGATGGAGCCCCGCCCGCCGGATCCAGACGTTGCTGTAGTTGCCCCTCGCGAGGACCTTCCCCCGCACCCACTCGTTTTCTATGATGTCTTTGAGAATTTTATCTGCTTTCCAAAGTGGCACGGAGCGTTCATTCGGGGTATATAAGACATAAGACCAGAATCACCTTCCTGGCTTTCTCAACTGAATCTACAAGCTTTGCTCTATTGGTTCCTTCCTCTCCCTCCCTCCTAGACAATCATCATGGCCTCCAAAACCTGGAACGTCGGTATCGTAGGCTATGGCTTCAGCGCCAAAATCTTTCACATTCCATTCGTCGCAGAAGTCCCTCAATTCAAACTCTATGCCATTGTGCAGCGCACACCCAAGCCCGAGGACGATGCCGAGAAAAACCACCCTGGAATCAAGTCTTATCGCACCGCTGAGGACATGGTCAAGGATGCTGCAGTCGACGTTGTGATCATCACCACTGCTCCTGACTCGCATTATTCCCTGGTGAAGCTGGCTCTGGAGAACGGCAAACACGGTGGGTTGGTCCTTTTCTCGGGAATTTTGATCGCTCTTCGCTGATATCCAATCTAGTTGTTTGCGAAAAGCCCTTCACCCCCACCTCCCAGGAGGCCAATGACCTCGTTACCCTTGCCCAGCAGCAGAACAAGCTGTTGGCCGTATATCAGAGTACGTTGGAAAAGTCGAATTCGGCCGCGAAATCATGTTTCAGGAACTGACTTCGAGGTTGACAGACCGCCGATTTGATGCCGACTTTGTCACATTAACCAAGCTGGTGAAGAACGGCTCGCTTGGCCGAGTTGTCGAATTCGAGACTCATTTTGACCGTCACCGCCCTGAAGAGCCCGCCGCCGATGCTTCGAAATGGAAGAACAAGGTCATCCCCGGTGGCAGCGCCGTCTACGACCTCGGAAGCCATCTACTTGACCAGGCTGTTCTCCTGATGGGAATGCCGGATCGGATCACCGGGTTCGTTGGCTCTCAGAGGGCTGTGAACACGACCGGTTTTGAGGATTCGTTCACTGTTCTGCTGCACTATAACAATGGACTTCTTGTAACTGCCAAGGCGGGTGTCGTGAGTCCTGAGGAGAAGCAGTTGAGATACTGGGTTCGAGGAGAGAAGGGTAGCTTCAAGAAGGTGAGGAGTCCGATCACTTTTGCTCGGTCAAACGCTGACATGGTTTCCATAGTTCCACCTCGACATTCAGGAGGATCAGCTCAAGGCTGGAATGAAACCCGGAGCCAACGGGTACGCCCGCGAGCCTAGTGATAGATACGGTAGGTCGCATCCCATTTCAGTTTTTGGGAATCTCATGGCTAACGATGCTTGCACAGGAACCCTGACCACCATCCAGGACGGCAAGCCTATCGCTGAAACCTTCCCCACAGTGGAACCACCTACATACATCGAATACTATCGGAAGCTTGCCCGGGCTCTTGCCGGAGAAGGCGATCTCCCGGCCAGCGGTGCTGAGGCCGCCAAGGTCATCAGATTGATTGAGCTGGCGAAGGAAAGCTCGAAGCTTGGCAAGACAATTGATATTTGAATTCAACCAAAATGTACGATTTAGGACGCGGCGTGATATTGATTTTGAAAATAAATAGCAGTGATTTGCCTCTGAGATCCTACGCCCTGAGCTTATACTACAAAGATAGGCTCAATTGGTTCCTGTATCCCCAATAAACCTCGGAGTGGCCGCTGTCAGGTGGTCAGCAAATGCCGGAGTAACGGAGACGTACAGAGATCGTTGTTTGCAGCAAAGAAGTACGTAATTTTACGCTCGGCTGACAATACCGCTCAGTCATCGCATGACCTCATTTATTCTCCATATGGCCGCTAAACCCAAACCGGAATTTCCATTACCAAATGCAAATCCTCTGAATGGAAGAACCAGGACATTTGCAACATCAAAGCAGAGCCCGAGGGAAGTGAGCGTTTTGCTATACGGGGCCAATACGTGGATGACTCTCTCCAAAACGCATACTTATTGTCACTTTCCGCGGAGATGAGGGCATTTGCTGGGAAAAAAAAAAGAGAGATCGGCCGCCTTGGGAATCTCTCAGCGCTATGGCACTTATATAGGTATATGGCATGCAGAAATCTCACTTCAAGACGAATCTCAGGCAAGAATGATGTGCTGCTGGTCGCTGGACGGCATACATGAAAGTTGATCCCCTCTTCTCCTCACCAGTATTGGTTTCTCCTCATTTCAGGTCAGTTCTCCTCTCTTCCCTTCTCCAATTTACGGCACATATATACTTCCGTTGTAGCCAATTGTCTATGTCTCTTTTTTCCTTTTCGGCTCAGCTTGATCATGTTTATCCTTTTCCTTTCTTGTGAATAGCACTTGTCCATGAACGTATCACAGATCTTAATGTTACCCTAGACTACCGACTTCAACCTACTTGTTGTCACTGGATATCTTCGTGGACTTACGAGGCTCACAGTTGGGTTATGCCCTCTGACTTGGCAAAGAGTCATCGGTGACACAGCTTCAGTCATGGTGCACCAACCTCAGCACGCACCATCCCCCTCGAAAGGCTGTGACCTCTCTCGCTGGCACTTCGATATAGATGCCTATTTGAACCCGTATCTGCCGGCTCCACCGTGGCGCTGGCTGCCTCGTCCTGTCTCTCATTTCTTGGGATATAGAGGAGATCAACCGCCTAAGGCTGTTGGCAACTTGGTGATTGCCTTTTGGGCCCTCATCGGAGCTTTCTGTGGCGTCCTCGTTGTTGCCGAGGCCTCTTTGCATGTCCCGTCGTTCCAGGCACACCATGCACCCATTATCGTTGCTAGTTTTGTGAGTTACCTCACCCGTGAAATTCCAGGCTCCTGCTATTGCAAACAATACTGAGAGTTGACAGGGCGCCACGGCGGTGCTGGAATTCTCTGCCATCGATTCCCCATTCGCTCAACCTCGAAATATGATAGTGGGTCAGTTGGCAGCGAGCATCATTGGTGTAGCGATTGGGAAGCTCTTTGCCTTGAATCCCCATGCTCATGCCTTACCTCAGATGGGAGGAGCTCTTGCTTGTGCCATCACCGTCGCCTTCATGGCTATCACAAATACCACGCACCCCCCTGCCGGCGCCACAGCCCTGTTAGCTGTCACCGAGGCCTATGAACTGGGCTGGTACCTGGTTCTGGTGGTGATGCTGGGATGCGCGCTGATTCTTTGTGTGGCATTATTGATCAACAACATTCAACGGCGGTTCCCCGTCTACTGGTGGACCCCGCATAGCCTTGCGCGTCCGAAACCCGAGGATGCTGAAAGCGTCACGCTTGAGAAAGAACTGAGTGTCAAAACCGCTGAGTCTGAAGACAGCTCCACAGACACACCTGAGCAAATAATCATCCGACGTGGCGAAGTATTGATGCCTGACAACCTCTGGATCAGCGCAGAAGAAAGGGAGGTGCTGGAGAGGGTCTGTCAACGAATACAATAGATCTACTTGTCCCTAGCTTTCAGCATATAGAGAGCAGCGCTAGAGGGTTATAATGAAAAGTTACACATGATGCTTAGCCTCTTTTTGATCATGTCGAACTTTCCTTCGAACATCCCATCAATATCACTCACTCGGAGAGAGCTTAGGGCTGCTAATGCCTTGGGCTTAAGGCTAAAATCACGTGCCTGGAAGCTGCCCAATCAGGCATGGCCGCGCCACGTACCGTGTAGTGACGTCGCTTGACCAATGAGAACCAGGCCCACTGAACGAATTTTCGATTGACGGCCACAAGGTATCTAAAGATTTCTTTATCCCTTCCAACATCTTCTGGGCGTTGGTCTCCGTAGTTTGTCGCCATCAGGCCTCCTGTTCATTGAGACTAGCTTCTCAATACCATATAACATTCTACTTAATTCTCGAATCTAACCCGGTTCGAGTTTCGAGTCCCACTACCGATTCGCGGCTGAGGATTCGCCTCCCCGAAGATTATCGATAAGGGCTTCTAATAGAAGGTCGAGGATTGATTCTTGGATTTTGAAAACACCCCACCTGAAAGGCTTTCGGTCGCCCCTCTCTATTTTCTCCTTCCTCTCCCCGCTATCGATCCACTTTCGTCGAGCCTTTTTTCACTTGCGTTCACGACCCTACGCAGACTTTTGACCTTCTACCTGGCTTCTCCCTTTACCTCCCACCCTATCACCTCCCCCCATATATACCGCCAAAATGGTGTCTGCTTCCAAAGCCGCTCGTCTCGCCAAGCGTGCCGCCGATGGCGATAAGAAGAAGACCACCAAGTCGAAGAAGGATGTCAAGGGCGACGAGAGCCCTTTGGTTGACGCCGATGGCGAACCTCTCCCTACCGAAGATCAGCCCGCTACCACCGAGGAGAAGATGAAGGAAGTCGAGAAGCTCACGGCACAGATGGATAAGCACGGTCTGTCCGACCGTGTCACCACCGGTGTTCTGTCCTCGATGGCTTCTTCTCGCGACGTCAAGATCACCTCCGCTTCCCTCGTGTTTCACGGCAAGGTCCTCATCACCGACTCTACTCTCGAACTCAACTTCGGTCGTCGTTATGGTCTGCTCGGTGAGAACGGATGTGGAAAGTCCACTCTGCTCAAATCTATCGCCACTCGCGAGTTCCCTATTCCCGAGCACATCGATATCTACCTTCTGAATGAGGGTGCTCCTCCCAGCGACCTTGGCGCTCTGGAATGGGTCGTTACTGAGGCGCAGAACCAGCTGGACCGCATGGAGAAGCAGGCTGAGGAGATTTTGGAAAAAGATGGTCCCGAGAGCCCTATCCTGGAAGATCTCTACGACGTAAGTCCTTATGACTTCCCCAATACATAGCAATGTCGTGTACTAACATGAACCAGCGCATGGACAAAATGGATCCTTCCACCTTCCACACACGTGCCTCCCTGATTTTGACCGGTCTGGGTTTCAACAAGCAGACCATCCACAAGAAGACCAAGGACATGTCCGGTGGTTGGCGTATGCGTGTGGCCCTTGCCAAGGCCCTGTTTGTCAAGCCTTCTCTTCTGTTGCTGGACGACCCCACTGCTCACTTGGATCTCGAGGCCTGTGTGTGGCTGGAAGAGTACTTGAAGAAGTGGGAGCGCACTCTGGTGCTTGTTTCTCACTCCCAGGATTTCTTGAACGGTGTCTGCACCACCATGATCGACATGCGCATGAAGCAGCTCCTCTACTACGGTGGTAACTACGATTCGTACCACAAGACTCGCAGCGAACAAGAGACCAACCAGATGAAGGCCTACAACAAGCAGCAGGAGGAAATCGCCCACATCAAGAAGTTCATTGCTTCCGCCGGTACCTACGCCAACTTGGTCAGACAGGCCAAGTCTCGTCAGAAGATTCTTGACAAGATGGAGGCTGAAGGCTTCATTCAACCCGTTATCCCCGACAGAGTCTTCTCCTTCCGTTTCGCTGAGGTCGAGAAGCTTCCCCCTCCGGTTCTGTCCTTCGATGATGTTTCGTTCTCTTACTCTGGCAACTGGAACGACACTCTGTACGAGCACCTTGATCTTGGTGTTGACATGGACTCCCGAACTGCGCTGGTCGGCCCTAACGGTGTCGGCAAGTCTACTCTCCTCCGCCTCATGACCGGAAAGCTCCAGCCCATCGCCGGTCGTGTTAGCCGTCACACTCACTTGAAGCTCGGCATGTACAGTCAGCACTCGGCTGAACAGCTGGACTTGACCAAGTCCGCACTGGACTTCGTTCGCGACAAGTTCCCCGAGAAGAGTCAGGACTACCAGTACTGGCGTCAGCAGCTCGGTCGCTATGGTCTGAGCGGTGAATCCCAGACTGCCCTCATGGGTACTCTGTCCGAAGGTCAGAAGAGTCGTATCGTCTTCGCTCTGCTGGCCATCGAAAGCCCCAACATGATTCTGCTCGACGAGCCTACCAACGGTCTCGATATCCCCACTATCGACAGTTTGGCAGATGCCATCAATGCCTTCAGCGGTGGTGTTGTTGTCGTGTCCCACGACTTCCGTCTTCTCGACAAGATCGCCAAGGACATCATGGTGTGCGAGAACAAGACCATTCGCCGCTGGGACGGCACTATTGGCGAGTACAAGGATCACCTGCGCAGGAAGATGGTCTCCGAGGGTGCTGTCTAAAGCGCATTCCGTCTCTGCATTTTTGTTACGATTGGAACGTTTAGAGATGACCCCCAAAAAGTGCGGCAGGGAAGGAAAAAGTTTTCTTCCAGGAGTGATGACGTATCCTGGAGCCAGTCATATAGTGCTGACTTGCGTTTTTCTTTTACATATTTGTGTTGGAGATATTCTTCTGCTTTTTTCTCTCTCATTGTTTGGGTGCGCCTTTTAGATGGTCCGTTTTCATCCCTCTCATCCTCCTACTAGAGCTGAGCCGAGCCGAGCGTGATGGCTAAATTCCATGTTGCTTTACTTTTTCATCATCATCCCTATGATACCTGTTATAGACACTTCATATAGTCTCATTAAATTCTGTCGGTCATCATTGTAAGTCTGGCCGATGAATGACTATAATATCCATTGCACATGAGCTGTCTGATAGTCTTGACTCTATGCCCTTCTGATGTGTATGTAGTCTATAGAGTAAGGGTTATTGGACTCGATTCATCTTCCCTTTTAAACAAGATCATTGACAAAAGGTACATTGATTAATTAGGCTGCGGCTTTTGTTCCACTACCGAAGTCTATTCGAAGAAAAGAGGTATATTTCAGTTTCCTCACCACATTAGGCCTACGATGGATGTTGTTGCTCGCCAACTTGCCCCTCCTTGACCCGTTGCGCCACCAGCTCCCCGCCAAAGATATCTCTCGCCTCCCGATCCTTCTGCTCCCGCTCCAGTTTCCGCTTCTTCGCCTGCCGCTCGACTTCACTTTCCGAGGTGGCGCCTTCGCCTGCCGACGCGGCGGCGGCGGCAGCAGCAGCAGGGATCCGTTTCTGCCCGGCAAGGGAGATCTTCTCCGGGTTCTGGCAGTAGTAGAACTTCTTTCCGATGCGTTTGAGGTTCTTCATTTGCTCTGGGTCGGAGCTGAGGGGCTTATATGATTGCAGGAGGGCAGCGCACTCGTTGAGTGTGCGGAAGAGTTTCACGCGCAGGTCGTAGAGCGGGTTCCCCACTTGTGCGTTGGAGCTCTGAGCGGCTGGCCCGCCGAGTTTCGTGTCGAGGTAGTACTCAGCCATGGGGCGATCGGCGAGCATGAAGGCCGCCAGCCAGATCTGCGAGGGTGTGTAGAGGAAGTAGGCGTCTGTCATTTGGGCGGCGGTTTTGAGGAGTTCGCGGGTTGTGGTGTGTGCGCGGCCGATCCGGTCTGTAATTGAGGAGGACTTGGGAGCGTCTGGTGCTGCGGGGACGGCGAGGAGTCCGCGGCGTAGGTCTTCTGATGTCTGTTGAGGGAGGTGAGGTGCGGGCTGGCCCAGGCCTTCGGCCATGGCTTGGAGTTCCATGACGCCGCCTTCGAGGCCGCGGAAGGGGTGGCGGACGTCGAAGGTGAAGCGGAGACTTTGCATGATGAGGAATTCTGGCGCGATGATGTCTTCTGCAGTTGAGTCGCCTGGGACCTTTTCGGCGAACTGGCGCAGGGACATGTAGAAATTGTCCGTCTTGGTAGCAAGGAAGAGCGCGCAGGGCATGATAGTCTTGGGAGAGTAGGTCATTGGCGAGTTGCTGAGATAGAATCGACGGATGTATTGAATCGCAGTGGCCTGTTAGAGAGACATGCGACGTTAGTTATTTGTCGTTCGCGGTTATGCGCTTCAACACCAGACGGGGTTACGCACCCGCACTGTCGTCGGCAAGGGTGGCTTATACGTGTCTGCCAGCTCCACGGCCTTCTCGCAATAGAACCTCACTAACTCCTTCTCTTCTTCTGGTGTCAAACAGTCAATGTCCTTCTCTTCCGCTCCTTTGCCATCTCCGGTAGTCCCTGCTGTAGGAGTCCCCGCAGCCGACGAGTTGGCTGACTGTCGTGCCTCCCGCGCTCTCCGCAGTGCCGCTCGGACTCGTTGGCTAGCGACGGCATTTGTGTTCTCCCTTAAGGACCGCAAGGACGCCTCTGTGAAAGACCAAAGTTTATACTGTGACGAGGTGCGATAGATATCGTCCTCAAACATCCTGCTTTTGGTGGAGCTCGATCGTTAGGCCCCGCGGACGTGAGCAATGGCAGAAGTAAGAAGAGAAAAGAACAATATAATTGCGATAATAAGGTGGTATATTTTATACCAACACTAATAGATTTCCATCGGCGTATCAAGAGAGCAAGCTGTGTTGAAAGAGGAAGAATCGGGAGACGATCAAGCTGGGCGGAGTTTAAGAAAGAATGGAGACCCACCGCTTATCGATATCAGATTGTTGCCAGCCCGTCCTAGCTAAAATAAGCCCAGCAGCGACATTCTACAACGATGAAGTGTATTTCGGAAAGCCCGATATCAAGTTTATGGTAAGAGCCAGGAAATGGAAAGGAAGCATGAAGTAGAACGGCCACGAGAGCCGGAAACTAGCAAAGAATAATTCATGGAAACATGACATAAGGCAGTTATTGCTCCCAACGATAAACAATCATAGAAATAGCTTGGAATCTCTTGAAAATAGAGCGTTCGCCAGGCACCATGCATTCGATCGGTTTCATCCGCTATTCGTTGCTCAAAAATAGATCAAAGTGTCATAACGTCCTCACTCACGGCTCACCTAGGAGCCGTGCGGTAACATCACCCATATAAGCTTCATCCAATTCATAATCTTCTCCATTCATTCGATCAATGCCGTAAAATTTGAACGCCGCCACCACTCGATCCACATCGAAGCCCATGCTGCAGAATCGATCGATCAGGTCTTTGTTATATCCGTCGTACCTATTGACATGTATGAGATACGCTTCTCTAGATGCATTAGAAAAAGTGGCAATGGGTGGTTACGTACTTGGAAAGATCTTCCCTTTCTTGCTCCGCCTTGGACCTGAGCTCCTCTTGGCGGAGAGTTTCGTCTGTTGCTCCTCCACTACCCTCCCCAGCGTGTTTTCGGGGAGCCCCAGCGTGGATGACGGCCCATTCCCGGGCGACACGCTCAAACTCTTTCGGCCTTCGCAGTAGCATGGTGGCTACCTCTGCATCTTGCGGATCTTTGGGCTCAGGAGTGCTGAGTAAGGATTGCAGGGATAAAAGTGCGGATTTGATGGTCAGCACCGGCGACCACGCCGATGACAGCGTATCGAGGCAGATAGCGCCCTAAAGGAACATTAGAGATCGTCCCCTAACCGAACAGACGGCTTGAGGCTGACGATACTCACCGTTTGGCTGCTCACATTAGGATGCCAGACCCTGGTCACGAACTTCATGACAGGCGGTCGAAATGGGTAGTCGTTGGGTATTTTGATATCAATTTCGTAAGTACCACCTTCATACGGTGTACCCGGGGGGCCCGGAAACGTGCCACGCAGATGTGTTATATCGTCATCTCCTTCCACCGGTTCGGCAGTAATTTGCGAATGTGTATCCGCCCGAATATCCGCGATCTCCTTTGCGATACGCCGCGTTCGATTCGAAGCCATAGGTTAAGTGGAATGATCGATCGAGTGACGAATACTGTAAGCGATGAACCACGCTTAGGAGTAGATGATGTGGTTTGGTGAACCGAATTTGATCCAAACGATAGTCTCCGGAGTCGCTAACTATGGGACAACTTGGTACTTATTAGCAAGAGCGATCAGTCATTTTCTGTATCAATCTGAATTGTTAAGGCGAGCAGGGAGAAGGTGGGACGGGACGAGCCAGAGAAAATAAGTAAACATGCTTGTTGGTATTAATAGATGAAGGTATCTTGAGCCTCACTTTCTTTCGAGGAGTGGAGCTCGAGGAGAGTTGGATGAGGGGACGATAAGGCAGATGAGGAGTAGTTTGGACACTCACAGAATAGCTCAACAGAGCAGATATATGAACGCTATTTGCAGCAGGACAGCTTAAAGCTGAGGCTCTAAGGAGGGAGAATCAAAAATGCAAAAACCTTAGACTATATTGTGCTGTGTGTAAGGCAGAAAGCTACCTACCTTAAGCTACCTGACTACAGAGTGTTCTAGATACTAGGTAGGTCTACTGTAAAGAGGCCATATTTACTTGCGCGCAGCCGCCCGAGTGACGCTTGAATTCCACTATCATTCGCCAGTAAAAAGCATCAGGCTGCAAGGCTGTCAACCGTGGATCTTCCTACCCAGATTGGTAGTAGTGCTCTACGTAACATAGATGCCTTAGGCAAAATACAAGGCGGCATGTCACGTGTAAGAATGTTGGCTGCCAAGACCGGACCAGATGGCGACAACAGCTTACCTGAGAGCTCTCCGTCTGTCTCTCCAGCGGAAGCTTCACTCGCTCACTACCTTAACGCCTTCATCCACCCTTTATCATCAACCACCTCCCTCAACGACTCCTGCTGATATCAAGGTTATTGTCGTCAGGAGCCTAATTCTGGTACCACTCCTTAACTCTTTTCTGCACCGACTCTGGGAACATGGTATGTATATCAGAGCGCTTTCGTCATTAGTGCCTTGGTTGCCTTGTCCCGTTCGAGCCAGACTAACATGTCTTGAAAACAGGGTAACCAGCAGTCAAACATCGGTGGAGGCCCTGGTGGGGATGGAAGAGATGACAAGGATAAGAAGGTGAGTCGACGTCTTTGACACGCCTTCGGACGCCGCGAGTCCAGTAGCTGACAAAGCCTACGTCTCCAGAAGGAGAAGCCTAAGTACGAACCACCACCACCACCTACAACCAGGATTGGGCGGAAGAAGCGCAAGGCTGCAGGCCCTAGCACTGCGTCAAAACTTCCCGACATTTTCCCTACCTCACGATGTAAATTGCGATATCTTCGAATGCAAAGAGTCCATGACCATCTGTTGCTCGAAGAGGAATATGTGGAGAATATGGAGCGTCTGCGCAAGGCCAAAGCTCAGGCAACGCAGGACTCTGTGAGCCGAGGCGACCTGGATATTATGGACAGAAATGCGGACGAAAGGAGCCGCGTGGATGACATGAGAGGCAGCCCCATGGGGGTCGGCAACCTGGAAGAGCTGATTGACGATGACCATGCGATTGTCTCGAGCGCTACCGGCCCCGAGTACTACGTTTCTATCATGTCCTTCGTTGATAAGGATCTGCTGGAGCCCGGTGCCAGCATCCTTCTGCATCACAAGTCTGTATCTGTCGTTGGTGTGCTGACGGAAGAGTCCGATCCCCTGGTCTCAGTCATGAAACTCGACAAGGCACCAACCGAGTCGTATGCGGATATTGGTGGTCTTGAGTCGCAGATTCAAGAAGTCCGAGAGTCCGTCGAGTTGCCCTTGCTCCACCCGGAACTGTATGAAGAGATGGGTATCAAGCCGCCAAAGGGTGTCATTCTCTACGGTGCTCCTGGTACCGGTAAAACCTTGCTTGCCAAGGCTGTTGCAAACCAGACCAGCGCCACTTTCCTTAGAATTGTCGGAAGTGAGCTGATCCAGAAGTACCTCGGAGATGGTCCTCGGTTGGTGCGACAGATTTTCCAGGTTGCTGCCGAGCACGCGCCCTCGATTGTCTTCATCGATGAAATTGACGCCATCGGTACCAAGCGTTACGACTCTACGTCTGGCGGTGAACGAGAAATCCAGCGTACCATGTTGGAGCTTCTCAACCAACTGGATGGTTTCGATGACCGCGGTGATGTAAAGGTTATTATGGCCACGAACAAGATTGAAACTCTGGATCCTGCCTTGATCCGTCCTGGTCGTATTGACCGAAAGATCCTATTCGAAAACCCAGACCGTGAGTACCGTTCTAAGGAGCTTGCTGTGGCTCACTGACTAACAATCCACAGAAAATACCAAGAAGAAGATTTTCACCCTGCACACGTCCAAGATGTCCCTCGGAGATGACGTTGACCTCGACGAATTCATCAACCAGAAGGACGATCTCTCTGGTGCCGATATTAGAGCCATTTGCACAGAGGCCGGTCTGATGGCGCTGAGAGAGCGCCGTATGAGGGTACAGATGGATGATTTCCGTGCCGCTAGGGAACGGATCATGAAGACTAAGCAGGATGGCGGTCCTGTTGAGGGCCTGTACTTGTAGGTGGGGATATGGTCAATAGGTGCTTTGTGTCTACGTAGTTGAGCAAGATGGCTTCGCTTAAAGAGCCTTTCAATGATGTATTTTACCAGTGAACTGAGCTGCCAATCTCTATGGTGATGCTTATACTCCGTATAGTTCGGTGACGGTGAATTACGTGTGCACAGGTCACCCGAGCTGCCCTGAAGTCTCGTGTGACCCATACCCCGAGCACGTGACTGCCAAGCCAGTTACTCAGCAGCTTGATCTTGCGCGACCTATTTAATACTTTACATTAGTAGCTGGAATTCATTTTACCTTCACTTACTTTATCTTTACATATTAGTATTATCCTTAAGCACTTAGGAACTGGTTTTTAAGCAGTTAAAAGATGGAACCTACCGAGCCTAGTATTTGTCTTGATGATGACCTCTTTAGGTGTCTCACGGAGTCACGGTCTCACCCTCCCCTGACTACGAGCACGGGCGGACCACTCCCTTTTATTGCCCATGCCAGTGGCTACTTCAACACAATCTACAACTTGGGGAATAAGCCTTGAGCAATATAAGGGCTATGGCTCAGTTAGACCAATTGCCAATCGAAGTCCTTCTTTTCATCGCAGAGTATTTGCCCGGCCAAAGGGACATCAACGCTTTAACGCAAGTCAACCGAAATCTTTACCACCATCTGCATTTCTTTCTATGTCGATATAATGTCAAGCATCATCAGGGCTCAGCCTTGATATGGGCCGCCAAGAAGGGACATATCCGTTTGGCAACGAAGCTACTCAATGCTGGCGCAAACATCGCACACTTCGAGAGCCCAGCAGAAACAAATCATGACAGAAATACTCGTCTTTCGGAAATTGAGAACCCGCTCTTGCTTGCCGCCCAGGGTGGGCGTATTGCAATCCTCAAATCCATGCTTTCTGAGACACGGCCGGGTCAAGCATGTTCACCAGCTCAGCTGCGCACTGTCCTCCATTGGGCCATCCGCGCTCGCGACAGTGAGCTCGTGGAACTCATGATCCATCAAAAGGCCCCCTTAGATCCAGCAGGGGAGGAGCGGGAAGCGCTCTCCGCCTTGGGGGTTGCTGTAGTCTCAAGAGACGAATCCATCATTCCCCGTCTGCTCAACGCGGGTGCACGGCCAGGTCAGAACGAAGAACCGTGCCCCATCGCAAGGGCCATAGAAACTGATCAACCACAAGTCGTCAAACTTCTTCTTGAGCATGGTATCAGACTCAACAGCGATACAGGTCTATGCTTTATAGCAAGCCGAAACGACAAGATCCTACTCCAATGTTTCATTGATTATGGACTGGATTTGAGCATGGACGGCCATGCAGCGTTGTTCACCGCTATCATGGATGGCCAATACGAGATGGTCGAGTTTCTCATTGAAGAGGGCGCAAACCCGCATCTGGAGTGCGAATTATGGACACATGATGAGAATGGCTTTTTTGAGACACTCTTTTATAGCTCCATAGGGTTTGCTATTCACTTTCGGCGCCTGCAAATTCTGAGGCTCCTGCTAGCAAAGGGTGTCCTCCCAGGGCAGGGTGATTTGTGCTTAGCAGTGAAGAAGGAGTTTGAGGAGGCAGTGGCACTGCTATCCAAATTCTCTAACCAAGACTTACCCCAAAAGGAGAGTATAGAGAATTATCTCCTTTGGCAACAGATAAACAGACAAGATAACGGTCTTGACTTCGAGATCCCGCATAAGTCGTGGTTCGTTTTCGATTCTACTTTGCCTCAAGAGCCCGAGAAGCCGGCGGGTCCTTCAGGTTGTGAATGTGATATACTTGTACAATACGGATACTAGAAGACTATCACGTACTACCTAGTATCTTTTGTGCTGGTAATGTAATCTTGTATCTTATTTCTTCTGCATTGCCAAGGTAGGATTGTTTTCCAAATTACCATATAAACTATCAACCAGGCAAAGATTTGCAACAGGAATTAGCAGTCCTTCCTCCGTTACTTTGCTATTCTGTTTTGCCACCCCCACAGGCAAACATTGCACATTCGGAGTAGACCGGGATTGAATGGACATTGGAGGTGAGTTCTCTTCTAAGCGATTCACTGGGGGTTGGCTCTTCCAGTATCCACTACCAAGGCTTAATAAATCATCCTTTGCCTTCGTCTGTCTGGCAAAGTGACAAGAGCGGGTCGTCCCCCTACTAGGGCGGTATCCAGATGATTGCATTATCCTAATTGAGTTCTCGCTCATCTTACGTACTGTGACAGCTAACAGAGAGTCTTGTTCTGTCCTGCACTTAGTATTATTCGGATAGTTCTCCCTTGCCATATACCAGGTCAAGAGCTCTACCGACGAGCCACAAAACTTGATTCCCCAGGCTATCCTCTTCCATTTCCCCCTGCCGCCAATGGACGTTCCAGAACCAGGGCTCATCTGCAAGGGAATCTCGTTGGTGATGGACACCGTAATCTCATGGCGAATCCAGATCCAAAAGTTTGGACGGTCAATGCCGACTGATTGCGCGCTGATACCGTACATCTGAATAAGCTTCGTAGCTCCTTCGAAGTGTCGGCGATACTCTTGGCCTTGGGTCGCCAGGACCTCGTAGCTGCTCAGGATAATTACGGCACTTAGAGTATCATCCTCAGGGGCAGGGCTGCGAAGTTGCTGAATCAAGAGATTCAAGGCTTGGGTATAGTATTTGGTGGCGACCGGCACCCAGATTTCTCCGGAGGCCACGAGGCCCAGCTGTCTTGCCGTGAAGGCACAGACGCAGGTAAGAAGCAGCTCTGAGGTCAATGATCGACGCGCAACTATCTATCAACTTATGAAAATGTCCTCTATTAAGATTGAATCTCTTTGTGAGCCTTTCCATTTGCGGGATTTGGGGGATTTGGGGCATCCGAACATCGTGAAACCGGGAAATCCGTTCAAAGCGGCTGACCGAGGGTTTATATATCGAAGTCCAGTCAGTTCGATGCGGTAGAGATACACGGAACGTCACAAATACGGATTGTCAAGCAGATCAAAATTGAGCGCAGCAAGGCTCAGGTTGAGGCGCTGAGGACGACTTCCCATGAGAACCCTGTCAATCTGAGGAGGTTTTCCTGGAGGATAACATGATCTTCTTGATATATGAGGAATGGGGAATACCGCTGGAGAATATATACTCTGTCTTCCATCTCGGAGAAGTGGAGATTGCCACCATTTGTAAGGGTGTAAGTCGTAAGTGCGACCTTTTATGAGCACAGTTACTGATAAAAGATAGGTTCTACATGGCCTGGCATGCATCCATGACGTCCTTGATCTCTACCATGGTGCCATTAATGTGAGAAATATTCTCATTTCGGCAGATGGTGGTGTTAAAATAGGTAGGTTGAGCCGACTGGAGTATAATTCTGTCCCACTGACACTGCTAGCGAGCATTGGCAACAGTATGATACAGCAACTCGACCATCATCAGCAGTGCTGGGATATTTGGGCAGTCTGCTGTATGGCTGAGGCACTCTTAGGGCCGAAAGGTGATATGGGTACAAGGGGCATATTAGGTTGTCTCGCAGACGATTTTGTGCAGCCATGGCCAGCCGCGACTGCAGAGGATCTTCTAAAGGTGTGAGAGCTAGCGCTTGATCCTAGACAACAAGCTAATGAGTTAGAAAGGCATCCTTTCCTTCAATACAGCTCTGGAAGCTGGTGTTTAAGCAGGTCAAGAGACATCTACTTGATCACCGGTTCGTGGATGAGCTACATCCTGAGTGTGTGATGTACTAGCTCCTTGGTTTGCAGGCTAGCAGTTGCATTGAATATTGATTACTTCTTTTCATATTTCAAGTACTAAATAAAAGAAAATGTTGCTGTGCTGAAATGCACCTGACAGGGTATAGAAATCATGATACATAAAGAAAGGGACTGTTTTTGATCTGAGCTGTTGGGTGACATTGATGTCACATCAAGAGCAAGCACAGGCGGCGCCCCATGACGAAGCAATGAGGAGACTAAGGCAGGCTAGGCTTATTGTCCCTCCCATTTCTCTAGTTTGAAGTGGCTTTGCGGTTCGGTTACGACTGCGCGTTGATGGTGGCCGATTAAGGATCTATTTCCGGAGAGAGAAGTGTCCTGAATTGTAAGGTTCCCATTGAAAGCGCCGGGCCACAGTTTCAGCATGCCCTCATGGTGGCCATTGCAAACTGAGGATGTAAGCGCGCGTGTCGACTATATAGCCCCTATTGCAGAGGCTCAATCGTGGCCACAGGGAAATATGGCTTCTCTTGTATTGGGTATATAGGGTGGACACGTATATAGGGTGGACATAGTGATTCAAACCTGATCTCAGATTTAATCCTAACTTTGTTATTGCTGTTTCAATAGCATCATAATAACATGTTGGTGTACGCCTTTTATTTTACCCTCTTTGCCTTCCAGGCACTATCAAAAAGTGTTAAGTTTGTCTCCCCGTCGCAAAGCAAGACTTCATTTCTCATATCGCGGATTAGTTTCGACGAAAAAATCACGGTGGAGCTTGACGAAATAGATGACCGAGTGGTACATCATGTTTCCGTTAACTCTAATAATATGTTTGTGCCAAATAGATTGAACGCAAATATCGGCGACCAAGTGAGTTTAGGTTCCACCGCCTGAATCGTACCTTGACACAGTCAAGTCTGGAGGAGCCATGTTCCTCCATTGGCGAGTTCGATACAGGATTCAAACAATTTAATCCTGAGGACAAGAATAATCCTATTATCACCTTGACAGTCAACTCTCTTGATCCGCAATGGTTCTTTTGCAAACAGACTCAACCATCATCTCACTGTCATGCTGGAATGGTGTTTGCACTCAACCCAGGTGATAAGATGGGAACTTTCCTTCAGAATGCAAGGAGAGCTAGCAGTGACCCAGTTTCTAGCATCCTGTCTGGGCCTGTTCTGGGGCTTATTGCAAGCTCTGCAAGTCCATTTCTTAGTGTTTCCAGCCCTGCCGCCACTTCCGCTGCCACTCCTGCTTCCTCTTCTGCTTCCTCTTCTGCTTCCTCTTCTGCTTCCTCTTCTGCTTCCTCTTCTGCTTCCTCTTCTGCTTCCTCTTCTGCTTCCTCTTCTGTTGCTTCTTCCTCTTCATTATTTAGCCGGATTCCTGACAATGTTTCTGGCAATATAATTGCCCTGAGCTCTACCCACATTTCTTTGATGGTGAGTCCAGTGACAGTGATAACTGTAACCCAAATGGTTAGCTGCACTGGGACTACTGATCCAGCATCGGTTAGACGTTCGACCTCCATGTCTGATCTCACATCAGAAGGAGATTGGTCAACAGTTGCTCCCCTTGGTGCAAGCTTGTTTACTTTACTTGCTATGGTTATGATGTTATAGATTACCAGCAAGCTCCTTCACTTCCCACAATGCTTCTGTTCTAAATCTATCATTTGGTGGACTTGATTAATTTTGAATCTGATTTTCCCTGTTTAATAGTCTTTCTCCCTAGTCAATCAAAACAGATCGGAAAGGACACAGCCACCCAATCAGTAAAGTTAAAGAAATTAGTTAGGAATGTAAACAGACAAGGCACAAAGTAGCACTGGATAGCAATGCACTAGAGCCAACTTATTAGGAGCATTTCCAACTAGCACTTTGAGAATCATGCTTTCAGAGCGGTTCTTCTAGGCTTATTTCGAATCTTGACTACGCTAAAGAGCTTGTGGGTTGCAAAGTGTCTCTGCAGCGTATCTTTGTGAGCATATGTATACGCTTTTGCCCTAGGATGGCCAGGGCCACCAAGGCATACTGGGCATTCAAGCCCACTTTCACTCTTTAGGGGAAAAGGGTTTTTAGTGACTAAATCAGTGGAAGCTTCATTGAAATGGATTCTTTTCTGCAAAACTCTTGGCAGGTCGAGGTTGTGGAGAGCCAGGCACATCTCCAGGGATTGGATCTAGTCCTCCACTAGCTTGGTGTCATTAACTTTGTCCACATCTCTATTCTTAAACTCAAGGTCTGCAAGAGCTCTTCTCTCTGGTACTATATGTGAGGTGTCTGGCTTAAAAGTAATTGGCTGGCCCTGATAGTTGCCTTTAATGATGTGATTTCTAATGCCTTCAAAAAATTCTTCATATTGTTTCTCCTTGGCGGCCTTATGTAGCTTCTTTCTTTCCGCTCTGACTTTATGCTTAGCCTTTTGGAACTCCCTGTATAGATCTGTGTCGTGAGCTTTACATACCTGATGTTGTAGTGTGATTAACTCAGCCTAAAGCATGTCGCGCTAGTGCTTCAGACTAGTGAGGTTGGGATTCTTCTTATGTTCTTGCTTTTACTGATTGCTCAGATCTTACAGTACGGATGCATCATGAGTTAAACTTGAATTAGTAGCGAGCTTGATTAAAGAAGTTCTTGCAGGGGTTTCCATGAAGGCAGATTGGGTATCATCCTGGACCTGGACATAGTAGGCGAAGGTACCACTTCTCTTGTGGCCCATGATAATATTCCGAGAGTGCTCATCGAGATGTCCTACAGCTATGTCAACATGTATAAATGGCAGGTAAAGGGCATTCCTTACTTAAGTTAGCTGCAGCCCCTTTCTGGTATTTATACAGAGAGCCAGGAGTCTTTAAACCTGCTGACCTGCTGGTGGTTCTTATATTCCTCTGCTTGATCATATTGGTAAGCTAGTGCGGGATGAGTGATCCACCTTCCCTCAGAATCTTTCACAGGGTGATGAAATATTAGAATTTCCTTCATGCTCTCTTTGAAGTGGATCAGGGTGCTGAGTTGATGGGCCGGGACATGGGTATAGAGCTAGATATCTTGAGGCTTCTTGATATGCTCACTGGCAAAAGCATTGTCAAGAAAAGCATATTTCAGTATGTCTTGGATAACGCAAAGGCTAAGGTTATCATTCTGCTTGGTGTATGTGTAGACTGGTCTTTGAAAGATTAGCTGATTTTAAGCTGGGTAAGAGATTAGACTTATGGGACACCCCGGTTTCTCCTGCCCTTGTTTAACCTATGCTTGACTTGCATGAGCAGCATCTGATAATTTGGATCTTCTGGGTGTTTCACTATATAGAGTTTAACATCCTTTTATTTCAGTGAGTCATTGCTTCTCATGTATCCAGAGGACTTGATAAGCGTTCTAGGGTGTGTAGATGTTGAAGCCATCATCTTTCGCAATGTACTATGCTGGTGTTGACGCTGTACCGTGGTGAATTGCACTTTGCTGACAGCCATGAGATGATAGGTACTGAAGAGAAGATCATTGATGTTAACAGGTGGCTGAGTCTTTGCTCCTAAGTCAAGCTTGTACTCGTCGGTTAGTGTGGTGCATACAAGCTAGCAAAATCAGCTTGATCTTTATCTCCTGAAAATTTCCTTACCATAGTCATCTTACGCCTCAGTGCGTACGGAAAGAGACTATCCATTTCTTGGCACCAGAAGATTCTACAGTATCGTGCAAAAACCAAAAATCCTGACTGATACTCAACATTATGGTTATCCAGATACCAGCGAAAGAAACCTTCAATCACTCTCAGAGTGATATTCTTCAGCCAATAAGCAAGTCTGGAGGTTGGAGCTTCGATGTAAACTTCTGGAAATTTCGTTTGACATGACGGACATAACCCTTGGTAGTATCTGCGAGATCATCCTCAACCTTTGGCTCGGACTGCTGAACGAAGCTGTTCCAATCAATATCTGCTGTCTTTATTTTGCCTCTAACCATTGGAACTGAATAAGTCTGTATGCTGCGTGATCAGAATATATACACATGAACATGTTGGAAAACGACATCTTAAGCAGGAAGAAGAAGGCCCTTTATCTTTTTCCCCCCCTCCTTGTCCTTTTTGCTCTACTCCTTGTACTCACGGTGTAGGCGCCAGGCTCATCTCAAGATGTTCACAGCGCTAGGACAGACTGAGTAAGGTTGACTATTACTCATAAAAGCGGCGATTCACAGCGTGGAAAGGCCACAATTTCTGGCCCAAAGGCCACGCATAACCATGTCCTTTCCGTCGTCACCCAGACTTACTCCATAATATTGGACTTTTGATAAGCCGATATCATAGTTAGTATTCGCTGTAGATGCAAACGCCGCAAACATTGCAAAAGTGGCAAACGGAAGCTGTTGAAACATTATTGGCATCATCAAGTCATTTTCCGATTAGCTTCGAACACGCACGTTACAAGATTTCTCGATCACAATGGACGGGTTCGATGAAGAAGCATTCAAGAAATTTTTTCCGAGTGGCTTCGGCAAGCAACAAAAGCAGCTTGATGTGAATGCCCAGATCAACCGCACCAAGCGGTCGGAACTTTCAGCCAAACCAGATGGCGATAAAAAGGAAGACACTGACAGCAAACCTGCAATCGAAGACGCTCAAGGCGAAGATGACACAAAAGGACACGCCCGAAAAGCCGATTCAGAAGATGATTCCGACGACGATGATGACTCTGACGAAGAGGAGGAGGAGGACGAATTCCCAGTCTCTCATGAGCTTCTTATTAAGACGCATGAGCGCGCAGTGACGACCATGACGGTGGATCCGTCAGGAGCGCGACTGATTACCGGCTCGACTGACTGCACGCTCAAGCTCCATGACTTTGCCTCTATGACACCGTCCACTGTGCGCGCATTCAAATCCGTCGATCCGACTGCTAAGAAGCAATCCGCCGCCCAAGAAACACACCCGGTGCACTATGTCGCATTCAATCCTCTGTCCCCAAGTCATGTCATGGTCATTTCGGCGACGCCGCAACCTCGGATCCTGGACCGTGACGGCGATACCTTGACCGAATTCGTGAAAGGGGACATGTACCTGAGAGATCTTCATAATACCAAGGGCCATGTAGCGGAAGTGACTAGTGGCGCTTGGTCTCCGGCCGATTACAACTTGTGTGTCACCGCAGGAACGGACAGCACAGTTCGCATCTGGGACGCAAACGTCGGGCGATCGCAAAAGGAAGTCATTGTACACAAGTCTAGGGTGGCTGGATCCGCTGGTCGGAGCAAGATGACTGCCGTCGCATGGGGCTCCCCCAAACAGGGCGGTCCTAGTATTCTCGTCGCTGCTGCCCTCGACGGAAGCTTGCTGATGTGGGGCGGGAATGGACCGTTCACTCGGCCTAGTGGGGAGATCAGAGATGCCCATACTCGTGATACATGGACCAGTGGACTGGACATCAGCTCCGACGGAAGACTAGTGATCACCAAGGGAGGGGACGATACCATCAAGCTCTGGGACACTCGAAAATTCAAACAACCGATCACCACCGTCTCGCATCCGTCGAGTTCAGCTCGTTATCCGTCTTCCAACATTGTCTTCTCACCTACGTCGGCCAATGTCATTACGGGCTCAGAGACTGGCCATCTACACATCCTGAATCCAGCTACGCTGAAACCCGAGCTTGTCACGCCAGTCACACCTGGGTCACCTCTCATCACTGTTCTCTGGCACGAAAAGCTCAATCAGATCATTACTGGTTCCGCCAACGCCGAGACACATGTTCTCTACAATCCCACTATGTCGACCAAGGGAGCTGCCTTGGTCATGTCCAAAGCGCCTAAACGTCGCCATATCGACGATGATTCGTCGCTTACAACGGACCTGTCTGCTGGTATCTCGGGCGACTCCGTTGTGGTCGGATCGAACGGAGTCCCTCACTACAGCTCGGCTACCTGGTCTGCCCGCCATCCAACCATCGGGCTCACGGCTTCGGGTCGTTCCAGGGACCCGCGACGACCACACCTGCCGGCAACTACTCCTTTCGCAAAATCGCAGCCGGATGAACGGCATATCCGCGAAAATATTCCTCTTAGTTCCATGCGAGACGAAGACCCTCGCGAGGCGCTGCTGAAGTACGCCGAGAAAGCCGAGAAGGACCCGATTTTCACCAAGGCATGGAAAGAAACACAGCCAGTACCGATATTCCGAGAGCTCAGCGATGACGAGGAAGAGCAAGAACCCGATAAGAAGAGGGCCAAGCGGTGAAAGGATCGCCCCAAAAGAGCCTTTCTACCTTCCTGGTTTCCTGGCATTTTTACATTCTCCTGCAGCTTGGGTAGGTGTCCTTTCAAGCGCTAATGTATATATAGGCAAGATGGATGGCGTTGCGGGGGAACATGATTTTTCTGTTTAATGTAATCAGATCCAAAACTATCATTGATGGACTAGCATCAACAATTAGAGATACCCTCATCCGTATGCATTTATCAGGATTGTTATGCTTATTAGACTCAAGTAGCGGACAGAGAGTTGTCAGCTGGTGGGAAATTCGATGTTCGATGACGTTGGACGGGAGGGGCGTCCACCGACGGCTTTCCAGGCTGTTGTGGAGGTCAGACCAATAATGATCCTCCAGGCGGAAAATGGGCACTTCAATAGTCGCTTTCTCTCACTACCTTACTGAAAAAGGCTATGAGCTCGCACTTGCCTGTTTGCCTTAGCTTTGTCACTACTCACGATGCTGCGCTTGAGTCTGTTCTCATCCGCTGCCTTGTTGATTAGATCCTCCAAGCGATCGTTCGTATTCGCGCAATTCTAAATACGCGCCCAGTCAATCCTCCGACCATCCCGGTCGTTCTACGTTGCTCTTGAACGACAGCAAGACCACCCCTTTCTGTCCGTTGCTGGCCGACATCGTACCTCTTTTATTGTTGCCGGAGTCTCGTTTTGTCTTGGGAAGTGCAGATATAAAGCTTTGGAGCTTAGTAAAGTCACGGAACAGAATGCGCCATTTTTCATCAGCATGAGCGATTGTTTACGGTTGAACTCGAGCATCATTTAATCAGATCGGTTTCTTTCAGTGTCTTGAGTACATCTGTCGAGTTCTCATCCTCAGTCTTCAAGTCTCCGTGTTCCGCATCATATTGAG
The DNA here is from genome assembly GCF_001078395.1 of Aspergillus udagawae. Taxonomy (NCBI): domain Eukaryota; kingdom Fungi; phylum Ascomycota; class Eurotiomycetes; order Eurotiales; family Aspergillaceae; genus Aspergillus; species Aspergillus udagawae. The sequence goes on along the minus strand of NW_025091267.1, from coordinate 2,305,906 downwards.
CAATTTGGCCCGGCTGATAACGATCGATTCGTCTCGACGTGTGTCAGCGGAGCTCTCGAAGCTCCTCAACCCGTTTCTTTCCCCTGCCTGGTCTTCTCTTTTTTTCTTTTTTTAACATTTGAATGGCTTCCTTTCAAGAGGAGCCCTTAGCAGCAGGCCTGCTTACGGTTCTTGTCGCTTCTTTCGCCCCTACTCCGACCGCCGCCGCATCCGCCTCTTCATCGTTTCGACATCTACCTGCGTCGACAACGGGCTCTGATTCGAACACTGGCGGTCACAATGGAGGACATATACATGAATGGTCGTCTCTGATTGGTATTGTGACAGCATTGGTGGGAAACGTACTCATATCTCTGGCGCTCAATATTCAACGTTACGCTCACATCCGGATCGAAAGGGAGTGGGAGCAGAGCAAGCTCCAAAGGGAGCTACAATGGAAACGGGCCAACTCGGGCCGGAATGCAGCAGGTGACTACGGTGCTACCGTAGGTGAGGAGGATGACAGGGAACCTGGACGCGAGAGAGGCCCGTTTCCTCGTTATCGAGACGAGTCTCCGGATTCCGGGCCAGAATTACCCGAGGACTTTCTAAGACGGAGCGACGAGTTCTCGGATGGAGAATCTGGCTCGCGCGGTCGCTTACGTGAGTCCTTTCTATCAGACCAAACTATTCGTCCTGGGGATAAGGGTTCGCGCCATGGCCGGCGCAAATCATACCTCCGGTCGCCGTACTGGTGGGCGGGCATTGTGCTCATGTCTCTCGGCGAGATCGGTAACTTCATGGCATACGGGTTTGCTCCTGCATCGATTGTATCTCCGCTAGGCGTCGTCGCGCTGATATCAAACTGCGTTATTGCTCCAATAATGCTCAAGGAGAAGTTTCGGCAACGCGATGCCGTGGGGGTCCTCATTGCAATCGCTGGCGCTGTGGTGGTCGTGCTCAGTGCCAGTTCGTCGGAAGAGAAAATCGGCCCACATGATATATGGGTCATGATCACGCGCTGGGAATTCGAGCTGTACTTGGGTCTGACAGCCTGTTTGATAGTCGCTCTCATGTGGGTGAGCCACATGTATGGATCGCGAACTATCCTTATAGATGTTGGGCTAGTCGCGCTGTTTGGTAAGTCTTAGTCATTATCAATGCGTCGTTCGATTGCGTGGAACCAAGTACTCATTCAGATATCAAGGTGGATATACCGCTTTGTCGACAAAAGGCGTCTCATCACTGCTGTCATTTACGCTTTGGCATGTTATTACATTTCCGATCACCTATCTATTGGTGTTTGTCCTAGTTTTCAGCGCTCTGATGCAGATTCGGTACATCAACCGAGCTCTGCAACGTTTCGATTCCACCCAAGTCATCCCAACGCAATTCGTGCTCTTCACATTGTCGGTTATCACTGGAAGTGCTGTGTTGTACCGCGACTTTGAGAACTACACCGCCGAGCGCGCCTCAAAGTTTGTCTGTGGTTGCCTTATGACATTCCTAGGCGTGTACTTTATCACAAGTGGCAGAGTCCGTGCGGACGACGAGTCTTCCTTCTCCATTGATGACGAGGAAGAAGCGATTGGGCTGCTGGGAGGAGAGCGGTATCAGGACAGCGTTGACAATGCCACTCCTGCACATCAACCCAGGACACGCAATTCAGGGCAAAGGCAACCAGCACCTGGCGAGAACAATCTACTGTCCCCGTCGGGATCTTTACTGAGCCATGGGTTTCAGGACGCTGATGAGGACCAACTCACTCCCAAGGGTGCTCTGTCTGCTGTTCCTTCATCTCCTGTCGGCTCCCTGACCGCGGAATCTCTTACACAGCCGTCTCCCGGGGATCCGTCTTCTTTACACTCTCACTCGCACTCACTATTGACGAATCCATGGGCGGACCACTTGGAACAACACGTTCAGGCTTCCAAATCCGAACCTCAACTTCACCGACCAGCCACTCCTCCGAAACCGTCCGAGCATGCCAACAGCGATTCAACAGTCCTCTTGCAGTTTCCGCCTGCCCCTGGCATTGAAGATCACGGTCACCGACCCTCGTCCCCATCCAAGCCCGACCACGTCGAATCGACTGACCGAGCAAATACCGTCCCCCAGACTCCTCCGGCAAGGAATTTGCGCAATTCCATATCCAAGCATTTTTCTCCCGGCCCACTTCTCCCTACCCTTTCTGCAGGTTTCAGTGCGGTCGTTGCCGAATCACTTCGCCGTGGCGAAACAAGTCCCATGAAAGAACGGAAGACGCATAAGCGGTCCGCTCGAAGAAAGCAGCTAAGTACTACTGTCGTCGACGGCTACATGCGCAACCGGGGCAGTGACTTCAGAGACCGTTCAGATGAGATGGATGCGGGTGTCGAGAATGACCATCACCTTCCAATCCAACGTGCGACTGCTCGACTCCATTCTACTGGGGATCTCCCGACGGCTCCTGGGACCGTTGGTGATCCCACCCCGGTTGTAGACTCAGAAGATCAGTCCATCAATCAGAGCGGAAATGGTATCACTACGCTGACCCGACTGCGCAGCTTGAGTGATTCGTGGAGTGGAGGTCTAGCATGGCTCGGTGGAGCTCTACGAAAGCCTAATAGCAGCAACAAGGTGTTGGACAATACGACAGCAGTCGAAGCAGACGAGAATGATGATAGCACCGAGACGCATGATGGAGAGGGCGGTCGCCAAAGCGGCGCAGATACGCAGGCGTAGGCCTGAAGGGAGCACTTTCTTCTCTGCAGCGGCAGGCTCATTCAGGTCGCCGGTAAATATTTTGTTGTTATTGTTGTAATAATGGGGGGTTAGCCGGTTTAATTCTGAGTCCATATATTTATTAGATATCGGTTCCTGTCGTTTAATAGTAGTTTTATACTTGGACATGGCATTGCTGGGTTTGGCTCCATTATATACATAACTATTGAGCCATTGTTGCGATGCGAGTCCTGGTAATAATTGACGTCCTATGGATACCATTCAACAATTCAGGGGGATCTCTTCCAGCCAGAGCAGTGACACATCCATTCTCCTCTCCCCTGGCTCCCATGCTTCCAGTCCCAGATTCCTTTACGAGGTACCGTAATGCGATCCTTGACCCCGGCCCACTATCATGGCAATTGCGGGAAATGATCAGCTAATGGGCGCAGGATTTCTCTTGTGGTTTCTGCGTTGACTTGCATCCAATGATTCCATAGGTGGAAAATACACATCTTGCAGCACCCTAATTCCCTTAGATCCCAGCATGGATCATTTAATCCTCGCCAGTCTCGACGCTCGTCTTGATAAATCCTGCAAAGCCCAATTAAGTCAGCCACTAGGCATTCATCCTGCTAAACTTTCATTATTAGGGCCTTGAATTTAGCCGTCCGACTGCTTCTCCGCATCTTGTCATCGCTGCAATTCCGGGGATATCGGCTCAACTCATTCCCCAATTCCTTAGCACTTGCGAGTTGCCATTGCTGTCCAAGACAGTTCCGTGGACTGTGGATCTTTGGTCCGTACCAAGCTGATGTATTCATTCGCCAATATATGACTTCCTCAACTCCCCTAAGGCCCTAACGGTGTTTTCGAGCCGGATTCATCTCCGCACTCGTCCTAACCTCCAACCTAAAGCACGATAGCTTGGACGCTTGCCTCTTTTCTGGCAATCGGTACAACATCGGTCCATTAGATTGGGATGGCGATGGAGGCAATTTATTACGATGATCTCTTATTTTCACCTTTTTTTCTGCTCCGAGCATGGCCTAGCCACATGCCGAGACGAGAGTGGTTACTGGACAATGGCGTGCACTGCGGAGATTGCAGAGCGCAGACTGCAGCAGCGTGGTAAATAGATAAATTGGCGTGCCTCCCTCGTGGATCAATTGTCCTTTTTCTTTTCTGGTTGTGTCTCTGCCCCCTGCATGGCTTGCTGAGGAGAGATCTCGCAATTACCGTTTCTACAAGGAAAGTTTGAATCTGTCCACTTCGCATAGGATGGTTGGAACTTTCCTCTCCAAGAGCTTGCTGCTCTTGCAGCTTGTTTCGGCTTTGTCTACAGGACAAGCTGCTTCGACGCCGCTGTACAAAGATGCCAGTGCGTCTGTGGAAGAGCGAGTGAGCGATCTTCTGGGCAGGATGACGATCGAGGATAAGATGGCCCAATTGATGCAGGGTTCGTTGAAGATTTGCTCCCTTTGCTCTTCAATAGTCCTGTTCATTGACAAGCTAATTGGGCTGGTTGCAGGTGATATTACCAATTGGATGAATTCTACCAGCGGAGCATTCAACTACACCGGTCTTGTCGAGAATATGAAGATGAAAGCGGGATCGTTCTATGGTAGAGAAACCGGGTCCTGACTTCACACGAATGATAGCATTGACGATGGTTTCCAGTTGGCTATCCCGTTTCTTGGGATTGGATTGCTACCAATGTCAAGAGAGCCCAGGATTATCTCATACATAACACGACGCTTGGAATTCCGGCGCTTGTCCAGACTGAGGGTATGGCTGATTATACGGTTCACTCTTGTCAAATGCTGATGGCAGTCGATCGTCTATAGGTATTCATGGTTTCTTGATTGGCAACGCGACAGTCTTCAATTCTCCTATTGCATATGGCTGCTCCTTCAACAGAGAGGTATGTATTCTGCATATTGTTGCCGGAGGCACATCTAACACCGAGTTACAGCTGGTCCAGGAGATGGCCAAATACGTCGCCCAGGAAGCTCGTACACTTGGTGTCACCCAGCTCTTTGCTCCTGTCGTGGACCTGGCTCGTGAGCTGCGATATGGTCGGGTAAGCCATGCGATCGATCGTCTATCATGTAGAGGACTAACGTACCCGCTCCTAGGTCGAAGAAACATTCTCCGAAGATCCATACCTTGCAGGAGAGATGGGCTATAGCTATGTCAAGGGTCTCCAGAGTCTCAATGTCTCTTCAATGGTCAAGCACTTCATGGGATTCAGCCAGCCTGAACAGGGAATCAACACTGCTCCTGTTCATGGCGGCGAGAGATACCTGCGCACAACGTAAGTGACCAAGGAACAGGATATGAATGAAACACTGACCTAGAAAGCTGGTTCCCGTCCTTCAAGCGGGCGATCATCGACGCTGGCGCATGGAGTATCATGAGTGCTTATCATTCGTAAGTGTGTCTTGACGGTAACCTTAAGAAGCTGCTGACAACCTTTGCTTAGATATGACGGCATCCCTGCTGTTTCGGACTACCATACTCTGACCGAGATCCTGAGAGGCGAATGGGGCTACGATTACTTTGTCATGAGTGACGCCGGCGGCACAGATAGACTGTGCTCGGCGTTCAAGCTCTGCAGAAGCAACCCTATTGACATGGAAGCCGTCACTCTCCAGGCTCTTCCTGCCGGCAACGACGTTGAGATGGGCGGTGGTTCCTTGTAAGTTCTTATCTGAGATTTGATTGTTTGCTTGCTGACAATATACAAAGCAACTTTCAGAAGATCCCTGAACTGGTCAAGTCCGGCAAGCTTGATATCAAGACTGTCGACACCGCCGTCTCAAGAGTGCTGAGAGTGAAGTTCGAGATGGGCCTCTTTGAAAACCCCTATCCCGCCGCTCCTGTATCTCAATGGAACAAGCTCATTCACAGCAAGGAAGCTGTCAAGCTGGCCAGGCAGTTGGACAAGGAGTCCATTGTTTTGCTGGAAAACCACAACAACACCCTTCCTCTGAAGAAGCAGGGCAACATTGCCGTCATTGGACCCATGGCCCATGGATTCATGAATGTAAGTGCCGCTTTGCAACGCTTAACATCGATGACACATTGCTCATACCGACTAGTACGGAGACTACGTGGTCTACAAGAGCCAGTACCGGGGCGTCACTCCCCTGGACGGTATCAAGGCCGCGGTTGGTAAAAAGGCGAACATCCACTACGCCAAGGGATGCGAGCGATGGAGCAACGACCAGTCCGGCTTCGCCGAGGCCGTGGAGGCAGCGAAGAAATCCGACGTGGCCATTGTAGTCGTGGGCACATGGTCGAGAGATCAGATGGAGCTGTGGCAAGGACTCAACGCAACGTGAGTCACCCCCAGTTGAGCGAAATACCCTGCATCGCCAACTAACCCTTGACGCAGGACCGGCGAACACGTCGACGTAAACGACCTCTCCCTCGTCGGCGCCCAAGCCCCCCTCATCAAAGCCATCGTTGCCACCGGCGTCCCCACCATCGTCGTCCTCAGCAGCGGCAAGCCCGTGACGGAGACCTGGCTCTCCAACTCGACCGCCGCCCTGGTCCAGCAGTTCTACCCCTCCGAGGAAGGGGGCAACGCCCTCGCCGACGTCCTCTTCGGCGACTACAACCCCTCCGGCAAGCTCTCTGTCAGCTTCCCGTCCTACGTCGGCGACCTCCCCATCTACTACGACTACCTCAACTCGGCTCGCTCCATCGGCGACTCCGGCTACGAGCTGCCCAACGGCAGCCTCGTCTTCGGCCACCAGTACGTCTTCGGCAGCCCGCTCCCCTGGTACCCCTTCGGCTACGGCAAGAGCTACTCGACCTTTGCGTACGGTCCCGTCACCGTCGACAAGTCCAACGTCACCGCCTCGGATACCATCACCGTCAGCGTCGACGTGACAAACACCCACAAGAGCATGGACGGGACGGAGGTCGTGCAGGTGTACATCCAGGATGAGATTGCGTCGGTTGTCGTGCCGAACCGTCAGCTCAAGGGGTTCGAGAAGGTGGTCATCCCCGCTAAGAAGACCAAGACCGTGAAGATCCAGATCAAGGTGCAGAATCTGGGGCTGTGGAACTCGGCGATGAAGTATGTTGTTGAGCCGGGTGCGTTCACTGCCTTGGTGGGGAGCAGCTCCGCGGATATCAGGGGCAATGCTACCTTTTACGTGCAGTAAAGTAGATGCAGTTGTGGCTTTTGTTCAGGTGGTTCCAACGTTGTGCGTTTGGGGCAGGTGTATATAGTTTATTAAGATTTACTTGTCAACATGTCCAGAGGTGGGACACATGGCATTTGGTAGATTGGCGTATGCTGATAGGCTGGAGTATCCATGGACTTATCGATAGAGTCTGTGCTTCAACACAGGAATATATTAACATGACAATTCGTCGTTGTCTATTGATACTAGCCAATCTTGTGTTCAATGGTGAAGGAAGCTTCGACTGTAACATATTTTGAAGACTCTGAGGAATATCGCCTAGAGTACCCCTGTCTAAGCACAACCTGCAACCAAGATGGCGTGGCCACCTGCCCAGCTAGCTACCAATGAGGCGCTAGCTATCAGAGGAATCCGCTTTCGTCTCTGGCCCTACACTTTCATTCTCCGTGTCGCCATCCGATTTTGACTTGGCGCTCTCGGCCTGCTCCTGGGTACTGGGTTCGGGATTAGGAGTAGCTCCGGACTTGTCACTGTCCTTGACTGTATCTGCGGTAGAAGAAGGACCCGCAGCGGCTCTACCCTCTGCCCGTCTAGTCTTCGCTCCTTCCTTCAATTTCTCCCATCGTTCTCGGTAGCGGCCCAGGACGTCCCGTAGTTTCTCGTTCTCACGGCGGACGCGCTCCAGCTCCTTTTCGTTCCGGCGCATGCGCTCTTCCAGTTCCTTCATACGCTGGTCCGAGTCAATTGCAGCGGAAGGAGACACAGCGGCGGAGGAACCCTGGGCACCGTAAGGATGGTCGGGCCAGGGGCCGTTGTGGTGGTGCATTGCTTTCAGGGACTGCTGCAAAGCCATGGAGGATGACTGCGCATTGACTTCCCACATGTGTAGCCGTTTGGAGAGGGTATCGGATAGATGCTTGAGCGCCTGATTCTCCATCTGCAGTTCCTCCATCGTTTTGGGATTGTGCAGACTCGTGAGTTTGTCCGCGGCGCGACTCGCCCGGCCACGTGAGCCCGTCAGGCTCTGGCGTAGCTCAGGCGATGCGGGAGTCTCGCGCGCATCGACAAAGTCATCGTCCGCCTCATCGATGCTGGTGCGCCGGGCTTCCTTCTCGGCTCGGGTGAGGATGCCGGCGTACGAGACGGTCCCCCCCGTGGTAGGCACGACGTAAAACGATTCTGCGGTGTTCCCTGCTCCGTTGCCGTTTGAGTCTCGAATCGCACGGAGGGCGGCGCGGGAGAATATCTTGCTGACGTCCGGCTCGGTGAACTGGCCGACTGGGTCAGAGGTTGCTTGATGGCGATCGACTTTGGTGTCGGCGGGTGATTTGCGTCTTGCGGAGTCAGACTGTGTGGATGTCTCTGATCCGAGCGGGAGACCGGCAAATGCTAGAGGTGCAGAAATTTTAGAGATGAGACCTTCAAAAGTCGAGTAGAAGCGTTGGAAGGGCTCCTCGGAGGGTGTTGCTTTGGTCTTCTGCCGACCTGGTTCGACCGCTTCCGGCGGCACGAATTGCTGAGATGTGATTTCGGTAGGACTGGTGACTGGTGGGGACCAGGGTTGTTTTGATGCAGCTACGCCGCTCGGACGGTCCCTTACATTGTGGGCTTGCGTTCCTCGTAGTCGTGACTCTCCGGTCTTCAGCTTGCTGGGACCCTCGATCATCCTCGCTCCCGCCTGTTGCGAGGATACAGTCGGGGAAACGGGAGAGGCACGGCGAGGCTGGGACGGTATTCCTCGTGCAGAGGCCAGGTTACTGGCAATAGAAGAGGTTTCTCTTGCCGGTAACCGAGTGTTGCCAACCAATCTAGGTGGCTGCTGCTGCGCTTGCTCTGGCGAGGTCTGGGCTAACTTCATTGTCTCCGATTCTCCAGTTCCGGTCTGAGCAGTGGCAGCGGATGTAGTACTGACTGGATTCTCATGTTGAAAGCGAAGGATTTGAGCGAGCTTCTTATGATGCTGCTCGAGCAGCTGGAGAGTACGCAAGGCCTGCGAGACAGACAATGAACACCGCGTTAGATCTTGACTGAATGTTGAATTTCAGCAATGCAAATGTACCTCACGATCGGAAATATTTTGGGCAGCTGTCGCAAATTCGCCAGCAGCCAAGTCGTGCTCCTCGCTCGCTGCCACAGGATTGGCTTTGCGCGTCTCTAGGACGGCGTTGCGGGCGTGGGTATGAGCCTAATTCGGTGGGATTAGTAGGAGAAAGTACTGCGGAACATATATGACTAGCACATACCAGGGTGAGCGGCGCAGTCTCCATGGCTGCTGCATAGATACCGGTTGTACCTAATGATCTGTTTGTAGTTGCCAAAAGCAGCTCAGTGAGATGACAGGAAGAGTAGGAAGAGATAACTTTGATAAGAGGTCGTGACGCCATACACAGACCGCCAAAGTGAGATGAGCCTAAGGCATCAAATGCAACCGTGACATTACCATTACCTTTACCTTTTGCAATAGAGGTCCTCATCCGGACAATCACCTCTAGCACCCTTCAGGAAGGGGAGGAATTTGGAAGTACTACCATTTACTATGTAACTTGTCGAGTCTGTACTCTTGCCCCTGTCGACCATAGATGATTGATCTAGAATCTGGATGCCAAAAATATGTACTGTACCATAAAGAAAGCCACGGACTCCACTCCCAATCCAAAAATAAGCGTGGGCCGGCTCCAAAGTAAATTACGAAAGGGTAATACCGCTTCATGACAGTCATTACATGCTGGGCGTCCTCAGTCTCACCGGGGAGATGGTAATACACATACGGGAGCTTTCTTGCTGCGACGTGAACCTGTCGGCGGCCGTCGTCATTTTCCCGGCTCTCCCCAGCTTCTTTTCCATCGTGTCCCTCGCTGACTTCCGTTCATTTTGATTCATTTTTATCTACTCTATATCTACAAGTTCTGATCCCTCAATTTTAGGGAAGGAAATACCAGCACATTCACTCCCATTTGTTGTGAAACATGCTGCTGGGAATGCGGTCGTCCACAACCGCTTCCCCCCATACTGTTTCTTCCCCCTCTTCCCTATAATTGTACAGCCTGAATTCCAGCCACCGGTCCTTGATGGACGCTTAGGCAAGAATTCTGTACTTCAATTCTGCCACACTCAAGAACCGGCTTAAGATTTCCTTCGGATCATTGATTGGACTGGAGTGAACATTACTCACATTCTGCGTCGGCTTCTCGACCCGTCCCTTCGTTTCCTTCCCTTTTGCGCACTCCGCTATATTCCTCATGGAGGAACCCACAATCCCGGAGCCTCCTCCGGTTCCCCAGACTGAACCACAAGGTTTCAGTAAATCCAATCGAACTTGGACCACTCCCGCCGACTTAGACACCATGTGGAGCTCCGGCCGCAGCAATGGGCGCACGTCAATCTCATCCGGTTCTGACAGACCTAAATCACAAGCAGGCGAAGTAGCCGAAACCGCAAAGGCAGGTTCCAGCGGGTTTTCCAAGCTACTGAATGCTCGGCGGAAGCGAAAGAAGGAGAAGGAGCAGAAGAAAACGGAGGAACTGTCACTAGTCTCGGAGAATGACCAGGACCTACAGGAGAGTCGATCAAACGAGTCTCGCGGCGAGTCCTCGTCGGCGAATGACAATCTGAGCCCGCCAGGAGAAGTCATCAATCTTCTAACTGACGATTCTGAGCCTGATCGGTAAGCCTTGACGCATAGCTCCTCTATCATTCAGGAGAAGCAATTAATTACTGACCCTCTCCCGTTACCTCTGAAGGACTCCTCCTCTCACTACTCGAAATTCCCATACTGGCTTCTACACTTCCTCCTCACCATTAATCAAGACTACCTCTGTGGACCCGAATGACACCGACGAGGCGCTGGCAGACGTCGAATCCGCCGTCAGTGGGCCCAGTGCAACTGGCTCGGAGACTTTCCTGGAAGGAGAACTCTCCAGACCCGCTACCTCATCGGGTCCTATGTTGAGTATCCCAGAGGAGCGCAGCAGTAAGAAGCGCAGCGTCTCGCCGGGCAGGCGACTGAAAAGTGCGTTTAGCTCAAATTCAAACAAGAAGGATTCCAGTCGCGAACGAGCATCTTCCACCTCGGGCGAGAGCAAGAAGAGCGGCGGCCTGTTAAGCAGAAGAAGCAGCCTCTCGTCGAAGCGCAGCCAGACCATGTCCATCGAGCCCCCGCCTGTACCCACACCAATTCGGACGGATGTCAAGGAGGACAAGCCTCTGCGGGTTCCAGAGGGACCCAACCCGCCGAGAACGCCGCCACATACTGCGCATCCTGCACCTCAAACCACCGTGACCCCTCCCACTCCCACTAATGGTCGCTCAGAGTTCCCTAAATTGTTCTCCTCCCCTGACATCACAGAGTCTCCAGAGTCCGTCAAGTCAAAGGACCTACCGTCAGGCGTCGTTGTAAGCACGTCTGGAAACATGATCTCGCACCGACGCGTGCGGTCTGCATCCTCTGCGTCTCACAAGCCTAGTAAACTCTCAAACTCGATATCCGCGTTGACCCCTACCGCCGAAGAACCTAAAGCTACTTCCAGGTCTCCGTCCAGCAACCAGCAAACTGGTTTCTTCTCCTCCGTCTTTTCCGCCGCTCAGAATGCCGCGTCGACTCTGAGCAGCAGCCTCAATCCACAAGCCAAGGCGCGAACAGTGGCCCAACCTGAACCCGCAGCCTCTGACGAATCACCGCCCAAGGGCACAGCGGAAGGCTCAAAAGAGAATGAGAGGCCACCCGAGGAGAGAAAAGCATCTGCCATCGATACGCTGGGGTCTGGGGACTTGAATTTCAGCCATCTTGGCATTGATGCGCCTTCTGGCGGTTCTGTTTCGACTCCCGATGGCGTTGTGATCACGAAACCTGATAGGGCACCCGAGAAACGTGCCGCATATCAGAAAGATGAGGAGGCAGCAAGACTTGAGGATCAACACGCTGCGCGTGCGGTCTATATGGCTTATGAAAAACCTTCTGAGCAATCGTTAGCGCATCCGGCGGAGGAGGGCCTGGAGTTGCAATCAACCAACTCCCTTTCACGCGCGGATGGCGGAGGTGATCAGACCACTCCGAGCGGTAGCATATTCGAGGGCGAAAGTGGCACTCGGCCTCATCGAAGCGGAAGCGTGCGAAGTCGACTGGCTCAGAGGCGTCATCGAGGCTCTTCCGGTGCGACCGCATCAACGGTAGGACTGGCTGGGGCTAGCGCCATTGCTCTGGGGGTACCGGGCGCCAATGCCAGTGTGCCTCGCCTGACAGGATTCGCTGTGGCGAGCAAGAAGAGAAACCGGGATTTCCATCAACTGTTCCGTAGTGTCCCCGAGGATGACTACCTCATTGAAGATTACAGCTGTGCCTTGCAGAGAGAGATCATCCTGGCGGGGCGTATCTACATCTCCGAAGGGCACATTTGCTTCTCCAGCAATATCCTTGGCTGGGTTACGACTCTCGTCATCAGTTTCGATGAAATCGTCGCCATAGAGAAGGAGTCAACCGCGATGGTGTTTCCCAATGCAATAGCCATCCAGACATTGCACGCTCGTCATACATTCCGAAGTCTACTTAGTCGAGAGTCCACCTATGACCTGATGGTGAACATCTGGAAGATTAACCACCCGGCCCTCAAGAGCTCCGTCAACGGAACCAGGGTTGCGACCGGTACCGGTGATAAAACCGAAAAGGCTGGCGAGAGCGAAGTCGAGAGCGATGTTGAGGAGGAAGACGAGATCTACGACGAGGATGAGGAGGGCGACAATGCTGAAAGCGTCTTCGGACCAGGAGGCGCCAGTGCGAACGGCAGCGAGCGCTCACTCCCTACGAAAGGACTCAGTCGGCAAGCCTCTGGTCTGCTTCAGAATGGCAATGGTACAGCGCCGACTGCGATGCCCAACTCCAACGGAGAGTCGAAGTCTGGCAAACCAAGTCCAGGTGGTGATGCAGATGCTGACTTCCCGGGCCCGGCGACTCACCCGCCAACGGAGTATACCGAGCCCAACGGCCAGTATGACAAAGTCATCAAAGACGAAATCATCCCAGCTCCTCTCGGTAAAGTATATTCTTATGTCTTTGGACCGGCATCCGGCTCGTTCATCCCCAAGTTTCTTGTTGAAAACCAGAAGTCGGGCGAACTCCAGTTCGAGAGTGATAAGAAAGGCCTTACAAACGAAAGCAACACCAGGAAGTATTCATACATCAAACCGCTCAATGGCTCCATTGGTCCCAAGCAGACCAAGTGCATCAGCACTGAAACCTTGGATTTTCTGGACCTAGAGAAAGCTGTTCTCGTCACCCTTTCAACACAGACTCCCGATGTGCCTAGTGGGAATGTATTTTGCACCAAGACCAAATATTTGTTCACATGGGCACCGGGCAATCAAACACGGTTTTTTATGACTTGCACGATTGAATGGTCGGGCAAGAGTTGGTTGAAAGGTAACATCCGCTTTCACAGCTTGGTAAAACGTGGACTAACGTTAAGAACGTACAGGTCCTATCGAAAAGGGTGCCATTGATGGCCAGACCACATTCGGCAACGAGCTTGTCGCTGCCCTCAAAGCCGCTGTTGCTCCCCGTGCTCGTGGCGCTGGCGCTACCAAAGCAGTTGGTAAAAATGGTAAACGTAGAAAGGCCGATACGGGCCCCGAAGAGGCAGCCACTGTGGCCTCTAACACAACTCAGGAAGCGAAGGTGTTGCAGGCCAAGTCTTGGGGTTTTCTGGAGCCGGTCCATGGGCTGCTGGGGCCTGTTGTGGATATCCTGAAACCGGCGTTGAATGGCAATGTTGCTGTTCTGGTTATTGGCATTTTGCTTTTCATGGTCTTGTTCCGAAGCCCTTCTCAAACCTCGCGGGCGTCGCATGATATAGGATGTCCTGGTTATTCCTTACCTCAGCGGCTGGCTGCCTATGAGGAGATGTGGCGAAGGGAGGAGAGTGAACTCTGGAGCTGGCTGGAGGATCGAGTTGGCATGGAGGGGATGGCCTTTCCGGCAGCTAGCCGACCCACCGATTCCCAGCTGCGCCAAGGTTCCCATCAGCTGCAGGACAAGCTGCGCAATGAGAGGATGTCTGATCGCGAGATGAATCATGCTATCAGGACTACTCGCGAGCGGCTCGACGTCCTAGAAGAGATCTTGAGCAGACGGAACTCGCAAAAGACCACCGACGATGAGGCGCTACATCGAGAACTGTGAATATCCATGGAATGGATCACAGCCGTTTTTCACACACTCATCAATTTCACATCCGCCTTCTTGGTTGACGATCAGCCGAGACTTGGCGTGTCCCTCATTTGATTTCTTTTTTCCATCAACCTTCGTGACTCCATAACTTTGTTAAGCGGGTCGTTTGCTCTTCGAAATGGCTTACCGTTCGTCTTCATTTCTATCTCTATTTTGGACAGCGATCAGCTATTGGCGTGAGGTCCAGTCTCACTTTTTCCCCAACCATTGTCTCCTTGCTCATATCTCTGTACAGTTTGCTTGAGCCTGCATATTTGGATTTGAATATCTTGTAGATGAGCGCCCACTGCATGTATATATCACCGCTCGCTTTTCTTTTTTTCCTCTCTTGTTTTCGGACCCTCTCTTGGGTTGGATAGGACGATTTCTACTTCGCTCAGTGCATAGAATGCGAAACAACTTTTGTCAAGGTACAAGTCGAGGTCACTACAGCTGGTAAATCCGTATTAGTAAGATCATGCTACGGAGACATGGAGGCTTATGATGTTGGAGTGTTGGAGCAATCACATCAAGATTCGGAAACAAATGCTCTAGACGGCCCTTAATCATGATAACAAAATCGCTAGCAAGTAGTCAAGCAAACAAAACTAGATACCAACGCTCTCAAGCACGCAGACAGGACATGAACGGAATCAACTCCAGGATGCCATAAATCAGAGCCGTAATTATAATGCACATGTATAATGTGGAAGTAGGATTAGATGTATTGAATAGGTGATTGCACAGGCGGATATAGTACATGGCGACGGCGAGCACCGATGACCCGAGCGATCGGGTATATTCGTAGTCTTCGTAATGTAGTGGATAGGGGAAAGAGAAGGAGAATGACGTTGTCAAGGCTATGATGTAACCTTCAACGGACGTTGGTCGAGCGACATACGCGACTGATCCAATGACTTCCTCAGCTCGATTGATTTGCGTATCTCCTCCTTGCGTTTGTTCTTCTGCATCTTCTTCGCGGCTTCCTCGGTGAGCTGCTGGCGGAAGAGACGCTCG
Source organism: Aspergillus udagawae (assembly GCF_001078395.1). Classification (NCBI taxonomy): domain Eukaryota; kingdom Fungi; phylum Ascomycota; class Eurotiomycetes; order Eurotiales; family Aspergillaceae; genus Aspergillus; species Aspergillus udagawae. Next base: position 2,290,849 of record NW_025091267.1, on the reverse strand, counting down.
ACGACGTCCTTCTTGCGGGTGCGGCGGTCGCCCATCATGATCAGGACGCCGCCCGTGATGTTGCAGGTGATGGAGCAGCAGAGGATGACGGTTGTGAGGGCGAAGGGGCGCACGTGATAGTTGATGCCCCATGTGCAGGCGCCAAGGGCGATCTGGAAGAGGGAGTGGCAGTCGAGGAGGACGACGATGGCGATGAGGAGGCGCAGTGGGAAGGCGTGGTGGGTGTATGTTTCGTGAGGCTTGTAGAAGGTATGTGATTTAGCGAATTTCTCTTGGTGGTGGATGAGTTTGCGCTGCTGGGTGGGGTTGAGCACAGAGTACTCGTGGCCTTCATCCTTGGGGTTGTCGCCGAGTTCAACGTCGACGTCTACTTCGCGGCGCTCGGGGAGGTCGTTCTTGTCCTTGAGCGCCGGGAGGGCGCGCTTCTTACGGATCTTCCAGGTTAGAAAGGTGTAGTGCGCAATGAAGATCATGTGGTAGGTGTCGATGGCTCGGAAGGGGGCGAGCCCGTCACCCATAACCGCGAATAAAGCCACGAGGACGTTGTCGATGACATTGATGACGTAGAGTTGCTTTCCTCCCACATTGATCCAGCCTTTTTGTATGTTAGCGTCGAAATTCGGTAAAATCTGGGGAGCAGGCCATACCAATAAGGAACAGCACCCATGCAAGACCAAAAAGGGTGATAAGAGTTGCGTATAGAGTAACCAAAAACCCGAGCGCTGTCGACAAAGCTGCTATCAGCCACGAACCAGAAGAGCAGCCGAAACATGCACGATGAACGACTTACGTTTCGATACGTATTTGCCAAATCCAACCATGGCCCGCTTGAAGGCAGAACGTCGCGAATGTAACATATGTCTGACCCGGTCGTTCAACTCCTCCAGCTCTTCCTTTGTCCATCCTTCCAACGTCATTTCCTCAGGAAGAACAGCAAATTGGCGCTCGGGGCCCTCATCTAGCACAGAAGAGAGGCTGGTGGCTAACGTTGGACGGGTCTGCTTCGTGTCCGTCTCTGTTGTTTCATCTCCCTCGGTCTCTGTACTTGACTCATCACGAGGGCTGGGCGTCGACAGGGTATATGTGGGCATGCGGTTGATCCAACCACCTAGGTTCGGAATGAAGAGAGAGTTTTGCACGTTTGTGAGGGTAGATAAAGCGGCTACTTCGGGGTCTGCGGTATAGATTTTACCTTGATCAGCAGCTCGTCACATATAAAGCTTCGCTTACAAGTACTCACCAATAACGTCCAGCACATCTACCATGTGAGGGTGATATTCATTGATATTCGGATTTGGAGGCGGCGTGACAGGAACAGCGCCATTAACGGTTGACGCGCGGTTCCGCGAGAATCGATTGAGAGCTGCTTCGCTGGTCCGACGCAGGACATTCCGGCTTTCTCTTCTTGGAATTACCGGTGGAGGAGGCTCAAGGTGCACTGTCGAAAAGGGCTGGGAAGAAGGAAGCTCGCCAATTGGACTGTGAGGACTGGACGGCTCCTCCTTCAGGGAATACATGGGCATCACGTTCGTCTGATCGCCTGTCGTCAACAGCGTAGGAGCGAAAGAGTTGGACGCCGACCAACGACCCGGACGAGGCTCGGAGCTGCTACGCCGGCGACCCTGCCAGACAGCATCGCCATCGTCGCCATCGCCACCATCGCGAGTTCCATCATTCGGCGGCCCATCATTTTGAACGGCTCTGGTAGCGTCGGGCCCTAAGATATGAGAATTTCTTCGAGAAGCTAATGCATCCCCAGATTCCACGCCCAAAGTATTACTGTTGTCCGCATTTAGCTGCGCCTGTAAATTGAGGCTATTGATTGATGGTGGGCGTTGGATGCGGATACTTGGACGGCGCGAGCGGAGTGATGCGGCACGAGGTCGGAGATATGACGTTGTCCCTCCAGGAATCGCATCGTTGGAAGACGGCGGGTGATGGTCGTCAGAGGCATCGGAAGAGCCGCCCACAGGCTCTATGCGATCCATTGGGGTTAACTGAAGAAAAACAGGAGCGATGTCCTTTTTGTCGAAGATGAGGTGCAGAGGACAGGTGAGAGTTTAAGAAGGATTTGCAGAGGCAAATAGGATGAAGTACCAGCCGGACACTGGGCGAGGCAATGGTTGAGTTCAGGACCAGAACCAGCAACCAGCCATTCACATGTCCGACAGAAGTCCGGACTCCTTGACTAATCAACCACTTCAGGCCTCTGGGGTATCATCCATGGCTCTCTCAGGGCTTATCAATCTGCCTCTTTAAGTCCGGTTACTCAGAATTCACTAAGGCCGTCTGCAGTCCCCACAGCTACCTAGCGATGTCCATGTCCGGTTGACGTCGAGGCGCAGGAGATCGTCCTGGCAGACCATGGTCTCTCCAAGGATCGACCAAGCGCGATTTTACTTGCTCTCACACTTTGTCATCCAAGACTTGCTGTATTAATTATCACAAGCCGCTGAAATATAGTAATGCAATAATAGATTGCTGTTGACGTCGAATTATCGGCTAGTCTGATATATGAATCGAAATCTGCACTGGAGGGGAAAAGGTTGATGCCTGAGGCCAGAATTTATCTGACTATTAACAAGGGCAAACTAGAGAGGTATGTTGAGTAGAAAAGCACAGAATCAACGGATAATTATTCTAGCACAGTACATGGTCTAGACTTGAGCATGCCTTAGTCAAGAAAAATTGAAGGTAGTAGATTCACCACTCTATATACTATAAAGTAAATCTATCCTACATTCACTTACAGACTTGTGGAGTAAACATATAAACGCCCTAATCTAGTTTGTACGCATCTACCTTGCTATTCTCTCTTCCGTCTATGTAAACATATCTCTTGAGAGCTTCTCTTTGGAAGACTCTTTAATTAATCAACCTTTCAATAAAGTGTGCATTACTGAAACGGTGCCAGCGTAACTAAGTGTCAAGCTCTGATATTAGAGGATGGGGGAGCAACGCAGCAACCGTACGTCAGTTACCTGCATATTTGGTTCTCATTAATTAGATCTCGAAGACCTGCCAGGGATCTCGCACTTTAGAACACATCCTGACAAGTCCAAAATGAAGTCTCAGACCCTCAAGTGTGATACAGCCCAAAAAGCCAAGTGACTCTGCAATGGTACTGATTAGCCTATTGATGCCGAGAAAGAAGTGCTAATATATCGCAATAGTTACAGTCAAAGAGCCTAAGCCGCAAACAAAGAAAGAGTCGGAGGTGCCGAGCAAAAGGATGAACAGCAATTCAGGACCCAATGTCCTCGTCGAAAAGGCAAAACTCCCAAAGGAAGAAGAAAATCCTGCCGTTAGCGAGAATAACGAATCGAGCCCCAAGGTAAATGACAAGGCTATTAGAAGATTCAAGATTGGCCAGATAGTAGATTCGACAGCTGCAGTCAAAGACCTAGCAGTCACCAAACAAGCTATATAAAGAATGTTGGTCAGCACTGCAGCTGGCCTGTCGCTCCTGTCGCGTCCTTCGATGCTCGACCTAGAGTGCAACCCTCTGCCTATGTGACAACTCGGCTGCACTCAACCTCTATCGCACCCTTTGTCAGGCAGCCTCAAAGCCCATTCTGTATACATATACAGGCGGGAAATCAACCCGGCAGCCACTCCGGTATCCATATTCACATCCATAGTATACAGTACAGTACCCAGCGGGCAAAACCCTATACGGAAGCATCCTTCAGAGACATGGCGTGGATGGTCACACAGAATTTCCCGGGGGAGTTGTTTGCCCAAGAACATGGCTGTACAGCCCCCGAAGTTTCTGTGGCATTTTGCGTGAAATCTTTGCCATCCCTCGGTGACCCAAACTCATCTCGAAGAAGGAAGAGCATCTCACAACAGCTCAATTCGGTAATATGATGATTCATGAGTGGTGGAAGCATCAATTGAGCGTGTTTAAACCAAGTAGACCCATTCACCAGGTGATGCAGCCGCCAACCCGGACGACCATTTTTCACTCCAAACCAAGGGGCATGGCCACAAGGCACAGATGGTTGAGACTCCACTACAGGTGACGGATCATCCCCTTTGCGGAAACCCAGCGCTCTGAATCTCTCGTCGAGTATTCCTTAAACGGGACATGGGAAGAGTTGCATGCCAGGATCAAGGAGGAGTTTAAGATGGTGGAGTGTCCATGGCTGGAGAACAGGAAACACCGTTAAAGCTCTACATACTGCAAGCCAGAATGAGGTTCTCGCAAGTTGAAGGAAGATAGGCCACGGAGAGAGTCGGTTTCGACGGTGATCACAAAGGAAACTTTATGGATGGCAGTCAACAGCGATCGAAAGTGCGGTGGGTTTGGGTAAACTGTGGAGCCCAGCTCCGATACGAGCACGAGCTCACTACCTAAAAGTGGCAAGTCTGGGATCTGCCATAGTGGTCTTGGCTGCGATTTAAAGATGCAGAAGACAATGCTGGCAACCCATGAATTCAGGATGTTTACTCTTGCCTGACTTATTTATCATGATAATATCATAGAAATTCGTAAATCGTACCATAGCTCACCGCAGTAACTATTAGACGCGACAGTATTGCTCCAATGTTTGGTACACTAGGCCTACTACCCACCGGAGAGTGGATAGCAGTGATGTCAACACCGTCCAGAACCTGACATTCTGTCGTCTGCTTTGGCGGAGGAGTCCTAATGGAAGCTAAGAGAGCCCCTTCGATCCCCCTAAGGCCCAGGAAGGCTTAGGTGGATCCGAAGCCTAAGCTTAGGGGCCAACCGCCGATGACTCAGGGCTCACCGCCCCCCAAGAGTAAGTCAGAGGGGGCACTATGAGGAGTGCATCCTCAGGCATCAACCTACCACAAGAAGACTAGCGTGCCACTGCCCGCTGCTGCTGCCCTTTTTCTCTCGCCTTCTCCTTTCTCCGTCTCGACTTCCCATTCTACCTCCCAAGGCAAATCTTCAATTGAGATCAAACCCAGGATTTCCCCCTCAACTTTCCGTATCTAGGGCACCAAGCTACCCTTTTCCTCCCTCCACCCCCCTCTTCAAGTTCTTCCGGTCCCAACCGATCAAGTCAAGTCAAACGTCAAGTCCAGAAAAGAACAGGCAGGCCACTTCAAGCTTTCCCTGAGTCCGTGACACATCAACCACACCCGTGCATCTCGTCAAGTCCGATCAACAAACCACACCTACTTTTGTGTCATCCGTCTTTCAAGATGTCTGCTGCCGCCGAGAACCAAGCCGACAACCAGGTCCCTACCACCACCGAGGCCACCAACGGTACTGCTCCTGCTCCGACCCAGCCCACCGATGCTGCGGCGGTCAGTGCCGATGAGGGACGTCGGCTGTATATTGGGAACCTCGCTTACGCGACCACTGAGGGGGAGCTCAAGGAGTTCTTCAAGAACTACAAGATGTGAGTTGCGGCCCCCTTGCTGAGCTTCATTTCTTCTGTCTTCGCTTTGGATCCTTGAGTGTGCTGGTAGCTGCGGGAACGGATAGTAGACCTACTACTGTTGGGGTAGATGCCGCCACGTGTGTCACAGCACTGAGCACACCACCGCGCCACTCATTGGAAAAGCTACACTTGGGATCTCAATCACCTCATTAAGACCGAATTTTTTTTTTTCTCTCTCGTAATTGCACTCAAATTCTAACTCATGGTCTCTCTTCAGCGAAAGCACCTCCATTCCTGTGAATCCCCGCACTAACCGCCCTGTTGGCTATGCGTTTGTGGATCTCGCCACTGCTCACGAGGCCACTGCTGCTATCGAGGAACTCTCCGGCAAGGAGATCCTTCAGCGCAAGGTCTCTGTTCAGCTGGCCCGCAAGCCAGAGCCTGCCGAGGCTAAGGCGGAGGGTGCTGCAAGTGGCGGTGAGGGCGCCAGTGGCACTGAAGGCCGCAAGCGGGCAGGTGGTCGTGCCCGTGGTCGCGGTCGCGGCCGTGGCCGTGGAGGTCGCTTCGGTCGTGGAGGTCGTGTAAGTCTCCTTTACAGTTTGAACGGCTATCACGACGTCTTGCTGACAATGTGACCCAAAGAACTCACAGAGCGGTCCCGCTACTACTGAGGCTCCTACCAACGTTCCCGGTCAGGTTGACCCTCTGACCGAGGTCGCCAACGAGGCTACTAATGCCACTGCTGCCGAGTCTAAGCAGACTGGCAAGCCTCGTGCTCCTCGTCCTCAGAAGCAGCGTGGCCCCCCCGAGGATGGCATTCCTTCCAAGACCAAGGTCATGGTAGCTAACCTGCCCTATGATCTGACCGAGGACAAGGTACGTAGTTTTCTGAGTCAACCTGAGCTTGGTTGTTAACTCTCTTCTTCAGCTCAAGGAAATCTTTGCCGATTACCAGCCTGTTTCCGCCAAGATTGCCCTGCGCCCCATTCCTCGTTTCATGATCAAGAAGCTCCAGGCCCGCAACGAGCGTCGTAAGGGTCGTGGCTTTGGTTTCGTCACTCTCAGCTCTGAGGAGCTCCAGGAGAAAGCCGTCAAGGAGATGAATGGCAAGGAGATTGAAGGTCGTGAGATTGCCGTCAAGGTCGCCATTGACAGTCCCGGCAAGGAGGACGATGCCATTCCCGCGGCTGAGCAGACTGAGGCTGCCGCTCCTGCCGCTGAGGAGCAGGAGAACACTCCCCCAGCTGCTGCTTAAATGTCAAGATCGTTCCAGTCCAGAACAAGTTTCTCATTTCTCGGCTGATGAAAGTCAGTCGGGGTCAGTGATGGTGGAGAGGTGATGGCCAATGCGCATGGATAATTATATTCATAGGTAAAGCATCGTGAAGATGCTCTTTTCGACAAAAGTTTTCTTTTTTCTCGATTAAAGAGGCTGGGGAAAAGCTGTGGATATTATTTCCGTTCGCCTTGGTCGGAGGGGACGCAGCTCCGAGTGATGATGATGTTTTTTCCTTTGTTTTATATGGGACAGCCAAACTGGCTTCCCTACCCGGAGAGATGACCAACGGCGTAGGATCTCGTGATGACGGGAGACTCGACCTTTTCTAACGAATCTTGCCTTTATTCGCTGTATTGTATCTTAGCCACCATTTAGCTTATGAAATATGCCGCAAGGCTGGCCTTGATTATGTTTCTTGTATTTGTAGTCTACTTTGGATGACCATTGTTATCTATCATCAGTTCCGTGATCATGATTCTTGATAGTGGAGTTTAATCGTTTTACGCGGTATCTTCCCCGTGCTCCGTCATATTTGGTAGTCCGATGGAAGACCTCTTGGCGCTCATTCTCGACCAGGAACCTGAGGTCAAACAGTCTTCGTCCTTGGGCAGAGAGACACTATTTAGTTGATTCTGGCGTATTTGGATCAATATATTACTTGTCTGCTTATTTGTCTATCATTATCGAACCCATTGCTCTACTCTTCCAAATCTTGCATTGTGGCCACCAAACAGCTTTTGTCGAGGGGCGGCCCCGCCAATAACTTGAATTAGGGAACCGACGACGGCTTAAACTCCAAACACACCAGTGCGTTTAGGGGGTTAAGAGAGCCATTGTCTTCTGATCTGCTCTCTTTTCTATTATTCCCGTCCTTTTTGTGATTTACACGACGTCATGTCTCGAATGTGGGAGGTTGATCCAGAAACGAAGGCCAAGGTCTGCAACTGCCTCCTGGTTTGCGGCGATTGTGTAATATCGAGATAACCAGGCTGACTCTGATGATTTTCTCTAATTAGCTTCTTCAAATCTCCAAGACAAATGGAAACGACAAATGTTGCGACTGCGGTGCTCCTTCGCCCCAATGGGTTCGTCCACTCTTTGACCTCACGTCAACCCCCGCACCATTGCCCCAAGTTCAATACACATAGTTGGATACTTGGACAATAGTCTGACCTAGCAATCCTGCCTAGGCCTCACCTAAATTCGGAACCTTCATCTGCCTCAACTGCGCCGGCACGCATCGTGGATTAGGTGTGCATATCTCCTTCGTGCGCTCCATCACCATGGACGCCTTCAAGACCTCCGAGATCCTGCGCATGGAGAACGGAGGTAACGACCCCTGGAAGACATTCTACGACAACCACCCGATCACCCAGTCCGAAGGCCGGACCTTCGAAGACTCAACCATTAAGGAACGGTACGAAGGCGAGGTTGGCGAAGAATGGAAGGAGAGACTCTCCGCCACCGTCGAGGGCCGCGAATACGTCCCCGGCCAACCGAAGCCCAAAAAACCAGCCGCGGAGCCATCCACATCACGGTCGAGCACGCCATTCACGAACACGAACATGAACAGGGGCAGCGGCGCCGGCTCCCCCGCCTCGTACGACGGTCTCGACGCTGCCGGCGCGAGCAGGAAAGATCGCAACGAGGCATACTTCGCAAAGCTGGGGTCCGAGAACGCAACGCGCTCGGCCTCCCTGCCGCCCTCGCAGGGCGGGAAATTCACGGGCTTCGGCGGCGGCATGCCCCCCACGGCAGGATCCAGGACATCCCCCGCCCCCGGGGCTGTGCCGGGCCTAGACGAGTTCCAGAAGGATCCGGTCGGCGCGCTAACGAAGGGGTTCGGCTGGTTTACAACTGCTGTCGGGAAGAGCGCGAAGACGGTGAATGAGATGTATATCCAGCCGACGGCGAAGACGGTACTTCCCCAGTAACTGTCCCATATGGAGAAAACATAGGCTAATGTGTACTTTAGATAGCTGAATCGGAATTTGCGGCCCAGGCGCGGCTCCAGGCCGCGCAGCTGGGGCAGAATCTCCAGGTTGGCGCACGCGGCGCCGCAGACCATCTGACTCGCTTTGTTGAGGGAGCTGACGAGGGCGCCGCCGCGGCGGCCCGGCGGCGCCAGGAGCCCGAGCGGAAGGATTTCTGGGATGAGTTCGCATCCTTAGGGGAGCAGGACAGTCACCGCCGGAACGCGTCGCGGTCGAGTGCGATCGGGACGACGGCTATCAGGCCTAGTGGTGGTGGGCCGAGTGGGGGGCCATCTGGTGCTGGATCTGGGGCTGCGACGGGGACGGCGTCTTCGGGTGGAAGAGGAGGTGACGAGGGAGGGTGGGATGATAATTGGTAGGCTGGTGAGTATGTACTTGCTGGTCGTGATTGTTCTTGGGTGGTTTAGAAGTCATTTCAATGAGCGTTTTATCTTACTACATGCCAGGAGAGACGACAAGTATATCTTCATCTGCTATCCAATAGTACATACACATACATCTTATTATGAGTAGTAGAGTTCGTAGTATACATTTTGTAGTACAGCAGGGGGTGCGCTGGAGCTATCAATAAAAGCCTCCGCGTAACTCCGCAAGCACAGCCTTCTGCCTCTGCGCGCTCATAACCTCAAACCGATCAACCGACATCACGAACGTGCCCCGACCCGCACTCAGACTGCGGAGATGCTTCAGGTATCCCACCATCTCCTTCAGCGGCACCTTCGCCGTGATGGTGCGGGGCCGGTTCACTGCGGTGGGAATCTCGACGCCGACGGAGGGCGCCTCGAAGGGATCCGGGGGTGCGTAGATTCGGCTCTGGTCGATGATGACGGGTTCTTCAACGCCGATGGATGTGGGCGAGACATCGGTAGCTGTGATGGGGATGTCCTCGTCGAGAGAGACGATGTGACCACCGCGGGAGGCGGAGATGTCGTGGACGATGGAGCCGAGACTGGCTTCGTCGACGCTGATGATGACGTTCATGACAGGTTCCATGAGCGAGGTTCCTGGTCTTGGCTGGGTGGGCGAGGGGAGGAGGTCCCGGAGTGCGGCGGATGTGGCGAGGCGGGCTGCGGCGGAGAGGGCGGAGGGGGTGGTGTCGGTGCCGAAGATGTGTGTGGCCGGGTCGAGGGTTAGAGTAACGCGGGTGCTGTGCATGGGGAAGGTGAATTGGGGCCCGCGGGCGAGGGCAGCCAGGCAGCCGTTTTGCAGGGCTGTGCGCAAGGTGTGTACGTCTAGGCCTGGTGGGAGGAAGGGACTCTCCTCGGTGCCTTTCTTGGTGCGTTCGATTTGGAGGTCGGGGGCGAGGATGATGATTTGGTTCCCGTCGCGGGTCTCGACAGCGAGAGCGTCCGGTCCAGGGGCGGGCGATGTGTCTGGGTTGAATGGCTCGACTAGGGCCGTGCAGCCGGCTTTGCCCTTGCGGCCGGCGATCTCCTTGTCGAAGATCTTGGTTACGGCGGGGGATGGGCCCAGAGGCGTTTCGCGGTAGCCGATCTCGATGCGGCCCATGGTTGCCTTGGCCTTGAGATCGTTGATTAGGCGATCGCGCGCGATCTCCAGATGGAGCTCGCCCATTCCGCTCAGCAGGGTCTGCCCGGAGTCCTCGTCGACGGTAACATGGAGACTGGGATCTTCACGCAGGAGGAGCGCGAGACATTCCTGCATCTTCTTCTCTTCGCTCAGACTGTGTGGCTCCACGCTGGCGAAGAAGACGGGAGGTGGCACGTTGATGGGCCGCAACTGTAGGGTGTTGAGTGGCTCTGGCGGTGTCGCTTTGTGGCCCGCGTACGAGACGAGCGTGTCACCGGTCCGGGCGTGTTTGAGGCCTACCACGACGCCAATGTGGCCTTCGGGGATCGAATCCACTTCCACCGCATCGTTGGCGTACATTTTGAGTAAGCGCGGGGCGCGCTCCGAGACGTTGAGGTTAGTGTTGAACAGGACGCAGTGGCGATCCAGGGATCCAGAGTACACCCGCACATATACCAAAACCCCTCGTTTGGCGTCATTGACTACTTTGAAGGCCAGGGCGCAGCCTTGCAGGTTCTTCATCACATTCTGGGATTCTGCATGCGCGACGGACTTCTTCTTCGGCTTACCCTTGGCAGATGCGCTCTTTTCGCTCGACTCTACAATGAGTTCGCCCGAGAGAAGGCGCTGCAAGCCTCCCTGGACCCCTCCAATGCTGACCTCCGGGTCGGGGGCCTCGAGCGGACTCGGAAGAAGGTTCACCACGGCATCCAGCAGGGGCTGAACTCCGATGTTGCGGAAGCTGGCACCCGCAAAGATGGGGACGATGTTGCTTTCTGGCTCCTCGAGGAGACACCGGCGCAGGCTCTTCAAAATGTCTTGCGGAGGAACGGCAAGATGGTCCTCGTCGCAGTCCAGGAACTTCTCCACCATTGCCTCGTCGTGCTCGCTCAGCAGTTCGACAAGCGCTATCCGGGCGCGTCGGAGCTCCTTACCGAGCTGGGCCTCCTCGGCATCTAACTGCGTAAGGCTCAGCATCTTGACCACCTTGCCGTCCCCTTCTTGCCATCGAAGGCCTTGTAGGTTGATCGCGTCGGCCACACCGACAAAGCGACCATTGCCGTTTTCAAACCACGGAATTTGACACACAGCCGGGAAGCTCCCAAGTCGGGAGCCTACCTCTCTGACCGTCCGCCCAAATGCAGCCCCATCTCTGTCTAGTTTGTTGACATAGACAATCCGGGGGATGCGATACGTGCTTGCTTGGTGCCAGACTCGCTCCGTCTGCGCCTCGACACCGGCTACACCGTCGAGTATGCATACTGCGCCATCTAAAATGCGCAACGATCGCAAAACCTCGAATGTAAAATCAGCGTGTCCAGGAGTGTCAATGAGATTAATCGTATGCGATGTCGCAGATCTTAGGGTCTGCACTTCTTGATTATCACTTTCCCCAGCTGTTGGCGGCCAGTGGAAGGTAATGGCCGCCGATTGAATAGTGATTCCTCGCGCACGCTCAGCAGGGAGAAAATCAGTGACTGTAGATCCCTCATCCACATCTCCTATCCTTCTGGTAAAGCCACTATAATAGAGCATACGCTCCGTGGTGGTCGTCTTGCCAGCATCAATGTGGGCTATGATACCAATGTTCCTTGTTCGATCCAGAATCTTGTCTTGCCATCTTGACGTAGATGTCGAGAAGCCCTTTGATTGATATTGACTCCGAAATAAACATATTTTGTCAGAGATTGCGGACCGTCCTGTTTCCAACCCAAGGCGCTTGGCAGCATCAACAGCTGCTCTAGGACGATTGCAGCGCACCGCCTGGGGGAAGCTGCGCAGGAAAGGAGCTGCAACCATGACCGGATATCATTGACAATATATTAGCATTCAAGTATTCATTCTAATTTCAGGCTAAAGGGAAAAAAGACAAAGGAATGGAGGAGATAAAGCAAATTGCGCGAGAAGAAGGTTCAGAGTGGGTGATACCTTTATCTTCTCTCCAGAAGCAGATCAGTGAGTTGAATGCCTGGCCAATCAGGCGCCGCTCCTCCCCAGCGACGTAAGGTAGTACTACCTCCGCCCCATGGCTTCAACGCTTCCCTCTCTAGGCAGAGCTCGTCTCCTCATTTTCTCCACGTCGTGGCGGGTTTTTCTTCTCTCTTGTTCTTTCCAAATACTTCAATAAGATTTTGTAAGGGTCTACAGGTATTGTTATATCAATTCAGTTTCAACCTCCCTGGTCGTCGTCTGAACTAACAAGGTCGCGCCCGCAGCTCCGTGTAGACGTGGTTGCATCGCAGCCAGAAGATTACCAAATCCGCCTGAGGCATACATAACAACCCATGGACTATTCGGCCATAACTCAGGACCCGGATCATCCCTCGGGCTCTGATCCCTGGGCATCTCCTCGAGCGACTCAGGCATCTTACCCTGCATCCAACAACAACGATATTCCCTCCTCGCCGCTACCCCCGCACCATCAGCCCGGATACAATGGCGACCAGGAGGGCGATGACTCCAGACCAAGATTGTCCGAGAACGGAGCCCCCGACTCGCCTGATCTGTCTGAACGACTTCAAAGTGCGCAATTAGGAGACCCTGACTATGCTGTTGAGCAGCCACCGTACGCTACGCAAGCCCAGTATGCGAACGAACCTCGGTCTCAGCTCCCCGCGCGGTATCAAACCGGAGCCAGGCAGAATGCCAGACCTGGGCCTGCGTATAAGATCCAAGCTAAAATTACGGGACTGGAGAGGACGGGAAAGAAGGATCCTATCCTACGATTTGATGTTCATGTAAGCGGTGTTCTTGTGGTAGACTGTCTCGCCTGCAGTAAAACAAACTGACGCTGGCCTCCAGACAAATGTCCCCAAATTCAGAACGACACAGTACCGAGACGTTCGGCGTACCCATGCTGAGTTTACCAAACTAGCAGACCATCTGATCTCCGCGAACCCGGAGGTTCTCGTCCCCGCAGTGCCGCCTCCATTGACCCCCGCCGGGGCAGGGACCGAAGAGGACGAGATCCGAGTCAAGGCGTCGATGCAGCGGTGGCTCAACATTGTTATGAGCAATGAGATTCTTATGCAGGATGACGAGGTGGTTCTGTTTGTCGAAAGCGACTTTGGCTATAGCCCCGTCGTTCGAATGAAGCAGCCTGCAACAGGTGTTCGGAGGAAGGTCCTGAAGCAGTTCGCGCCGCCGCCTGATGATACCCCTGAGCTGCAGAATGCTCGGCCTATTGTGAAGATGTTCTACCTTGGAACCATGGATGCCAGCCATAAGGTTGACCGCGTGGTCAAGGCTCGTCGAGGTGGGTGGCTCGGTGTTTTTTTTCTTTTTGATTTTGGCAGGAAGAGAATTTACTAATTGAAATTCCGCTCAGGGCTCGGCCTCGCTGAAACCGATTTCGGCGTCAAGTTAGGGCAGATGCACGTGCAGGAGACACACCCCGGCCTAGCCAATGCCTACAAGAAATTGGGAAAGGTTATTCAGTCGGTTGGAGACTTCCACGCGGTCCAGGCGACAGCCGAGGCGACTACACTTGAAGATCCCTTGAGCTATCACTCCTCAGATGCCTTAATTGTCAAGGAAACACTGACTAATCGTCACATCCTTCTGCGCGAACTCATCCAAGCTCAGCAAGCCACCCGCAGCAAGCGTGCAGCCGCGGACCGACTGAAAGTCAGCTCGTCGGTTCGGCCGGAGAAGGTCGACGAAGCCATCAATGCCCTGGACGAGGCTCAGAGCCATGAGGACTATCTGACCAAGCGGACACAACGTGTCACTTCGAACCTTCTTCTGGAGAAGCGCGCCTGGTTTGAGCGTACCTCGAATGATATGTTGAATAGTCTGCGCGAGTATACCCTTCGCCAGATCGAAGCGGAGCGGAGAACCTTGGCTACACTCGAAAGTGTTCGTCCGGATATTCGGTCTATCGACTCGACCGGTGGTCTGAGCCGCCTGGGCCGTGAAGCACATCCGGCTGTCCGCCGGGCAAACCTCGCTTCCAGTCAAGGTCCTAAGGGAGACGCATGGAGTGGGATTCCGCGCCGTAGTGACAGCCTCGGGCGCAGCATGAGTGGTAGCTTCGTTGCGCCGGCAGCAGACGAGGACGACGAGACTAACGGGCAAGGCATCGCCAAAGGACGATTGCGGTCTCCCAGCGGCGTTGGCTCGATCGTGGGGGACGATGACGAGGACCGACTTGATGCCAAGAATGCCGCCAGTCGATTAGCAACCAGCACATTTTGATCTATTTCTGTAGATTATGGACATGATGTTGTTAAGATTCCCCTGTGACAACTAGTTTACTTCTGTGGTCCTTGCCTAGGCCAGAGCGCGCCTTGTTTGAGTTCCAGATGAATTATGCCCGTCGTTGATACTGTATTTGTTCTGTCTGTTCAACACAAGAGTACCATCTTTCCAGTCGTATCTGACATGCTCAGCTCGACTTCGTCTGCAAGTTCTTCAAACTCTCAGCCATGTCCGGCGAAAACTGATTCCACCGCTCAGCGCCATCATCAGGCAGATCAAACCACGCCACCTTCTCCTGCATAAAGAGATGACATGTCGGCTTCGGGATTTTCGCTTGATGTGCACTGTCGATGGTCCCTGTAGTCACACTCAGAAGCTCGGGCTCGTAGTCATACTGCATACTGACGCTCGATCCGCACTTTGGACAGAACCCGCGGGTCGCAAAGGCACTGGCTCTCCGGAATGAGGGCAACTTGCTCTTGTCCCAGGTGAGGGAGCCTGGAGCAAAGGTCGCCCAGCTCTGGAATGGTGCGCCGGATTGTTTGCGGCAGATGGTGCAGTGACAATTTGTGACGTTTAACGGGGGCTGGCTGGCCGTGTAGGTGACGTGGTGGCAGGCGCAGCTTCCTGTGAGGAGGTCGGATGGCATTTTGTAACAGGTTCTGGGTGTTGTACTGTGCTGAGCTTGCGGTTGGTGATCACTGGGGATTATTTACATTTTGAACCGTCAGGATGCAATCCATGGGTGGGAGACCCTCTGCTTTTTGTCAAACTGATTACCGTGGTGGACGTCATGAGGGGTTGTCCTCCTCGTATTTGGTGTACTTCTGACATCGTATCATGTCATTTCTGTCTCTGATACCTTAGGTAGGACTGAGTTCGTATGCAGTGCTGTCCAAACAAGCACTCCAATCAGCTCCTTCACTAATACTATCCCCAAGCAATCATTTTGAGGATTGATGCTCTTCTCTGAAGTTCCGTCGGCCCCCGCTCCCCACTCTCAACAGCTGTCGAAGCTCTGATTGAGTCTTGTGCGGCGACGAGGGCCCATCCTAACGCTTGATTTCAAAGCAAGGGTGTGTGTAACTTGGAAATGTGTCCGTGTTGCATTACTATAATTCCTTGCAGATCTATATAAGTGTGGTTAGGTTCCCACACGTGTTGCTCTCAGAGTTACTGTCTAATTACTCCAAGCCATTTAGATACATAGAAAGATTCAATATGGCTCCAAAGGTTTTTCTGTATGTTCAACCGCCCTGACGATTTTGATAATACTCACCTTTGACTCCGTTTTCCAGCACAGGTGTTACCGGGTACATTGGCGGAGATGTCTTCTATGCAGTCTCCCAAGCACATCCTGACTGGCAGATTTCTGTCCTGGTTCGCAACAAAGAAAAGGCGGCTCAACTTGCCAGTAAATACCCCAATGTCCGAATCGTGCATGGAGACCTGGACTCCGCCGACGTGATCGAGGAGGAAGTCAAGAATGCAGATATCATCTTCCGTACGTGAGCATCCTCTGCTGCGAGCGACCATTGACTCACGACGTACAGACTGCGCCGACTGCGACCACGTCGCGTCTGCCACTGCTATCGCCAAAGGCGCTACTCACCACACCCCTGAGAAGCCCCTCTGGTTAATCCATACATCTGGCACCGGCATTCTGACCGTCGAAGACTTCCGCGCTAACACCTGGGGAATCGAGCGCACCAAGGAGCACAATGACTGGGACGGAGTAGACGAGCTGATGAACCTGCCCGATGACTCTTTACACCGGAATGTCGACAAGATCATCATCGGGGCCGGCCAGCGTGCCCCCGACAGTGTTAAGACCGCCATCGTTTGCCCCCCTACCATCTACGGGCCCGGCCGTGGTCCCGGCAACCAAAAGAGTGTCCAAGCGTACTGGCTGGCTTCTGCCGTACTGAAAAGGAAGAAGGGCTTCCTTATCGGCGAGGGCAAGAATACCTGGCACCAGGTACACGTCCAGGATCTCACCAATGTCTACCTGGCCCTAGGGGATGCCGCGGCGGCAGAAGGCGGCAAGGCCACCTGGAATGAGCAGGGGTACTACCTCGCCGAGAACGGGTCTTTTGTCTGGGGTGATATTTCGCGTGCTGTGGCCAAGGTGGCTTACGAGAAGAAGCTGATTCCGTCTCCTGATGTTGAGCCATTGTCAGACGAGCAAATCACGGAGCTGAATCAGTATGGCCTGTATGCTTGGGGGAGCAACTCGCGCGGCCATGCCATACGCGCGAGGAAGCTGTTCGGTTGGACGCCTCAACAGCCTAGTTTGATGGAACTTATCCCTCAGATTGTCGAGATTGAGGCTAAAGCTTTGGGACTGATGTAAGTGTCAGAAAAAATATGCATGGTCAACATATTTCATGAAAACGACTGCAAAATAGGCTTTTGGCGTCGGATGTGTGGTTGTGAATGGACAACACCGGACTGTGGTCATTCCTTTTCCATTCAGCTATAAATGTTGATAGCAAAATGATTTCGTAATGACAGCAGATTTTATAAGAGATCTATCGTAGTAAAACAGGGAATAATCGAGGAAGAAAATAACCTACAATGGCGGCGGGATAACCTAAAAAGCTTAGCGCCGAGAAATACATTAAGCGACCCAGACGCGCCAATCGCTCCATAGCCGCGATCCTCCTGCATGCTTGGAATTACGTTTTGCTGGAGCTCTCTGTGGTTCTTTGATCGATTCAGCAAGCAACACCACCACTCGTCTCCGCACTATTTACCACCGCAGGTTGTCCTCTCCATCGTATCTTTCTATTCATCTCACATATGCATTTCTGCATTTAGTTGTTGGTTTGAATTCTGGCATGTACTGACAGTTTCACCTACAAAGACCCGCTCCATGAGTTGCGACCTGTCGGAAATTTCGCGGTTTTCTCTATGAGGTGTTAGATTACACGAAGCTGTCATGGCTCCAGGTGCTGGAGGAAAGAGGAAGAGAGGCGACAGATCGTGGTCTGGCGACTCCGGCAACGACGGTCTACGGCCTTCCCCTCACCGACCGGGCAATCTCAACATGGCGCAACACAATCACGGCTCGCATTCAAATCACCCTCGTGACTTTCCCGAAACGCGCGGTCGCGTACGGAGACAGTCTAGTCGAGGCGGGAGGAACAGTAATAATCTCAGCCGACGACCTAGCAATGACATTCCGAACGTCACCGCTGGACAGAAGGATACGGCCATGTCTCCGCCTGCCAGAGATGTGCCTGATGCGAGCCAGACAAACGGGGTTTCACCGACGGTAGTAACAGCTAGTATACAGCCCTCGCCGTCTCCTGCGCCGAGCTTACAACAAACGCCCGCACAAGCGCAGGCGTCCCCGAAGCCTCAGTCGCAGTCACTGCTGTCGCCTGCTCCTCCCGTCAAGCCTCCGCCGGGTCCACCGCCGCCTTACGATTACGAATATGTCACAGATAGTGTAGTTGAAGATTGGACGTCAACAGGAAGACAGAAGGTCATTACGGATGGCGTGCAGGCGAGGAACCAGGAGGACGCGTCGACATTGGCTTCGATCTACCAGGAACTGATCCGGTCTGCATTCTACGGCCGGTTGTCACCCACCGAGGCCGGAACGGCGATCAAGGAGATTATTGGTGAAGAGGTTGCAGCTCAAGATGTTGATTTGGTTGACGGGCAATCCTCAACAGTTCTCGACACACGCTCTTTGTTTCTGGACACCCTGTCTATTCTTACTGATGCCGATCCTAGCAATCCTGCCTTGAGACCGTTGGTTTTCTCCACAGGAATCAATGCGGCTCTTTTGCGCCTCCAACTCGAGACTCCCGTCCTTCAGACGCTGGGTCTTGTTCGTGACACCTTTACTCGCATCGGCATCCGTAAACAAACCAATCTTCTGTACCGACAGTCCAACTACAACTTGCTGCGGGAGGAATCGGAAGGGTACTCCAAGCTGTTGACTGAGCTTTTCACCACTAGCAACAACGAACCACCCACCAGCGAGGTCGTTGAAGATACCTTCGAGAGGGTCAAGGCTATGATAGGGGCCTTCGATATGGACGTTGGCCGTGTTTTAGATGTCACGCTCGATGTCTTCGCCGCAGTGCTTGTGAAGCAATATCGCTTCTTTGTTAAGCTTCTCCGAGTTAGTTCCTGGTGGCCCAAAGACGATATTTCCCGCACACTTGGTGGTGATGACCGAGATTCTGGCCTACCAAATTGGGCGCTACCAGGTTCCGCAGGATGGGCCACAACGGACGAGGAGCGAGCTGAGATCATGCAAGCCAATGAGCAGCGAGATCGCGAGCTTTGGAGCAGAGTCAGAGAGATTGGTATTCGAGCCTTTTTCGAAATTGGGCGGAAGCCGATCTCCGAAGACGAGAGAAAGCGTATATTTCCAGAAAACACGAATCTGTCAGAAGAAGAGATGGAAACACGGAAATGGATCGAAGAGACAGGAACTCTACCCCCCAAAGGGAACAGGGTCGCAGCGCAGCTTCTTGGCTTCAAGCTTCGCTTCTACTCGTCGAAAGCGCGGGACAAGTCAGATATCCTCCCCGACAACCTCATCTATCTGGCGGCCCTTCTGATCAAAGTCGGTTTTATCTCGCTTCGCGACTTGTACCCTCATCTCTGGAGGCCTGACGAATTGATGGACGACTTGAAGGAGGAGAAAATGAAGGAAAAAGCAGAAAGAGAAAGAGCTGCGCGGCCGGGTGGAGGTGTAAATGCTTTGATGATGGCTGGTGCTCTGTCAGACGATACGTTACCAATTCCACGCATTCGGGAATCAGAACAACGGTCATCCACTCCTGCAAAGGAGCAAGAAGCGGACAAAGGAACCCCACAGAAGACGGATGAAGATGAGCTGCCAGAGCCCTCGGATCAGAAGGTTATGCTGCTAAAGAGTCTGCTCGCCATCGGAGCCCTCCCAGAGTCTCTCTTTATCCTAAGCAAATTCCCTTGGCTTATGGATGCCTATCCCGAACTCCCCGAATACATTCACCGTATCTTGCATCACAGTCTGAGCAAAGTGTATAACTCACTGCGTCCCTTACCGACCGCCGAGGAGCTCAGGGAACAACAGCAAATACCCAGCCAAGACCAGGGAGGTGTGGCAAAAGGACAGATTCGGCTGACTTCGGCGCCTTCAAGACGAGTCCTTCGCTGGGCTCAGCTCGACAAGGATGACACGAATGATGGGACCGACTATAGATTCTATTGGGACGATTGGGCCGATAATGTCCCAGTCTGTCAATCCGTTGATGATGTTTTTGCTCTTTGTTCATCGCTTCTGAATATCTCCGGGCACAAAATTGGACTTGACCCCAGTCTGTTAGCTAAGCTTGCGAGGATCGGCAAATCGAGCCTTACTCAAGATGACTCACCAGAGAACAAAGCGCGCTGGCAGGATCTCTGCAAACGTCTCCTTGTGCCTGCGATCAGTTTGACCAAGGCAAACCCCGGCGTTGTGAATGAGGTCTTCGATCTTCTTGGATTCTTTCCCAGAGCAACAAGGTACAACATCTACGCAGAATGGTATTCTGGACAGACATCTCGACTGCCGGATATCAAGTCCGCTTTTGATCAAGCAAGAGCCGAGACGAAGGACGTTCTCAAGAGGCTGAGCAAAACAAACATACGACCGATGGCTCGCGCACTAGCGAAGATTGCCTTTGCCAACCCCGGTATCGTGATCAACGTCGCCATCAGCCAGATCGAGTCTTACGAGAACCTCATTGAAGTTGTGGTAGAGTGTGCACGCTACTTTACATACCTCGGGTATGACATTCTCACCTGGGCGCTAATCAACTCGCTTGGCCAAAATGGACGAAGCCGAGTGCAACAGGGCGGCCTGTTGACCAGTCGATGGCTAAACGCCTTGGCAACATTCGCAGGCAGGACCTACAAGCGCTACTCTATCATGGATCCTACCCCTGTCCTTCAGTACGTTGTTGAACAACTTCGGCAGAACAACTCCACGGATCTTATCATTTTGGAGCAGATGATTAGCTCTATGGCTGGTATCATCACAGATACAAACTTCAACGACGCGCAAATTCAAGCTATGGCCGGTGGTGAGATCCTCCAGTCACAGACCATCCTACAACTACTCGACAAACGGCACGAATCGAAAACAACTTCGAAACGACTCATGAAAGCTCTGACAGTATCGAAACTGGCCGGACAATTGCTTGTTGCAATCGCCCAGGAACGCTGGACGTGTATCTACAAGGCTACGGAGGGAGACTCTGAACTCAAGTTACTAGGCAATGTCTTCGACGAGATCCATCGCATCCTAGCGCAGTATCTGGATCTCCTACGCAGCAACCTGTCGGTGGATGAGTTCGATTCTTTTGTTCCCGACTTGGCTTCTCTCATCAAGGAATTTGGTATTCAGCCTGAGATTGCGTTCTGGATCCGCCGACCCAGCGTTTCCCGCAAGGTTGCGGATGCTGAAAAAGCAATGCAAGAGGAGGAAGCTGCAGCTGTGAGGGCCCGCGAAAGCGAAGCAGCGCCTATCAAATCCGAGGATGACAAGATGGAAACGACAGATGAGGGTGAAATGAACGGCACTGCGGATGAAACCGCCGACAACTCTATGGAGGTTGACAAGGAGCAAGTAGTGGCAACCATTGAGGGAGACAGCAACCCTACTTCAGGGCATCCAGGTCAACCGACATCCTTTAGTCCAACTCTGAACCCAGTGATGCAGGATCTGGAGGATCAGGTGAAGTCAGTACTGACACCCGAAACTTGGGGAGTGGTCGGCCTGCATTTTTACGTCATCTTCTGGCAACTGTCGCTTTACGACGTACATATACCCCAGAAGGCTTACGAAGATGAAATCGAACGCCAGAAGAAAAAGGTCGTGGCCATCAACAGCGATCGATCCGACATTAGCATGGCCGGCACTCAGCGAAAGGAAAGAGAAAAGAAGCAGATAACCCAACTGCAGGAACGCATCTTGGAGGAAAACAAGGCTCATCTGAAGGCTTACGGTCAGACAAGGGCAAGACTACAGAAGGAAAAGGACCGGTGGTTCGCCGGCATGCGCGGGAAGCATGATTCCCTCAACGTCAGCCTGCTGGAACAGTGCTTCCTGCCCCGTTTGCTGCTGTCACCCATCGATGCGTTCTACTGCTTTAAGATGCTCAAGTTCTTACACACGTCCGGCACACCTAACTTTCGTACTGTTGGGCTGTTAGATCAGTTGTTCCGCGAACAGAGACTTACCGCCTTGATTTTCCAATGCACCTCGCGCGAAGCGGATAATCTTGGCCGGTTCTTGAACGAGGTCATTCGCGACCTCGGTCGCTGGCATGCCGACAAGGCTGTATATGAGAAGGAAGCTTTTGGTACGAAGAAAGACCTGCCTGGTTTTGCCATCAATGTCGATCCGGAAGGCAAACCTACCACGTTCTTGGAGTACGAGGACTTCCGCCGGCTACTGTACAAGTGGCACAGACTTCTCGCTTCTGCGCTCAAGATCTGTTTGAATGGAGGCGAATACATGCATATTCGGAACGCGATCAGTGTGCTCAAGGCAGTCGTGCAGCATTTCCCCGCTGTCAACTGGATTGGTCGTGACATGCTCACTAGCGTCAACAACCTTAGTCAAAACGATGAGCGAGACGACGTGAAAATCCCTGCCGCATCGCTGATCGGCGACCTGAATCGCCGAGAGAAGAAATGGATGCTACCACAAGCCTTCATGGTTTCAAACCAACCAGCGGGCAAGGGACCTGCACCAGCAGCTGGAAAACCCGGGACTCCACGGCCTCGATCCACTACACCAGCGTCCCTGAATGCTGCAGCGCCCGAGTTCAAGCCCCCAACATCCGCGGAGTAAGTTGACACCTGGACACAACTCCCATGATTTAACAAAAGTTTCTAACAAAGTCATGCGCAGACCTGAAGGCGGCCCCAGACATGAAGTGACTAAAAAGGCCGAGGTAGAAGATGGGGAGATCGAAGACGCTAAGATGATGGATCTATCAGCTAAGGACACTGAGCCAACCGATCAAGCTGCCCAGAAACCAGCAGAAAAAGCTGAAGTTGCGGCACGCCAAGGCGAAGAGTCCACCGTCACAGAGCCTCATGAGACCACTAGCAGTCAACCTACGTCCGAGAAACCGGCTGCCTCCACTGAGGTTCATACAGAGGTTGAGCTTCCCTCGCATCCACGAATTTCTGACTCGCCAGCCGCATCGCAAACGGCCACGAAGGCTTCGGAATCTGGACGCCTTCCTAATGTTCCCAGACGCCCGGAATCAGATAGAGCTCCTTTCAGCAGTCCCAATATGCGCCCCCAATCGCAGATACCCAGTCGCCCGTTCCGTGGTGATGACGGCCGGTTGCCACCGCGCTCGGATCTCATGGATGCTCGACGAGACAGACAGTCAGACTTCCCTCGGGGCGGCCGGTTCGGTGATCATGACCATAGCCGGTCGTTCGACCAGCCTGGACCGGAAGGCAGAAGCTACGGTCGTCTTGAAAGAGACTTTCCTGGCAGACCCCCTGCAGACGAACCCTTCCGGGGCCCTCCATATCGTGACGGACGTCTCACCCGTGAGGCGGACTGGCCTGACCGTCCTGGACGCTTGCGTGGACCTCCAGATTCTCGCGAAGCTCCTTCGTCACGGTCTGTACCACCTGGCCCACAGACCCACCCTGATCGCGCAGACTTGATTCAAGATCACCCTGAGCGCGGTGGAGACGGATATCGGCGCGGCGAGCAAATGCGACAAGAAAAAGATGACCGAAGAGCTTTGCAAACACGGGGTCTTTCACCCCCAAGAGCCGACCTTCCCAATCGTCCAGAACGATTCCCACCTGATGACCGCCGTTTCCCCTCTCACCCTCAAGCGCGTTCGCGGTATGACGATACACCGACCGGACCCCGCAATGACCGGCAATCACGGGCCCCTATGGATGCCCCCGAGCCCAGGGAGCCTGGCATCGACATGAGCCATGGCCGATTACGTCAACCAGAGCCAACATCAGACATTCCATCTGGTCCACGGGTAAGAAATCCATCCGGACGGGGTGGACGCACCGCTTCTGGTCTCTCGCATGCTACACCGTCTTCTCCTGCCGGGGCCCCGGATCGTCAAACCCCCACTGGACCAGGTCGCCAAGGAATGCGAGGCGCAGCTGAGCAGCAGAGTTCAACCGGCCCGTCCTCGCCAACAATCGAGAAACTCGATGCCAGTGGAATTCATCCAGATCGTCTCAAGGCTCTGCAACAGCAAGCCACCGAGGACACTTTTGGCGGCAGTCCACGCCCTCATCAACCTCCGTCTCCCGCTTCAACTGTTCCGCCATCCGGACCTCGTAGTGGCCTTGCGCCGCCGTCGGGGCCGTCCTCAACCAATCGCGGACCACCGTCAGGCCCTGGTTTCGGTGGTGAACGTGGAAGGGGGGACAAGCGGTTCGCGGGGATCAACAACATGCTCCAGCAATCGGGCGGACCTGGAGACCGTGGAGGCCCTGGCCCGCAAATTCGTGGTCGCGGCGCAAACAGACAATCGAGTATGGGTGGTCCCTCGCCCCAAAGCACTCGTCCAGGAACACCGGGGGCTTCGGAAGAGAGTAGCCGATCGGGTTTATCCAGTCAAGGCCGTCCTGATCTTCTGACCGGCCGACCTTCGGCTTCTTTTACGGAAGACGATGGTTCTTCCAAGGGTCGTGTCGGCGGCGGACGAAATGAGCCAGTGGAAGAAACGGGATCCGAGTCAAGACGGTCTGGCAGAGTCTCACACGACCGGGAACGGGAACGAGATCGGGGTCGGGATAGAGAACGTGATCGCGATCGTGAGCGTGAACGCCGAGGTGGTCCGGACGAGGATGGAGGCCGTAGTAGCAGTCGCCGAGAGGAACGAGAACGGGTCCGAGACTTTGAACGCGAACGTAGCCGGCGCGGTGAGACTGGAGGAACCGTCTCTCGAGAGGAACGATTTGAGTCTCGAGAGACCTCGCGACGTGGAGCCGGCTCGCGCGAAGAAAACCGTCGCCGAGACCGCCGAGAAAGGGAAGAGAATCCCGAATTGGGGCCGGGCAGCCATGAGCACGAAGGCCGTCTCCGACCTCCTTCTTCGTTGGGAGGACCACCACCTCCGCCGCCACCACCACCTCCCCTTCCGGTTAACGCGGAGGAAGATCGAAGATGGGGTGCAGGCGGCGGTGGCGGCAACGGCGGCAACGGCGGCCGTGAGATACGGGACAGGGATCGAGACCGGAATCGCGACCGGGGACGGGATCGGGACTACAATCGCGATGGGGGAAGCGGGGGACCTCACCGAAAACGAGGCCGACCCGGAGGAGATGATGGACCTGGTGATGGAGGAGGTGGTGGAGGCCGAGGAGGCATGCGAATGGGAGGGGAAAACAAACGGCCCCGGCGAGGGCAATGAATGAGAAGAGAAACGGGCTAGCTTTTTTGTTGTATGCTCCATTCATTCGAACACTGTGTTTCCTTTCTTCGTTATCTCATTTGGGGCTCTATATCATTGCATTTGTTGGACGGTGTTTCGTCGTTGCATTACCACCAAGCCTACGTCGGGATCTAAGGGATTCTTCTTTTCGTTTGTGGCCCTGAATACTTGAATTCAATTCATAGGCGTGTATTATTGAAGACAGCAGAATCATCAGATGGCAGAATGACATTGTTGCTTAGTATTTCTCTCCTCTGCGTATAGCGCTGAGATGAAGCTCCTGGGACCAACAGTCGTTGTCACGAGGGCTGCTTTACTGTCTGTTTTCCAGTATTGGGGAGTCTCCCTCAGCAACATCACTTTTACCCCCACTCCTTTCAAGCTCTTGAATCGAACCGTCAAGCCATCACTATTCTTATTATCCGAATGCTATCCTAGCTCAAGAATCACAGGCAGATCGGACCGACACCCCGCGTTATCCCCCGCTCTCTGAACCGCCAAGCGCCGGTTAAACCTCGGACGCTGCTCCGTTTCCTTTTTCATCTAGCGTCATCGACGCATCGGTCCCTGAAGCCTTGACTCCTGCGATTATCCACGGCTGGCGGGGAATATCATGCGAGCACTAGTGGGATTGCTTCTCCCGGCCGTGCTTGTTATCATTATTCCCTGGTTAACTACAGATTATCCATGCTAGTGCGACAGTGCTCACAAGGGCCGTTCCTGTCAGTTTCATTTTAATACATAACCATCTACTAGGAGTAATCATTGCCTGTTTCTCCACCGCTGGGAGAACTTCGGGCGTTCCAACCGGTGATCCACCGGCTGGAGAAGCTCCATCTGTGATGCACTGATGCTGACATGCTTGAGGTGCAGAACTCCAAATTGCTGCGAAATAATGATTCCGCAACTCGGCTGCTATCTGGAACGAACAGTTCAACCCACCGGATCCTGAGATCGCGACGGAGAATTCGGGACGGTAGAACGAATGAATAATAGACATGGTTTGTTTCATCTTCAGTTCATGATTACTTGTTCTTTTTCCTTTTGCAAGACGACAGCCCGCGCGCAGTTGGGGATTTTGGAGTATGCTTAGACTGGAGATACAGCCGCAGTATATCTAGTGCTTGGTTTCCCCTCAATAATTCAACTTTTTATTTTACTCTGTCGTCATTCTCCTCACATGGTTTCTCCTTCCTCTCATCATTGTGTTGCTGGTTATTTAACTCTCTTGCAATTCTGAGAGCCGTGGTTCATCTTTGATTATCGTGTTTTTAACCCGAGCCGTTGATCGGAGGGAGCCATTTTCTCTGTTCTTGTAAATACTTGATCGTTCATTCACCATGGTCCAGTTAGATGTCGAAAAGACCATTGAGGAGCTCACGCTTGGTGAGAAGGTAGCTCTCACAGCTGGTATGTGATCGCGCAATTCACATGTGATTTCTAACCATAGATGGATGAATTTTTGGTGGTATAATTCGACAATCGAGCTAACAGGAATAATGTTTACAGGAATTGATTTCTGGCACACGGCTGCCGTTCCCCGTCTCAACATCCCCAGTCTTCGCATGTCCGATGGCCCCAATGGTGTGCGCGGTACACGCTTCTTCAATGGCGTCCCTGCCGCCTGCTTTCCCTGCGCAACCGCGCTGGGCGCGACTTGGGATACTGAGCTCCTGCACGAGGTGGGCCGACTGATGGGAGAGGAGTCTATTGCCAAAGGCTCGCATATCGT
This sequence comes from Aspergillus udagawae, assembly GCF_001078395.1. NCBI lineage: Eukaryota > Fungi > Ascomycota > Eurotiomycetes > Eurotiales > Aspergillaceae > Aspergillus > Aspergillus udagawae. The sequence continues at coordinate 2,264,324 of NW_025091267.1, read as the reverse complement.
GCTGGGGCCCACAATCAACACCCAGCGTTCCCCGCTTGGAGGTCGAGGCTTCGAGTCGTTCGCCGAGGACGGTGTGCTCTCCGGCATTCTAGCGGGACACTATTGCAAGGGTCTGCAGGAGACGGGCGTTGCGGCTACTCTGAAGCATTTTGTCTGTAATGACCAGGAACATGAGCGCTTGGCTGTTGACAGCATTGTGACGATGCGCGCTATGCGCGAGATTTATCTCTTGCCGTTTCAGCTGGCGATGAGGATCTGCAAGTCTGCCTGCGTTATGACAGCCTACAACAAGATCAATGGAACCCACGTCAGCGAGAACAAGCAGATCATCACCGATATTCTGCGCAAGGAGTGGGGGTGGGACGGCCTGGTTATGAGTGACTGGTAAGTTTATACCTGGTCAATGCTGCATGACTATGTGGCAGAAAGATATTGACGACTTTCAGGTTTGGAACATACAGTACATCCGATGCCATTAATGCTGGCTTGGATCTTGAAATGCCAGGCCCAACCCGCTGGCGCGGAACCGCTCTGGCGCATGCTGTTTCATCTAACAAGGCATTTGAATTCGTGATGGACGAGAGGGTTCGCAACATTTTGAATCTGCACAACTTTGTCGAGCCATTGGGTATCCCAGAGAACGCACCTGAACAGGCCTTGAATCGGCCTGAGGATCAGGCTCTGCTTAGACGAGCGGCGGCAGAATCCGTGGTTCTCATGAAGAACCAGGACAACATTCTGCCTTTAAAGAAAGAGAAACCCATTCTGGTCGTCGGGCCAAACGCCAAGACTGCCGCATACTGCGGCGGCGGATCAGCGTCCCTAGATGCATACTACACTGTGACACCGTTTGAAGGTGTCTCGGCCCAGAGCCAGGGTGAAGTCAAGTTCTCACAGGGTGTCTACTCGTACAAGGAACTCCCCTTGCTCGGTCCTCTGCTGAAGACGGACGATGGCAAGAAAGGCTTCAAGTTCCGCGTGTACAACGAGCCCCCTTCGGAACCCAACCGCCAGCTCATCGATGAACTGCACCTTGAATCCTCCAGCGGCTTTCTGATGGACTACAGGCACCCCAAGATCAAGACATTCACCTTCTACGTTGACATGGAAGGCTACTTCACGCCGGAGGAAGACGGTATCTACGACTTTGGTGTGACAGTCGTGGGCACCGGCAAACTATTCATAGACGACGAGCTTGTCGTCGACAACTCCAAGAACCAGCGGCAGGGCACCGCCTTCTTCGGCAACGCCACCGTGGAAGAGCAAGGCTCCAAGGAACTCAAGGCCGGCCAGACCTACAAGGTTGTCCTGCAATTCGGCAGCGCCCCAACATCCGACCTCGACATGCGCGGCGTAGTCATCTTCGGCCCAGGCGGGTTCCGCTTCGGCGCTGCTCGCCGCGTCAGCCAGGAGGAGCTCATCTCCAAGGCGGCGGAGCTAGCCTCCCAGGCCGAGCAAGTCGTCATCTTCGCCGGCCTCACCAGCGAATGGGAGACGGAAGGCCACGACCGCGATCACATGGATCTGCCCCCAGGCAGCGACGAGATGATCAGCCGCGTGCTGGACGCGAACCCCAACGCAGTGGTGGTCATCCAGAGCGGCACCCCGGTCACCATGCCCTGGGCCCACAAGGCCAAGGCCCTCGTCCAGGCCTGGTTCGGCGGCAACGAATGCGGCAACGGCATTGCAGACGTGCTCTACGGCAACGTCAACCCCTCCGCCAAGCTCCCGCTGTCCTTCCCCGTCCGCCTCCAGGATAACCCGTCCTACCTGAACTTCCGCTCCGAGCGCGGCCGCGTCCTCTACGGCGAGGACGTGTACGTCGGATACCGCTACTACGAGAAGGTCGACCTGGCCCCTCTCTTCCCCTTCGGCCACGGCCTCTCGTACACTACCTTCTCCCGCTCGGACCTGTCCCTCTCTACCACCCCAGAGAAACCCCAGCTGGAAGACGGCGAGCCCATTACTGCTACTGTCTCCGTCACCAATACCGGTAGCGTGGCCGGCGCCGAGATTGTTCAGCTGTGGGTGGCCCCGCCGCCGACTGGGGTGAACCGCCCCGTACGAGAACTGAAGGGTTTCGCCAAGGTGTTCTTACAACCCGGTGAGACGAAGAAGGTCGAGATTGTGGTGGAGAAGAAGCTCGCGACAAGCTGGTGGGATGAGCAGCGTGAGAAGTGGGCTTCGGAGAAGGGGACGTACGAGGTGCTGGTGACGGGGACGGGAGACGAGGTGCTTAACTCCTCTTTTGAGGTCGGGAAGACGCGGTACTGGCTGGGATTGTAAACAGTTCGACGCTGATGGTTACGAATGATGGATGATGACTTGGTCTTTTTTCTTTTTCTTACTGTTACGTTGTTATGGTTTACTTGATTCATTGACGGAAAATGATGTACCTCGGGATGAGACAAGACAAGTTGAAGAGATTGATACCAATAGATATGGTACAGTCATTCGGTTTTCCTTTTTGTTCTCAAGTAATTCGTGGTAGCCATACATAAAGTAAACGCTTCCCCGTCCACCACATGCAGCAGATTTCATAAACAGCCGTAATCGAGTTGAGTAGACGCAATATCTAGACAGATCGCAAATAACAGTTACAAGCAAGTCGCTGTCTGGAAAAACATACTGTGTAATATCAGAATAAAATTCACAAATCAGCCATTACAATTAAGCACGCTGTCAAGCCAGATGAACATTAAGCGAGGACCGTGGTAGGGCATATTCCTGAAGCAGAGTACATCTAAGGTATCTAGCTGACGATCCGATTGAATCCCGCCGTGTCCCTGCTGCGAGACGCATTGCCGGGCCTGTGCCTCCCCATGTCCAATATGGACATCTTCCTCAGCAGAGAATTGGTCTTGGGGGGAAGCTGAGCCTCAGACTGAGACCCGGACTGAGATCGAGAATGGGAGGGTGAATGAGTTTTGCGCTCTTTGGGATGGCGCTTCAGGCTCGCCAAGCTCTCTTTGGAGATGAGCGATCTTAGAGACCAGAAGGATGAGTTTTTCTGTTTTGCGGAGGCTGGTAGTGGAGGCTCGTCGGACGTTGGGGGAGCAGCGGCGTCTTGTTCTGCAGGTGAAGCGACGTTGCATCTGATAATGCCGGTTTTCATCTTCTCCATGACGGCGAGCTGGAGGTCGCTGTTGCGCTGTGCTTCTTCAGCGTCTGTCATGATATGGACGACGCCGCTGCTGTCAACGATCGCGGAGGGTTGGTCGTCGCGCTTGCGAATGCAGGTAGCGCCGAATTCGACGAAATTGGATGGTAGGTGGTTGGCTGTTATCTCTCCGTCATTGGTCTCATGTGCTTCGGTAGTATTGCTCTGCGGTACAGCTTGGCAGTCCTCGCAGCGTGGTTTGTTGTTGAGCGGGGCGGTTTTGGTGCACGGTCGGGAGAGGCTCGGTGTCCTCCCGAGGTTGATTGTGGTCTTATCTGGACTGAGGAATACTTCGACGTCATCTGAGACTGTCTCCTCGTCGGTGGAGAGATTAGGGCTGGACTCGCCCGCCAGGAAGGCCTCTTCGGACTGTGCTGGTGGGCATTCCACGGAAATCTCTTCTGTAGTTGAGTGTTGATCTTGCACATTTGGAGCAAGGCCCTTGAGAGAAGGTTCAATACTAGATAGTCCGGTGCAGAAAGTCATGTCGCTGCAAGTTGTGGCAGGCGAGCTAGCACTCGTCGATGAATCGTGATTGGAAGAAGAGTGGAATCCATGCAGGTCCTGGAACGGAGAAGTCGAAGGAGGTTCACCCGTCAGGCTGGAGACAGGCTGAGTATCTAGCTCAATAGCAGAGTCATACTTCCTGATGTCGTTGTTGCATTGGCTCTGCTCTCCTGGAGCTGAAACCGCAGCGTGGACCTCAACTTTCTCCGGCGGGTGGGAGGCATCATGGCAGGTCTGTGTTTGTCTGATATCATGTTGAAATTCTTCTTGCTCAATGCTCTTCGCAAGCAAGACACACGACCAGCGGATCTCACGCTCCAGTCGGGGAGAGATCTTGCGACGCTCAATCAGCACAGATCGGCGCCTGAAGATAATGGGTGTATGTTTCAAGTCGTAATATCTCGAGCATTCTTCTCGCCGCTAGCATCAAGTCAACATCTATTTCATGTGTTCTGATTTGGTTTAGCTGCGCTTACCTGCGAGCTAAATAGAAATGAGAGAGATTGCTTCGTGCTGATGCTCTTTCTTCTCGAAAGAGCAGGCTCCATGTTGTTGACAGTCCAGTCAAACCAGTGAGAGCTGAAAGATTGTAGGCAAGCGTCGAGGAAAAGAGAGAAGAGATCAAGAAAACCGATGAATCACAGGGAGACCAGCTCTAATGATTCACGGGCCAACGTTAAGTATGCTTGTAATGTGGTCTGTGAATGAGGATGGCGCCAATGGTGGGAATGAGGGGAGCACGAATCACAAGGCTTGCCCTATGGACTGTGCAGATGGCAAGATCGTCTGGTATAATCAGTGGCGTTTATTGTCGAATGAAGTCCAACGAGTGTTGCCACGATGGGGCTGTTATGAAGCGATGGATGGACTGGTATGCGGGGGTTGCTCGGTCAATGTCGCTCTAATAGTGGAGTGAACGAAGGAACGTGCAGCTCTGCAGCTTATGCCGAGTCTGGACCGTGAATTTAGTGAGAGACAGCCAGCTGGATATCATGAGCTTTGCGGGAAGGCAATAGTACAATGAAACGATCGTCAGAGAGATGCAGATGAGGTATCAAAGGAGCGAGAGGGTGGGAAACGAATGACGGTTAACGGCGTCAAGGTTCAGGCAACCAGGCCAAAGCATGCAGACAGAGAGATGGATAGAAACATAAAAGAAGGTTGTAGATGAACAACAGCACCTTCTGTGGGAAAAGAAGCGAGAAAAAGCAGGGTTTAAACTCGTCAATGTGTCTGCAGAAGTAGTAGGAGTAGTACTACGGCCCAGTGAGCATAACAACAGACAGTGGAAGAAAAATAGACGGTTAGGTAGTGATGGTCTCAAGCATCAAGGTCACACTGATCAAGCTGTGTAACTCCTTCTGTCCCCAGCACATCAATCAGCAGGGAGGGAAGGAAGCACTGCCAACTGATTTGCCGGGTTTAAGATGGTGATTTGATCTTTGAGACGAGATCAACGACTATTGAAGTCATACTAAACAAGCAAAGTACTATCTATATGATCTAGTCGGGTATAGAGGTCACTGTCTTCAGCCATCTGGTTACTTGCATCAGCTCCCTCCAGACATAGTGCATCTTACTTACTTCTCTTTCCTCAACGTACTTTTGCACTCGCAATGCACAAGAGAAAGCAATTACTGATCATCTCTGGAGTTCCATGGGGCCAAAGTTGGAGTTGGCAAGGGATCGACAGCGGAGTGATGAAAGGGATGAATCAAGGGGGGTTTATGAGCAATTCGCCCTGACAACGCATGTCGTTGTCAATGGCAATCTGCAGTGCTACAATGGCACCCAACGCCGTTGCAGGCTATCGATATAGCTCCAAGTCTCTACCTTCGAAGGGAGTACTACTGTGTACTTGCGTGGTCGTTTGTGGTTGTAGAATATTGGATTGAATTGTTAGGGTTACTGGTTGCCTTTCTGCGCCCTGCGGTATGATATCATATTTCTCTATGATCTACGAGAGGTATCGGACACACACCTGAGCATTCTCCGAATGGAGGAATTACCCAAGTACAAGTAGAGTACATAACTATTCTGATTGACATCATGCATCATTGCCTTTTTCGTACAGTTTAAAGCTCATGGGCATCTACACACGGTCTTTTAACTTGTCCAAACAGAAACGACGATTGCAATCGCTATATACTGTACATCGTATTATGCACGTCTATGCCTATGTTGAAATGATACTGCGTACTAAAAGGTCTCCCACCACCCTCACTTAGATCTCTGCAAGCGCAGAGGAACGGGTCTGTCAGGGCTTGTATGATGGAGAGCAGTTGGATGCTTCTTTACAGCCTTACCTGTTGAATAGGTTACGAAGGAGGCAGTTGGATGCTCTTCCCTCTGATGGCTTAAGAACTGAAAAGATAAGAGTTGCACCGCTACTCCCCCAAGCCGCCGATGTGCTCGGAAGCAAGCCCTCGAATTCCCTCGGAGAGTCTTCTCTTCACCGAGAGGAGATCCGGGACACTTGCTCCCCAACAGAGCATCATGGCGGATAATTAGAGGCTGCAATAAATGCGCCAGTGTCGATTCGGTCGATATGCATCCCGCTTACCACGCAGTGATATCCTCGACCTCCGCCTCTCCGAAAGTGCTGCTCTTAATTAGTTTGTTAACGCCGTCGACGGCCACTGCACCTTCGACAGGTGGCTTCGCCATGATGTCCGGCAAGACTTCTCGGAAGAATTCCAGGATGTAACGGTTCACCTGCTCGAATTGCAAAAGGAAGGCATCGTGACCTTCCGGGCTTTCAATTCGCTTGAGTCTCGAGTTGGGGATGCCAGCCGCGATCTCCTTCTGCTCTTCAAAAGTGAAGAGTCCATCGGTCTCGATTCCAAGGACCAGGGCTGGCTGTTCAATCTGTGATAGTGCCTCCTTGACGGGATCCTCCGATCCTGGGCTGGCCCGGTATCGTGATACATCATGAGTGTCGAGCTTGCGTGTGATAGCAATGTAGCAATTGGCGTCGAATCGTTTTACAAACTTCTCTCCCTGGTATCGAAGATAGGACTGTGCTGAAAAGTGGGTGGGAGGCCGCTTTCTGTCGCTGTTGCTGACGCTGTTGCTGACGGGCGTGCTAAAGGTCTTCGTGCCGGAGAACTGAGGATCCATATACTGGACTTCAGAGGGTTGCTGCGGCGCAGGAGAGTTGCACTCGCTGGAGGTCCGGGAAGTCATGCCGGCCTTATGACCATCATTATGAATGGCCCAGTGTTCATTCGGCGGGGTCGGCAAGCGCTCGGTGCCATTGATATTCTGCCTCTTCGATGGGTCGGGAACGTTTCTACCAAAGCGAGACTCGAAAGAATTGCGGCTTCGGTAGGTCAGAAGAGCGGACATGCGCGCCGCTCCCAAACCGGTAGCTGGAGGGTCATCGAATGAATAATAACCGTCCTCATACTTGGGGTCACTGTAGATGCTTTGCCGCTGAGCTTCACCCCAGCTGATGCACCATGCCGAGTGGCGGGCGGAGGTGGCAATTGGAACAATCGCCCGGACATAGTCTTTGCCGAAATAGGCATACTCAAGGGTCAGCATGCCGCCCATGGAACCCCCGACGACGGCTGCAATCTGCCGGACGCCCAGATCGTCTAGGACCATCTTATGAATTCTACTTGGGTCAGCAACCTCACGACTCAAGTTTTGATGTATGTGCCCACTAACCTCACATCATCGCGGACAGTCGTAAGAGGAAATTCGGGGCCATACAACCCCTTTTCGGGATTGCCATCCTTGTAAGTCACGGCACTTGCGCTTCCATAAGGACTACCCAGACTGTTCAAACAGATGACGAAAAATCGCGATGTATCAAAGGCTTGACCGGGACCTCCGAGCAGGGGTCCCCACCAGTCGGCCACATCGGCACTTCCGCTCAGAGCATGGCAGATCACCAGCACGTTGTCACGGTTGGGGGACATCTCACCCCGCGTTGTGTAGGCGACAGGAACATTGTAGAGGGTCACACCCGATTCCAGGGTAAATGACGGGATAATAGCGATAGACTGATCCGTGATGAGTTCCGCATATGGGTTTTCAGGCAAGGAGGCAACTCTCTCTACGGGATTTAGTAGCTGTTCACCAAGAGACCATGAAAATGAGGGGCAACTAGAGAAGGGCAAAAGTGTGTGAAAAGGGGGGATACTGACGGAATTTTCCAGGAGCGCCGTTAGTTTCAGGCGCCATTATGAGCCTGTTGACGCAAGAAATGTAACAATGAATGGAAACGCAAGAAATAAGTGAAAGAATAGGAAGTTATTCTCAGCAGCAAGAAAAGAAGACGTCGAGAAAAGAAATTGAAAAAGTACAGAGGAAGAGATGCAAGTAGGATACCTTAACTCCGATAATCGGGGCCCACTATGACTCCGCGGGGAGATCTCGTCATATTGAACCTATGAGAATGTCTGCGTTCTCTTGAAGCGGTGAGAACACAGTTATTTGCCACTACTATGCTACCGCCTTCTGATGACTCATGATTGCTTAACCAGTTGATGATAGAGGTGGATCATGGAGCATTAGAATAATGCCAACCTTTGCAAGGCACCTGTCATGTAAGGTTGTCCTTTTTAATTTCAACACTTAAGGTAAGGAAGACATATCCAGACATCTCGGGGGACATGATTCCTTTACCGAATCAAGGAGTTCACGAGTAGTCTATCCTTCCGAGATCGATGCGGGCATCATGCCCCTAGTTGCGCAAAAGTTGGTTTTCGATCCTTTCACAACTACAAAAAGTTCCCTCCCAGAAGGGAAGAACACTGGATGACTTAGACGTACTGGCGACATAGGAACTTGTTGAAAAGAGAGCCAGACAAATTTTGTACCACATGTTTGAGACCCGAAGAAGCTTACTTTTCTCGATATTCTGGACCTAGCCACAGTTGTTCTGATTGATGATTGCATCTCTTTCCGGCGCGATTCCAGTTTATAAAACGGCCGCATCATATTCTGTCTTGCCCTCTTAAGGATTTCTGTTTGCTTCAAGTTCATACATAACTTTTAGGATTGGAAGCAATGACTATCCATGGCAGCTGCTTCGCTGGTCTTGCCTCTCAATGTTACTGGTGCTTTCATCCGAAAGCTAATTCAATGACCCAAACTCCATGAATGAACTAGAATTATTGTCGCCTGATGAATTTGTCCACTGTGGGCAAATATACCAGAGACAAACATGCCGTTCCTCTGACTAGCCACTTTGAGAGCAATAGTATGCTCCATCTTTATTGAATACGAGGACCCCCGCATCATAAGAGTCATCGGTCCCTCATACATAAACAAATAGATATTCCTCTAACAGAAGCAGTCTTTCAGCTCTGTACTATATATCTTGTTCGCAATTTCAAAGGTGCACTAGACAACAGTGCCCAAAAGCTCGCCACTATCGTCCCCAACATGGCAACCAGAAGCATGCAGAATGACCTTGCAGTCAAGTTTCGCAAGCTACATGTTCCCGGAGAGCCCTTGGTTCTTACAAATGTCTACGATGCCGCAACCGCCTCAATCATTGCCGAGCATCCCTCGACGAAGGCCATCGCTACCGCCAGCTACGCCGTTGCCGCCTCTCAAGGCATCGCAGACGAGAAGTTGACTTTGTCCCAGAATCTAGCAACTGTGCGCTCAATTGCCGCTGTTCTGAAGCCCCATGGTGACGGCCTCCCACGCATCCCATTCACAGTGGATATTCAAGACGGCTATGAAGATGTTGCCGCTACAATCAAAGAAATTATCGCTCTGGGAGCCGTCGGCTGCAACCTTGAAGATTTTGATAATGCCAACAACCGACTGCGGCCGATGTCACAGGCTGTCGAGCGGATTCATCTTGCCATGCAGGCAGCGAGGGACGCAGGGGTGCCTGATTTCGTGATCAATGCGCGGACAGATGTCCTTCTCAAGCATGATGGGGCAAACGGGGGATCAATCGAGGATGCAATTGAAAGAGGAAAAGCTTACCTGGAGGCTGGGGCTTGTACAGTGTTCGTCTGGGGTGGATCTGCGAGGGGAGGGGTGTCCAAGGAGGAGATCCAGAGGCTGGTTGAAGCTTTTGATGGAAGATTGAACGTCAAGATGAACTTACAGGAGGGATACTTGACCCCACGAGAGATCAAAGAGATAGGGGTTGCCCGGATCAGTCTTGGACCTGAGTTGTATCGCGCTGCAATGACAGCATTTAAAGAGAAAGCTGACGCGGTGTTGGCTTACTGTGGGTAGAGAGTTCTCCTTCTCAGGGTATATATCTTAGTGAACGATTCGAACTCACGCTATTTCGAGAAATGTACCTTTACCTACTGAAAACCAGTCCATATTATTGTCAATAATGGTATTTAAGGTCTACAATAATAACATGGACTCTTCGTGATTGTTTATTGCTATGGAACCCGACTAACCTATTCTGGCAGTTCACTCTCAGTCCACTATCCATATTGGGTAAACCTGGTGCCAGCACTAGTACGTAAGTAGTCTAGCACCTACATCATTCCGCCTACTGCTTCCAACGACCAACACTCGGAGCTACCCTACGCTGCAAGGAATCGCATCTTGTCAAGCGACACCCAGTCATGACAACCACTACCTAGCTCAACCTCACAGAAAATTTGAATAAATTATACATGCTCTCATCCTGCGACGACGCGCTACTCCGCCACAATGACTGATTATTGGAGTTGGAAAGTGACCGATCTGAAAGCGGAGCTGAAGCGGCGCGGTATTCCGCAGACTGGTCTGAGAGTCAAACAAAATTTTATCGACAGGCTTCTGGAAGCAGATGGCAAGCAAGGTGGTGAAGCTCCGAATGGCGAATCGGCAACTTCTCAAGATGCGCCTGGAAATATCGAGCAGGCGACGTCTGAACAGCCCGTGCAGGGACCCGACGCCGTCGATTCTAAACCGGAAGAGCCGAAGCCGCAGGTGACAGCGCCGGAGTCCGAAGAGCCCAAAGCGAACAATGAAGTGAAGCGATCGCCTGAACAGCCTGCGCAAGAATCAGAGGCCGTCGTTTCTCAACCAGAGGAGCCGAAGCCGCAGGCGACAGCGCCGGAGTCCGAAGAGCCCAAAGAAGACAGAGAAGTGAAGCGATCGCCTGAACAAGGTCAGGAAGTGCAGCAGCCGGATGTACAAACAGAGCAACCTAAGCCCGAGCCTCCAGTGGAGGGACCGACAACCGATACAAAAGCGGAGGTACAAGCGGAGGAGACATTACAGCAGACACAACCTGAAATTTCTAGCATGGAATCTGAAGTCAATCAGGCTGCAGATGCCGGAGCTGGCGGCGAAAGCAGTGCGCCTTCACTTGCGACACCACAGCTAGAAGCTGAGCACCCTGCCAAACCGGTCGAGCAGGCTCCCGGAAGCGCAGAAACGGTGCAGCCTGCTCCTGCAGGACTGGACTCTAAAAAACTTTCGGATTTTGCTGAGAAGACTGCGGCCCAGCTATCTGCGGCGAATACCGGGCTGTCAACGCCCCTCCCCATGGAGGAGATAATCGAAGACACTCGGAAACGGAAGCGCCGCAGTCAAACTCCGATTCCAACACCGGGGGCAATTGCAAACAAAAGGGCCAAGGCACAGGAGGAGTCGCCCCGAGTTCTACTGCCTGAAGACCATGATGTTATGGATGTGGAAGAGAGTCCTGGAAAGAAGGCCGCCGCCGCAGAAGAGAACGAGCAGGCCCATAACCAAAATGGAGATGCGCGAAATGCTCCAACTACTGATGCGACTCGCCGTGTATCAATAAGTGATGACGTGCGGACGAAGGGAACTGCCCCAATCAAGCAAGATGCTCGTTTCAAAGACCTTTTTGCACCGGCAGACAGAGAGCAGATTCGCCCCCCATCACCTCCGGCAGATACGGCAATCGAAGATGCCGAGGTTGAACCTGCGCTCCATGTCGCGACCGAAGCGCTGTATATCGATGGACTGATGCGCCCTCTCCAACCTACTGCTCTTAGAAACCATCTTGTCAGCATCGCGACAGCCCCTGGCTCATCACCGGATCCTGACGTGATCGTTGACTTTTATTTGGACCCCATCAAAACGCATTGTTTTGTAAAGTTCGCGAATATATCGGCTGCCTCGAGAGCGCGAACAGCCTTGCACGGTGTTGTCTGGCCCAACGAAAGCAACAGAAAAACTTTGTTTGTCGATTTCATTCCCGAGCAAAAGCTGCAGCAATGGATCGCAAGGGAGGAAGAATCGCGCGGGCGCGGTGGACCCCCGCCTCGTTGGGAGGTTCGGTATGATCGGACCGACGATGGTGTCGAGGCTGTTCTACAGGAAGTGGATGCTAGGGGTGTCGCTTCGCGTCAGGCTCCCGCTCGAGCCTCGACTGACTTCTCTCGTCCGCCTCCCTTGGGCCCCAGAGCAAGCATGGGTAATAAGGACAGACGTCCTAGCGGCCCTCCACCCCCAGAGCCTCGTCCTAGACCTGGACAAGGATTCAAGCCGTTGGATGATCTCTTTGAATCCACTACAACTAAGCCAAAGCTCTACTACCTCCGTGTCCCGCGCGAAGTGGCCGACCGACGTCTGGATCGGTTTGATGACCTGCTGCGGAAGGGACCATTCCCGCGGCGTGGTGGCGACGAGACTAGGCGAATCTCTTTCGAAGACGGTGACCTCTTCGTTGACAACGGACCGGAGTATGGAGGCCGTGGCAACGGACGGCGCCGTGGCCGGGGTCGTGGAGGCGGCATGGGCGACTCGTGGAGAGATGACCGACGAGGCCGAGACTAAAGCCCAGAGATCTTTGACAGCTGTAAGGCTGAAAGACCAAATACTGTATTACCTACATTGCATCAAAAGTGCCACTTCGCGGGGCTCGGGACGCAACCTTGATTTCACTGATTTGTTTCCTTCTCAACGAGACGACCGATCGCACACGTGTATATTAGGCATGAAGATTTGTCACAATGCAAACCGAGCTCTCAAGACTGAGCAGAGCCTGTTTTGATAATGAGAAGATCCCCTTGAATCTGTAACGGTTTTATGCTGCTACCTAGTTATCAACGCCGTTTAGTGATTAGTCAGCTATTTTTATGCTTGGAAAGGCTTGACTAAAGCTTGGCCATTAACGGTTAGACTACTATTGTACTGAGAGAAGGGGGGGTACCTAATCTACCATGTTTCGATATGCTGGTGCCTGAGGCGCAGTCTCTGTGATGATCCATGTGTCTCCATTCCATTGTTATTATTAGTCGGATCTTTGTGGCTGTACCATGTATGAGAGCCTGCTGCTACCATGAACCTATGAATCAGTAATAATAGTCAACAAATCATACGCAGAGCTTTGAGATTTCTTTCTATTTCTCGTAAATCCCATTTGGGTTCAATCAAGGCGCTTGCAGTTTCTTTCACATGGATAATATACCTGTTCTCCCTTGTATGTCCAAGAGCTCATAACTCTTTTCACTGCGCTACCGTTTGTACCTGACCTCCTCCATCGCCTGTCTTCATCACCCCCTGAATCAGACCGCATCGCCAAGTACTGTCGTCGTCGCCCGCGACCTTGCCGAGTAATATTTGCCCTCGTCTACTGGTCCCAGGGGTTGTTGATCTGCCGTGCCGGGACTAGGCCGACTTGGCGGATAAGATAGAGATCCATACGCTGTATAATCAATAACTTTTTGGCAGCCGGATCGGAGATTTAATATCTTTCTTCTCTTTACCACTTTCTTTTTTCCACTTTTAAGCACTCTCTCTAATATCCTGACTTACGCGAGCATGGGGTGGCCGGTTTGTAATACAACGTTGGAGGATTCAACGAGTATGCCTCTCCCGTTTTGTTGTAATACGAGTGCTGGCTAACCGGGGAAATGATTATTGACAGTCACCGAAGTCGACTTATGGGATGGCGGTCTCACTTTTCATCAGTTATGCCTCATCGTTGGCGGTGCTTTCGCTCTCATCGCCGGCGCGGTCTCCTTCTACTTGATTATGAGCCATGCGACGCACTATAGCAAGCCGATAGAGCAGCGACAGTATGATTTACGCCCCCACTTTTGCTTACCCCCTCTACACGCGCTTGGAACTAACGTCTGGTGTTATCTTGTCTAGTATTATTCGAATCTTATGGATGATCCCCATCTACTCTCTCGTCGCTTGGCTGAGCACCTACTTCTACAAAAATGCGGTCTACTACGAGCTGATCGGCAATTCCTATGAAGCGTTCACGATTGCCGCCTTCTTCGCCTTACTCTGCCACTACGTTGCGCCGGACCTCCACAGTCAGAAGGAATATTTTCGCGGAATCGCGCCGAAACAATGGATCTGGCCTATACCATGGCTTCAAAAATGCTGCGGCGGGGAGAAAGGGGTGTGGAGGGTACCCCGGAGCGGACTGACATGGTTCAATGTAAGCTGGTTTCGCAGGCACTAATCATGCTGCGATGAAATACGAGGCTAATATCGCTATGCTGCATAGGTTATCTGGGTTGGAGTCTTCCAATACTGTCTTTTGCGTGTGTTGATGACGATCGTCGCGGTTATCACCCAGCACTTTGATGTGTATTGCGAGGAGAGTTTGAATCCGGCGTTTTCGCACATATGGGTATGTCTGGATCATCCGATTATCTCAAGCCGTGTTCTGACGACCAGCAGTGTATGGCAGTGGAGTGTGTTGCTGTTTCGATTGCAATGTACTGCCTGATCCAATTCTATTACCAGATTAAGAATGATATCAGCCAGTTTTCGCCTCTCCTCAAGATCGTCTCCATCAAGCTGGTGATTTTCCTTTCATTCTGGCAGTCTGTGAGTTGAGCCATTTCCTTGCAATTCATGGCCTTTGCTGACTCGGCGGCTCGGGCAGACCTTGATCAGTTTTCTCTCCTCCTCGGGAGCTATCAAGCCGAGTGGTAGAATAGCGCAACAGGATCTCAAAGTTGGACTCCCCAACCTACTCATCTGCCTGGAGATGGCGATCTTTTCCATCCTGCATCTGTGGGCATTCCCGTGGAAGCCGTACTCTCTCGCAAACGCACATGCCGATGAGGTGACTGACTTCTATGGCAACGGCAAAGCGACTTATCAGGGTGGTCGCTGGGGCATGAAAGCTCTCGTTGACTCGGTCAATCCGCTCGATTTGGCCAAGGCCGTAGGTCGCAGCATACGCTGGCTCTTTGTGGGGCGTAAGAAGCGGACGCTGGATCCCAGCTACCAGAACCAGAGCGAAGTCATCGGTCTCGATACAACCAGCAATGGCTCTGGGACAAATATCACAGCCTACCAAGGTGCGGGCGCTACGATGGCTGGCGGCAGACCGGCGCACTATGGGACATCTCCGGACGATGAAGGCCAGGTTCTTCTCTCACACGCGCAGCCAAATCCGACATTGCAGTCGACTGGCGACCTGGCGCCTCCACCATATGATTATGAACATGATCGGCTAAGTAGCGTGTCCTTGCTGGAACCTTCACCATCTCATTCCCCGCAACCGTATTCCCCCTACGAGCCACACCACAACAACCCTTACGAGGTACCGGACACCAACGGCCTCCATCTACACGCAGGCACCAATATCCCCCAATCTCAGCAGGGAGCTACCGGTCACCATCCGTACGATCGGGATTATCTGCAAGAGCAACCGCCTATACCTATGCCGGATCCGTACCAGCCCCCGCCTGCCCACTTTGACAATGACCACAGCCGGCGATAGACGATCGTCCACGGTAATGACCCTGAGTTGCAGTTTGCCTCTACCTACTCGACCCCGGGAATGATGATGTTTCGCCCTCCGTTTCCCTTCATTCATGCCACGAACTAGCTGGCTTGTTCCTGAGGCACCCTTTTGCCTTACTTTTTTTTCTTTTTTTTGTTGATATACCCTTCTGTCGTATTCGATTTGCGGCAGTTTTCTTCTACTCTGGTTTCATCTCTCCTTCTTTGCTTTGTGCATGACGTAGGGACGCTTGGGGCCAGTAAGTTCTCGCCTCCGTTTTGCTATGATTCACTTTTGATGAAACGCGGGGTTGCATTGGATAAATTTCTTTGTACAATAGCAGTTGACATATCAGTACGCTTGCCGGTGCGTATGCAATTATTATACGAATCGTTCCTTTCGCAATGAGAGTGGTAGTCGAGCTCTGCTAGTTCATATTTTGATTCACTTCTAAACCCTCATTATAAAATGCTTGTTCCTACGAGCGAAACGCCAAAACGCCACCGTGAACCATAAAGAATAAAGATCGAGCCGCCATCAAGAAAGCGCAGGTCGTCACGTGCACTAAACTGGCAAGACCGCACTATTTAAGAGTCATCCCCTCTCGCGAAAGAAACTCATCTTCGAGCCGATTCTGCATAGCCAGCTGAGTCTTCCGCGACGCATTGCTCTGTCTGATGTTGTTCATGATAGCGGTCTTGTGGCCTAGTTCGCGCATGCCTTTGATGCTATTACCCAGCTGTCCCAGCAAGGAGACCAGGAGGACGTCGTTTCTCTGGGCGAGGCTCTCCGCCGCAAAGGCGCTTCCCGGTTCTGGCGTGAGGAGAGACAGATGTGATAAGAGGGCGTTGATATTCCGGAGAATCGGGTGCGAGAGGGGAGGTTTTGTGGTTCCGGTTAGTTGGCCTTCGGATGACTGGGACACACTGGCGAGATAGGACTTAACCAAGGAGATTCGAGACTCCAGCGTTCGGATGGCGTTGAGGCGTGTATTAAGACTGGCGATTACTGCGAGAGCCGAATTAGCTGATAAGCTCAAGATACTGAAAGCACGATGATCTTACGTTCTTCCTCTTCGTGAGACAGTACGACGGTGTCGGGCGACGGCTCGGCCTGGCCAGCCTCGGTTTTCTGGCTAGTCTGGGCGTCCTGTTGCGCGGAAGCACCCAAGCTCGAGCCAGACGGTTGAAGAGGAGCTGCTGTCCTTGCGCTTCTCGCAACCGTGTCTATGCCAATCATCTCGGCTTCCCCCGTTTCGACTGAGAACGGCAGTTCGCGGAACCGAATGGAGAGCGACTGCTCCTCACCGTCTATCTGCATCGCCTTGCTGTTCTCTGCCGCATTTTCACCTTCATATACGCTTTCGTAGATGGTCAAGGGAAGCTTGGCGCCATTCCTCGATGCAGCTTGCACCTGCGATGGGTGGAATGCGAGGAACACGGCAGACTCGTTGTAGCTCTGGAGGATCTGGCGATGGATTGGCAAGTGGGATGCGTCCGGGCCAGAAGGAGAGGCTGTTGACCACCAGCCTACGAAGTCGAGGGCGGGAGACTTGTGTACATCCTTGACTGTTGTAGAAGGCCTAGTTAGCTAGAACTGATGGAGATCCTGAGTACAACCTCCTCTCTTACATTGCTTGACTCGCTCGACAAACCAATCGTGGAGAAGCTGCAGTTCGCCGTTGGTTCCTTCAGTTACGATGCATTCAAATGCGTGCTCTAATGTAATCACACGTCCGTTCTGTTGTCCCAAAAGAGCTCCAATGACCGGTCCTCGTTGTGATCGCGCGGCATGACGGGTGATGTGATCTGAGATGGTGAGGAGAACCAGAGGGTGTAGTTGGATATGAAGACCTGAATCGGACGATTTCTGGGATACTAGAGAACCAGTAGATTCAGCCATGACTCCGAAGCTGCGTAGAGCAGAATGTTAGCAGGACGGATTAGAAAGACACTTTTGATATCATCATCATTGAAAGGCGCTGTTGACAGCCAACTGCCCAAGCTGATGGAGCTACGGTTGGTGTTTGCGCTGTTTGCAAAGCCGCTGAGCTTCCCCGCTGTTGTCCGGACCATCCACAAAGTCCAAGCTTTTCCATTCGAAAGTGTCCCCCAGCAGCTTGACAAGCCGTTAGGATACTCTGTTATTTAGGACAAAATGGCTGTCCCGTCATCGTACGACGAAGTCAAAGCTCACCTGCAGCATGTCCTGGATGATTCTTCGACTCCTTTGGACATTTCTCTCATCGACAAGCTGAAGCTGGAGCTTACGGAGACCACAGATCGTAGGGTTCCTGGCACCCTTCTGACACTAATCTCACAGCTTCTTCCGGTCCTTCAGGAAGATCCCACGCCGATCACCACTCTAGGTATCAAGGCTACAACCTACTTCACCTTCACGGATATCCGCTCCGTTGAGCCTCCTATTGATTTTATCGCGGGTTTCAAAGCACCGTCGCCACCTGTCAACCTGTTGGCTCTAGCTCTCCTCAGAAAGGCAGGAGCAATTCCCAGTGATGCTGCCATAGTTGCTGGTGATTCTGAATTGGTTACCTCGCTTGTCGAACTATGGCTTACGACTGCTTCGACGGCCGTCGCTCAGGCTGCTTTTGACGCTCTCTGGGCTCTACTGGAGATTGATTTAGCCAGCCCGCTGGAAAGCGAAACACATACCCGTGGGGCTGAAGACAGCACGGGAGGTCAAGGCCTCTTCTGGAGACGAGTCTTCACTGACAAAAATGTCTATGGGCGCCTCTTCTCCCTGTGCAGTCTCACCGACAATGGACCAGGCGCCCGTCCGCAACGGGAGAGGACTGTCTCCCAGGGAAGGCTTATGGGTTTCATCGTCAAGGCAGGTTACCTACGATGGGACTTGATTTCAAGTTCTCAGATTCCGGAGATTGAAGCTAAGTACGATACCTCGAGCATTCTGCATTTTGCAGCTTGTCGGATGGTCGATAAGAGCGATTTCTTGATGCACATGACCTTACTGAACTTCTTCCGGGACCTCCTTGAAATTGAAGCTCCTGGCTTGAGAGCTAGAGTCTATGTGCAGTCTGCGTCGACTTTCTCCTCACCGGCCCTGGACTTCCTGATCTCTCATGGGCTGCATGGCAGCGTACTGGAGTTATACCTGGATGAGACCAAATTGGATACCGTGGATTTGCAATACACGCGTGGCCCCATCATGGCTTATATTGCACAGTATGCGGAGCTATATCCCAATCACTTGCTGCAGAGTCCAAGTAGCCTGCTGGACAAGATCGTCTCGCGGATCTCCGAGTCGCTCGCTATCTCGTCCGCTCAATGGGCGCATGGGCAAGCCCCCGCCGGTCAACTTGCTGTCCTTGCCTCCTTACCGCGTGTGTTACTCATCGAGGCCGCTAAGCACGGCGTCAACCCTCTTTTGGCTGTTCCAACAAGTCCCCCCTGCAGAGAGGCATTGGACGCTCTGGCCAAAATACTCCACGGGCCGCAGAAACTCGACTGGAGCGATTCGATGGAGCTGAATACTTCTGGTCAGACACCTACTGACTGGCATAAAGAAGCCGCAGCGGCCCGTATCCTCTACTTCATGTATCTGAATGACCATCCGAACTTCTGGACGGATATCGTAGCTGCAGCTGACATCTTGGCGATGAAGGATGTTCCTTTAGCAGCTATATCTTTCATGAAGGCTGTTGTCACGGCTAATTGGCAAGTGCTGTCGGGGGCAGTCATATCGCCCGTCCCTGATACTTCCCGGTATCAGCTGCCTTCGGAAGAGGCACTAGGCACCTTATCTCCAGCTGCACAAGGATTGCTTCCTTCCTCGGGCGTCTGGGCTATCCTTACACCGCCAGCCTTGACTATACTGCTGCCTTATTTGTTCAAGCCACCGCGCTCCTATGCGGAGTTTGTTTCAGGTGGAGCAGGAGACACTCAGAACATTGTGTGGAAAGTTGCCACCGCGAAATACGAGGTTCTTGTTGCCTTGTACAACCATTTGAAGGAGACGGGCGGCCAAGTAACAGGTTTCGAGGATATTGTTCGTACGTTAAGACAGCGAGTCAACGAAGGTCCCTGGGGACCTGTTGCGCAAAATACTGCTCGCGTTGCGACTGTAGGGATGTGAGAATCTCTGTTTGGAAGCGCTGCAACTCTACGCAGATATCGAGCTCAAAATGCACAGATAGATTACGAATTAATGACGCTTTTATATTCCCTTCAGGCAAACGTAGCTAGAGATGTGCACGCAGTGTACTTGTTAGCCTTAGTATGCATCACGATCTGTAGGGTTCATTTCCGATGCCCTGGTTTCCGAATGGAGAAGTCCATCAAAGGCGGTGAGGCGGGAGCTCCGCCGGAACTTTTTTTCGTCCTTGCTGTCATCACAGCCCGAAGCCACATCAGGTCTTCAGGCGGGCGCTATCTATTTACTCGGACGGGCTCTTTGGTAAATGGCGGACTGAGTAATTGGTGACTGCTCCAGAAGTTCTGGACTTCTATTCGTTCCGCCGTCCGGCCTGCAAAGATGTCTCGATTTGGAGCAAAGAAAGGCAGGAAGCTCCCCGGTGCAGAATTTACCTGGGAAGCCGATCCTGGCGGGGAAGCAGACACAGCGCCTACACCTCTTTTTCCTGTACGTTGGAGCGACTCTCCGATAATTGTCTGGCAGAGGGCTAGGATTACTCACACCATGCGTGCAGAGATATAACATTCCTCGCGCGAGACCTTTGAATCCTCGCGAACAAAAACAGGTCGATCACTACCGTGCTCTGCGGGATCGCTTCCACGACGGTCCCTACTACTCCGTCCTCCAGTCTACCTCGGTCACGGCAAGAAAAGATGAGGCTACTCGCGCGCACTTTGACCCTTTCCACGGAATGCCTACGTATTCGGGCAAGTACCAGAAGCAGAAGCGGGACCGGCCGGAGTTGAAAGGACGTCCGTATGGTAAGTGTCGTCCCGGCGGGATATATGGGGTGGGGATAACCGCTGACGGGTGGCTAATTGACCGACTGCAGTCATGAAATTCTTCCCTCGCCAGCTGTGGAAGACGATTCAGCCGAACTTCAACCCCTCAGCTGCAATGGATGGATATGTGCCACATGGACCTCGCATCGGGGTGAAGAGGGGATTTGAGGATGAGGAAGAGGAACATGACGTCGAGGAGACCAAGCGGAGGAAGGGCGTCGACGAAGATGAGGATGCTGAGCGAGAAGAGCGGGAGGAAGAAGGGGATATCTTGGACCCAGATGAGGATCAGGAGGAAGAGATCGTCGACAACGACTTCGAGGATGATGAAGACGAAATGGGCGGGGACTACAATGCAGAACAGTACTTTGATGCGGGCGACGATGAGTACGGAGATGACGGATTTGCAGACGGCGGAGGAGGAGGTGGAGATGAAGACACCTACTGAGGCACAATTGTTGAGATACCCCATCTTGTTTAATTTCTATATTCTAGGGAGCAGCGCATGGTCAAGCATATCGGAGGCGCTTGAAATTGTTTTCATAAGATTACACAGCGTTATCAGTCAGACCAGGGTTCTAAGCCCACGTCAGCAGCGAAATAGCCTCAAAGCAGCTTTCGTCTATATATTGGAGAAATAAAATATTAACAAACACCACGTCTCTATTACACGGATCGGAGCACCTAGCATGCGGAGAAAGAGGTACCGAGTACATTGGCAGGCATCTAAAATTGCGGCCTCAGGCCAGAGCGGCCCTCGAGATGATGTCATTCCGAACTTCGGCCTAAGGCCTCCAACGGCAGAGATAGCTGGAGGGGCAGATATGGCGACAATTTGCCCCGCGGCAATAGCAGTAATTGTATCCCAGAATGAGCGAGAGTCCGACCCAGGAGCCCCCTACGCGGACGGCTCTTGTCCTGTATGGCTCGGAGACAGGAAACTCGCAAGAAGTGGCCGAAGAGCTTGGAGCGCTGGCCGAGCGCCTACATTTCGTGACTCATGTCGCTGAAATGAACTCTGTAAAGGCTGTGCGTCTACTTTAGGCTATTCCCTTGCTTCTGGTGTACCTTGCTTACTATCCTGCACAGGAGTTGCTCAAGTCGTTTACTTTTACGATATTTGTTGTGTCGACGACTGGCCAGGGTGAAATTCCTGCGAATGCTCGGTCGTTTTGGAGATCGTTGCTTCTAAAGAAGCTGCCGCATACTTTCTTGAGCGGGGTCAATTATGTTTCGTTCGGATTGGGCGATAGTTCATATCCCAAGTGAGTGACTTCGTAGATGTTGGTATGAAGGCATTGAGTGTCTGACGCGATCAGGTTTAATTGGGCTGCGCGGAAATTGCACAAGCGTCTACTCCAACTCGGGGCTAATGAGATATACCCCCGTGGCGAGGCTGATGCGCAACATCCAGAAGGGTAAAATTTGAATTTGCCTAGACTGCTCTACAATGACTGACTGGATACTAGACTTGAAGGCACATTCATTCCATGGATTACGGACTTTCGTAGCCACTTGCTAGACAAGTATCCGCTACCTGAAGGGCTGCATCCGATACCGGATGACGTGCAACTGCCACCTAAATGGATCCTGAGATTGCAAGAACAGGCCACAGCAAGTGAAGAGCCTACGGAGCAGACTTCAGTGAGCGAACAGACAGCGTCTGACGAGTATCCGGGGTTGACTCGGCTGGATCACGACGTGAGACCGATCCCGGATGCATTGACGGCGACCCTGGTTGATAATAGACGGGTCACACCACGCAGCCATTGGCAAGATGTGCGCCAGATATCGCTTACGGTCTCCGAGGCGGTCACCTATGCTCCCGGGGACATGGTTTGCATCACGCCGAAGAATTTTGATGATGATGTCCAAGCGTTGATTGACATGATGGGCTGGGGAGAGATGGCTGACAAGTTGGTATCGCTGACTCCTGGCGAAAAGCTCCAAGTAGCAGGGGAGCTGCATGCTCCGCCGATCCCTGGCCTTGAGAAGTATCCCAAGCTGACGCTGCGAGCGCTCCTGATGGACTACATTGACATCAGAGCCATTCCTCGGCGGTCGTTCTTCTCGGCCATTGCGCACTACACCAGCAACGAGATGCATAAGGAGCGACTCCTCGAGTTTACGAATCCCGAGTACCTGGATGAGTTTTGGGACTACACCTCACGGCCGAGGCGAAGCATCCTGGAGGTCTTGCATGAGTTTCATTCAGTCAAGATCCCATGGGAGCATGTGACGGCGGTCTTCCCTGTCTTTCGAGGGAGGCAGTTCAGCATCGCCAGCGGCGGCGAACTGAAGAGGACATCCGATGGGGGAGCGAAATTCGAGCTGCTGATCGCCATTGTAAAGTATCAAACGGTGATCAAGCGGATCCGAGAAGGGGTGTGTACAAGATATTTGTCCGTGCTGCGGCCAGGCAGTATCCTCAAAGTCCAGCTGCAGCGCGGGGGACTCAGCTCATCCGTCAACCAACTGGTTGGCCCGACTGTCCTTATCGGACCTGGTACCGGTGTCGCGCCCTTGCGCTCAATGCTCTGGGAGAAAGCAGCTTTCGTGAAAGCGTACCGAGAAGAGCATCCGGATGTCAAGCCCCCGATCGGGCCTACAATTCTTCTCTTCGGCGGCCGCAATCGCAGCTCCGATTTTTTCTTCGAGAATGAGTGGCAAGAATTGAGTGACTTGGTCGACTTGCAGGTCTTCACTGCGTTTTCACGAGATCAGCGACACAAGATTTATGTACAGGATATCGTACGACGCAATTTCGGGCTGTTTTTCAGACTGCTACACGACATGAACGGATCGGTGTATATCTGTGGTTCATCTGGGAGGATGCCACAGGCAGTCAGGGAAGCGCTCATTGAAGCATTTGAACATGGTGGGCAAGCCTATGGACAACAGCTCGACCGACGCGGAGCTGAGGAGTATTTGATAGGGATGGAGAAGAGCGGGCGGTATAAGCAAGAGACTTGGTAGCCTGGTAGGCCTAGTGTCATGGGTTGTCACATGCTACTGGTGATATGGTGGTCTGGAGCATATACACTCCAAAATACATAGATTAATGAAACGCATTGAGACCACGGACTGGTATCGACAACATCAAGGTCATCATTATCTTTTTTCTGACCGACATCAGTAATCTGTTCTAAGGCCCTGTTACTCCGCAAATAGCCATTGCTCAACCCCAGCAATGTCCATTGTCCAAGAGTCCGGCGTAGTAACCTCGGTTGGAGACGGAGGGGCTTGCGGGCGATGATGCTGCGGTTGGTCTTTCTCGGGCCGCATCGGCCATGGGGTTATTTTCTGCACTATTTTG
Source organism: Aspergillus udagawae (assembly GCF_001078395.1). Classification (NCBI taxonomy): domain Eukaryota; kingdom Fungi; phylum Ascomycota; class Eurotiomycetes; order Eurotiales; family Aspergillaceae; genus Aspergillus; species Aspergillus udagawae. The sequence goes on along the minus strand of NW_025091267.1, from coordinate 2,240,733 downwards.
CCCTTCTCCGCCTAAGTCACCTGCGCTCAATTGGCCCCAGACTGCCTTGGGACTGAGTCTCTTCCGACTTGCAATTCTACTTTTCTTTCCCAATTATCGGGTCTTCTGTCTCACACCATTGAGTGGTAGTTTTCTTTTCAAATTCACAATGAGCGGATTGCGGATTCTAGTCCCTGTGAAGAGGGTGATCGACTACGCGGTGAGTTGCATTTTCCCTGGAATACTCCGTTCTCGGTGAAGAGTCAGAGCTCCGAGGCTACGGCCGGACCTGAAGACAATGCATCAATGACTCTATACCATGACATCCGAGGATTATCCATGCGTAGCAGTAATTCTGAAGTGATTCTAATAATCTCTCGAAAGATCAAACCCCGAATCAACAAGACCCAGACCGGCGTCGAAACCGCCGGCGTCAAGCACTCCCTCAACCCCTTCGATGAGCTCTCGATCGAGGAGGCCGTCCGCCTCCGCGAGCGCAAAGGCCCCCTGAAAGTCGAAAACATCCTCGCGCTCTCCGCTGGCGGAGCCAAGTGCGTCGATACGCTCCGGACAGCCATGGCCATGGGCGCGGACCGGGCCTTCCACGTCGAGGTCCCCGAAAGCAACGACGGGGGCATGGAGCCGCTGACCGTGGCGAAGCTGCTGCAGGCGGTGGTGAAGAAGGAGAACATTAACCTGGTGCTTCTGGGGAAGCAGGCGATTGACGGTGACCAGGGGCAGACGGGCCAGATGCTGGCGGGTCTGCTGGGGTGGCCTCAGGCGACGCAGGCGAGCAAGGTCGAGATCAAGGACGATAAGGGAACGGTGGAGGTGACTCACGAGGTGGATGGTGGTGTCGAGACGCTCCGGGCTCAGTTGCCTCTGGTTATTACGACGGATCTGCGGTTGAATGAGCCTCGGTATGCTAGTCTGCCGAACATCATGAAGGCGAAGAAGAAGCCTCTTGAGAAGAAGAAGCTGGAGGATTTCGGGGTTGAGGATAAGCGGCGGTTGAAGACGCTCAAGGTTACTGGTAGGTTTCTTCTTCTCGATGTAATGCACAGTGGATGCTGACTATGACAGAACCTCCTGCGCGCCAGGGCGGCGGTAAGGTGGAGGATGTTGACGGTCTGATCGGCAAGCTGAAGGAGCTCGGTGCGCTGTGATTGTGATTTCAATCGTGTAAATGAGCCTGACGTATGCTTGATCTGTATGCATATTCTTTATGATTAGACTTACTACGGGGACTAGCCAGAGCTAGATCTACTTTTGACAGAACAACACCATGACTCGGAAACTTGCAGCTGCTACATTGTAGGACTACAACCGAAATTGAAACCCGGCACTGAATTCAATACCACATGAACCCAGGTGATAGATCTCATGTATATTTTGATGTCGGGTGTCCTCCGTTCGCATGGATCATGCGAACATCTTAGCGTGCGATAGTGTTAAGCATAGCCGGCAGACGGCAACTTTCGTCCTCTCGTGGTCACAGACTCCATCCCCTGCTCAGAGTTTACACTTATCTACTGCTCTTTACAAAAATCGTACTGTTGATGTGTACTGCTAGAAAGTGATACATCACGATAGACGTCTCGTGAGGCTAGTCTTGTGCCGGCCGAAATGAGTTGAGGTATCTCGACCGATCGATTAGCGGTCTGTGTTCTCCATCCCGAATCGGGATTTGTGGACGTACTCCGTACGATTTTGCTAGTCGTATTGGGGCCTATGTCTTACAGTAGTTTGTTTCAGTTGATGACCCAGGAAATAGGTTATGGATATGAAGTGGCTTTAGGCATGGAGTACGCTAATCTAGGTAGATCCCTGAAGCGATGGATACATAATACACGCCATATTGTGGCGATTCGCGAAAAAAGTGGACGATCTAGTTAGTTTATCGATCCGTGGACGAAAGCTAATGTGTGTCATCTATCACATTTGAGATTCCAGACTAGGATCATGGAAGGTTTGCATATCCTGGCTTGCAGGAGTAGGAGATTAAAGACGGGATAAATTAATTGCTTTCTTTATTGTATCTAGTTGTTGGGATTGCCATTGAATGATGCTCTGCGTAGGCCGTATATGGTTGGCTGGGGGCGTATCATTGATCATTTGTGGAAGATACTCGGAGAACCAGATTGACGAGATTTGGAACTGGCTTTTGTGTTTAAATCTCAATTGCCAGTGTATCTCAACAGTGACAGAGTCTCTCGAACACACCGATGAAAGAACTCCACACGAGAATGTGCAGGTGAAGACAACGAGACTTGACAATCGTGCAGGTTGATGGTTGACTCCTTCTGACAGCGGACGCATCGAGCTCAGGGACGCAGACAAGAATGAATTATCACAGCTTAATGGCAAGAAAGCTTCGGAATGCGGAACTATTGACTGGACTACCGTACAGACGGCAAACTAGCTACTGCGTGGGCTTCTGGGGCCTGTCATGAAACCAAGGGATAAATTGAAGCTTTGTCCTGCGGTGGATCGAACGCAAAGGGATTCATGATCGATCCATCATTTATTTGATTCGCAACAAGGTTAAAATAATCTATACAGTAATAATATGGGATAGTCTGGTGTATACTCCGTATCTACATAGAGTAAACAGATAATGGAGTGGTTGGGGCCGAAGGGATGGCGGTATTGGAGCTGTCATATGTGCCTAACACAGTAGTGGGCGTCAGGAATGCAGGGAGAAATTTTCCCTTTGGCTATTTTCGATGGGGGAATGGAATAGTCAAACTCTGTCAATGGGGCGATTTCAGAGAGTTGGAGACTATCCTTGGGCGCAGACCGATGGATAGAAGAAAAGAAGAGAATCAAGTTGGCTAGAAAGTATGAAAATCTAGACCAAGACATTAGTGATCATTGCAATCAGTGGTTCAGTTCCAGGTACATCCATGAATCATGTATTCAACTTGACGTGCTCGACGACGATGGATTCCATGCGGTATAGGGTGAGTTTTCTGTGGTAGAAAGGAGGGAAAGAAAAGAATGTCGTTTGTTCTTGTAGACAAACACATTGTCATAGTCAATAATCAGACAGAAATGGACAGAGTACAGCATGTAACTACCGTACCTAAACAGCGGTAGTAGTACCTTAGCACTTACAAATACTCCTCATTAGTGATCCATCCGGCGTCGCCGATCGCTAAGCCTTACCAATATACTTAAGTTAGCTTCCTACTAGTCCAGAAAACAACTAGGTTCGTCCCATGATGACGCCCAGGTGAAGTTGATGATGATGATGATGATGACATCCATCACTTGCACTTCCATTTCCACTTTCCCATTCCCATTATTTTCTTCTTCCTATCGCCTGCTATTTCTGCTTTTTTCTCCAGGTCCAGCCTTGGCGCCACTTTGGGTTCCAACTATCCTTTTCCGATCCAGCCGCGCCTTAGTTGTCCCTGGTTTTTCTAATTAGGTACTTATATGGACTATCAGGTTTAAATATTGACGACTATTATGTACGACCATGAACTATGATGAATGAGACGAATAACACTTATAATGATATATGACCATACTCCCTCCTCATTCCTTTATACTTGATTCCTTGAAGGTCTTCACTATTAGCCTGATATAGGTAGGAGCATCAAGTTCCTACAGGGCCTCCCTTGTCTCCTTCGCCTGCATACCTTGCTCGCCCTCAAGGTATTATTGAACCTCATCCCCATCTTCCGTTCATCCCCGTCGGATTGTTTCTGGTCCCTTCTTTATTTATTATTTATCTATTATTTTCTTCTGTTGCTCCTGGGTTATTGGGCAGGTAAGTTTGGGCCTCTTCCCTTGTTCTCCCGTTCCATGGTTACTCTTCCTCTCTTTTCCTCAGACCTTCATCTTGCGACGGCATCGCCACTCTCTTCCGGCCGTTGAACACGGATAGCGCGGAGTGACCAGTGACTAATATTTTTCCTTCTCTCATGTAGCTCAGCGCATTCATATACATAATACAGTTCAGCGCCCTTGATTTCACCATTAGTTCAATTTGTCTCCTACCTTTGTTTTAACCTTAGCTGCATTCCAAAGCTTGTTTGGCAAGCATACCTCGGCTGCGGCAATATACGACACTATACCTAATTCCTCCGCCTTTTTACATTCCATTGTCATTTACGGGCAATTCTCGTGGCGCATATTTACCGTTCCCGTCGCGATTTGACGGTTTTGGATTTCTGATCTGAAAATATAGAGTTGGCGCCTTCTCACGCTCAAGGGACGTGGTCCTGTCCGTGCGAGGGCTGTAAATTCGGCTCATAGGGCTCCCAAATAGTCGTCACAATGGCCCCCTCAGTTTGGGAAAGGGCCAAGGTGGGCGGCAAGAAGGGATTCGACAAGGCATGGAATACGGTCGATAAACTAGGGGCGCCGGTGAATCGTTTGTCGAATCGCGTTGGAGCGGAGGCCTTCTGGCCCATGACTCTCGACAAAGAAAGCGACAAAGCAGCTCGCATCCTGCGCAGCTTCTGCAAAGATGGTTTCTATACCACAGAAGATTCAGAGCGGAACGGTACGGACAGCGATGGGAAGATCAACCGTCCCAAGGGTAAGCAGCGAGTGATCAAGAAGATTCCCGCGCCAGTGATCCAGCGTGCAGCGGGCCTCGCCATCTTCACGACAATGCGAACGGGTTTATGGCTGAGCGGTTCGGGTGGAAGTGGTGTGCTTTTGGCTCGCATTCCCGAAACAGGCGAATGGAGTCCACCCTCCGGTATCATGCTGCACACCGCTGGTATCGGTTTCCTGGCCGGGGTGGACATTTATGATTGCGTGGTCGTTATCAACACCTTTGAGGCGCTGGAGGCATTCAAGAAAGTGCGGTGTACTCTTGGAGGAGAGGTCAGCGCCGCGGCTGGTCCCTTCGGGCTCGGAGGTGTCCTGGAGTCGGAGGTTCACAAGCGACAGGCACCCATCTGGACATATATGAAGAGCCGGGGTCTATACGCTGGCGTCCAGGTGGACGGGACGATCATCATTGAACGCACAGACGAAAATGAGCGATTCTATGGCGAAAGGATATCCGTCACCGACATTCTGGCCGGCAAAGCGAAGCGGCCACCAAAGTCCATCAAGACCCTCATCCAGACGATTAAGGCCGCACAAGGTGACAGCGATGTGGAGGAGAATTGGATTCCTCCCCCCGGACAGACGCCGGGCGACGTCGAAGTTCAGCCAGCGACTCCGTTCGGAGTCCCTGATCCTGATGACCCGGATCCATTCGGGGTAAAGGCTCTGGAAGCCGAAGGCTTATTCATCCGCGAAGCCGGGACCCGATCGCGACCGTCGCAAGATGTCTTTGAATTCAAACCGAGTCCTCATAGTCCCATCTATTCCACCTTTCGACGGAGTTTGGATAGCTCCCCACGCAGCAGTTGGAGAGCGAGCGTTCAGAGCCATGCCAGTGTGGATCGAGGGACGCAGACCGACGTGGCCCCTTTTACTGCCTCTACGTCAATCAGCCGCGCTTCATCAAGGAGCACCCGTGCAGATCGTATCGAGCGCAGTCCGTGGGACGCAGAGGACGGCTGGGATACCGTGATACCGGAGCGGCCGGCGCATCTCACCCGACATCGAGAATACGACAGTGATCAGGACTCCGTGGACGATGACTATGAGGTCCACGAGGTCAGCAGTGCTACCGTCTCCAAGCGTGAGAGCACCACTCCGTCTTCCCCTGTGTCCATTGAGGACACAACCGCTCCTCCAGAGCTGAAACGTCATTCGCCCACATTCACCCGAGCCCGGCTGGTCACCATTCCCAAGCGCTTGCCTCCTGCTCTACCACCCCGAAATCCTCATCGGGACCCAGTTTCACTGTCACAATCGACACCTACTTCTCCAACTTCCTCCACTTCCTCCTCTCCAGACGGCAGACGATCCGTGGCGTCCCACCCTGATAACTCAACTATAAATGTCTTTGCCCAGCTTCCTCTCCACCCTAACAATTACTCCTCGTCGAGTCTCCTGTCGAAAGAGACTCCTCAATCGCACAACCAGGTGTCCGCTGAGAAAGACGAATTCCACTCTGTTGCAAGCGCTCAAGCATCGGACGATGAAGCCGAACCTGATACCGCGACCGTCAATGGCCTTTCTAATGAAGGTTCTCATGAAGAAGTCATTTCTGACTTGACTCAGAGTGACCCCACAGCTTTGGAAGCATCAGAACCAGTCTCCAAGACCGAAGCGCAGGAGTCTGCTCCCAAGCCTGAACACGCGACTTTGGAAGAGGCAAAGTCTGTGTCCGAAAATGGAACCCACAGAGCTTTGGAGCCCACTCAAAGCGTGTAAGACATTTGTTGGGAAACTTCTGTTAATATCATTGTCTTCCTCTTTCAGTACTCACTGTATATAGACCTTCTCCTATCTCGTCATTCTTGCATGATTGTTAGTTTGGACAGGCGCATGCGTGATTGACTTCTGTCTGCTACCGGCATTCATTACTTGTCTTGTCCGATCTTCTGGAGTGTCTTCTTCTTGGTTCTTTTTGCCTTCTTAGCGTCCTGGCATTTGGGAGGATGGGCGTCATGGTTAGTTGGTTGTTAAGTAGAGCATTTCTCGACCAGAACAGAAAGCTTCTGAAGTTTGAAAATTTGACTTAATGTCTTATTATGATCTGGAGGTAGTTCCTAGAAGACTTCAGTGTCTCACAATAATAGACCACGAGGAACATATGATTCTCACCTGGTTAGATTCAAATCTTCTCACGGGAAAGACAGGAACGAAGACAGACTCAAGACTGATATTGAAGACTCTACCCCTGAGCTCTCTGACGCCAGTCCTGAAACGGAAGTTTGAATGAGCCATGAGACAATTGTTGGTGTCGCCTTGCCGTGCCAACACAAGCATTGTATTAGCAAAACCAGAAGTTAGACAATACTATTCATTATCCACACAAGGATTACTGATACTCCACTGTTCAATTCGTTTAGATTCTGGCAGCCAGTGGATCAGCTTTGATCATTCCCCAGACTAAATCCACTAAGAGTGCTAGACCCCTTTTCTGCCTGAAATGGTGTCTGCTGGAGCAGGCAGCAGCCCGCATTGGCGCCTGGATCGTCAGGCCGCTACTTACTAGTTACGGGGTCGGAGTGTGATAAATAGAACCACACAGCACCACGAAGAGGACGCTCGTATTGCCTTCTCAATTCTTCATCTTCGTCGTTTTTAATTTGTTTGTAGCACTGATAAGTTACTGCGTGGTCTGTGACCATTTCATACCTTTTCGATTCATTCCGCAGAGCTCAACTATATCCTTGTTTACTTCCATTGCTTGCATACGGAGGACATCTCGCACTATCTTCTCAATGGCACCACGAACATTCAAAAAAGCCGTCATCGCCGTAAGCGGGACGTTCCCGGGCTACAAGCAAGGTACGCCGTGCCTCGCACCGCCTGACCGACTGTAACGACGACAGGGCTAACTATCTCGGATTCGCCAACAGCCGATCTGAAGGCTATCGTCGAGGGACAAGGCGCTACATTCACCTCTACAGTCTCAGAGGGCTGCACACATCTAATCACAACGCAGAAGGAGGCCGAAAAGGGGACGGTGAAGTGTAAGTTGTCCCCGCTGTCTGTAATCACAGCGTTTGCTGATAAGCGCAGACAAGCAAGCGCGTAATGTTCCTGGGTGCGAAGTTGTCTCTTTGGAATGGCTGTTGGACTCACAGAAGGCCGGGAAACCACTTGCTTCAAAGACGTATCTTTTGACTTCTGGAGCTGCGTCCGTGGAACAGGATCAGAATGGAGGTGCTAGCACTAGTGCTACTGCTACTGGCGCTACCACTGCTTCCAAGACGAACAAGAGGAAGCTTGCTGATGCGAATGCTGATGCCGCGGATGGCGCAGCGGATGTGAATGGCGATAGCAATGGCGATGAAGCGAATAAGAAACAGAAGGATGCGCAGAAGGCCAGTGCCAAGTCTCTGAATGTTCCTGTTGACGAAGGATGCACGATGCCTGGTATGTACTTGCTAGGAGAATGGTGGTTATTGGTTGTGGCTAATTGGCATAGGGTCGGTCTTTATTGAAGACTCCGGGCTGATCTGGGATGCGACGCTGAACCAGACGAATTCCGCGAATAACAACAACAAGTTCTACCGGATTCAGCTGTTGGCTGATACCTCCGGGACAACCTACAAGACGTGGACGCGATGGGGCCGTGTCGGCGAGTTTGGATCGTGCGCACTGCTGGGTGATGGGACGTTGCAGAGAGCAAAGGCCGAGTTTGAGAAGAAGTTCAAAGACAAGACGGGTCTGAAGTGGGAGGATCGGCTGAGCACGCCTAAATCCAACAAGTACACCTTCATCGAGCGTAACTATGAAGAGTCGGACGATGAAGACGACAACGCGGGCAAGATGGATGTTGACGAAAAGGGCGATAAGAAACCAGTCGAGAGTACCCTGCCTCAGGCAGTGCAGAACCTTTTAACCTTTATCTTTAACCAGCAGCACTTCCTGTCTACTATGGCGTCCATGTCGTACGACGCACAAAAGCTGCCTTTGGGCAAGCTGAGCAAGCGGACCTTGACGACCGGATTCCAGATTCTGAAAGATCTGTCTGAACTCGTGACCAATCCTACCCTGGCAAGCTCGAGATACAACACTACGTTCCAGGATGCCGCGCAGGATCTCAGCAATCGTTACTTCACCACCATTCCGCATGTGTTCGGTCGCAATCGGCCTCCTGTTCTGGCTACAGATCAGCAGATCAAGACCGAGGTTGATCTGCTGGAAGCACTGACCGACATGGGTGTTGCCAACGAAATCATGAAGGAGTCTCGGGATGCCGAGATGATGAACCAGCTAGATCGCCAGTACCAGGGCCTGGGCATGCAGGAAATGACTCCACGTAAGTCTGCCGCATCCGTATCCTCTTCTGACAAAAGCTGACTCCTGTAGTGAACCGTTCCTCCGCTGAATTCCGTGAACTCGAAGCCTACCTGAACAATTCTCGCGGCTCGACGCACCATCTTCGCTACAGCGTGAGTATCACCCCTCAAAACCAAAATCTCAGGATACTCACAGCAAACAGGTCATCAACATCTTCCGCATTGAGCGCAAAGGGGAAGAGGATCGATTCAAGTCTTGGTGTTATTCGAATCGAACGAACAGCAACCGCCGTCTTCTCTGGCACGGATCCCGCAGTACCAATTTCGGTGGTATCCTAAGCCAGGGTCTTCGCATTGCACCACCCGAGGCCCCCATGTCAGGATATATGTTCGGCAAGGGCGTCTATTTCGCCGACATGTCAAGCAAATCGGCAAACTACTGTGTGCCCTACAACAGCGCCAACATGGGTCTGCTGCTCCTCTGCGATGTCGAGCTTGGAAACCCCATGTTCGAGCAGTATCAGGCCAACTTCAATGCAGGAACGGATGCGAAAGCCCAAGGCAAGATCGCGACGCTCGGAAAAGGGCAGACTGTCCCGGCGGGATGGAAGGATGCAGAATGCCTCCATCCGACGCTCGCAAGGGTACAGATGCCGGATGTGTCCAAGTCTACGATGTTTGGCAATGGTAGTCTGATGTATAATGAGTACATTGTGTATGATGTTGCGCAGATTCGGCAGAGGTACCTTTTCCATGTCCATATGAGCTGATGGGCTTTCTTGTTTTGGGTTGTGATTCTTTCCTTTCGGTCATGGCTCGGAGTTGGAGTGGCTGAGGCGTTTGTGGTCGCATAGCGATGGACTGGATTGCTTTCTTCTTTCGAAGACTTAGCTTTAGATTCCGCCGGGCAAAATGAGTTGAATTAATGCTTGCGAATAATACAATTGGGTCAATAGCTCAATTCCAGAGATAATCTAACCAAAGTCCTCTGCAGACCATCTTGGCGGTAGACTGCTTGGAGAAAGAGGGGGGGTGTTGCCCAGGACCAATGTTCTGAAGGGATAGCGGATGAGTAAAGTGACATTGATTGGTTCCTGCGCATGTAAATTTGTCCTCATACTTGTAGAAACCTTGCATGATGTAGATATTCTCTTATCATGTCTCGGCATGTAGGTAGGGCTATATATTTGACTCAGCGGGGAGATATGCATTAGTTAACTGTAACCCTGGACAAGAGTCTTTGCCGGTTTGGCATCCTCTATAGTCTGCAACAACATCACGGACTCTAAACAACTCCAATTCAATTGACAATGAAATAGCAGGGCTGACTGGAATATTGATCGCGGAATGCAGCTGATCAGCGACTATTAACCTCGGTAGTGTTCTTGTTGGTGTAAATTCTGGGGCCTGGGACTATTGTTATCGCAGCTCCACTGTTTGTTGTTATGTTACATCGTCTTCCACGAACCAATCAACAGTCACGATCAGCATGGCTGCTTATGACTCGATCAGATCCCCATTTGAAGCGCTCCTTCGCCTTCGTTGATGTTGTTCTTATTCCAATGTTTATTCAGACGGGTCGAGAGGCGTATCATGTTATCCCTTGTACCCCTTCTATCTGTGACCGCTGGTCTCACGTTGACCGCGGCAGCACAGTATTTCCCTCCCACACCAGAGGGTCTCAAGGTCGTGCATTCGAAGCACCAGGAGGGCGTAAAGATTTCGTACAAAGAGGTATGATGCTTTACCTAGCCTATGAAAAAAAAATCTAACTGATCTAGCCTGGTATTTGTGAAACCACCCCGGGTGTCAAATCGTACTCTGGCTATGTGCATCTGCCGCCCGGCACGCTGAACGACGTTGATGTCGACCAGCAATACCCCATCAACACTTTCTTCTGGTTCTTCGAGTCGCGCAATGATCCCGTTAATGCACCGCTGGCCATCTGGATGAACGGCGGGCCCGGCAGCTCGTCCATGATCGGACTGCTGCAGGAAAATGGCCCTTGCCTTGTTAACGCTGACTCCAACTCAACGGAGATCAACCCCTGGTCATGGAACAACTACGTCAACATGCTGTACATTGACCAGCCGAACCAGGTCGGGTTCAGCTATGATGTCCCTACGAACGGGACCTATAATCAGCTCACCAGTGCGTGGAATGTCTCCGCATTCCCGGATGGTAAAGTGCCGGAGCAGAACAATACATTGTATGTGGGCACGTTTCCCAGTATGAATCAGACGACTACGGCGAATACGACAGAGAATGCGGCACGGTCGCTCTGGCACTTTGCGCAGACATGGTTCTCCGAATTCCCCGAGTACAAGCCGCAGGATGATCGAGTGAGTATCTGGACTGAGTCTTACGGTGGGCGCTACGGGCCGTCGTTCACTGCGTTCTTTCAAGAACAGAATGAGAAGATTGAATGTGGCATGTTACCAGATGAGTATCATTACATTCACCTGGACACTCTGGGAATTATCAATGGGTGCGTGGATCTCTTGACGCAAGCTCCGTTCTACCCCGCTATGGCGTACAACAATACCTACGGCATCGAGGCGATCAACAAAACCGTCTACGAAAGGTCAATGAATGCGTGGAGTAAGCCTGGTGGCTGCAAGGATTTGATAGTTGAGTGCCGGGAGCTAGCGACCCAGGGAGATCCCACCATGTCCGGGCGCAATGAGACGGTCAACAAGGCCTGTCAAAAGGCGAACGACTACTGCAGCAACCAGGTGGAGGGTCCCTACACACTCTTCTCCGGCCGTGGCTACTACGATATCGCGCACTTTGAACCAGATCCATTTCCGCCACCCTACTTCCAAGGCTTCCTGAACCAGAACTGGGTGCAAGCCGCGCTGGGGGTGCCCGTCAACTTCTCCATCTCAGTGGACAGCTCATACAACGCCTTCGGATCGACGGGCGATTACCCGCGCTCCGATGTTCACGGGTACCTCGAGGATCTCGCGTATGTCCTCGACTCGGGGATCAAGGTGGCGCTCGTCTACGGGGACCGGGACTACGCATGTCCCTGGAACGGCGGCGAAGAGGTAAGTCTGCGAGTCGACTATGCCGATTCGGATTCGTTCCAAGCGGCCGGCTACGCCCCGGTCCAGACCAACTCGTCGTACATTGGGGGCCGTGTGCGGCAGTACGGCAACTTTTCATTCACGCGTGTCTTCGAAGCAGGCCATGAGGTGCCAGCGTACCAACCCCAAACAGCATATGAGATCTTCCACAGAGCTTTGTTTAACCATGACATTGCGACGGGAAAGGTGTCACTGCTGCAGAATGCCACCTACGCGAGTGAGGGGCCATCGTCGACGTGGGAGATCAAGAACGAGGTACCTGAGAGCCCGGAGCCGATATGTTATATCCAGTCACTGCGGAGTACTTGTACCGATGAGCAGATCCAGAGCGTGGTCAACGGGACAGCTTTGATTAAAGATGGGATAGTTGTGGAGAAATAAGTGGATATTTACAAGGCATGTGGATATGACATACCTTATGTAGATACCGGGTATACTTCGTGGATATATGGTGCTTCATCAACCCCGCATAGGCAGTTCCGCCACAATCCGGTTTCTTGAACTGCAACAAGCACTTGACAGTCGATATATTTAGAACACATGGCTTAGCTAGGCTATACTCTATTGCTACTATTGCTTCAAGTGATTGGCGTTCCCTGAAACCGACTTGATATCATACATTGACCAATCGAAGCTTCTCGAACATTCTATACCTCAGGCGGGGAACTGGGCCATCAACGTCACACGTCACTCCCCTCAGCGATTCAAGATAACCGGGCCATCAGCCCAACCACTTCTCTCCCTCTCTTCCTGTCAACAGTTCTCTCAAACAAACGTATTAAGGTGGCTTTGTACTGTGCATATATTCGTAACTCATAATCGAACTGTTCGCCGTTGACTAACGACAATCGTGCAACTGCAACAAACTACAAGCCTCATCTTATCGCCAAGAGGAATCTTCTACGTCATTCGAGATTCCCCTTCAGCCTACACCAGTCTTCTCCTCCACAACGCAATACGCACTATCGCATGACGGGTGCAATTGTGCCTGATTATTTTCCCTTGGTCTAATCATTTATATTATCATTGTTCTCTTGCCTACGATCAACAATTTGCCGATAACACACAGCACACTGAACATAGACATACGCAATGGTTGCGGAAACAAAACTATACGACGCACTAAGCATCAAACCCGATGCCTCACAAGACGACATCAAAAAGGCCTACCGGAAAGCCGCTTTGAAATATCACCCAGACAAGAACAAAGATGATCCAAAGTCGGCGGAGAAATTCAAGGGTAAGTTGCTGCCGATCACAAGGCTTCTGTAATTAGGAGGGTGAGCCGTGCTAACAAAAGCAGAGGTCTCTCAAGCCTACGAAGTCCTCTCCGATCCCGAGAAACGTAAAGTCTACGATCAATACGGCCTCGAGTTTCTATTGCGCGGGGGCCCGGCACCCGGACCCGGCGGTGCCCCCGGTGCAGGCGGATTCGAAGGTTTCGAGGGCGGCATGCCTGGCGGGTTCTCCTTTGGCGGGATGCCCGGCGGCGGGGGAACCCGCACGTTCCATTTCTCGACTGGTAATGGCGGCGGGGGCGGGTTCCGCTTCAGCTCGGCGGATGATATCTTCCGAAACTTTGCGAAGGCGAGCGGCGGCGGTATGGGCGGTGGATTGGACGATGATGATCTGTTCAATATCCTCGGCGGGCTAGGTGGTGGTGGTGCTCGTGGGTTCAGGTCGAGTCGCGGCGCTGGCGCTGGAGCTGGTGGTGCTGGCGCTGGCGCTGGCGGTGCAGGAGGATTCCAGCAGGCGAACCGGGCGCCAACACCCGAGCCGACGGTCGTGGAGAAGGAGCTACCGCTGACGTTGGATGAGCTTTTCAAGGGGACGACGAAGAAGGTGACAGTGAAGAGCAAGACGTTCGATGCGAGCGGGAAGCGGACCGTCCAGGATGTGACGTTGGAGGCCAATATCAAACCTGGTCTGCGGACGGGCTCGAAGATCAAGTACCGCGGTGTCGGGGACCAGGAAGAGGGCGGACGCCAGGATGTCCATCTAATCGTTACAGAGGTAAGTCTTTGCAATTTCGTCACTCAAAAGTCCAAGTCCGGATAGTGCTAACGGCCGAGTAGAAACCGAACCCCAACTTTAAACGCCAGGGCGACAACCTCATCACAACAGTCGAACTCTCTCTCAAGGAAGCCCTGACAGGCTGGGAACGGATCGTGCGCACCATCGACGGCAAATCCATCCGTGTCTCCAAGCCTGGTCCCACACCACCAGGCTACGAAGAAAAGTTCCCGGGCCTGGGCATGACGATATCAAAGAAACCTAGCGAGCGCGGCGATTTCATTGTCCGCGTGAACGTCAAGTTCCCGGCTAGTCTGACGACCGCGCAGAAGGATATCCTCAAGGATGTACTGCCATGATTTACATTTGTCTACATGATTAGCATTGACGGCGTTTGGGAGTTGATGGGAACGACTGGCTTGTTTTATGATGATATGAACTTTTTTATTGCTACTCTGTCGAAGAGCTGAACAAAAACCTTTTTCCATATTCATAATTGAATATGAATTTCTAAATGTTGGAAGCTGGTTTGAACGAAGAAACTGATGCGAAACTATAAACCCATTCCGGCTTTGTCCCGCTCAATCCTAATGTCAGGCTGCCTTGAAAGGGGTCTGGTTCAATATCCTTACCGCATACGTATAGCAAACACCAGTGGGCACTGAGCACATATCCACCATTTTCGAAGGAAGCTTGCCTCACCAGATGGTATCTAATCAGCTGCAGGAGAAGAACCTCCAAATTTGTGTTCGATAGAGAGGTAGACTAGAAATAGAAAATACTCGTACATACATTCCTTAGTGTCAGAAATCAATGGCTCCATCTGCAACTTGATGTTCGTAATAGTGCACATATTTAACTATGGATACAACTTAGCACCGCTTATAGTGATTTGTTTTGCTGGCGTTGCAACGGCCACGCATACTAAAGGAATAGGTTTCTGACTTGAGGTCATGGAGAAGCGTACCCATTGCTATTTGATGACCGGAGTTGATCTTGGCATGAGGGAGTAGTATCTCCAACATCGTAATACTCTCATGGGATTGAGAAAGTCGTAAATCATAAAATGAGGCCGTTGCCATTACTAAGCATGTTTGCACTGTTTGTATTTCCTTCCGCAACAGTTATCCCCGTGTAGACAATTTTCGAGTTGGGATCCGAACGAGAAAATTTAACGATAGAGGAAAACATTCAACGATGATGAGAGGGAAGGGAACACCATGTCAGCAAGATCAATGTAGAATAAGGTACCGTTGTGTGTTGCAATTAAGTTGTTCGAAGCTGACCAACAACCATCCGAACAATCCTCTCAATAAACCCTACCGACATGTGTGATAGGGCCAGCGTAATCTAAGGCAAATAATTGCATGGGCTCCAGCGAGACAACGGCCCTCGGTATCTCCTTTGGCGGCTTAAGGCCCACGAGTTGACATTGATGGCAACTCTGGCAATATTCCACAAGTGTCTCATAGCGCCGCGGCCAATAGAACCTCCGGATCGCTCTTCCCAAGGAGATTCACGGGGCAAAATGGCCGTGGATGTCATGCAGTTGGTATAAGATCGGTGGCAGTTGACTCTGCAGGACACAACGTGCCCATTTCCCACTCGCCGCTCGGTAAGCTAAGAGATACTCACCTTCGACGTTCACCAACTTTGCTTTACCCAATGCCGTGCACGATTGAAAACCAAACCGTTGAGCAACTCCAACGTCCTGTTGACACCTGGGTGGCCATTCTCGTCGTGTGCAATCTGCAATGTCTCGCGAAGCAAGGAGTGAGGTATGCAAAGGAATCCATCTTTTGTGTACAGCAAGCGATCACGTATTTCATATGGTAAAGCAACTGGCACTTGGGATTCAGAGTTTGTGTGGATCATTTGTATAACCCTTGACCATCTGTGATCTGCTGGATATCCTTTGATTATCCGGTCTTTAAAATCATCCGACAAAGCAACTCCAATCATCGTGGTTTGTTCCGGTCCATCGGCATGGAACGCATGACCAAAGAGGATATCGAGCGGATCTGTATCCAATGTCGTCGGGTTGGGGTCATCTTTTGCAAAGGAAGGTAATCGAGATAGTGCGTCCGGCACGATATGTTTCTTCCCAGGCTTGTGAAACAGCCAGGTGCGCTGCAGTAGTCCCGCCGGCATCTTCATGTTTAACACCAACTTTCCGTCCCTAACACGCCATCTGGTGAGTGATGCATGGGCGCTCATAGCTTCATCGTCCATCGTAAGTGACAGTTCCGTGAATTATTCCAGGAAGGGCCTTGGCCATTCCCCTTTTATGACGCTAGCATTGGAACGTATTGTCGGTCAGATACTCATAAATCAATCAACACCAATATCCATCAGCCATCGCACCATATCCAGGCGCCCGAAGCGCACAGCTTTCATGAGAGGGGTTTCACCCTTGGCGTTTGGTAGGTTTGGGCTAATCTGGGGTGTTTGTGTAAATGAACTCCATGAATTCCACGCCATGTGGATTTTCCACCGCACAATGCCATGAGGTATCTTGACAATTGCTGTCAATTCCATGAGCAATATTACAAATATGTTGACGGAGTCGGTGTGGAAGGGCAACTGTGAATACCGGCAGAGGTGAGCCCGCTCATGCGACTGAACATATCGTCGGAGGTTGTGAGCCACAAGCCGTGGATGGATCTGGTCCAAAATAGGTTCGAAGATCAGTTTATCACCTGTTTGTGTGGCAAGTGTGATAATCCTTTGAGTTCCTGCAGGTTTGACGTTTGCCTCGCTGGTAACATGCAGGTTTGTTGCCTGGCTTGATGGTAATCTGAAGTGCTTCTCAAGGGCCGAGCACCAGTCTTCATTGTTATTTGCATGGATAAGCCCACGTCGTAAGATGTTGGCAAGCGAGTATGGCCGACAGGTAAGTCTGTTTCGGATTGCTGTGGAGCCAGATGATATGCTCTGGCATATCAATGCAACCGCCAGTTTCCAAATCTGCTTTCCAAGCCCACGGAAGGGAGACAAGACAAATAGCCACTGAAGACGAAGAGCAAGTCTTTGATCCATCAGAATTTACCCAATTAGGCCCAATTCCGAAAAGATTATTGAAGACAACGACTGCATCCCAATGACTATGGCCTCCGAGAGCCAGGTTCTAATCTCTCAGCTCATCAACAATATGAAGTAGGATCATTTCGCGCTGTCATACGGGGTCCCGTCTGAATCTTTGGAGAGCCATGTGATCCGCCTCGCCATAAATGAAGAAAGGACACTCAATAGATCAGCACGATCATCACACTGACATGCAGTTACGCTCTAGCAAGCAAGACGGCATCGATTGCTGGAAAATCCCTGACCCCATAATCATCCATTTGACATCGGCCAGGGCTCGCACTACAGCTAGGAAACCTCTTTCTGGGTTCGCAGACCTCGTTTCGGCGTTCAATCTGAATGAAAGTAACATGATGATCCGGGCTTTGTCGCGGAGCGTTGGACACGCTACTGTTCCCGGAGCAGTGTGGATGGCCTGGTACTAGATGCTACTTGAGTGTGCCAAACCGGGTCTGACAGCCGGAACGTCAGCAAAGCTCACATCATAAGTCTTGTTCGTTCTTGGGTTGAATAGAAGCCGAAACGAAAAACCACAGACACGTTCAACACCGACAAAACGCAGCCAGATTGGCAACAACGCGGGGGAAAGAGACACTTACGCGAACGCACTTGCGCCTCTTCTTTGCGTAGTGTTGGCGCGACTTCTGCCGGCGGCCATTGACGGCAAAAGGGTTACGGTAGCGGTGCTGCGGTCCCCCTGAATGTCGTCCTTCTCTGGAAAGAAGAGCATTCGTTCATGCATTGCCCGACGTTGTTGCGACCTTTTAACCTTTATGAGTCTGTTCCAGTCGTCTAGGCTGACCAAGTGGGACGCATCTCCAAAGATGTCCTCGCAAAGGGACTTGAAAGTACTCTGGTCCGGATGGTCTTGGCCGCGTGCCCTTCGTCACAGACCACGCAGCCAAACCATCCGGACAAGATGGTCTCGAATCGCTTCCTTTCCCGCTGTTTTCAGCCAGGGCCGAAGTCGTTTGGTTCGCCAACCGTGGTATCGTCGTCGACAGTTTTAGGCGCCTGTAAATCGGCTAGCTCCCCAATGGCTAACACACTATCGTCATTTGTATCATTCGCGCCATCGCCATCATCGCCATCGTCCGCGCTCTCCACCTGCCGCCCCTTCCCCTTGGGATCCACCTCATACATTGTGCACAGGGCCCATGTGGTATATGAAGACAGGACAATGGTCCGGGTCGTCTCCAACCTGCTGTCATCCAATGCCTCTAGTCGTGTCTCCAATTCAGCCAGCGTATCGATGGTCAGCGACTTCCGGAGGTAGTCGGACGTGTGATCAAACTCCCAGGCGGGCCGTTAGCTCGACCAGCCACTTATCTATTAGTGCATCCAAGCCACTCCCCCAGACGGGCCTCTTTCAGCGAACTGCCTTTTCTATCGCACATGGAGTCATATCCATTTCCCTAATAGGTAACTCCCTTTCCCCAGCCGCGTTGCCGCTCTGGATTCCCATATATTCGGGCATGTGCGTTGGCCAGCGGGCTGTTCATCGACCAAGAGAATCGTTTCTTAACGACGGTCTCTATTCCTAGCTCTGCGAGCCGGCGTATCCAGATAGATTATGGGTGCTTCAAAGCAGCGCGAAGGATCTGCCTGATATCTGGGCCCCACAGTGGTTGTATTTTCCGTTATCCCAACTGGATGGAAGTGAATCTCCTGACCCCCTGCATGGGTAGTGATCGTCATTGACAGTCTCCGCGACCTCCTGCAACGACGCCAGCTGTTCGATTGCTAACATGTTGTCATCCGGGGTTTCGTCATCACTGTCGTCCGCGCCGTCGACCTGCCGGCCCTTGCCCTTGCCGTCAACTTCGAACACGGTGCGAGTGGCCCATGTGCTGTATGAAGAGAGGACTGTCGTTCTGGACGTCTGCACGTCGCGATAGTTAAGCGCCTCAAGGCGCACCTTGAGCTCATCGAGTGTGTCCACCGTGAGCGGCTTCCGCATATAGTTCGGGCTGTGTGCTGAGTTCCCATGGAACAGCAGGATGGTGAAGGCATCGCCTAATCTGTCCGTGAGCTCTGGATCCCATCTGCAAGGGCAATCTGGCGGCTGCACCAGATGCCAAATTGACTCTTGATAAGTACCGCAAGCGCCCATAATGCCATCTTGAGCTTCTCTGCGGCGCAAGGAGTCGGACTCGCTAGGGCTCATCAAAGATGTGAAGGGCCCATCGATATGTCCCTTTAATTCTTGCCGGCTGAATTCCGCCAGGTAGAGCAGAGACGGTGTGGCAGCAACTGGAAAGGTGCCCCATAAATGGATACACAGATGTAAACATGAATAATGACCACTCTGTCAAGTGTTTTTTTGATCTAGACAGACTGACCCCTTTGCACTCTTGCGTTTTGAAGAGCGACGAAAGCTCACCGAAGGAAGGTCACGGTGGTGGCTGAAGCCTGCTGGCAAGAATAAAGGCAGTCCGCGAGTATAGGATGCTAAACGTGTCAGTGGTTGTTGAGTATCTCTCTTAGGGGTGTTATGGGACTAGGCAGCCTCCTGCTCGAGCGGATAGAACTCTTTGTCTCTGCGACATGGCGCCCAGTCCATTGCCCGGAAGGCAGCCCCAGATTGTGCCTGTGGCACAATCGTACTGGAAGAAGAACCCTGTTCTTCCGATTGCGAGGATACCATACGCGCGGCGTCGAGGGACGCGGCTGCTTCGATGCTGTGTGCTGAGGTATCTCAGCAACTGGTCTGCCCCATCTGACCAAACTACATGCTGCCCGTCGCCTTCTGTCGACTTGCATTGTGTAATCCCCTGTGGAATACACCCAGTACCTCGGTTTGATGATCGTGTCAATCACCTCTTCCAGCGAGTGGACTGGATATAGGTTCTTGATGGTACATCGGTTTGAAGGGATATAGGTGTGCACTACTCGTAAATCCGCAGATCCTTTCGTCTTCGGAGGAGATTTCGTTCGCGCTCCCCAGTCCGAAGACATCTTGACCAGGATTCCCGACTCCACCATCTCAGGGATGATTCGGGTTGCAAACTCTCCTTCTTGTCGGATGTGTTTCGGTAAAAGGAACGGTGTTTTCCTCCAGCTACCCCCACGGCATTGAAGTCCAAAAGCCCCTGGCTCTTCCAGATCGAGCATGCATTGCCAGTGGTCGTATGCAGTTTCCCGATTGGTTTGTGCGGCCCTGAGGTCGGTCTCACGCGTTTTTTTTCTCGACTTCCAGTTGTGTTGATCGTAGGTCTACTACCTTGATTATATGGTCACGCATGGCGGCCCATACATGTGTTCATCGCCTCCCAGTTTCTCTGCCAGTGAACATGTGAAAGACGTTGCCTCGGACCAACGGCGTCCTAGAAACCAACAAAATAGAACCGCGCGTGTGACATACCCGTTGACTGGGTCAAACACCCGGTTCAAAATGGACTTCCACACTCCACTAAAGCCTCCTCCGTCGACACTGTGTGTGTCCCATGCTGCATGCTGAGGTACCTATGCACCTGGGCCAACCGTTTCCCAAGCCTTGGCCACTTAGGCACCGTTACCTCCTCATGCAGCATTAGCTGCTGACCCATCTCTCGACAGAGCTCATACTCTTCTTCCGCCGTCGAGCGCAGAAGCTCGATGGCCTGCCTTTGAGCTCTGAGACTTACGCGGTAGGGGATTTCTTGAAATCTTTCCAGTTCGCGCTTTTCAGCTGGAGCCGAATTCCTCTGCCTCATCCATGTCTCTATCATTGGCCGTTTCGGCCGTCTCCTGCAACAATGCCAACTGCTCTATAGCCAGTGTATTCTCATTGGGGTTTTCATCCTCGCTGTCCTCGGCTCCGTCAACCTGGCGGTCTTTACCTTTGCCCTTGACTTCGGTCACTTCGGTCACGGTGCATGCAGCCCATGTACTATATGACGAGAGGACAATTGTTCGCGACGTCTCCATGTCATGATCGTCAAGCCGCTGCAGTTGTGCCTCCAGGTCCGCAAGTTTATCAACAGTAAGGGACTTCCAGGTGTAATTTGAAGTGTGGGCCGAGTGCCCGTGGAAGAGGAGGATTGGGAATGCATCACCGAACCTCACCATCAGCTCTGTCAGCCAGGTGTCGATGAGGGCAGATGGACAGAGAATGAGTGTTGGCCTATGGGTGTGTGCTGGGTCTTTTTCCGCTCGAACTGATGCATACCACATCGTCGTGATAGCCGTGGTTGTTTTCCCGGTGCTGCAGGCATCGGCAAGGATGCCTGTGGCGACCGGGCTCGCTTCTTGTCGAAGCACCCAACATGCCCCTGAGAGTTGCCATTTTTTAAGGGTTGTGGCCGGTTGTTTCATATTCGAAGGGACCACTAGAACCGGGTTGAGTGGATCGAGTGCGAGTTCCTGGCAGGCGTTAGGGTTAGGGTTAGGGAGGATTTCTTGAAATACGGACCTTGCACCTCGATGCCTTCGCGGTGTAGGGCTTTCAACTATTTGCTGATGACGATTCCTTCTCTCAGGGCAATCGGATTTATGGCCTTTCTGATGGCTGGTTTGACAGACAGGACAGGTAGGGCACTCATCTATGATGTGTCCCTCTTCAGAACCAATCCTCTCATGAGTTCAATCGTTCGTCCAATCCCAGAATGTCTATTACCGCCGTGGGCTACCTGTAAGGTTTCACGAAGTAGCGCACGCGGCACGCAAAGACATCCATCAACTGTGTAAAGCAAACAATCGCGTATCACATATGGCAAAGCGACTGACACTTGGGACTCGGAGTTCCTGCGGAGTATTTGGATAACCTTAGACCATCTCCGATCCGCTAGATAGCCCTTGGCTACTTGTTGCTTAAACTCGTCTGACAAGGCAATACCGATGATGGAGGGCTGTGATGATGTTACACTGTGGTTGTTAGCATATGATTCTCGCGGACGGGGAAGGGGTAAACTCACCATAGCAGTTGGAGCAGACCACACATTCCGCATAGTCCAGACGGAGGACCTATACTGGCGGGTGACCAGCGGCAGCTGGGGGAGCAGCCACGGGGCCGGCGGCCGGAGCATTCGCGGGGGCTGGCGGCACAACAACAGCCACCATGGGAAAGTCGCAGTTTCGACGGAGATTCTTAAAGACGTTCAAATACTCCGTATCGCTCAGTGCCAATAGGAAGGCCGGTTGACGGCAGTGATGCGAACGCAAGGGGGAGAAGGTGTATAGGATAAGCGAATGTGGAATAAAGTTAGAAAACGAAAAAGAAGAAGACACCATCTCGAGAGCTACACGAAGCTACATGTGGTGTACAATGCGATCTTAAGCCAGGTAAAGGAAGGAGGGTAATCTGGCCGGTCCTCTCCAATCCAAGGATGAGTCTCCAATCGTTAAGTGCAACAGAGTACAACATGTTGCTGGGAATTGCAGGCATGGAGATCTGAGATATTCTAAGGGGCGAAGCTCGTGATATTCTTTGACACAAATCAACTGAAAGCAACGAGCATTCAGGTGGCCCAGTGCCATGCCCATGGGGGCCAGAGTCGCTGTCGGATGCAAATGACTTGCCCACACACGATCACACCAGGGTATAGATCTTTGAGGAATTGGAGTCCCTGAGAACTCACTTTGACGCTTGAGAAATTGAGCTGTCCCGCCTAGCTCCATGGTGTTCTTAATAAGGAGGGTAGGTCAGGAAGGTCTGGCTGCACAGTTGCCGAAGACGTAAGTAACCTTCGCTGGGTGTTGGTCCATGTAGGGTCGCGTGACAGGCCTTGGAGCATTCGGCGACACAAGTTGCCACTATTCAAATTTCACGATGTTGGTTCAATGACTATCAAGCGGACAATGCGGTCGTCGCCCAGGAACTCGAACCACCATTTCGCGTCCGACTCCGACTTGGGATACATGCGCCCACTCTGGTTTCGATGACCAGTGTTGGCCAGCCAGGCTTGGTTCCTTGCAGCGGGGTGAGAGCGCATTTCGTCCTTGGAAATGCGTTTCTTCAAGAACTGCGCGAAACTTGGTCGGACGACTTCGGAAACAGCGCTCTTCTGTCAGTTTCACGATGGGATGGTTCGCGCGAATCCATCCAACAACAAGGGACGTCTCTATCTGATAACTAAACTCGTGCCATCCCGATTGTTCTTTCGCTGTGTGAACTGTGGGCCGGAGGTGCCATGTATCTCCGCCAAGCACCATGGCAGCATACAAGCTTAACTCCCCCTCTTCCTTTGTCATCTGTGCTCATCTCCAAATCCTCGCACGCAGGGACTTTGGTGGGGTTTTCTGAGGCTTAAAGACAACCTCATCTTCGGAGAATATTTCAACTTGACAGTTTTCAATCCAATCTCCCGAGTCCTGCTCGAGCCGTTGCATGCTCGTGTATGTTCTGGTGACGGCAGTCGAAGTCAAGGAAGCTGAGGATGGAGCTAACTGGGAGCCGGGACCGATGTTTCTTTGCAATATTAGGCATGAATCTAACCATGGTTAGATTGAAACTACTAACCAGGTTGGACATATCAGGTCACGGTTGGCGCGGAGATTCTCGAAGACCGTGACATACTCTGTATGACTGAGCGCCAATAAAAAGCCAGGGCGACGGTAGTGATGGTGTACTGATCGACCATGTATGGGTCCCTAAGCTTTGGGAGCTCCTCTGATTGCAGATATCTGGATGGTAATGGCCCTTGCGTCTTCTTCTTGGCTCTACCATCCAATGAGCTCGAATTCGAACGTGAGAGGAGAGGGCATAGCGTTCCCTGCTCGAGAACAAAGGGCAGGATTGCGGATGCGTGCTGCTCCCTTCCCCTCAGGAGCGAGGATCAATTGAAATTTGCCGCGGCTGATGGTTGTTCGCGATGATACGCATTCGCCTGCCTGAGTGTCAGTCCTTGCCTTGAGAGACAAGAAGAAGTGGTAATAACTTACCTCCCGAATATGTTCAGAAAAAAGCTTTTGGCACGCCACTTCGTGAAGCTATCTTCCTCACGACTTAGTAGGTTCCTCGAATAGTGACTACAGAGACTGATCGTTCCTTCGCTTCTGAGCAATAAAACTGGCCGTGACGCGGACTGTCGTTCGTCTCAGCCTATCAAGGATATGGCACCCACACTTTCCGAGTGCATGAGGGATATGCACAACTGCGCAGTTCGATTGTTTTCTCGCCCCAGATGTGTTGGTGTAAAGGAGACTTTGATGTGCCTATGGGACTGGCCATAAGCGCTCCAGTAGTCTTTGTTTCGATTGTCTAGAACAAAGTCTAGACGAAAGACATAGCAGACCCATACTTCACGCCCATGGACGGTGAGTCTTACGTCGTTTTCCACGCACGGCGTGTAGACTGGTAAACTTTTCTGGAACACAAGCTTTCTCCCTCCAACCCCGATCCCATGCCGCTCCCCTGATAGGTACCAGACGGGTTGAGAGATAGTCATACCCTTTTTAAGACGGATGGTTTTTGCGCGAAGCAATCGGACAACAAGGGATGTCTCCATCTGGTAACTAAACTCGCGTGCCGAAAACATGGACTTTTATCCATATAGGCAGTACAAGCCGGGTCAATCATCATCTGATAACATCTCCTTCATCAACTGGCGTAATGGCAGGATGAGAGCAACATTGGACCAAGCTCCAGGTATTTAAGGTAAGATGGCTATAATCATGTCAGAAAGAGAACTAGTTGTTAACTCGTTAATATGGTAGTAAATCTTCTTCACAGTCTACTAACCGAAGTATTTCGTCGTCGTCTTTTGGATATGTGTGATCGAGGGGGAGTGACAACCACAAAAGCAGTCAACTGAACATTAGCTGTGGTTGAGAAAACATGCCAGATTGTGTCAATTGTCACGTCAATCAGTCGCCTCAATATAAGCATTCATATCGTTGAGAATCCATTTTGGCGGTTATAGTAGTCGACTGCACTGACTTTCCTGTATCATATTAGCTCTAGTCATGCGGCAATCTAAACGAGTAAATACCTGTTGTCTTTGGGAAAATCCAAAGAATACAAAGGTAAAGAACCCTCACATCGGCAATTGAGGCAATTCTCGTAGCACATTTCTTTCCAGAAGGTATAATCAGCTCGTGGTTTCCTAATCATGTCATGAGAGACCGCACAGGACCATACGTTCCATTAAGGAACTTGAGATCGTCCATGTATCGAGAAAGTTGTTCTGCAACATTGTAAGTCAGTCCGAGCTCTGGGGGAAACCGAGGAAATACATACCTGATTTCGCAACGGAGAATACGTCTCCAGATGAGTCGCTTCTCCGTGATAGTCCGGGGTCTTTCTCGGGGCCCTCGATCCTGACCTCCATTCTGGGTCGCCCAAACCGATTCCGGCTCTTTTTGCCCTATTTTCTCTCGTCCTACCAATCGTTTGGTTCGATTTTTCGTTGCGGTCCCTGAGACTATCAAGTCTCTGGTTGACATTAGCCAAAGTAATGCCTTGGAGAACGTAAGTCCATACCCTTGCTTTGCCAGCCAGGAGCGGCCATGAACACCAGTTCAATATTTGAGATAACCAGCCCAGTCCGACTCGTTCGTAACATCTTCTTTATCCCAACCAGACAGGACGTAAAGAGGAGTCCCAGGTTCACATTCGAGCAACTGATTGGCCAATATATTCGTGAGAGTTGTTCCGCTTAGGCTTCGAGAAACGCTTGTCGTCGAGGAAGATGGAGAAGTTGCTCAAGACTTCAGACAGCGGCGACGACCAGGTGGCTGACCAAACGCCAGGCCGTACGGGTTGAGGTTCATGTATTGAGACTGGTGAAGGGATGGAGACGGATCTCGACTGAAATGAATTCATGATGTACGAACTAGGAAATCCAATAGAGAGTCTGATTACTCGGGAGGGCCAATCAACTCAGACGGTTTGCGACGCCAAAGATGAAGGACATCCATAGGCAAGCCATCATCGCAGAACATTCTGATGACTGTAATGTATATAGCAAGGAAATGGATGGCAGAGGCATGAGTGAGCGACGGAGAAGGGTGTGCCTGAGGGAATATTTATGCCAGTGAAGTCTGCGACCAAGCTGCAGTGAATATACAGCAATAAATGGCCTAGGACCTCATTCAATAGTCTCCTCTGTACATACCGTCTGAAGACGTATTCACTTTGCTTGTTTGCCAGACATCTCTAAGGAGTGAATAGCATGACCGGGTAGCTGCGCCATAAGATTGAACCAATAACATCTGCCTCGTCCGCATGAGTATAAACTAGTAAATTCAGCTGTAATGGGCCATGGTATATACAAGAAGAAGCAAGTGCAAAAACCTGGGACGAAAGACGCTCAAAGCCGGCAAACGGACATCCCTGCAATGCAAACGATCAACCCAATCACAATAACATCTAGCAAATCATACATCAGACCTGGACACTGGACCCATCACTCTTCTTGCAGGAACATGCGTTTGCTCCCGCGGCTATCTGCGAAGGAGTTCTGGCGTAGCTAGGAGGGACATCCAACGCCGGATTGCGAGCGAAGAAATTTCTAGGGCGGAGGAGCACAGTCATTGGCTCCGCAGGCATGATAGGGTAGTCTTCAGGAGAGGGGAAGTGAGTGAGGCCGAATGTGTGCCAGAGGACAATATCCGTGTTGTCAATTGAGCAGTTGGGGCCCGCTGATTCAATCCACGCTGGCAGGCCTTCGGAGGGCTCACCGGAAGTCTGCGGGACATGGCGACCTGCAGGGTGGACCTGGTCATCGGAGTCTGGCATAGACTATTAGCTTGACTGAGCGCACAAAATCGCAAGGGGATACTCACATTTGGTGACATGCACAGCGTGTCTGGCAAAGCCGGCCCGCTTCCAGACCAACCCGCCTTCCTTGGGAAGCAGTGAGGGAACCTCCCGGCTGACGAGCTTGTAGCAGACCGGCTTTTTGCTGTGGGGGTTCAGCTTGTTTGTGTTTGCCATCTCCCAGGTTCTGGAGGTGGCCCCGTTGTAGTCCGACATGGCCTCGAGCGGCGTGGTGAATTTGGTCTTCTTGGCGTAAAAGGCGTTGCCGTACTTGTTCTCTGCGCTTCCTACTTCACCAGGGCCTCGCTCTGCATCCACCTGGAAGACAGTGTTGTTTGGACCGTCAATGTTGGGGTCGATACGCAAACAGAATAAGTGCTGGTGGTTATGAGCGTTGACGCCGGGGTAGACCTCGGTACCCCAGCCCTTGGTGTCCTCACCGGGGTTCATGGCGTAGGTGTTAAGAATACCAGTTAGTTTGATATCGAGCTGAACGGTGCCGTCTTGGTGGAAGATCCAGTAAACGCAGTACTCGTAGTTGGCGGCGGTGAAAATGTGTGAGATGATCAGCTTGCGTCCACGGGTGACGATGATGGAGTCGTCCCGGAAATCGGTGTGCTTGAAAAGGATACCGGCATCTTCCTCATGAATGCAAATGGCGTTCTTTACGATGGTGCTGGCACCGGCACGGTTGACAAAGGCGGCATCCATGTAGTGGATAGCACCCTTGCAGTCACATCCGAGCGACAGGCTGTTGGTCATGTATCCACCGCCGTACTCGCCTAGATCGAAAGCGTGTTTGCGCTGATGCGGATGCTCGGGGTTACCGTACGGGACGACCATTTCTGCCAGGGAGAGACGGTAGAAGACTGGTCGAACATTTCCTTTGTCATTGAAGGTGATGTTATTGAGCACAATGCCTTCACGGTAGTTGAAGCCAACGTGGATACTCCAATTCTGCCACTGGATGGTGCGTCCGTCCAGCTGGAAAGACACGCCCTCAGGCTGAGTGATATGGATTGGCTTAATGTCTGTCCGGTAGCCGCCATCCTTCTCGATTGCCGCCGGGTGGTAGTTGTTTGCCGGGGCCCTACTGATGGGCCGTCGTACTGGTGGGATATCGATGTGGATGATCTCCTTGGTCTCGGCATTGTAGATCGGACAAAAGTCCAGAGGAAATGTGTACTGGGAGTCATCAACATGGGGCCGGTAGTACATCAGCGCCTGCTGCAGACGGACGTCACTCCCAAAGCGCTCATCGTAGCCGATCGTCCAAGCTATGCCAAAATCAGAAACACTCCACCAGCAAGTCAAATCACACAATGGTAACTCACGGTCGCAGTAAACCTTGTGCATATCCTCTTTCGGAATCCCCAGAATCCCACACTGCTCAATCACCTTGGGATCCTTCCGAACAATATGCTCAACCTCCTGCAAATCCTCCATCGTGATAAGCGGCTGCACACCCGGCGTATGCTTCCAGGAGACGATCTTCTTCTGATCCAGATCGACAATGCCATCGTAGACCTTACCACCAGGCGCGATTACAACGACGTCGGCAGCACGCGCTGGTCGAGGCACATTCTTAGGATCTGCGAGCCAGGCCATCATTTCCGCCTTCCGAGGCTCATACAGAGTCACCGCGTTGAAATTGACCTTGCCATGTTCCTTGTGGATGATAGCAACTGCCGTGTCGATTTCTTTTGTTGACAGAGGGTCAAAGGGATGAGGTGGAGGTGAAGAGGCGCCGACCTGGTAGGCCAGCTGCTGAAGGCGCTCAAGAACCATACTATATCACAATGAGGATGTTCAGGATGAAGCAAATGAGTATGGCTATTGATAGAATAAGGCTGTTGCAAAGATGCCTGACTGAAGCACTTAGAACAAAGATTCTCCCCAGCAGGGGAGGGAGCAAAATATAAAACCGCAATCATGACTGCATGATTGCATTAACACCTCATCGTCGACCACTGATGATGGCTGCTATCACACCGATAAGAGGCATGGATCGCATTTCCTGATTGGGCATAGCGGGCAATGTGGTGTACCTCAGCCCAAAGCGGTAATGGGATGCTTGTCTTGGTGCTTCCATCTCGAGTCAAGTTGAGTATGTAGCTTCGTTCAGAGAGCGGGGTATCTCGTCGCTGGATCATATCGGATGCATTTGCTAATAGTATTTCTCAATCTTCGTGCATACGGTGAGAAATGCATACCAATGGCCTGCGGGGATCTTGGAACCTTGCTTCGGATAAGGTACGGCCTACAGAGCCAAGCTCACACCGAGCTACGTGTGCCACCTTTGCAATTGCGCCTCAATCAAGGACAGGAATATGAGCTCGGACTGTCCCCAGAATCGTGATCGTGGACCTAGAGCGTTTGGGAACCAAAGGGACAAGGACACTGGAGCTTAAAAAGGATTCATTTGTGCCACCAAAACACCGAACACACCATCCACGAATACTGCCAACGCAGACTGGTGGTACGGAAGTCACAGACCCTCATGATGAACCGAGAAAATCGAATAGCGGATGAAAAATGCAAAAAGAAATAACAATGAGATAGCACAAGCTGTGCCACAAAGCTATGTACATCCATCATATCGTATCAAATCCATGTCCCACCACCAAAGCGAAAGCCATCACATACTGCGATGGACCATGAGGAAAGGCGAAGAGGAACGGTGGACGCCGGTCAACGCACCCAAAGCATTGCCCGAAGGACAGGAGACAACAGGAAGAAGCCTATACAGGACAAACGAGGCCCAAGGAGAAACCAAATGCAAAAGCATGTCATAAACTCCCTCCGAACCTTACCCTGATTTAACACCTTACAACAAGAGAAGCAAAGTATGGACCCGATGAAACAAAGCTCATGCCTTCCCTGTTTGAAACGCCCCCAAGACTCCACCTGCACCACCAGGAGTCAGTGCACCACCTAAATTCCCACCGTGATGTTGAGGAGTTTGACGACCGGTATTGGGTGTGCTCGGTGTCCCGGCTGCCGAGTAGATAGTGGCTCCGTTGAGATTCGGTGTTTGATGAGGTTGCATATGATATGTCAGTGCAGGCATTTGGCCGTTCAGACCCCAAATTTGCCCCGAGTACTTAGCCTCATCGATCTTGCCATTAAAGATCAGCTGACGCATCTTCCAGTAGATCTCGCCCGTGACGAGTGAGTCAGACCCCGCCTGATGCGCAATGCCGACCCGCTTCACACCGAGCTCGTCGGCAATGTCCTGAAGACCGGACTTTTGGCCCAGGCTCGTCAAGATCTGCGCGGCGGCTGGAGTCAGCGGCGAATCGTTGACTGCTTGGTTACGTCCTGCATGTTTCATCAAGTATTTGATGTCGTATAACGATGGAAAGAAAATCTTCAGAAGTGTGTGAAAGTCCTCCTCGCTCTCTGGCAGAGATTTGCACAACATGATCTTCATTAGGTAGCCGAAATCGTAGCCGGAATGGAACGAAACCCAATGTACATCGTCGAGTAGGACGAGTCCAGAACTGATCAGAAGGGCTCCAAACTCAAAAGGATCGATACCATTCTTTTCGTGCATGTTGAAGTCAATACCGGCCTTGGCGAGCATGGCTGTCGATTCCTGCGCATACATGTCGTTCTCTAATGAAAAGCGGAAGTTGAACTGCCATGTGCACGGGGCGGGAACCAGGCTGTTTCCCAATGGCTGTCCGCTTGCATCTGTAGCATTGGGCGGAGGGACTTCCCCGTCGGCAGAGAACAAGGTAATCCCGAGTTGGATCATTTTCAAGAGGTCAACGTTGCATCGAAGGGTCTGGTAGTGATAATCGGCTTTATTCGTAAATGATCCGATGGGACGAGCGACAATGCCAGGGAACTCGGTATCCTGTGCGAGGCATCAGTACTTCGGCTTCTAGTCAGATCGCTTTCATCCCAAGGCAGCCATACCATGCTGATGTAAGGATACTTCTCGACCAATTGCCGTAAAACGGCCATCTCCTGGGCTAGATTGTGTTTCCATACATCCCGTATCCGAGTCTTCACGCCGCCCGCTTTCGTCTCGAGAGCTAACCGACCATCGTGAGTCTGAAGTAATTGCTGTTGCTGCATCTGTGCCCCTCTCGCGAAACCGATCTGGGCCGCATGGCTCGCCAAGCCAGAGCCCCCTCCATCACCAGCCCCCGTAAACCCGGCGACAGACATGCCGTTCGCAATCCCTGTCCCTGATAATGTAAAAGGATTGATGTTAGTGTTCGGGTTGCCGGCCGCAAAACCAGGGTGGCCGCCAAGGGAGGGAGGAGGGAGCGCCGTGTTGGCCGACTGGGCATGGGCCGGATGATGTTGAGCTTGCTGCTGTTGCTGTTGTTGTTGTTGGAGATGCACTTGTTGTAAATGTGTATAAGGACCGCTCAGGCCAGAAGGCCCGTATCTGCCGACAGGAGGTGGCATATTGTCGTCTGCAGCGCGGGGTTGTAGTCAGGCATCTGATATTCAAGAGGAGTGGAATCGATGGGGTTCCAGTTTCGCGCTGGAGATTCCTCGCTGCTGCAGAACCACAAAGGCGGACAAGCTCTCGTCGCCGAATCCGGCTTAGCGCAGCTGCCCGAGTGCCAAGCCCTCTTCTCTTGTCCTGTACAGCTTCAACTTCTCCCGTTCCTCCTCGGTGGAGACTAATTCAGAATCACCTTACTTTCGCCTGTTCTCGCGAACCTCCGGAACTTCGGAGACACACCCTCACCTCCGTCCTCTTTCTACCCGCCAAATCTGCATACATTCCTCCCATCCTCATCACTCAACATGGCCAACCCCACCGGCTTCGACATCAACGAATTCAAGGCCGCGGCCTCCCCTCGCTCGGTCTATGCCAAGAGAGATCCCTGGGCCCGATAGTACGGTTCCGATAATCACTCACTATCCAATTGAGCATTTACTAACTCTCCCCGCAGTGAAGCATGGAGATACAACGGTCCCTTCAGCCGCTTTAACCGCTTCAAGCGTATCTTCCCCGGCTTCGGTATCGCCAGCGTCGCCTTCGCCGGTTACTGCGTATACGAGCACTTCTTCCTCAAGGACGAGCACCATCACGGTGAGGGACACCACTAAGCGTGCTTTCTGGAAATGAGATGGGGAGGATGTGGGGTGCATGGAACTCGCGGCGGAAGCACGCATACCCCGGCTAAGGATGGATGCGCTGCAAAGGTCCATGGAGAACGATGTCTTCATTGCTGTGGGACTGCGTGAGCTGGCAAGGCAAGCTGCACTGCCGCTGCCGTGGGGTTGGGATGATGAGGCTCTCGATCTTAGAGATGGCGCTTGGGATGATTGTTTTGATTGATGTACATATGCTGTTTGTTCTGTTACACTAAAACTGCTGATTTTTCTTCTATTCTGCGGGTCTACGGTGGCCGTAGGATTATCTTTTCATTAGCACAATGTTTCGGATGTGTGAATCGAGAGTGTAAATTGAATTGGATGAACCATTAGAGTCGTCAAATGCATTAACTTTTCAGGGTCATGAACTGCTACCTCTCCCGTCTATACGTGTAATACTCTATTTACCGCGGGCCAATTATTCCTCGAAGACCAACGCAACACCATCGTCACCAGCGGTGACGACCCTCTTTCCATCAAACCCTTGAACAAAGCCCATAATGCCTCCCGACTGCTCCCCCTCTGGATTCTCCACCAGGCCCAAGTGGCCCTTCCACTCTTTCAATAACCCCTCAGCTGCAGCTGCAGTTCCGCCACGAGCATCCCAACGTCTGACGACGCCGTCCATGCCGGCGGAGGTGAGAAGCCACGGGCGTCCCTGCGTAGCCGCAGCAGCGGGGCGACTCGCGAGAGCGGCCAGATTTGTTTGCAGGAACTCCACCTTGACGACTGCGGCGCCCTCGTGGGCTTCCTTGATATGCCGACGTACGGCGAACCGGTGCGCGGCATCGAACAGGGCGATTGAGCCGTCGACCGAGCCTGCGGCGAGAAGGGTCAATGGCGGAGAGGAGAAAGAGAGCGTTTCGATGCCATCGCTTTGAGCCTGCAGCGAGGCCATGATCGTACCAGCAGCGGAGGCGCCACTTGCGGCTTGGTTGGCAGGGCCTTTGGCTTTGGACTTGGCGGCGCCACCGGCGGACACAAGGCGAGGAAGACCGACGACCTTGATGTGGCCCTCGGCTCCTCCAACGGCGGCAATACCACCGCCTGGAGAAATCGCGATGGAGTACAACCCACCATCCACGGCGAAGCGCTGATCCTCGGCGGTCAGGCCGACAACGGCGCTGGTGCCGGCTGAATAGGAAATACCAGCTGCCGCCGCGGCGCCCCAGACATCGTAAACATAGAAGCTGCCGTCTTCGGAGACGGTAGCGAGCAGATTACCATCAGGAGTCCACGCACCAGCCGTGCAGGACGCAGTGTGCTGGAAGAAAGTCTGGATCATGGAGATGGGCTCGGCGGAGTCGTTGTGGTTAATACGGAAGACCCAGGCGCTGCCGTCGTTCGCACCAAGAGCGATGACATTCCGCTTCTCCTCATCGTTATTGGGACAGGGGCAAACGGCAACCCAGTTGATCTCCTCCACCTCCTGAGACTCTGCGACAAATTCCCACGAGAGTCCCGTCAACTGGGGCGAGTTATCGCGCCATGCCCGCAGCCGACCGTCCAAGCCCGCCGTCACGACATATTCTCCTTTCGGTTCGGTGAATGCGACCGCATTGACGGTATCCGCGTGCCCATCCAGCTTGGAAATAGGCGTTAGCGATGTTCGTTCACCCTTTGGTTGCGGATTCGACTCGTAGCTCTGGGGGAGGACAGGCCGCTCGTCGCGAGGCGTCGAATCGAAGATGTAGGCGGTATCGTCGCCAGATCCAGTGATAACGATATTGTTGTGAACCGGGTGTTGTGCTACGCAGAACACGGAGTCTGAGTGGCCGTCGAAGTGAGCTGAAGAGTCGTTTTGCAATGTAATTTCTTGGTCCTCGTATGTCATGGCTTGGTCTGCGTCCTCGGGATCCGAGTCCATAGGGTGGTCTTCATCGCGAGTGAAGATCTCTTCCGCCTCGTCGGCCTCAATGTAGGCATCTTGGTCTGCCTCACGGTGGGGGTCTTGTGAAGAGGACATTTTGGAAGTTGATTGAGGACTTGAAAAGAGTAAAAGGAAAATGGCCTCTGAAGAGGACGGAAGGATGAAGGCAAAGGCGCTCTCTGAGAAATGTGCTGATCCGGGAGGCCTTTTCGCTCTCTTATTCTCAGGACACACTGCAGAAGATTCTCCAAATCCTATACAGAAGAGCTTCGAATGTTTTTTTCCTTGCTGATCAATCAGTATCCGTCCGATAAGTCAACACCCCGCTTAGAAATTCATTTTCTCCCCGCGCCCCTATCAAACAATGCAAACATCCTATTCGCTGTCTTTTGTTGGGCAGACTGAACTTCTGAAGAATCGTAAAGTATACTGTGCTGTTTTGTATAAATATATCATAGTACGAAGATACGCACGCTATATTTCGAGACTTATCTACCCAGAACATCAGAATCTAGTTGACTGATTTATAACTTGGCTCCAGCCTTTCTCCGCAGCTCCTTCTCCTGGTCACGGAGCAATCGGCGCAAAATCTTGCCGCTCGGGCTCTTGGGAATTGCATCGATGAAGCGGACTCCTCCCTTGAGCCATTTGTGTCTGGCTTTGTGGTCCTCCACATGCTTCTTGATAGATTTGATAATAGCTTCATCGTCGTTGCCAGCGGAGGCTGACTTGACCACGATGGCCTTGGGCACTTCACCAGCGGCCTCGTCAGGAATAGCGATCACGGCGCAGTCTGCGACTGCTGGGTGGGTGAGCAGATGAGCTTCTAGCTCCGCTGGAGCGACTTGTAGGCCCTACGATGTAGCATTAGTCAATCGAAACTGAGTGCTAGCGAAGATATACATCTCAGGGGTTGACAGACCTTGACCTTGATCAATTCTTTGATTCGGTCGACGATGAAGATATGTTCCCTACCCTTCGGGCTCACCCGAACGACAGCCTCATCACCAGTGCGCATCCATCCGTCCTCGAATGTTTCCTTGGTAGCTTTCTCATTGTTCAAGTAACCCAAAACCACACTTGGGCTACGCACAACGAGTTCACCGGGTGTGTCGTAGCTGGTTACCTCCTTGCCCTCAGGGGTCATGATGCGTACCTCGACACCAGGAAGCAAGGTACCGGATGAGCCGAGGAATACGTCTGTGGGATGGGTCGAGCAAACGACAGTCGATGTCTCAGTAAGACCTACGTTGTCGGGGTTAGAGTCCGAATGTATTGCGCTTTGATTCGAGTCAATGCTTACCGTAGCCCTGACGAACTGTGACTTTCGGATAAATCTTCTGGAAATCGGCCGCCGTCTCCATTCCTAATGGTGCTGCACCTGTGAATAATGTTGTGACCGAGCTCAAGTCGAACTTGAGGCACACATCCTGGTTTCGCAGCATGGTAATAATGATTGGAGGGACCTTAGAGAAGGTATACCCGGTCAGCATTTGCTCTATCGTATCTTCGATGTGCGAGTTGGTGCCACTTACCAGAAAGAGGGCCGTGATCTTGAACTTTTGAATTGCAGAGAGATACGATTTGAGCTCGAATTTCGGCAGGACAATAACTTGATCGCCTCTGAAAGGCCCGGCATGGCATATAACCACCAGCGCATAAATGTGACTGAAGGGTAGAAGACCCAGCGCGATGTCGGTGTATCTTGGTCCGCCAGCTGGAGTCAGGGAGTCCCGCCATGTTTTCTCGGCGGCTGTAATTTGCAAGGTATTCGCGATGACATTGCGGTGAGAGATCATGACCCCTTTCTTAAAACAAAATGAAACATCAGCGTAGTCGGGTTGTAGAGTGAGAGTTCGATTTACTTACAGGCAGACCCGACGTTCCACTAGAGTAACACAGGAAAGCGGTTCTACGAGCACCTTCACCTGCGCTCCAATTCAACCTTTCCACTTTGGGGAGCGATTTCCCGGTCTCTATCAATTGAGACACGGTCTTGAAGCCCGATCCAGCCTCCTTTCCACCACCGGCCTGGGGCGGTACTTCCAGCAAATAAATCCGATCCTTCGGGAAGCCGATCATTGCGGCGGCTTCCAGAGATGTAGGAAGCAGAGGAGCGCAGGTAAATAACGCCTTTGCCTTGGAGTCAAGCAGCTGATGCTTCAACTCGGCCGCCGAATATGCCGCATTGGCCGGTGACACGACACCGCCAAGCTGGTGGACAGCCCAGGATAAGGGCAGCGTGTCAATCTAGAACAGCCAGGAATCCATGATTAATATTGGCGATTCCTAGCGATCCAACATCAAAGCACTTACAGTGTTCAAGCTGAAAATTGCCAGAGTCTTGTCCCATTCGGTGCCGCTGTTAGGTGCCCAGTTCAACTCTTTGGCAAGCGCCCGAGACAGATGGTCGACGCGTTCAGAAACCTGGGAAACAGAGTAGGATTTCCCCGTGAGTCCGCAGGTGTACGGATCTCTCGACTGGCCAAGAGGGTGACGGCCATATTTCTCACTAAGCATAAATTCGCTGATGGGAATGTTATCGGGAATTGGGGCCAGCTCGCCCGCCGTGGCTGATGGGAGAAAGACCATGGTTGTCTGATTCAGTAACCTATGTGACCTGCGAGAGGTTGGAGAAGGGAGAGAAGATGAGGGAAATGGAAAAAGAATTGAGGGCTGAAGCAGGGAGTCCTCGATTATAATGATTAGTTATACTGTTTACTGATTAGTCTAACTCAGGGGGTCAACAGCTTTGGACGTAACTGGGCAGTTGGGGAGGTCTTCTTTTTTTAAGTACTTGACTCCGGGTTCTTTTTTGGTGGCACTGCGGGGAAAGCTTCTATGCTACTTTTCTAGTTCGGTGTATTCGGTTCAACTGGCCTCGACTCCCGTGTTACCTTACCGAAGATATAGAGATATGCATGAACACGAGACGAGGCTGATGAAAGCCCTTTGCTATTCACTTATCAGTGGTAATGGTTTACATTTATTGTTCGAAATGTATATCATGCAGTTATGACCAATTTTCTGCCAGCATCCAGGGATCCCAATCCCACATGTCCCTGCATAGACGGAAACTCTTCGCAGTCTGCGGAAGAAAAACAGCCGAGGGAAATCTCCAAAATCTGGACAGAGTTGGAGTCTCCAACTTGGGCTCTTGGAATTGCGGTGGCTTGAAAGGGGTCCACAGTAACTATTCTTACTAGGACTATCTAGTATTAACCCGCACAGGTACAGTTTAGCTCTGGGATCTACAGATCCATGGCCGGAGGAGGTGCTTAACAAATACAGTTATGAACTTGTAGTACAGAGTCGTGCCTTTTACGTTTTCCTCAACAAAAGAAGCGCCAGAATTAGCTTCTGGTATTGCACAAGTCATGAACTCGGAAGTAAATCAAAGCCCATAGTAGAAAATATCCTCCTCCAACTGGCAAGAATCCCTCATCAACCCTGATGTTGATCAGCGATATATACCTTATCGTCGAGGCATGTCATATGCTCTGTTGGCATGGAGTCATTGGATGGACTACAATGACTATTCTCCTCCTGATCGTAGAATTGACATTGAGCTGTTTTTTCTTTCTCGGCCTACTTCAACCAGTGGTTCTTGAGTTGAAGTTTGTGCATTAGCAGACATCATGTCCGTGGTAAGCAATCCATTGCGGTCTATGACAAAACCTGTGATCATGATTGCTCTATGGAACTGGAACTGAAAAGCTTTTCATAGAAACACATTGCTACCTCGTAATTGCACAAAAGCCGCTTTTCTTCCTAATATTCTTTCCTAAGCTCATCAAAAGAGTCCCTTAATTCCGCCTGTTCGAAATTGGTGCAGTGCATCATGATCAGACTTTTCAGCACCATCTTATCATAGCTATATCCAGAAATATCAATTATTGGTAAGATGTATCTGACACCTTTTACACCCTATCACTTTCCTGACAAAAATCCTCCCCCAATTGCTAATCTTCCCCTGTAGTCAAGACTGTAAACATCAGTTACCTTCCTCCTGCCTCTTTCCCTTCAGGGTAAGGCGCCTGTCTCGTGACGATCAGTGATCAAGATTCCAAGCAAGAGAGTAGCTCTGTCTTCCTCTCTCATCTTTCTTCTTATCCCTCAGGTCGCAGCTTAGCAGATTTATCAGATTCAATGAGGGGAACATCAACTATATATTCTTGACAGACTTAGGGATGCGATTTGTTTCGCCTTATTGATACCTACCAGCTTCCCGTCTCCGTCTCAGGAATTCTCAATCGCGAGCTGGGCCTGACCTACTACTATCTCCTATATACTTGTTTCAAATTCCCTACCCTCATTGTGCCTATCTCGGGAATACTCGATTTCTGCTGATTGAAGTTCGGAGATTTCAGAGACAGTTCAGGTTTGAGCCTGGGATATACATTCACGACGTCATTCTACCCACAATCTCTGCTAGAATCGTTAGAAGCTGTAAGTGAGCGAAGCAATTCTACATGCAGTTCGTCTTATAGAAGCCAGATCCATCCCGCCTCTCAGTGAAAAGCATCCAATTTTACAAGGCAGTATAGTATGAGCCCAAGCAGGCCGGCCAGAGCTCCGGCACCCAAGCCCAAGTCTGTGAGGACGGGTCGCATACGGAAAGTTCGGTCCACAGGTAACGAGTCCAATTCATCCAGCCTCCTGTTGCGCTATTCTCCGCATCCGGGGTCTTTCACACATATATCTGAACTTTACCAGTCTCACCTAGTGCTGCCTCGCAAATCGTGACTGCAAATGATGTTACGGAGCCAGCCCATGGCCAGCCTCCCGCATGGGCTGAGGTTTGTATTCACCGACCCCATTGGAATATTGGCTGACCCGGTCTTCAAGTGCCGCCCAGAGCTATGTGATGCTCTTCCATGGTTCCGCGCAGTTCAAGGCGGCTCTTACCACTGTGACCATCTGTGCTGGGGGTTCTTGCTGGACGCTGACTGCGGTGTTCGCTCATACATTGATGAAGAGGTGGTAGTTACAAGAGTGTAAGCGCAATCCTGATTCTAGGGCATTCCTACCTGCCGTACCTA
Source organism: Aspergillus udagawae (assembly GCF_001078395.1). Classification (NCBI taxonomy): domain Eukaryota; kingdom Fungi; phylum Ascomycota; class Eurotiomycetes; order Eurotiales; family Aspergillaceae; genus Aspergillus; species Aspergillus udagawae. The sequence continues at coordinate 2,202,013 of NW_025091267.1, read as the reverse complement.
ACAAGACTAGCGGAGGAGGTTGCACTAAGGACACAGATGGCAACCTCGTCCTTGTTAGAGATCAAGGCAGCGAGGATAGTGCTGTCAGTAGTCTCATCAATAGCATGAACTTGAGGGTTCCAGTGGGCCTTATAATAGGTGGATCTTCTTCTTGCCGCCAGAGTAACCGTTCCTTTTCTGATTTGACGATTAGGAGACCGCAACACACTACTCGGAAGAAAGCTACCACACCGATATAACGTAATGGATTATTTTCGGGTTACGAACGTCTGGTGCGAGAGGATCGGAGGCAAAGTGGGAGCCAAAGTTCGCTTTGAGAAGCTGAACCTCTCTGCAAAGAGCTGGTGGGCAGCCAAAGGCTCTGCCGCTCCTCTTCCATATTGTCAGCGCCCTGAGATTCAGGCCGAGATCAAGCACTGTGTCGCTTGCCAGACAGCAAGTCCACGTATATACAATGAAGGCTGGATGTGCCTGCAGCCCATCTGCGACAGCTTCTGGACAATCAACGGCTTCGAAGCCCCTGTGGACCTTACGTTCCATCTCAACTTCCTTCATACTCGAACTCCTCCTGCTCCTGAGGTAGTGCCACACCACGACCTGGTACCCGACCTGCTACCAACGCTAGAAGAAGATGGAGAAGGCGTCAGCTATTCTCGAATTGCGTGGAAGGGTATTGTCTGCCCACGTTGCCAAAAGTGCATATCCAGAAAGTATTGGCACGGTTGGAAATGCACAGATGAGCTCAGTCTGATCTCGGGAAAAGGCGAGACAAGCTGCACCTTCGAGAGAATGCTGACCGTGCAGCCGGTCTCTCTACGATCTGTTATTGATGACTTTAGCCTTGGGCCGAACAAACGTGCTTGTCATTTTGACTCCAAATTTGCCGTACCAGACATTGATGATGAGACACTCTTTCCGTATAGAAAGCTGATCTACCGAATTCCAGGCGTAGGCAGCATTACTCACTTTGTCGCCAATAGAATAATCAGTACTCGTCCCAACGGGCCAAACGATCTATTTCGACAGCTGCAGGTTTCTGACTTCGGGCTGCGTCGTTATCCATTACAGCAGAGTGTTGGTAAGCGAGCGAATTTTCTCCTCTGACCATCCTTGTTCTTCTGATCAACAGATATCCAGTGGCTGGAACCCTCACCGCACATTTTGCTGTGAATTATGTGAGTTGCCCATGGTGTGCTGAGCCCTCTTACAACGCTGAACTTTCTCAAAGGGGATGCCATACAAATATATTGTATCAGTGGACTCCAGGCCCTTCACTGATGCTCCGGATGAGATCATGCGGGCCTTGGGTCGTTTGACGTGGGCGACTGAGCGAGCTGTAGCAGGCAGTGGAGATAACTTTCTTCCGCCAAATGAGCTACTCATGCTTGGTTATTTTGAAGACATGAAGATTGGTGTATGTCGAATGCCATGTCTGTGCCTAGCGAGTTGCTGATGCCACACAAGTATCATGACGATGGGGAGTCGTCTCTCGGACCAACGATCGCCACGCTTTCTCTGGGTGCCAAGTCGGTCATGTCGATTCGAATGAAGTACAAGTACTACAACGGCTTGTCGAAAACCAAGACACTCTTGAAAGATGACCCCGTATTGGTGGGTTGTAGAATGGAAGCCGAACGACGGAGTCTCAAAAGTCAACTGGCCAATGGCGAGATTGACCAAACAACATACGACAGTCTGCGGCGCAAGGCCTTGCAGAAGGGCAAATGCGGAGAGGCTCCCATAGGTATCAAGATGGAGCTCAACCATGGGGACTTGGTAGTCATGCACGGCGAGAACCTTCAGAAATACTACGAGGTAGATGGAATCCAAAGTCGCGCATTATTAAGAAAATATTACTGATTCTTCGATAGCACGCGGTGACTCCAGACAAGAAGCTACGCTTCGCTCTGACCGCTCGTTATATAAAACCAGACCACGTTGAACCAGAGCACCTGCCGAAAGGCGAATTTACACTGACACCTGATCAAGTATATGATGGGAAATGAAGCACTTCCCACCTCTGGGAGACAGTGCTATAAAAGTTTTATCTTCGCAATATATGGAGTAATGCCTTGCTTTTTATGCTGTTATATTTCGATCGGATGCGCGATTTTTCCGCAATACTGTTGTCTTATTTTCAAATTTGCGATTATGATGCCTGCTTCGACTCTGAATGCTTTGGGCTCTATGATGTATCATTTACCGAGGCTTATATACCTAGCTGTTGAAAATCACACCATTGTTTTCTCCCAATGCTAGTTCGGATCAGCTTCCCAGCAGCCAATTCATGGATCTAAATAAGTTGAATTTAGCTGCCGACATGAACATACGAGCATGAGGGGAAAAGACACATTATAGTTCAGCCTAGCAGCAGGATTACCTATGCACAAGGTTATGTTCCTTCAAAGGACGTGTAACTTGAACCACGATGTAGACTGGGATATTGGTGTGATACACAAGGTATATGTTTTCAGTCTGGTTTCCCCGTTGACGGAGCAGTTTGAACTTTCGAGACAGAACTAACAATACAGCAGCATGTTAATTGGTACAATAGTTAGTTTGTTAGTTAATTAGTGGACTTGTCTGAGTCAACGAGTCAGATTGTGGTTGGTTTCACCAATGATTTCGTGTTGCTGTGCTAAGGGCGCAGGAGCTGAATGAGGATCTGTCGGCCTTTTTGCAGCTTGGGTATGTCCTTTCCAACTGTCCGTATTCAACTCTTTTTTCTCCTTATTATTTGATTCATATCGAGGATAATCATACTAGTATTGAGTGCTTTGTATATCTTGTTGGTTCTAATAGCGCAAGTAGTGCATTGTTTCTCCACAGCTCACGTGGCTCCGCAGTCCCTTGGAACATGACAAAGCATGAGAGCACACACACGTGTGGGGAATAATAGTATTATTATTATCATTGTCCTTGGCCATTTGCTGCTAGCTCTTCGACCTGAACCTAACTACGAGCCACTTCCGAGTTCCACTGGATTGTCCCGCGTGGGTTGTCGCCTAAGGCCCAAGGCTTCAAGGGATACGTGACGATCGGGTCCGCCCACCTGAGCCTCAAATAATCTAACAGCAAGACTTCTTTTCTCCCTTCGAAACACATCGGGTTGATCCTGAGAATTGATCCATGTCGGAATTCCCCCTTTCCTACTTTGTCCTTTTAATTTGACCAAGTTCGACTGTCTTTGTCTCCGTCGTCCCGCGGCAGTCGACTTGCGCTGCATACACCGCAGCACCGTCTCGAACACCAAGGGAGTCCGAGAGACTCAATAGGGCGGGTTTGCAGCCTTCCTCATCGTCGCCATAAATCCATCGGTCGCGTGCTTTTGGAGTCCTCGGGCTTTACTAGTCGTGGGCTTTCTTAGGGACAATGGCTCACTATCAGAATGGCCAAACGCCCTATTACGGCCAGTCCAGCAACCCTACCTCGTCGTCCACGCAACCTCCCTCGTCGAGTCGCTATGACCACTACTCCAATGCACAACAACAGAGCGCAAGTTCTCAATTACGGAGGATGCCCAGCTATAACGTGGGGGATGACGCGGGTCTGTTCGGTGGAGGTTCCAGTGCTCAACACGCCCGAACTGCCAACGGGTCTACGCGATATACCGGGCAAGCCAGTAATTATGACACTGAGCATGGACAAGGGTCCTATAGCCTTGCGAACAGCGGATACGACGACGTCTCAGGACCGCGATACGCGCATATCCCCTCCGGCGGGTCGTCGCACGTAACGCGAGACAGAACTTCATCTCAGTCTAATTATTCCTACCAATACTCGTCTATCGCCTCTCCAACGCAGTCGGCCTATAATCCTCAGCAATATGCCCTCCCACCTACTCCATCGCAACAGCAGCTAGGCTACAATCCCCTCACATATAACAGCTCCAGCGCCAATGCTTATACCGCTGGTGCGACCGCTTCCCATCAGCCGTACAATCCAGCAGCGTATCAGTCGGCGAGTCTCGCTGGATACGGTTCCCCAATTGTCCAACGACAGCCGAGTATAGCGAGTTTGTATGCACAGTCTCCGCAAACACCGCAGACATATCCATCTCAGCCATCCCTGCCACCTCCCCCTCCCCCTCGAGGACCAGATCATCCCTACGGAAGCCGCGCATCGGCCCCGTATCGAACTGACTCGCCAGCAACCCAGTATGGCTTTTCCACTCAGTCATCTGCCTCTCTAGCATACAATGTCGCCCCACCAATGAGCCCTACCGCACCTTATCCTCCCGCAAGCTCATTGACCACAACAACCAATGCATCAACCTTCACTCGCTCCCACGCCCACAGCTCACAAGTTCCCCTTTATGCTGGGGCGCAATCGCCCCATCACTCGGGTGCCGCTATGGCGCCTTATCCTGATGAGCTCCCTCCAGAACCACCTGCGCACTCGACACCCGCGGAAGACTTGTATGGTAAACGACTGAGCTTCAGCCGTCGCGGGTCTGGGCGGTCACTGCCTACGCCACCAATTCAGCAAGCGCAACCGCAAACCTCTCCGCGCCGGACAGATACGTTGACTCGACATCCTCAATCGCGGCCCTTGCCCGGTCCCCCAATCGATGCAGACAGCGATTCATCGCCGCTCGATGATCTCAATGGGATCGGTGAAAGGGATCCGCGGTCGAAGCAACCAGTAGGTTATGATGATTTGATGAGGGAGGTGGAAGCGGCTGTGATAGATGGCCGTATGAGTCGGGAAACACGCTATGGCATTAGGCCACCGCATGTTGACGCTCAGACCTCACGTCAAGAAGAATATGACCCTATTCCTCCCGTTACTGCCACCTCGAGTATGCGATTGTCTCCTGACGAGAGGCACACGCACACAAACGGCACATTGGCGACCGGCACAGGCCAGTATGTTAACTATGATGCGTACAGCGACGACAGTGATGCGGAGGCCGCGGCCGGGCTGGCCATGCTGCAAATGGCGGACGAGGAGGACAGGATCCAGGCCGAGCGGGAGCAAGCGCGCACGCGGCGGGAGACTAATGCATCGATCATCAGTGCCTATGGAAGTCATTCATCGGCGCGAGCGCCATCACCTCGCCAGGACTCTCGTCAAGATGAACTCCATTCCACCGTGCCCAATGCGACGTACGGTGGCAATTATTATGGGCGCCATCACTACGATGCTGACATAGATGAACATGCAGACGAGACTCGCGATGAAGGCGTAGATCAAGCCACAAGGCTAGGCCCCTCCGACTCCCTCCGCAGCTCCAACGTTTCCGCGGATGACCGCGGCGAGTACTCGGATGATTATGACTACTATCCTATGCCCCCTGATCAGGTGCACCAATATTACGACTACGTTTCCGCGGCGCGGGTCGATGCTGCAGGCACTGGTGGCCTGTCAGAGCCTGGCGCCTACGAGCGTCGCATGAGCTTCGATTACGGCGACGAGGCAGAGGCCTATCCCGATGATGTACATCACTCAGGAAGTGAAGGGTCCGATGTAGGAGGGATGCCAGGGGAACTCTTTTTCCATCCCGGGATGCGGCCTCTGCCACCGGCCCCCGTCGAACCAGCGAATAACGCAGATCTTATGCCCCATCTGATGCCGGCTGGGACATATAGGACCCAGGAATCGGGTGAATACCCGGAAGAAACCCAGTATACAAGCCCTCAGTACCCTGTTTCTGCGGATTCGTTTGCGTCGACCGTGTCCACACCAACATCCCAAGTGCCACGGTCGACGTCTCTGTCAAGTCATCCTATTGGACCCCGGACTGACCCCCCTATCAGATCCAAGACCGATGCGGATCGGGCGAAGTACAAGCAGCAGCTGGATCTGCTTCGACAGCAACAGCATGGCGCCTTTAAGCTTGACGCGGCCCAAGAGGCTCCTGCGATACCCCTGGACCTACCCACGATCCCTGCAGGACGTCGCAAGAAGTTCAATCCGGCTAAACTGTCCTCGGACCAATTCAGGAAATGCGTGGACCCTTGGGCGCTCAGTGCCATCCTTGCCTGGATTCGTGATCTGTGCGAAGAGGAAACCGACCTGAGAAAGTCGGCCATTGTCGAAGCGATCGTCGCTTTGTTCACTCACAAGGTGCCAACGATGAACATCGCGGATGCAGAAACACTGGCTGCGCGAGTCGTCGAGAACATGTTAGAGCAGGAGGCTTTGGTGAAAGAAGAGGAATGGGTCAAGTTCGGCAACGGGACTCTGTCGGGAGTCTTGTTTCAAATTACAGGCACTGGTTGCTATTCGCCCCTGCTACATGAACAGGAAACCGAGATTGTCGGGCGCTGCTATTCGCACCATTGCATGCGGACGCTGAAGAAGGTCAACCTGAAAGCGCACAAGATGGCACCGCAAAAGAAGGTTGAGGACTGGGTCACATTCTACAAGGTTCCGAAGGAAGTGTGGGAGGCTTATCCGAAGAAAGAGGTTGACCGCCAGAACAATCTGCACGAGATTGTCACGACTGAGGATGCCTTTATTGGACAGCTGGACGTCCTTCGTGAACTCTACCGGGATCAGTTGGCAAATATGCAGCCTGCCATCATTCCGCCGAAAAGATTGCCGAAGTTCCTGAACGATGTTTTTGGAAGGGTAGATGCGGTCAAGAAAGTGAACGAAGAGTACCTCCTCGCGCAGCTCAAGTACCGGCAGAAGGAACAAGGCCCGTTCATTGTCGGCTTCAGTGACATTTTCAGGGAGTGGATTCGAAAGGCTAAGATGGTGTATATTGACTACGCGGCAACCTTTCCGTACGCCAACTACCTTGTTCGTAAGGAGACCGAGAGAAATGCCCACTTTCGACAGTTCTTGAACCAGGCTCGTGAGCACAAAATGTCGAATCGTCTCAGTTGGGATACCTATCTCAAAGCTCCCATTACTCGCATTCAGAGGTACACATTACTGTTGTCGACTGTTCACAAGAACATGGTCAAGGACTCCGAGGAAAAGACGAACCTGGCACAAGCTATTGAGGAGATCAAGGTCGTGGCGCTGGAATGTGATAACAAGGTCGGTGAAACAAGCAAGAAGGTCGATCTGATGGAACTGTCCGCCAAGCTGCAGCTTAGACCGGAGATGAAGAAGGAAGTAGAGCTGAATCTGCAGCACCTTGGTCGCGAGATTATCTACCGAGGAGACTTGCAGCGCCCTGGGACCCGCACTCGTTTCCTCGTGGACACACATGCCATTCTTTTCGACCATTACCTCGTCCTTGCCAAACTGTCCACCACCCGCGATCCAACGAGAGGCATCAAATATGAAAGCTACGATGTGTCCAAGCTGCCCATTCCAATGGACCTTTTGGTGCTCGAGAGCACGAACGATGATCCTGTCGTCAAGTCTTCCGTCCGAGGGGTTTCGACGGTCACTCCACCGCAAGCCGCGACTCGTGGTGCAGCTGCTGCACCCCTCATACACTCCAACAGCGGCAATTCGGGTAATTCTACGGCTTCTTCTTCCGGAAAGACAATGGTACCAAGCACGGTGCTTGAGAGTTCCAAAGACGACAAGATCCTATACCCGTTCAAGGTCAAACACCTTGGGAAGAACGGAACCTTTACCCTATACGCATTTTCTGCGCAGAACCGGCAGGAGTGGTGCGAGAAAATAATGGAAGCTAAGACGAAACATGCTGCTGCTCTCTTCACGCAGAACGCCGAGCCCTTCCGACTCCGTGTGCTGGCTGACACGGCCTTTGCCTCTTCCGATCATTCAGGTATCTCCAAAAGAACAGTCACCATCAAAGGCACCCCTCTGGACCGAGCCATCCGGGAAGTTGAGGAGCGGTATGGGGGTTCAAAGTCTAGGCCTGTGCCGGTTTGCCGAACCAGCGTCCATTGCGCCACTGTATTCCAGCAGCCTCCAGGCCGGATGATGTGTGCGGTCGGCACTGATTACGGCGTGTACATTTCCGAGTATAATGACCCTCGTGGTTGGGTTCGAGTAAGTTCTTTCGATTGTCGTCTATTGTCATCTTCTAAATTTAGTACTAGGCTATCCCGATCATACGAGTGTCGCAGATTGCGGTCTTTGAAGAGTTCAATCTCTTCCTGCTGATTGCCGACAAGTCCCTAATCGCATACCACTTGGACGTCGTATGCCCTGCAAGTGGGGTTTCCTCGCAAACAACTAAGGACTCTGCTCGCCGGGCACCGCAGAAGCTATCCGGAAACCGGGAAGTTGGGTTCTTTGCAGCAGGTCAGATGAAAGACCGTACTCTGGTGATGTACAAAAAGCGTGATGGACTGTCGTCGACCTTCAAGGTGCTGGAACCCGTGCTACAAAAATCCGCCACCAGTAAGAGTCGACTGTTCCATACCCGTCGCTCCCAGACCGAGTTCTTCCGTGAATACGACGAGTTCTACATCCCTGCCGAGAGCTACGGGATCAACATGTTCCACTCATCGCTGGCCATCTCCACCCAGCGGGGCATCGAAATTCTCACCCTCGACAAGAAGCAAACCTGGTCCGTCCCCGATTTCCGGTCGGAAGCCCCAGAGGCACAAGCGCAGCTGAACAGCATCGCCCACCGCATCAGTAATCTGCGGCCCCTCGGAATGTTCCGACTAAGCGACAGCGAATTCCTCGTCGCCTACACTGACTGCGCCGTGTACGTCAACAAGCACGGCGACGTCTCCCGCAGCGTCATCATGGAGTTCGTCGGCCGCGCCCATTCCGCCTGTCTGTACGGGAAGTTCCTGATCCTCTTCAACGAGGACTTTGTCGAGGTCCGCAACGCCATGAACGGCCGTCTGAGGCAGGTCATCCCAGGCCATAACGTCGTCTGCCTGGACGACGGAAGCAGTCTGCCCGGGTCAGGGGCGAACACCGTCCCGACTAACTCGGGGACCTCTATCAACCTAGCCAGCGGACTGTCCAACGGCGTCGCAATGGCCAGTAATGGCCGGACCGTCAAGATCTGCATGCAGCATCCGGAATACGAGAGAAGTCAGCTCGTCCTCGAGCTCATCGAGAACGAGGGACAGAAGGAGTAACAGTACCCGCTCGTTCTCTGCATCTTTCGTTTTTTTCTCCTTCCTACACTCTCGTCACTACTTCCTTCATCTACCGTTTCAAACAACAACCTGATGCTGATAAGCTCACGCACTATTTGACTCTTTAATGTCCTTATTATACCCTCTTGTCTCCTAGTGACTGACATCATATACCTCTCATGATTAACGATGTTGATACCAGTCTATTGATGTACATACATCTGTTTCAGATTTAACATTCAACGCGATAGAAGCATTGAATTTTTCCAAGTATTTGTTTAAGGACTGGCCTCGGTGCACAGGAATGCGAACACATTGCCTTCGTGGTTTATATCAGTGACTGTAAGACTACGCTCCAGACTTGAAGGGTATATACGAAGCTGTAACCACAACTGAATTCAGATCTCAGAACCCCAATAATGCCTACCAGATATGCAATATACACTACCAAACATAATGATGTGAACATTGATGTCGCCCAAAAAACCACCGGATCCGAAGTTGACCTCCATGAAAAATGCTAGAGCACAAAGACGAATACGAATACCAAGACTATGAGTCGAATTCGACAACTTTACTGACGACCCGGTCCTCATGTTCAGGATCTGATGTCCGTCGTGCTGATGTGTCTGCATGCGAGGTATGACCACTAATACCTTCGCCTGAGCCCCGGTGTCCGTCTTTGCCATCCATGAGCGAGGCGGTATCCTTCTCGCGGACACTGAGCACTTCGGCTCCCTCGAGCAGGTCACGGTCTGCGTCGCGGACGCTGCGGCGCTCAGGGTCGGCTCCGTATGCCCCAGCGCCCCAGCTAGATATTCCTCCGACCATGGCGGCCGAAGCGGCGGCGCCGGTGCGGGGATCGAAATCGTCCTCCTCATCTTCGTCGTCTTCTTCTCGACCGAGAGCATTGCGCTCCAGTTCCCGTTGAGCCTCGTCCATTCGCTTCTTGACTTCGGCTGCCATTCGGATGCCATCGGAGACGATGTTGTCCAGGACCCCGCGGAGACCTTTGCCTGGAGGGACGATGCCGCCGGATGCCCCGCCAACTGGTGCACCGGATACGGCGCTGGCGTGGGGTTTAGCCGCGCCAATGTTTGAAAACGTGGTGAGATTCGACGAAAGGGATGTGGTTGCTGATACAGGGTGGGGATGATCGGAAAGATGGAACGATTGGGGGAAGAAGGTCTCAAAAAATTGCTCCAGCAGCTCATCAGCCAGAATGACCATTCGGAAGGTGGGAAGGGTGATATGAAGGGGATTGTTGGGATCAAGCGCCGGATTGGCAGCTTCTGATGTCTTGCGATTATGCTCTGTGTTGCCATCGGCACCATGCTCGTTAGCTGGTGGTTGCGGTGTTGCAGTTTCCTGGGGTTTGTTATTGTCTTCCATCTCGATAAGATCCTCATCGTCATCATCTCCAATAGCAAAGGAACCCATCTTGTCAGCTGCCTCCTCTATATCGTTGGCGGTTTCAGTCGTCTTCCCCCCGGGGTTGCTAGGATCAGCATACTCGAAACATCGGCGGATGAACGAGCTGACGCTACCCAGGAATCTTTCATCGGTGCTCAGCTTATCCCGTTCCGGGTGATTCCGGTCATTCAAATCTTCCAGAGACTGACTCGGGGTGATGGTACCCTCAAAACCTCGGCGAGAAAGGAAGAGCAACGCTTCTGACATCCGAAGTATGCCTTCCCGGTCGACCTTTCCATCGCCATTGTCATCATACAGATCGAAAAAGTAGTTAATGCTATTCATGATGTCCCGAGTGCCCTTCAGCCGTGCGAGGCCATTAACCACGTTTTGCAAGCTTAGGCCTTCGGATGGATCCGTGGCCCATTTGCGGAAAAGCCTTTGCATGAATTCGTGGTCTGCAGGTTCAGGCTTATTAGTCATGCTAGATACCCATTTCCCGAAGCCTCTAAAGCTGCCATTCATATCGGCCGATGACTCCTTTCGCGACGGCCCGGGAGAATCGGCAACAGCCCATTTCGCTGTAATAGCGAGGAAATCGCGGAAAGCGTCGTAGTCCATATGAGTTGGGCTGGGGCCAAGGCCCACACGGCCCACCTCTTGGTCTATTGGAGGTCCGAGTATTGAGGCCCGTTCGGCCTTTTTCTTCTCCTGACGCTTCTTTTCCTCGTCGATAAGCCTTTGCCTTTGCTGGCGGTCATACAGCACTTCGTAGAATCGGTCATAGATCAGACCCAGATCATCCATGCTGAGGCGTTTGCTGTCTGGGCCAAGGTTCCGAATAGATGTGCGTTTAGCAAAACTCTCGATATTCTCAAGGACCGCGTCCTTGTGCTTCTCACGCTGTTCAGTGATGGTGCTATGTGTGATGCCGGAGAATTCTTTGAAAGCAACAACCATCAACTCTTGGAAACGCGTGATGGCTCTCAGCTTTGGATTCTCCGATCTTGGATGTGCCGACTCATCCAAGCGCGAGAAGTAAGATTTGAGGACTGAAATAAAAGACCCGTCGTCTTGGACATCCAGGAGCTCTTCGCCGTTGATGCGGAGGATGGCGAGGCCGACCTGAAAGAGTACCTTTGGGCCTTCTAAGAAAAACACATCCAACACCCGGAATGCAAAGACAAGTGGCATAGAGTTGATGTATAGCGAGAGGAACCAAGGAAGCGAAACGACGGATAGCTGAACATCAGACTTGGAAAGGTGGTCCCACAATACCGGCATGGTCTTTTCTACCAATGATTCGAACACCTTCTGATCCAGCAGGGTGCCGTACATGGTTGTCGAATAGTACCCTGGCAAAAGGCGATCGCACAGTACGGACAACAGGAAAAAGGCTTGCGTCTCTGACATATATCTGTGCGCGTCAGCAGCGGGTGGTAAGCAGGGTAGGGGCTCGCATACATCAACAGAGCTGCCACAACAATATTCATAGCCTGACAATATCCAATCTCCGCATTAGTCCAACTGTAAGCTGTAAGGACTCTTCGCAGCCGGCCAATGCCCTCTTCACTTTGGAAGCCGGGGTACTCTGGGAGACTCCGGTTCAGGTCCTTTTCAATTTCGTCGATTGCTAAAGACTCCTGGCCGGAGAATTTGGCCAGAGTATCCGTGTAGAGCTTGGGAGACCTCAGCCGAAGGTACAAAGACCCCGAGGTCACCTCCCATATCTCCCCACGCAGACGATTTGGTAGACCGACACGAATTAGCTTATGAAAGGTTGGCTGCCGAACCAGGGTTGCGTTCCGGCCATTTTCTAGATCGCAAGATATCTTAATGAACGCTCTTTATCCAATGCAATAGTCCATACCTCTGAAGTATTCCCCCCATAGTCTCATTTTGCTGCGGTCACGCAGTTTGCGAGCATCACCCGGATAACGGAAAATCATCCCTAATCCCGCATCTGGCGGTTGGCGCGCTTCCGCATTATCTGGATCCTGGTCTTTAGGCTTGGCCCCGGAAAGCAAGTATTCCGAGTAACAGTCATTTACAACCATGCGTAGGTTTTCAATCTCCTTCATCGCTTCCCGCAGACCCTTCTTTAAGCCATCACAAAATCGTTCGCAGGCCTGCCTGCTCCCCACCAGCTGGATGGTGAATTTCTGCGGAACAAAATTCGGAGCTTGCTGCTTTCCCAGGGCGCTATTCCACGTAGTCAACGCGAGCGAGAAGACATGGCTGAGACTATTCAGCCTTTCCACCCGCCGGATACAGCAGAGCGGAAGGGTGAAACCATTGCCAGAAGGCCCGGTGCCATTCGTCTGACCGGTCCAGTGCGTAGAGGCACTGAGGGTTGAGGACGGTGCGAAGCTAGTCGGCTGTGTGGAGAAGCAGAGAAAGCGTTCGCTCAGATGGAGCCTTCCAGCATACCGATTGCCTGAGCGGTCAAGAGGCCGAGACTGATCGCCTTGAGACGCGGCGGACGGGGAGGTATGCGGGACAGGAAGGATTAACTCGGCGGTTATTTCCTGCAATGGGTTTTGGGAATCAGGGAGACGGAACTGCTGACGGAAGAGGGACGCTTTGGAGGGATTACGATCGGAGGATGTCAGAGTCGGAAGGTTGAAATTGGCCGGGTCGATGAAAGACTGGGCTTTCTGAACGAATGACGACCACTGCATCATGGTGTGCACAGAGTTATTGAGCGGATGGAGGACAGAAATAATAGAATGCTGATTCAAACCCTCCCGCTGACCACAGGTGCGGGATGCTGGGAGCCAGGTCCGGCGCGAGCTGACAGCTATCGAAGCTCAGACGGCAGTCAGACTCGGGTAGGGAATTTGGATGAAAATCCACACAGGATCGTATAGCAAGTGTGGATCATCGTAGAAACAGGCGCAGCATGCTCGAATACAGACGAAAAGTTGCGACGAATTCCTAAGTCCGACGCTGATGTTGTTGTTGCCCGGAAGAGGGGAATGCTGAAAGACGGTGGGTGTTCCTGGCAGGCATCCGCAATGACTCACGTGACTGACGATGTGAATGAGACATTAAGCACCACTAGTCCTCGTCGATCGCTATCCTAGTAAAATGTTAGATGATAGTAGTAACTAGTGTTATGATGACGGGAATCAAATTGTAATTTATCGTCTCGGAAGGCCAAAACCAGATGGGTTAGATTTGCTACAGAGTACTACCCAACAAAAAGACTATTGCCTTGCTGCTGTTCACTACTAACTAGTGGTAACAAAGCTTGCTAATCCACGACATTATAGAAGACTCAAAGAAACGTAATGGTAAGCAAATGGAAAGGCGACGAGTGTGAGACAAACTGAAAATACCGAGTGAGTGTGGGAAAAAGGCATAATCTGGATCGCAGAATAGGCAAATTCAATGAGTCGTCCACCGATTACTCAATAGGCCTAAGCTCCACCAAGCCAACCTCTTCAATTGGCACAGAACTGCTGTCTCACGTGTCCTATCAACCAATCCGAATTGTTGCACACGACTGTTTACTGCTTGGTGTCGGACACCTCGACGGTTTCATCATCACTGTAAGCGGGAGGAAGCTCGTCGGACGCCTGAGTCATCAGACCCTGCTTCTCCGACACAGCTCCTTGCTCCACATTCTCTGTGGGAGTGGAGCGACGGCGCCGTTGCCACAGGAAGACCACAATCTGGCCGGCCAACATACCGAGAGCGCTGGCGGCCAACCCGGCAAGAACACCGAGAACCGCGGGAACAAGAATGAAACGGACGATGCGGGAAACGGTACGTTCCCAACCGCCATGATGCATATGGTGCATGTGATGGTGGTGATGAGGGCGACCGTCAAATCCGAAGGGACCCTCATCTCCTGGGTGAGGGCGGCGACCAGGTACGATATCGTGATCAGAATCGCCATCTGGGCGGTAGGGGTGTAGCATAGGACGAGAACGACCACCGCCACACCCAAAAGGTCTAGGCCTCATTTCAAGAACACGCGCCTTTGCGGCGGAAAACAATCCGCGAATGCGTTCAACCAGAAGCTTGCGCAGACACTTGGGCTTTCCGCGGCACTGCTTCCACGAGACGCGGTTCGGAGCCGTATCTTCGAAGTCGGTCTTCGCCATATAGATGTTACCCTTGAGGTCATTGATGATAGTGATGGCAACGGTATCGAGTGGTACGGGATGGCCGTCCAGATCGAGGACAGTGAATCGAACAGCTGACAGCTCCATAGGAACGTCATTTGGCACACCCAGAGGCATGAACTCGACAGCGTATCCCAATGAGATGGGGTCGGACTCTGCTCCGTCAGGCTCCCGGCGCTGAACAGCAGTGATAACGGATGGGGGAGGGGGCGGGAAGATCTGATGGCCATTGACCTGCAAAGCACCATCTTCGATAGAGAAGTTCAATGCCTACAGCAATTAGCGATACGTTTGCAAAACAATAGGTTGCAACAGAACGGAAAGCCGGACTCACCAGAGAAGTGAGGAAGCCGTCAGTCCAGCTGACATCTCCATTCTCATTCACTTCACGGAACGGGCACTCCTTGCAAACGAGTTTGACCTGCTGTTGCTGAGCAGTAAAGGCCTCTAAGGGATGAAGGCCAGTAAAATCACCCTGTGGAGCGACATCACCACCATTTATCTCGGGAACGACTAGAAATGCATTGGCGCCAAGGGCGACGGCGCTGCCGAGGAGGAACGAACGAAGGTTCATTGTGTCGGCAACGACTTTTAGAAAGCACACATGAGGTAAAAGTTACAAAAGAAGAGAGTCAGAATGAAAGGAAGGCGTCAAGAGTCAAATATCTGATGAAAACGATGGCTGATCGAGAGTTTAGGTTGAAGAAGATGATCACTTTGATGCTTATTGTTGTCAGGAGGGGAGGCTAAAGAGACGTCGATACAGTTGCCTACTGTCTGCTGCTTTTAATTCGCTGCGGTGGCGCAGGGCGGAGGTAGGTGACGCAACGTGATCCAACTAGTCCTGTTTGGGTCAGATGCTTACGACTCTTTGTTCCGGAGAGTGGAGTACGAGTCACATGTAACTGATGCCTGAAATAGATGGTGTTTACTGTTACTGTGCAGAGTGCCACTCCATTGAATCTATTTACTGAGTACGCTGTGGCCAGTCAATGCTTGCACAAACCCATAGGGCTGGCAAAGACGTGATTCGCGTGGACTAGATTGAGTTTGACATTCAATGTTGAAAGGCCTACTGGCAAAAGCACGCTCCGATGGAAGAATCTAGTCCCAACGCCAAAAGCTTGTTAAATATATGGAAATAACGAGACTAGTCATCCAAAAGACAAGAAATCGGAATCAGTCCTTCGAACGATCTCCCACTCAGCAGCCCGCACCGCCTTACATTGCGAGAGCGGACATTGGCGCAATCTTGTCAGGGGATCGTGTGGCATCATATTGGCTCTATTCCACGATCGACGCTCTCCGTCAGCAGAGAGTGTGGAAAGTATGGACAACAACAGGACCAACACCGTCACAAAGGGCAGCCACAGCGTTCCTCCCATGGCGGTGTAAGGTTTATGTGAAACTGTTTTCAGCACGGGACCAGCGTCAGCTTCAGCTTCCAGTGACTCGCTCCCATAGTTCGAAGACTGTGACACTAACAGGGCTTCTATGTTCTCCTGCTGAAGGTCGCCTTGTTCAAAGCTCTGTTGCTCGGCTTCATTAAGAGGCCACGATACAACTCTGCTCCTGAGCACAGGCCGAGTCACACTGACATATCGCGGCCTACTTACACCAAGCTCTCGAGCGTGGTGTGTCAGCAGTTGGGATTTGGCATATGATTTTGGAAGGTATACAGGATCCCTATAGCGGCCTCTTCTTCCGTTCGAAAGTAGGAGCTGTGATCGTCCTGATGCTTCCGGGGACTCTATTGACGGGATTGTTACCGGTCCGTCCATTTGGTAGGCAACAGTTTGAACTCCACGTGAAATTGTAAAGATTGTTTCTGCCGCCTTCATGCAGTCTCTCGGACATGGAGTCTCATGCGATCCATGGTCGCTTGCTCCAGCATCGAATGAAGGATTTGCCTCGCTGTCCGTTTGAATGGGACTTGCACAAGATTCGGCCGATCCCTGTTTGCGATCTGGAACATCAAATGAGGCACTTTCTCCGCTGGCAGTTTGAACGGGACTCTCACAATGTTTGCGGACCTTGGTTCTCTTGCGTGCAAACTCAGAGTCCTCCACTTCTTTTGTGCGCTGCTTTCGTCGCTTTCGCCGTTGCGGTAGAAGATCCAAGTCATACGAGCTTGCCGGAGATGATATCTCGTGACAATCGGTCATATGACATTCCGTTGGAGATGCCTCTCGTTCGATGGACAGAGCTGATAGACTGTCAGACAAGTACGCCATTTCTTCGTCAAGGGTAGCACCACATATTGACTTCGTTTCGTCCACGCTGAGCACCTCACTTGAACAGTCCATTGCACTTTCCTGCAGGTCCAGTCGCCGATATCTAGACGAACATGTCGCGAAGGTTACTTTACCCCCCTTCCCGGAATCTGTAGTACAATGCGTCTCGTCATCTGCTCCGTCATCTGTTGTTAATCCCACTACAGACTCTGACACCTCGCGTATGCTAGAGCTTGACGCTTCAGAACTGGACGCTGCAGAACCTAATGTTTTTGGGTTGCCTTTTAAAGGCCTGCTCACTTCGTTGAGCCATTTCAAGACCTCGCTCTTGTCATCCAGGTATTGGGCAACTTCATCCACTTGCCGTTCCCATTCTTTGCGCTGATTTCGATATTGCTCGATTTCGCGCTCATATTTGGCGACAAGGGCGCCCTTGCTCCGCAAGCTGGTCTGCAGATCGTCAATTGTCCTGTCTCGGAGCTCCAGCTCATCTTTCATAGCTTTCCAATCCTGCTTGTACGATTTGATTAGACTTCTCTGCTCTTGGTTCTTCTCCTCGAGCGCAGCATTCGCCACCTCGGCGTCGCGTATGTACTCCTCCTTAGCCTCGCAATCCTTCTGCGCCTCTCTTAGGGCAGCCTTTGCGTCCTGCAGCTCTGCATTCTTGCGCTCGACCTTGCGTAGTTCTTGGTTGAGCGATTCGTTCAGCTCATCGTAGGAAGCCTGGAGTTCTTCATTATCGCGGCTGAGCTTAAGGTATCTGTACAAGTGCTTCTTCTCGATTTCGGAGAAGGATTCAATCTGGTCGACTAAAGTTTTGCGAAAATACTCAGCTTTGTCCGAAATCGAGACATTCCTGTCATTCTTGACATGTCTTACCTGTTCCAGGAGGAATTCGAAATCGGCGAGTTGATCGAGGGGATCCATGGTTGGTGACTGTTGGGTGTCTTCAGTATAACCAAAGTGTATATATAAATGACAAAGGTTGGATTGAAATTTGGAGAGGGATTAGTCGAACCGGGAGAATTCAACGTAGAGTCGAAGTTGCGGTCAAGGATGGGCTCAGGTACTTATATACAACTAGTTATCTACAATGTTGCACTTACCTCGAACACGCCATCTGGCCGAGGGGTGGTGATAGCGAGTTGAAGACATCACATATTCAGCCTCAAGTAGCAGGTCTCATAAGTGTCGGTTGAGTGTATAGAATGTCTCTGCCCAGGTCGTTGTTCTTTGTTCAAGGTTGGCATGGCGGAAGACAGCCTGGACAATCGAGCGACATTGAACAGCACAAAGGCATTGTCTTAGACACCTGTACCAACGAGTATTGATTGGTCCAAGACATCATCCGGTCACTCGGCAGCGATCGGATCAGGTGTCTGCAAGGTTGCTACCTTACATGAACATGCCTTGTTTGATATTTTCACACTTCAACATTTTATCAGTTATCATATTCTCCCGGAGTAAAGCGTAGCATGTCTTATAATTATACCGTTGAGTAGGCGGCAACTAATCTATACGGGTACAACAAAGAAAAAAGCATTCTTTCAAAACTATGCCCGAATCAGAGCTTCGATTTCTTCTGTCCTTTGACGTTCTGAACTGCGTCCCCGGTGAGCAGGAAATCCGGATACTGCAGCTGCCCGTACGCCGCACCGCCAGACGACATGCGCCAACTCGCACCGTCAACTACCGCGCGTCAGCCTGAGAATTTTGATTTGATTCGCACAGAAGACAACCTACCGACGAGGACTTGGCCAGAAACATAACTACCGGTATTTGAGAAGAGGTAGACCGTCGCATCGGCAATATCACGGACAGAGCCGAAACGGCCCAGGGGTTGGGATTTGGTATATGATTCTTTTATATCGGAGGGCAGGAGGCGGTCGAGACCCTAGGAATGTTAGATACACAATTCGTTACCCCAGGTGAAGGGACGATGTACCTCTGTGGACTCGATTGGCCCAGGAGCGATGATATTCGAAGTCACCCCGAGCGGACCATACTCGATGGACACGGTGTGAGACAAGGCGTCGATGCCGGCTTTGGCGACGGCCACATGCGCCTGGAAGGGCGTTGCGCGGTAGTGGAGCGTGGCGCTGATGAAGATGATGCGTCCACCGGTGCCGAGCGGCGAGGGCCGCACTATGAAACGGTTAGATACGGTCCAAGCTGGAAATGGGATGACGTACGAGTTTTCGA
The DNA here is from genome assembly GCF_001078395.1 of Aspergillus udagawae. Lineage (NCBI taxonomy): Eukaryota > Fungi > Ascomycota > Eurotiomycetes > Eurotiales > Aspergillaceae > Aspergillus > Aspergillus udagawae. Next base: position 2,183,053 of record NW_025091267.1, on the reverse strand, counting down.
GTCGACTCTGTGCTTCTTCGCGGATTCGACGAGGTGAGGAATCGTCGCTTTGAGGGTATTGTACGACCCCAGCACATCGATATCAATCACCGACTTGAAAGCATTTACCGACAGCTGCTGGATAGAAGCCAGGAAGTTGCCAGCTGCACCGGCGCTATCATGGACTCCTGTTAGCAAAGCGCATCGAACGCGACGGGGGGCGGCCTACATGACAAAGTCGATCGCCCCGAGCTCCTTGACGCAGCGATCGACCGCATCCTTCAGATCATCGTACTTGCGGACATCAACTGCGCCAATACCGATGACCTTGGCTCCTGGACGAACGGTGGCAATGTCCTTGGCTGCCTGTTCGGTTTTCTCGACGTTTCGGCCGACGATGCATGCGTCCGCGCCTAGATGGACGAGGGCGCGGACCTGCGCACTGCAGATGGTGCCTGCGCCACCTGTGCAGAAGACCACTTTGTTTGCTGGACGTTATGTTAGCGGATTAGTTGCTATGAGTTCAATGGGAGACTCACTAAAGAGGCCCTCCTTCCAGGAGTCGCTGAGGTAGTCTTCGGTGGGAACTGGCATTTCTGCGTTGACAATGTTGTCTTGATTGCACTGGTGATCAGATTCTAGCTTTTGACAGATCAAAAGTGTTCAGACCCCTGATAGATGAGTTGAAACGAGATGGTAGCTCAAGTTAGTGCATTAGTGTAGTGCCAGCTAGCTGTCTTCCATACCCCACAGCGGCCAAGATGCCGCGGCTGTTCGATCGGGAGCCTCGGAATGTCCCATTAATGATTAGTATTTAGCTCAACCTCAAACAGCACCAAACGTAGTGAAAGAACCTAATATCTGATGTCCTCTGTAATATCTTACGATTCAGGTAGTCAATCGGATTTCATGCGTTGTGTATTCTGATAGCGCGTGTGCTGTACAGATATGCCCGTCACATGGCAATTCTATGCTTCACACGGAGCAGATATTGACAGATCAAGACGTCTCTCACAGTAGATATCTCAAACTTGCCAATTAGTCTCCTTCAAAGTGTCTCTGATTACTGCTCTACGGATACCTACTTTTATGCATACTTAGCTTTCTGCCTCGAACATTCTATGTGCTGCTGCCTCAGGCTGTCAGGCACAAACAACAAGCTACCTAATTGGCGGTCTGCCATTGGACGGTCGGCCCATTATCCCGACGTCACTTTTTTGGCTGCTGCTCCACTTTCCAAGAGCTCCATGATTATGATCCATCTTCTTCCGCATCAAAATCACGCGTTGCATTGTCTGCGACCATATCAACAAAAATCGACATCTGTTGTGACATTGTGAGAATCACTACTTTTGTCATCAACGTGCATCTAACATAATGGCGTGCCCTATCACCGTCACCAAATTCGTCGGAACGGTGTCCTTGGGCATTCTCACAGTAAGTCTCAACACTGACCATTCGTAGATTTGCGCTCGACTTTATAACTCCATAATGTCGGATCAAGAGACTAATAAGACCGCCACAGGGCCTATCCTACTCCACCTCCGCTGTCACAATCCCCTCCTTGAGCCTTCTCCCCACCTCCGCCAACGCTCTCCGATCTCTGAACGAAGTCAAACGCCTCAATCGCAAACATGGTTTACGACTGACAAACATCGCCAACGGCTGCCTCATCTTTGCATACTCTGTCTCGCCCAAGCACCGTAAACACCCCTACCTCATCTGGATGTGCGTCGCGTCCATTGTCGGGTCATACGGAATGGACTTTTGGTTCCACCGGGAACTCGGTCTCAAGGCCTGGGCTCAGAGTCTCATCCAGGACTCTGGGTGCATGTCTTTCTCTCGCAGAAATGGCGCCAAGAAAGACGAGGACCTTGTCGTTGTTGAGGCCGAGGAGGAGTCGGTGAATGGCGAGAGTGTCCGTGAGGAGATGGCCCGCGAGAGACGGCTGCAGTGTGCTAGAGCCGTGTGCTCGGGGCTTGCGCTTGCTATGGGTATTGTCGGGCTTTGGGGCGATAGGAAGTGATTGACGCAACGGAGGCCGTTTGCAGTTGATCAGGATGATTTGTCATGTTTGGTTATGCTTTTCCCCACTCATGTACTTTTTTTCTGCCTTTCTTCCCTTTGACAAAATTTTCCTTATCTATACGGACTTGCGGTATGTATATTGGTTGGAAATGCAAGGTACGGTGTCTGGTTCTTTTGGATTCGAATGGAAGCAAGCGTTTGTAACTAGGAGCTAATAGAAATGATTGAGTGACTATCTCCACACGCAGAACAGTCTGCCTAGTATTTGACAGTATTGAACCCATTGAAATTCGGGAGAGCAGTGCGAATCTCCGCCAGATACTGAGGTATACCGCCCGTATAATTCCCCTGCTCAAACACTTTGCCAGGGATGCTTCCACCCATATACGTGGATTTGGTAGTAGGGAAGAGCGAGATGTCCGAAAGTTCATTGATCCGTTTCTTCCAAGCGCGAGCTGATTCCGGGAGAGGATCAATATACTTAATCCCCTGACGCTCAATCTGCTTGATCGCGTCTGCAACCCATCGGCCCTGGACCTCCACACTCGTGGGCCCGTTGCTGAGCAGTGTCGGTCCCTGCGGTCCATAAAGATGAAACATATTGGGGTACCCGCTGACCGTCAAGCCGAGATGCGTGTACGTGCCGTCCTTCCACTCGTCTTTGAGGCTCGTGCCGTGGATGCTGGTCAGTCCCATGCTGGTCATACCGCCAGTGGTGACGTCGAATCCGGTCGCGACGCACACGACATCAACCTCGTGTACTGTGCCATCTTCGAGCTTGATGCCGGTCTCTGTGAAGGCCACGACGGGATTATTCCTGATATCCACCACCTCGACATTCTCCCGATTGAACTGCTCAAAGTAAGTTTCCTCCAGACAAGGACGCTTGACGCCGAAGTAGTGCGGTAGCTCGCGGGGCGCGAGCAACTCTCGGGCCTTGGGATCGCCAATGCGCTGGCGGACCTTTTTGCACCAGAAGTCGTACACGATGCGGTTGGCTTCAGCGTCGAGGAGAACGTCGCGGTAGGTGGCGACCCAGAAGCGGAAGCCCCCTTCTGCCCATAACCTCTCGAGAAAAGCTTCTCGTTCTTCTTCGTTGTCTTCCCATAAACTCTTCTCGGAGAATGTATACAGGAATCCCGCGAAGGCCTTCTCGCGGAGCGAGAATAGCTCGGGATACAGTGCTTTGGCTTCTTGCTGAGCCGCGGCGGATAGGGAGCGTTTCCGCATGGGGATGGCCAAGTTGGGGGTCCGCTGGAAGACCTTGAGCGACCCGGCCTTTGGACCCCAGGCCTGCGTGACTTGGACGCCTGACGCACCGGTGCCGATGATCGCGCAGCGCTTCCCTCGGACATCAATTGTGTGCTCACCCGGCCAAAAGGAAGAGTGGTGGACGATGCCCTGGAATTCGTCCATTCCCGGCCACTCGGGGATGTACCGCTTTGCAGAGAATCCAGCGGCTATGATGAGGTACTTTGAGGACGCCATTCTCCCATCGGCCGTTCTGACGTGCCAGCGGCCCTCATCTGTGTTGAAGCGGGCCTCCACCACCACGCTGTTGAAGGCGCAGTCCTTCTTTACCTGGAGCACCTGGTCAACATGGTCAAAGTACCGTCTCAGCTCTTCATAGTTGGGGTAGTTCGTCGACCAAGTCCAATCCTTCCAGGTCTCTGGAATGGAATACTGGTACTCTGGAATCTCCGAGTCCACCGCGGCTCCTGGATAACAGTTCCAGCGCCAGGTGCCGCCAACATCATCGCCGGCCTCGTATATGACGGTCTTCAGACCCAGCTTTCGCATTTCATGAAGGCAGTAGATGCCGCCGAATCCAGCTCCCACGATCAGGACATCGACGTTGAGGTTATCAGCGTAGGGTCCAGTCGTGCCCCGACGAGAGACATATTCACTAAGTTCCTTCCTGATATGCATGTTTGATGTTGAACTATGAGTCAATTTCTTTGATCGGGTCTTTTGACAAATCTTACGTGTAACCGACGATTCCAACCCTGCTTTTAAGTATTCGTGAGCTCAACACTCCCTATGCAGCTCACGAATCATTCAATGCTCGTCTAGGCAAACATAGCCAACCCCTCTTGCTCGCCTGGACAAGGATCACCTGTGCAAGTCAATGTAGGATGTGCCCTGACTGGGATTGTTACGCTGACTGCATGAAGCACGCATTATCACCCCTCAACCCAACCGAGGCTTTTCCTATCACAGTGGACATACTCGACTTGCTTTCCCCTCTTGACGCACTCAGCGTAGGGGATTCATACGGGGATCGAACGGCGAGTTACCGACAAGCATGCAAGGTACTTCTGCCAGTACATAGACGCGGAGCATAGCTCCACTCCTGTCCTCGTCTTCCCCGCACGCAAAAAGCAACACCACAAACAATTGGCAGACAATCATCAACACATTGTCACTGGCTTGCATACCAGTGCGGATCCGCACTGATAGACGTATTCTGGCGGGTGACTATCGCAGTTTTGACCGAGGTGTCTGCGTGCGGTTCCGCAAATTCCGAGTCCACTGTAGCAATCAGTAGGAGACACTTCAGGTCCAGTCCTGACTCCAAGCTGCCCGTAGCTCTAGCCCGCTTACTGATTAAAAAGTGCAATTCGTTGGACAATGGATGCTGTCCACCGAGGTATGGTTGTTATATTATGAGGGGTAACGATGCCCGTTATATTAAGCTCGATCGCTCAAGCAAGGACGGGATTTGACCACAAATAACTGGATTTCTACTTCTCAAAATGGCTTCTCTTTCTCCTCAGGCAGTAACTGCCCTCAAAGAGAGAGTAGATGCGGCGTGTACGGACCAGGAAAAGGGTATCCCAGGTGCAGTGGCGGTGGTCGTCGGCAAGGATGGCAAGGAGCACTTTGCGCATGCGAGTGGAAAGCGTGGGTATGGCTCTGAAGAGCCGATGACGCTCGACAGTATTTTCTGGATTGCATCGTGCACGAAAATAATCACGGGGATTGCATGCATGCAGCTTGTCGAACAGGGGATATTGAAATTGGATGATTCCGACCAGGTTGAGAAGATATGCTCCGAGCTGAAAGAGGTGAAGGTGTTGCAGGATGATGGGGCTTTGGTCGAGAAGCGTAGGGGAATCACATTGAGAATGTTGTTAAACCATACCGGCAAGTAGACGCTTCCTCGTGAAAGCAAGTACTGACTGACTGGGGAAAAAGCTGGCTTTGGCTATACATTTTTTAATGAAAAGTTGAGAGACTACAGCAAGCCGGTTGGTTACGACGAGTTCTCAGGACACATCTACGATATGCTGCAGCCATTGGTTCATCAGCCTGGGGAGAAGTGGGAATATGGCGTGCGTTCATCAAGCTAGCACAGCTGCTCCTATTTCCCTCATCTAATTCATTCTAATTCATGCTTAAGGTCAACATCGACTGGGCAGGAGTCCTGGTGGAGCGAGTCACAGGGCAATCATTGAACGAGTATTTCCACCGCAACATCTTTGAGCCCCTCGGGCTGAATAACATTTCGATGTTTCCGTCGGCGTCAATAAAGGAGAAGTTGGCGTACATGAATCAGAGAGACGCTCAAGGCCAGCTCTCCGGTCGAGACCACCTGCTTCGGCGGCCTCTGGTTGTGCAGACCGCTGAGGATATCAAGACCTGCTTCAACAGTGGTGGCGGGGGCTGTTTCGCTAAACCGCAAGAGTACTGTCGTATGTGTGTCTTGTACTATGTTTGCCATTCTGAGAAAATACTGATAGTCCGCTACCGCGCAGAAATCCTTGCCACACTCCTAAACGACGGCATCTCGCCGATCACCGGCAAGCAAATACTTGAGAAAGCGACAGTCGACGAGATGTTCCGCAATCAGATCCCGAATCTTACCAACTTCGCAGCCCAAGCAATTCCAGCCTCAAAGCCTGATCTCACCAATGCAATAGGTCATCTTTACCCATCGTCGACACCTCAGGGGTGGGGACTCACATTCATGCAGACCGGAGGACCAACGGGACGGTCTGAAGGGACGGCGCACTGGGCAGGACTGGCGAATCTGTGGTGGTGGTGCGATAGGGAGAAAGGCGTCGCAGGGATGATCTGCACTCAGCTCTTGCCCTTTGCCGATCCTCAAGTTTGGAGTCTTTGGCAGGATGTGGAGTCTGCTGTCTACCGTGGTCTGGTTCAGGATTAGACTCTCTCTCGTAGGCGTAGGGTTTGAGCAGTTGCTTTTGATTATTTCTAGATGATTGGCCAATTTACCGTTCATCTGCCAGCCTGTGTTTAGAACTCTATACTTCCGGTGACCCGAAGGCTTCAAAGTTCATGGACGGCCACTCCCCATGGGGTATCTCCGCCCGCCAACACGCAAGTGGATATAGTAACCGCCACCGCAATCCAACCGCCAACCAGAGCACCACTCTGATCCAACGGCTCTATCTAGTGCGTCTAGATTTGGGCATCGATAGACCAGTCAAGTCTCGTGGACTCCTTCCCCTAACACTAAAGTCCGCGAATCCCCAGACCCCGCATTGTCCTCTGGCTCGAAGCTTCAAAACCCACCTAACCATGAGGTCTCCCCCCCATACTGTATCCCCAACAAATATCTCTTAGCTCTCTCCCCACAATAGCAATCGAACCCGGTAATAGCCGAATCTGTATGCAGGCAATTATTAGCGTTTAAGGAGTTGATTTCAAGTGCCGCGATGGAGCCTCACCGTCGACGTCAACACCACAGCTGCGATCCATGCCGGAAGGGGAAGAGGGCGTGCGATGCTCCCGCTCGCAGAGACCGGCACGGTTCAACTTCATCGGTATCAGGAACATCATCAGCACGCCAGGAGGTGGCCAATCGAAGGGTGCTAGCAGAGAGCAATCTCAACATCCCGTGCTCGAACTGCAGGAAATACAATCGAGAATGCACGTTCAACTGGTTAGTTGAGAACCGGGCCGCCGCGCGGGGGGTTCGAAAGCAGAAAGGTCGCAATGCGAGCAACTTGCCTAGAGCGGAGGGAGACGTGATTTCAACCCGCTCGGACTCGGGACAAACGAGCCTGTTGGACGACATGCTGTACTCCTCCTCGTGGCTATCCAACAGTACCGGGAATGGAGTGTCGTCGAGTAGTTCTGTTGATCAGCCGGTGACTTGGTCGATGCCGCCGAATGCCGTCTCAATACCGCTGAGAAGCAGGGACTCTGAACTCGACCCGTTCAGTATCATGCTTTGGAACGCGAACACAGCACCGGTGCCGCCGAGCAATGCGGAAACGTCGGGCTCGGCAGAGGACAGTTGTTCGAGCTTTGACTACTACCAGCAGAGCTTGTCGAGCTCGGGACCGCACTCTCTCGATGAGACTCTCGATTTGCTCCAACAGTTTGATGATTCAAGTCCGGGGTTGAGTGGTTCTTATTACTCGTCGTCCCCTGGCTTTGTGATACCGGATAGCAGCGGTGACGGTCTACCAACGTTCTCGGCAGACAGTCTCTATCCACCTGGGAACAAAGACAGTCTATTTGTTCTTTCCGATAATATTTCAGACAGCTATGCCCGCTCAATGATGACTCAAAATCTTATCCGCATATACCATGACAGCATGGAAAATGCATTGTCCTGCTGGCTCACAGAGCAGAACTGTCCCTACAACACTGCAGTCTCCCCATACACCTCCACACCGAGCGGGCTCTCCAGTAAAGCGCAAGCGGCATGGGGACCGAACTGGACGAACCGGATCTGCACCCGAGTATGTCGGCTAGATCGTGCGTATTCCTCCGTCCGTGGTCGAAATCTGAGTGCCGCAGAAGAGAAAATGGCATCGAGAGCTCTCCACACCGCGATCATGGCGTTTGCCTCGCAGTGGGCACAGAAGATGCCGAGAAGCCATGGCTTTTCGTCGACCTCGCCCGTCGCGCAACACGAGCGTGTCATCCGGGAGAACCTCTGGAACCAGGCGCGACGTGCTCTGGAGAATGCAGCGGGTATTCCTTCTTTCCGGGTGGCTTTTGCGAACATCATCTTCTCCGTGGGACAGCGTCCGCTCAACGTCGATGAGGATATGGAGCTGCATGAGCTGCTGGAGAATGACAGCGCGCCCTTGTTCATGGAGGCGGCTGTGCGACAGCTCTTTTCCATCCGATATAAACTGACCCGTCTGGAACGGCAGAAACCAAAGTCGCAAAGTTCGCCGCAGCAGAGCAATATCGATCTAGCCGGCATAGCCGATACACCCCCTCCCCAGACAGATGCGTTCTACGCCGACCCCGAGCACCAGGAAACCGTCAACCTTCTTTTCTGGCTGGTGGTCATGTTCGATACCCTGCAGGCCGCCATGTATCAGCGTCCGCTGGCCATCTCAGACGAGGACACTCAGATAACGTCCGTTGCGCCGTCGGTCTCGAATGCCAAAACCGACAGCAGCGTCGACCTCGACGGCTGGAACATCACATACACCCGCGCCCTGAAGGAGAAACAAGACCTGTGGGGCGACTTCTTCCTCCACAAGCGGGCCGCACGCCAGGGCTCGAACCCGCCCCGCTGGCCATGCTCTTACGAAGAAGCCGCAGAGATCCTCTCCGATGCAAGCCCCGTCAAAGTCCTTCTCTTCCGACAAGTCACTCGCCTCCAGACCCTCGTCTACCGTGGCGCCAGCCCCGAGCGCCTCGAAGAGGTCATCCAGAAGACCCTCCGCATCTACCAACACTGGAACACCACCTACAAGCAATTCTTCCAGAGCTGCAACGCCAACCATGATGACCTCCCCCCGCGCATCCAGTCCTGGTACGTCATCGTCGCAGGACACTGGCATCTTGCAGCCATGCTGCTAGCCGACACCGTGAAAGGCATCGACGAGGGCCGCCTCGGCCTGGAAAGCCGCCGCGAGGCCCGCACCGCAATCGACTTTGTGTCGACCCTCCGACGGGACAGCGCACTCGCCGTCGGGGCCATCGCGCAACGCAGTCTGCAGGGCCGGGAGTCCCTCGCGAACCGCATCCGCTTCTACCACGACGCCGTGAACGAGGCTGCGTTCCTGGCCGAGCCGTGGACGCTCGTGCTGATTCGCTGTTTCGCCAAGGCGGCGTACATTCTTCTTGATGACATTACGCCGCTGTCGCATGGCTATAGGCCGGACGATCCGTCGGAGTATGCAAGGCGGAACTGCGAGTTCTGTATCTCGGCGTTGTGGTGTCTGGGGACGAAATCGGATATGGCATTTGTGGCTGCGCGGTCGTTGTCGAGTCGGTTGGATAGGAGGCTGGGGAAGGGCACTCCTCCGGTTTGTTCTGTAGGGGGGACTGTCCGGATTCCCTCTATGCCGCTTTTTGATGAACGGATATCGGGAGAGTTGGGCAGTATCAGTATCCCAGTTTCGTTGTAGGCAGTCACTGAGAACAATATCGTAACATCTGGCGGTCTTGCTTTCGTCTACCTACCTTTATATGTATTATATCTGCGCTGTGGTTCTGCCCAATGACGACTGGCCTCATTACCTTCGAATTCGCTATTTACCCGATTAGGTCAATATCTAAGACCTTACTTAAAGCCATCATCTAGTAGATACCCTTTATGGAATTGAACCACATGTTCCCCTTTAAATCACCCCAGTCCCAACGAACCTCCTCATACTCAATATACACAGCTGGCTATAACCTCCAAAGCCGATAGCAGTGGACACCAAGACTGGTCTCGAGGTCATCTCCCCTTCCTCGTACATCAGAAACAGCACCGAGAGTTTGGACGTTATTAGGACCCGGATACTGTGGCCTAAAGTGTATCCATAATATTACTCCGCACTCATAAACATATTGTTCATCCAGGGTACAGCCGAATAGTACCCAGGTCCTACTTCTACGTAGCATAGCTTCCCCATAGACTCCACAGTGGCGGTGGGGGGCGGGGGTGGAGAGTGATCATCACTCCACCACATATATATCTATGATAGTGGTATATCCCGATAGACAGACATCAACACCGAGACACAATCTTCATCATTAAAGTTAACAAAATGCATCTCATCCTCATCCCCATCCTCATCCTAATTGCCATCCTCCCCACCCTCCACACAACCCTCCGCACCCTCTCGCTCCGCCGAATCCCGGGCCCCTTCCTCACCCGCTTCACGAAACTCTGGTACTTCAACCGCGTGCGAACGGGCCACTTCGAAACAGACAATATCGCCCTGCACCGGCGATACGGGCCCGTCGTCCGCATCGCCCCAGACCACTACAGTATCTCCGGACGCGCAGCCATAAAAACCGTCTACGGGACGGGGAGCAAGTTCACCAAGTCCGCCTGGTACGAGGGGTGGAAGCACCCGGATCCAAATCGGTGGACTTTGTTTCCTGATCGGGACATTAAAAGACATGGTATGTATCATATCACCAACTTCATATCATTTCATAGCACAACTTCATAGCACACCTCGATGGAATGCTGAGCGATTGTAGCGGAAACGCGCAAGCGGTTCTCGAGCCTCTACTCCATGACATCGCTGGTGCATTACGAGGCGTTTGTGGATCGGTGCGCGGATCTCTTCTGCAGGCGGCTGCGGGAGTTCGCGGCCCGCAGCGAGGAGTTTAATCTCGGCCATTGTTTCCAGTGTTATGCGTTTGATGTCATTGGGGATATTACTTATGGGCAGCGGTTTGGTGAGTCGGCTTGCGCCTTGTTGGGCTATTTGCTTGCGGGCTGGCTAACTTTGGGAGGCTTCCTCGATCGCGGAGAGGATATCGAAGGGACGATTGCCGCGCTGCAGCGGCTGATGACGTACAGTACCCTTGTGGGCATATACCCCGAGTGGCACCCGCGGCTTTTTGGACCACTGAGCTGGTTCAGCTGGTCTGGTGCGGCGGGGAGAGAGTATATCATGCGATTCGTCCAGGAGAAGATCAGGGGTCTCTCTGTAAAGACTGACCTCGGGCAAGTCGAGCGCGGGCCTCTGGAGACGCAGAGCTTTGTCGAGAAGATGATCCTGGCACGGGACAAGGATCCGGAGAAGGTGACAGATTACCATGTTTTCATGATGGGGTTGTCGAACGTCATTGCCGGCTCGGACACCACTGCCATCAGTCTGTCGGCTATCATGTATTATCTCCTGCGTTATCCGGAGGTCATGGAGAAGCTTCGGCGCGAGATCGACGGCTTTACAGCGCAGGGAAAGTGCAGTGACAGAGTCACCTTCAGGGAGAGCCAGGAGATGCCGTATTTCCAGGCCATGATCAAGGAGGCGCTTCGCATGCACAGTGCCACAGGCTTGCCTCTGTGGAGGGTGGTTCCAGACGGCGGAGCGGAGATCAACGACTATTTCTTCCCTGCTGGTACGGTGGTGGGGATCAACACCTGGGTGGCCCATTACGATGAGGAAGTGTTCCCGGATGCAACGACTTTCCGTCCAGAGAGATGGATCGAGGCGGAGAGTAATCCGGAGAAGCTCAAAGCCATGAACGAGATGTACATGCCTGTAGGTCTCCTCTACTTCTCTCGGATGTAGCATACTGACGACTATAGTTCGGCCTCGGGACTAGGACGTGCCTTGGAAAACACATCTCCATTCTGGAAATGTCGAAACTCATCCCCCGGATTGTCCGAGACTTTGATTTCAGTATGGAGCTTGAGAATTGGGAGACAGAGAACAGGTGGTTTGTGAAGCCGACCAACTTTAGTGTCCGGGTTAGAGAGAGACCAGTGGCTCGATGAACCAAAGTCACGGCGTAACTCCCAAGTTCAGTTGCCGGTACTCCATGATCAATCCATTAATATCCCTCATATCACTATGATCGAAGCGAGAGAGTCCCCGCGCTGATGGCAGAAGACATTGTTCATCGCTATCGCTGGCGATGGTTCGGGCAACGACGATGCGAGCCAACTGCCAGAATTCAGGTGCATACCTCACAAAGCCGATCTTCTTCCAGATGGCCTGTGGTTGGTCGGGAACGTCCTTATCCTCGGGTTGTCGTGCGTTCCATATTCGACGCCAGTTGTCCAAACCAGTTTGGATCGGGGCGAGGGTCGACTCGAAGACCAAGGAGTTTTGCAGGTAAAATGTCAAGGAATGCACAGCTATATCGTTAGCAATGTTCCAACATAGAATAATCAACATACCTTGTATAGTCGTAAACAGATTCAGCGTTCCCATCTTTGAGAACTCGAGAACAGAGCGGTCATCCAGCTCTCTCTGGCATATCCGCCGTACGACACCAGCGACGGACAGTCTCTCAGACCAGAAGATACACCGTTCCCACTCCCTGAATGAGTAAAAGCACTCTGTAGCCGTGTTTGCCTGGAAGCAAACCTCGTGACAGGCCATGTCCATTTTGAGCTCCGAAACCACCATGCGTGGCGGAGTGTGGTGGAAGATCGCCATGGCGGCATCAATCAAGAATACATACGTCAGAGTCCTATCCAATTAGCATTAGTGGCGTGTAACCAAGCCGAGACAGACGTACCGGATCAATTCCTCCTCAATGACGAACTGCCTCCACCACGGCTTGGACGGGCTCTCCAGCCGTAAGTTGCGATGCGTGGCCGATTCAAGCCCGATGTCTCTCGCCAGCTGTTCTATTAGCAAGATTCGCAGATAGAAATGGAATACGCACCACGACCAGCGTCGCATGACGGTGCCTCCTCATCCGCCCCTGCGCCTCCACAGAGCCCTCCCTCTTCTGCAGTGAGCAGACAAGATACGCAGCCTGGATACATTCGACGCGCTTCTTCATCCCTTCGGCGTTCTTGTGTAGTGGACCCGTCGACGTATCTGATGTCTCTCTCTCCATAAAATACTCATCGCCGAATGTCATTTCTTCAACGCTGTCCAACCACATCTTGGCCGCTTCGTTTTCTTCCTCATGCGGCGACAGACATGCCCCAATAATCACCATAACACACAGCAGAGCGGTCCGTGCCGTCTCCGGATCGAACGACGGGCGGTGCACGATGGGACAGCTGGGGTACCACAATGACCAGAAATATTCCAGGAAGCGGCGGATGTTGCTAGCTGAGAAAAAGGCGGCGCAGGATTGTTGGACGGCAGGGGACCAGTCCAGTTTGATGATGGTTTTGTCTGACTTTGTGGTGATGGTTCGGCGGAGATGTTCAGTAATCTCGCGGGCCTTGTGAATGAGGATATCTCCGTTACTGGATGACAGGTCGATAAGTGAGGGGTCGATAGTTTCCGGCAGCAAGTCTGCACCATGCAATTCTTCGTATGCTCTTTCGTGCGGGTGTTGGTCAGCCCCCTTGAGGAGCTCCTGCCGCTGCTTGAGCGTCTCGCGATCCAGAAACGTAGCCATACCATTGGCGCTCGTAAAGTAGGCCAGATATTCCAGCCTCTCAGCCACCGTGATGCTGTCGGAAGCCAGTGGTGGTGCAAACAAGAAGTCCAGCGCGGAAAAGTCCATCGAGCTGGGGAGGTCAGGGAGGTCTCCATTTCGGTTTGAACAAGATGAGACAACGGCTCTCTCGCGTTCATTCTGTTGATCTAGCTGATATGACTGGAAATTTTCAGAATTCTCCACGACATCCTCCGGTTCTCTTACTCTGCATGTCCTTTCATGGCGTTTCAGAAGGTCTCTGTCAAGGCCCATTAGAGATGCTACATCATATGATCAGAATCATACTTTCGTGTGAACGATCTCCGACAGAGCGCACAGGCAAAGGGCCTGATATTTTCATCTGCTGCTATTAGTTACGTTCGCGGTCCGAGTCGGAAAGGTAGACATACGTGACCGAAGGTGTCTCCGGAGATGCTCTGAGCGGCTGAAACTGGTGCAGCAGTATGTGCATTGCCACGGACGATTAGACATAAGGACCTGAATGAATGAAGTTGATAGCGATGGATCAGATCATGCCAGGGCTGCAGGTTGAGGTCAAGCGCCAGGAGAGGAGGAAATACGAGGAATCCGGAGGTGGGGAAAACTAATCGATGCCTAAAGCTACAGAAACCGTTGACCAGTTGGCGTCTATTGTAAATATCTCCATCCGCGTCAATGCTGCGTACAGCCTCTCAGCTTGTCCAAACGAGGTATCTATAATTATGTACTGCATAGATCAACGCATCATCCCTTAGCTGACGCTAAACAGGTATTTTCTAGCGAGCCTTTTAATTCGCCAGGATCCTGGCTGCCATGGTTGATTTGTCTATCAGTAACCTAGCACAAGCTGTGCGCCTCAATCAACAGCAATCAGCCTTGTCACCCTTGTCAGCCTTACCACCTAGTTAACTGAGCGGCATGCCCCTCATTTCTTTCAATCATTGCCTGTTGGACACAGCTCGCAGCGTAGTACTTTGCAGTCATCGCATTTGGTACCTACCGCCAGGAAACTGACTGTGCTTTCCATGGATCTCTTCTCAGCGTTTGGTATAGCCAGTTGGTGGATGACCGGAGCTACGATTATTCTTGGAATTATCGGGACTTGTTCATAGCTTGGAAATGGTGATATCGCTAGAGTTATCTGGTCGTTAGCACTGAGTCGAGTGGTCATTGCCCAGAACTGGGCTCTGGTTCGCTTACTCGAGGTCAAGCTGAGGTACAAATGTAGGATATATTCTCGAATACAGTCTCCCAGGCACTTCGGGCAGGTCCTCGGGGATCTACAAGTTCTTTCAAAAGACTCTTTGTTTTGACGAGGAGGGTATCCAATGCCATATAAGCCAGTACAGTGATTGGCAGGGCTAAAGTCTCTGCATGTATTTTAAGAGTCTCTCACGGTCTAGTCAAGGAGATAGATGCATAGATAGACATAAGAATACAGCCTATGATCTCCTCATCAACATCATCTGTCGGCAACCCCAGCCCAAAACTACACGTCAGCACATTCTCCTTTCCAGGTTGTCTGCGCAACTCATCCTGCACGGCCAGAACAGCCACACTCGACGTTCTCCGGAGGCGTCGCCCGCTAGATCAGAGAGATCAATGAGATGAGAGGGCCAGGAGGTTCCCAAACCGGCGATGAGGACCTTCCCGGCTACACAATGAGGCCGAGTCCATGCGGAGGTGTGCGTTGATGTCTGCTGAGACCAGCCTACAGGATTCAGTAAGAGCCAGCGTCCTTGGCGCACTAGTGGTATATATACACTTATGTGCTTATCCAATGATATATACAGAGATATACAGAGTATACAGAGTATACAGCTAGACTAAGGCTGAGGCAGCTGGACAATATGCGCCTCGCCCAACTCCCCCTTGACGACCATCACCAGCTCATCCACCGCGGCCAACACCTTCACGTACGCCATCACCGCCACACAGTACCGGCGATACGCCTTCTCCCTAATGAGGTCAGTCTGCAAGGGCATCACCTCAGTCAACTGCGAACGCCGCCAATACTCATAGCAGCGTTTCGTCAGCGGCGTCGGCAGCACCTCCGGCAGGGGATCCCCCGTCTTGATCGCCTGCGCCACAACCCCCAGCACAGCCATGACGTCCGCGATGGACCGCTGTTCCAGCACCCCGGAAGTCCGCGACAGCCGCTCCTGCAGCTCGAGCGGCAGCGTCGCCGAGAGCAGCAGCAGTCGGCCCAGGTTCTGGTTGAGCGCCTGGCAGAGCGACTGGACCTGCCGCAAACTGGCGCTGTCGAAGCGGGAGCTGGAGAATTCCAGTCCGAGCAGGGCGATGGGGCCGTTCAGCGCGGCGAGACGCTCTGCGACCTCGATAGACAGCTGCTCCGCCATGCGCGGGTCGTTGTTGGGGCGTGCCCAGCAGGAGAGCAGGAGGGCGTAGTGGTCTGTCAGCCGGCGGAGGGTGTTGGACAGCGAGATGCAGATGTGTCGTGCTGCCGAGGGGGGGCGAGGGAAGATCTGAACGATCAGTGCGGCGGCGAAGCCGACAAAGACCAGGACCAGACGGCGCCAGAAGACACTGTAGCCGACGCCCGGGTTGCCGTACTGAGGGATTTGTCTGCAGTGGTCAGTATGCATATAGTCAGGGGCCATAATGGCAAAGGGGCAAAGGGGAGCTTACATATCAGCGAAGCTGTATCCGATGACGAGGAAAAAGGTTGCGGCGCTCATGATGGTCGCTTGCAGCATTGCCGGGCTGAGAAATAGTCGTCCCCACATGAAAATCAAAATAATCGGAACGGATATGGCAGCCAGTCCGTACGGATTGCCCGGTCCATGTCCGGAGCCGATATACCAGGCGACCAGTCCTACGACGCCTCCGATGACCGTGCCAACGGCCCGGCAGATGAGCGAAAAGGTAAAGTCGGACATGTACACCAGCAGCGTGGTCTGCCCCATGATGAGTCCCCAGAGGCCTTTTTCACGGTAGTAGAATCCCGCACTCGATGGAATGACGGCCGGCACCGCTAGGGCGATCGTCAAGACGACCATGCGCAAGGCAAAAAGACCCTCGGCACTGACAAACCAGTGATACGTCCCCAGCACCACGCGTCCGAGGCCACTCCGCTGCTTGACGCGGTATCCCCGGCTGATCCGGCGGAAGAGCTGCTGTGTCTCATCCGTCTGGTCTGCTGGGTCGTCCGGGTCCGGGTCAGACGATTGTCCCGCGACCGGAGTGCGAGCTTCCCGTCGCAGCACCCATCCAACGGCGTATTCGATGCTGGTGGGAAACCACAGACGCGGCTTCGGCCGGGCCTCGAGGAGAGCCACGATCTGCGACAGGAACTGGTCCAGAGCGTCCGCGACGGAGATGACCAGCTCCTCAAAGGCCAGGCCGGCCATGACGCTGCTGATGGACGTGCCGCCAATGGTATCGAGGCGCTTGAGGCTTCCACTTTCATCAAAAATCTCGCCGTGTTTCTCGATCAGCTTCTCGGTGGTCTCCTCGGCAAAGGCGTCCCGCACGGTACGCAGCTTCTCCAGGAGTTTCTGACACTCGTCCAACCGATCCGCAGCCCGCGAGCCCAGCCAGCGGTGCGAGTTGACCGCGTGGATGCACTCGACCGCCATGCCAGCCACCTCCTCGCAAACCTGCAGAATCTCCCCGCTGGATTCCCGCAGAATGGCATCCGTTCCGGACCGCAGGGCCTCTGACTCGGGACTGGTCATAGCTTCAACCATCTCCAAGCTCTCCATCATCTGCCGCTGTCCGACTTCCCCTTTGCCTTCCTGTCGGGGTCCATCCGAGGTACTCACTGGCGTCCCCGCCTTGGATATCGCCCGGACGCGGTCCACACTAGCCCGCGCACTCAGCCGGTTGATATGATAATCCAGCAGTGACACCGTGCTCACAAGAACCTGCCGCACAGGCTGCCTCAGGCTCTTCACATCGGCTGCATTCCACCGGCCGCGCGAGAAATCCAGCGGCAGGAACCCCATCGCCGGCTCCATGGCCTTGTATCCAGCGATGAGCTGGCCCTTGAGCGCCATTAACGTCTTCAAATCCAGATCCTCGGCGTGGGCGGCCGTCAACCTGAGCGGCTGCTTGGCCAACCCGACAAATGCCTGCATACCAGCCAGAACGGCATGCGACGTCGACTGCGGGAAGAGCAGCAACGAGGCGACAAGACCCAGTCCCGCGCCAATCGCCGCAGGGATGATCAGGATCTTCGGCAGCGTCCCACGAAACGAAGGCAGGAGTGGGCCTACCGTCAGGAACAGATCGCCAATGATGGTCCCGAAGATCTGGACGAGCGTGAACTTGGGATTTGCGGCGCGCAACCGGGCCTATTCATGTCAGTCACCCTTATTAATCAAAAAGAGGGGGGAACTTACCAAAAAGTAAATAAAGACACACATCATAACAAAGTAAATGACCGAAACGCGCGCATCAAGCATGAACCCGTCATAGATGAGCTGCGACTGCACGCTGGCCGCACTCTGGCCGGTGGCATTCGCCTGTCTAGCTGCCTCCTGTCCGAGCGCCTGCAGACGGGCCATCGTGTCCGTTTGAGGACGAGCGGCCAGCGCGGCTTTCATGCTGATGACGCCCCAAGCCCAGGCGAGGGCCATACCAACCAGCAGGGTCAGCGTCCCCAGGATATAAATGAAGAGGATGCCTGACGGCGGATTGATGAAGAGAACCAGACTATCAAGTTAGCATCAAAAATGAATTGTATGGCTAGGATCAACTCACCATCCGAAAAACGTGGCTGTACCGATAGTTCGCAGAGTGGGATGGATAAAGATCAGGATGGTGGCGACCCATGCTGCGGCTGCGCAGCGAAAGAGGGTTTTGAGGTCGTGGGAATTGAAATGGAGCCATCCCGGCAGTGACTTCTTGCCGGGGGTTTGTGAGGACATTGTTCTCTCGATGGTGATGCAATGGCAATGTCAGGAGAAGAGAAGAAGCAGGAGATGAATGGACGAGAAAAACGCGGAGTTTTTTAGAGTTCTTCTACTTGGTGGATACATTCCTGGAGCAGTCAGGATCGACAACAGATCGGCAAACCTCCATTATGATGAAATAGAAATGGACTATCGGAACTAAGATCTACTATTAATGAGACTATCTAAATTTGTCTGAAACTAGCTATTTGCTCTTTGTGCCGAAGCGCGGCTTTTCTTCTGCGCAAACTGGGGGAACTAGTCAGTTACCGAGGTATCTATGCACCATGACTATGGAATGTAAGCTAGACTAAGAGTGCATCGCGGACCCGTTTTTCAGCCTAGTGGAGTCGATTTCTTTAAACTAACTGGTTATACATTCTGTTTTCGCTAACTCACGTTCCTTGTCTTGATCTAATGTCTTCACTCGGACCCGGAGGCCTGGAAGAAGAGCGCACGCTATTCGAAGCAATCCAGCGCAACGACATTGCTACAGTTACCCAACTTCTAGACAATGGAGTCTCCCCAGATGGGCGCACTTTAGACTGTTCCCCACTGCACGAGGCCATTCGGTACGGCAGACATGAAATCATCACACTACTGCTCCAGCATGATGTCCACGACCGCGCGGATGAGATGGGGAGAGATGCCCTCCATTGCGCAGCAATGAAGGGAGATCCGCAGATCCTTGAAACGATTATCCAATTTTATAGGCAGAGAGCGTATAGCTTTTTTGGTCGGGCGGGTGCGCAGGAAACGCCGATTCATTTTGCAGCAATGAGCCGCAGCCTGGAGTGTGTGCAGGTGCTGGTTCGCGAGGAGGCGAATATCCATGATGTGACTATGGATGCAGAGACGCCGTTGCATTTTGCGGCCGGGGAAAGGAGTGAATGGGTTGAGGAAACGAGGGAGGATGAAACAGCGGTGTTGAAATACTTGATTGCCGCAGGGGCAGATATCAATGCTCTTACTTCAACCAGGGAGAGCCCGCTATGGTACGCTGTTCAGGCAGACAACCTTCCTGCTGTGAGGGAGCTACTTGCTGCATCAGCAGATGTCCAGCTCCGCAATATCTATGGAGAGACTGTGCTGCATGAAGCGGCCTATCATAGTTCGCTAGCTGTGGTGCAGGTGCTGGTAGACGCTGGCGTGGATGTCCATGCCCGGAGCAAGACAAATGGATCTATCCTGCACCGCGCAGCAGAAGGCGGTCGTGTAGATACTGCGCAGTGGATACTCGATCATAGTCGCTTGACTGTGAACGAAACTGGTAGCCATGGCTGGACCCCATTGCACTCTGCTGTTTTTGCGTACCAGATAACTATGACCAAGTACCTTCTCGAGCACGGCGCTGACCCAAACATCGGATCAAATCCTGGAAACCACACGGCTCTACATTATGCCGCGTTTTCACATCGAGCGGAAGCCGATTCCCCACTGGTCCGCTATATGATCCAGTATGGCGCCGATGTCAACGCGGCCGCCGATTCGCGCTGCTTCTCATCCCCAGGACAGATAGGCGAGCGGCTACACGAGTGGTTCTTTAATCCAATACCAGACAGGTGGGAACTCGTCTATCCAATTCACTGTGCTGTTTGGGCAGGTGTTCGTAGCAGGGTGGAGGCCCTGCTAGAAGCAGGGGCTGATATCCATGCCAGAACAAGCATATATGGCAGTACTCCCCTGTACCTGGTAGCGCGAGGTGGTGGACTTGAAATGGTTCGCTTTCTCATTTCCAAAGGCGCGGATCCCGAGGCAAGAGACACTGCTGGCTGCAAGATGGCGCATCATTTAGCGTTTAGGTTACGGCAGACGCCTAGGATTGCATGGGAGTTTCTGGTGGAGAATCAGTTATGGGATCCGTCGACGGTGGAGAAGGATTTGGAAAGAGCCAAATTATATGAACAGATGTTCAAGTGTTCTAAGGCGAGGAAGATATCTAACCGGTAACTACCTACCGTCAATTACATGAGAAGAAATTGTGCAGCAGCCGCTTTCATTGCTACGGTACGATGTGTTCAGCATGGACCCCAGCTCAGGGGTCTTGCCCCAGACACTATCGCTGCGTGAGGTCTGCGAGCACAGATACTGAGTATATATCCATCAGCTATTTATGAAGGTGCAGATGGACGTACCTGGCCGTTCTCCAGCAAGGAAATCAGCTACTCTAGTAGTCAGGCACTCATCTGCATCGCGGTACCAATTGATTGATCAAGTGAAGCAGCATGATTGACTATGTTAGAAACACTGATAAGAGTCTCATCTCCATGGTACCTTAGAACAGAGGCTTATACGACAAAATAGTATTCTATTGGACACCAACCAAAGAGGAGAGGTTAGGAAATATGTATTAAAAAGGTGGATAGATATACCTACTATACTGTACGACAAGCTAGAAGGCTTAGGAGAAACATTCGCATATAAGGACATATATATATATATATACAAGACAAAGCCACAAGTAGCTATTCCTACACACGCCTGACCCATAAAACATCCTCGGTATAACCCAACATCTCACGTCTATCATCACAGATCCTTGCGTACTCAAGCAACAATCGATACGTATATATCTGCATATCTTCGGGGCGGAGAACCTTCTCCGCCCACTTCCTGCCGTTCAGGGCAATCTTTCGCGCGGCGTGGTCATGGCCAGGCCCGCCGTATCCAATAAAGTACTCCATTATGCCGTAGATTTCCAGAAATGTCAAGTCCATGGGGACGAAATGGGCCCACGGAATGAGTCGAGAGTCGTGCCATTCCTTGTAAATGGTTGCTTTGATGGGAAGAGAGGTTGAGAATAAGAAGGCGAGATACCGTCCGCTGGTGGAATTGCCATCCACGTCAGGCAGATATTTGTAGCCGTACTGCTTGTCCACGGGCATTTCGGGAACGAGGGTAAAATAAGGTTCCGTGTAGGAGCAATGCGGATCTGTCAGATTGTACTCACAGCGCTCTCCGGGAGCACAGGAATAGCACCCTAGATGGACGAAGCCAGCATCGACATGTTCCTCCACAAACTCGCGGAGGCGACCAGCACGACCCGAGGCCAGATGGTAGTAGTCATAGCTGGGGAGAATAAAGTTCAGAAAGTGAGAATTGTTCTGTTCGGCAGCGGCGACAGATGTGCTATTCAACATGGATAGTAGGCGATGGCGGTGGGACCCCGTCCAGATGTTGGCTCGGTGTCGACCTCCAGACGCAGTCCCGCGCCAAATCAAGGAATCTTTCTTCGATTCCCATTCACCGTCGTGTTTGGTGCCGTCAGAGTGTCCATTGTCCTTGGACCAGTAGACAGCGGGAGGGATGAGGATCTCGTTACTGACTGCCAGCTTGGATCCTCCAAAAAGAGGAAATAACTCATGTGTTGTTGAAACGGACTCTGGCTCGATGAAAGCTTCATGAAGAGCCTGCATCTCAGGGCGCCAACAGATATCCTTGGACTTGGTCCAGTTGCGCACATAGCCATTCTGTGAGTGTTGCAGAAAGTTTTCCATGGCTACAGGCAAAACGACATCTGGGTTTATTTGGTGACCTTTGCGCGACGGACTGTGCGGCGGGCAGCCCACACGAGCCCTGTCCCAGAAGTGACCATCATTGGAACTTAGGAAGTGAGGTTCAAATGGCTCAAACTTGTCTTCATTTGTAGCAGCTGTGTATTCTGTGATAAACTCTGCAGGACTTTTATCTCTCGTCCCTTCTCGGCTTGCACGTTCCTTGACCATGTATTCAGATATGGCTTCCGAAGGCACAACGATTCGGGATTCATCCATGGGGTTAACGGGCATGTCGAGGTCAGGAAGATATCGCTCGATGCTCCGCACAAGATTAAGCCAAGAGTCTAACCAAAGTGCTTCGTGGTCCGTAATAGCTGTCGCTGTACGGTTGCTAACAGCGATGCGAGGTTTGAGACTCTGTGCCTGTCGTCGGATCTCCTTCGGTTGGAGGCCCCAGAATGGGTTCAGGTCATCATAGATCTGGTCAAACAAATCCTCGATAATGAGCGCATCCTTAGACCTGGCGAATTCGAACCACTCTTTGAAGCCTGGTGGTGGATGTCGTCCCCGACGGCGACGATACTGGTCTGTTGCCGCGTTGAACGATGTTGCCTCCTTTGCAAGCAGTGATTGCCATTCTGCATCGGCTTTCGTGATGAGTTGATCGATAGGATGGTCTCCTGATAATGATGATGATGATTCTGCGTGGTTGTATGGTATATTAAACGCTACCTGTTGTTTGCTCCGACTGGCAGACCACCAACACCCCAGAGTAAACGAGATTCCTAACAATATAATAGCAACAAATTTGAAATTCAATGATGAACGTTTCACCATGTTGGAGGGGGAATGCATTGACAGAAAGAGAGGGTGGCTTGGGAGAATGATCACGACACGGTGACCCCAGTCATTCAGTGCGACAGTGCCTAGTCGGACACAGGTTCTGACTCTGTCCCTAACCCATGTCGCCAAGCATGAATCTCGAACTTTTTGGACACAATCGAGTAGGTAGCTGCGCCGCAAACTGTCCCAAGCTAGTCCACTATCCATGTAGCTACGGAGCCCCACGGAATCCAATGATTGGCTGAATTCCAAGTCACATCAAGCTCTCGAGTGGATTATTTTCGACTGGTAAGGCATTGATTGACTTTTCGGATAAGGTTAAGGTTAAGATTCCCCGGCGTCGTGATATTGATGAGAGGGTTGAATTCGATGCAATTGAAGGTATTTCCCCTTCGTTTCTCCCAAAGTCATCACTCCGGAGTATGAAGCAGGTACGCAACGATCATGTAACACCTGCATTTCATGCGTTGATTGTTCGAACCCATGCGCTTCGAGGATAACTAATTGGCTGGAAGAATACGCTCAACCAGCGCTAATCAAGGATTAAGGGAGACTACTGCTGCTACTGCGCCTGTCGCAGTTAGTGCTATAAGCATGGTTAACTTCGGAAATGGCCGGCCGACTTCGAAAAAGGGACACCAACATTGTCCAGTGCCCGGAATCGTTTGCTTTGTCATCTTCTGACCGGAAGATGTTGGAGTTGTAAAGATTATGAAGTAGCCACACTTGTAGAAGGGAAATGATGTCTCGCCAACCCTTGGACCGAGACCCATAGGACTATGTTGGCGCTAACGGCTCCCTAGCTGCCTAGCCTTCCTAACGACGCCATAGTTTCAAGTTCTCGAGTGGGGTTAGTCGGGGAATGAGCCGTCAATAACATCGAGTAACCTTGTCTGCCTTAGTACGGGCCTTTGGGGCCCTTTTGGAGTCCAGGAGGTCCCAACTGGCCCAATCATAACTCTCAACCCTCATGTATTTGAAGTATTTGAAGTATTTGAGGTATAGTTGTAGTTGCTCGTCCTACCCGTCGTGCATTTAGGAAGCCTTAATGTAAATTTAATATGAAAGCGGATTGACATTATGCTTATGGTTGGTACCTTTCGGGTCTCTTAAGCCGAATGTGATAGGACGGTCTATCCCATTCTCCGATGGAGTCGTCCTGTTGAGTTCAATGTTCTAATGTATATCGATCCTTTGGAGATCTACTCCTCCCTCTGGCACATGGCCATAGTACAATATGATAGGATATGCTGCAATCTCTTTCCTCTCATGAGTCATTCCAGTTAGTCTTCCTCGAACAAATTTACCTGACTCTTGGGTTTGGGTACTGCAACTCTTGGAATACTCTACTCCTCACGGTGGTGGCGTACGTGATCCCACATTTCCAAGAGATTATGGGATAGAAAGGCTGGTGGTGTAGCGGTTAGCGACTTCAGCGTTACATCCATACCCAATATATCTCGCAGTCTACTGCACGTTCACTGTGCCATCTTTTACTATCGTGAGACACTCGGGGAATTGGACCAGTCGTTACCTTGTCCCCTTGGTAGTTAGCTAAATAGGATATTGCTGGTCTAGTCCAAGACTCCAGAGTTTGCCAACGCACTCGGTTATAGAAGGCAGTGTTTCAACGTGGCAGTCAATGGCAGTCAATGGGTTGGGGTATAAGAACGCTCTCTCTCTCCCACCCTTAGCAGTTATATCTAGACAGGTACTCGAGAGCATCCCTTTATCAGTGCCTTGAGCGTTGGCCCGAGTTCAATATTCTGAAACCCATCCAAAATGCGCGCAACTCAACTTGCCCTCCTTACCCTTGCCGCTTCTGCAAAGCTGGCCACCTGCTTCAAGATTCCCGAGGGAACCACGGACGGGGTTTATAAGGCCTATATCAACGAGAACGGTGTTGAAGTTCACGAGCCTCTCCTCCCAGAGGACATCGTCCCAGTGACAGACTCCGAACAACTCGAACCAGCCCATTTCGACATGGCAATGGCAGCAGACCCTAGTTTCAGTGCTTGGTGGTGCGGCTGTGGTATAACCATGTAAGTGGCCAAGTCTATCCAGTACTTTCAGCCATTCTAAGTGCTTTAATGTAGGAATCATGGTGACTGCGACGCGGCGGTGCAGGCCCTGAAGAACCAGTTCGGCTCGGGAACGGTTCAGATAGGAGCAAATCTGGCGTGGTATTCGATCAGCGGCAGCGTGGTGGCATTCGCCTGCAACAAAGTTAATGCAAGAGCGGAGGCCAGCGCGGATCGTCTCACTAGGAGCCTCCAAAGTATCACAGATAGGTGTGGCTGGTACGTTCCGGGGACCACGAGGTTTGTCACAAACCTATGGCTCGATCCATACTGGGGATATATGAATTACCAGCCTGGGCTGGACTTTTGCACCATGTCTACCAATTCTGGATCTAACAGATGCTGATACAGAGGCACTCTGGGTGTCTCGACTCTGGAGATAAGTATGGGCCAGGCCATCCTGGGAGATATTGCTGGCCAAGCATTAGTGTTAACATAATCACTGTCCTTCAGATCCTTTCATTTTCATTGTAGGAGTAATCACGTAGATGTCATTTACCTTAAGCACCAACCTCTGGGAGTTTTGTATATTGAATGTGAGTGTATTGTCTAGAGTCGTATGTCTTGCATGTTGACATTTCTCAGGTATGTATATATCTTTTTCATCTGACAATTCCGCTTTATGCAGTAACCTGTATAAGGAATGGTAGATTCTGTAGACTATCCCTACACGCTTCTTTACCATTTTCCCCATGCTAGTATTTGGAGCACAATGGTGCCATGCATTTGATATGCCAGAAGGAATGTCCTTCCGTCACTCAGGCTCAATAATGGAGCATTGACCCAACCGCACTGTATACCGGATCTGGTTGATATCTATTTCGATCTATGTCCAGAACAATAAATCTACCATCAGAGCTTCCCCTTCTCAGGAACAGATACTGAGACAGAATCAAATTCAAGTTCAACAAGCAACATCCCTTCGACTACATCCTCCTCCCCATCCTGAACCTCAAACACCCACTTTGCGCGTCCCGCGCGCGGACTCCGCACCTCCAGCTCCATCTTCATCTGCTTGACAAACGCAACAACCTGGTCCTTGGCAATAGCCTGGCCAGGCCTCACCAGCAACTCGATCAATTTCCCAGACAGCGGCAGCACGATATGCCGCGGATTGGACGGGTCGCCGCGACGATGGCCCGAGACGAGGGCGCTTGCTGCGGTGTTTGCGCCTGTGGCTGCGAGGTGCAGTTTGTACGGGATGGACGCCGCGGGCGTGGTGTACTCTATCTCGGCCGTTAGGGAGGAGGGGAAGTCATTGCGAAGTACGCGGGAGAGACGCAGGTGGTGTCGGGTTTCGGTGTCTTGCGAGGTTGGGGTTGACGTTAGTGGGGACAAGGAGATGCTCCATGCGTCGCCGCGGCGGAAGAGGAGCGAGGATGTTGGCAGCTGCAACGCCGGTTTCGCTGGCTGGTTCGACGAGACAAGCGACGCAGAGATATGTTCGCCTGTCCCCAGGACAGACGGCAGATTCCTCTCCAGCCACTGCGTGTCGGTCCTCCCCGCTAAAAAGTCCTCGGTTGCGACAATCCCCCGCAGGAGGGGGAGGTTCGTTTTGACGCCTTCGACGCGGGTGTCGCTCAGCACGCGCCGCGCCTTGCGCACGACGGACTCCCAGCTCGAGGCTGTGACGATGATTTTTGCCAGCAGGTTGTCAAAGTCCGAGGCTACAGTTACTGGAGGTGCCAGGTGCGTGTCGACGCGGACGCCGTGGCCATGGGGCACGAAGAAGTCGGTGATTTTGCCGATGCTCAGCGCGAAGTTGGCGCTGGGGTCTTCGGCGCAGAGACGGAGCTGGATGGATCGTGCTGAGGGTCTCGACATAGACTCCGTCAGGATTTTCTGGAGAGGTTCTCCTCGCGCCAACCGCAGCTGCGCCTGCACGAGATCCACTCCCGTTACGGCCTCGGTGATGGTATGCTCCACCTGCAGCCGGGGGTTGATTTCGAGGAAGTAGAATTCGGGCGTGGTCTCGCTGACGAGGAACTCGAACGTGCCGAGTGATCGGTATCGGATGGTGAGGGCGATGCGCAGCGCCGCCTCGATTACTTTCTCTATGATCGACCGGTCCAGAAGGGACGGAGCACACTCGACAATCTTCTGGAACCGCCGCTGCACGCTGCAGTCTCGTTCGTGCAGGTGGTGGACAGTCCCTGTCCCGTCGCCGAGGACCTGCACCTCGACGTGGTGGAAGCCGTCCACGGCGGCCTTTTCAACGAAGACGGTCTGCGAGGGGGATTCGTTCCGGGCTCTGGCCACCAGGTTCGCCAGCTCGGATGCTTGGTGCTGGTGGATCAGCCGGATGCCCCGTCCGCCGCCCCCGTCGACTGCTTTGATCATAACGGGGTACCCGACTCTCTCGACGAACGCGCGGATCTCATCCAAAGATTGCGCGGAATGAGATGGGAGGACTGGTACCCCGCAGGATGCAGCGAGCGCTTTGGCTTGCAATTTATCGCCGGTTTGCTCGAGGATGTCGGCCCCCGGCCCGATGACAGTCACCCCAATCTGGTGCATGCGGCGGGCAAACTCGGCGGATTCGCTGAGGAAGCCGTAGCCTGGGTGGACAGTGTCGATGGCATGTTCCTGACAGACTTTTACAAGCAGGGATATGTCGAGGTAGGAGGCTGCAGAGGGCAGCGAGATAGTCTGGTCGGGGTGGCTGAGGAGACAGTGCGATGTGTCGTTTGGGGTCGATAGGGCGACTGTGTGGATGGGGGGTGAAAGCTCGCGGGCAGCTTGCAAGATGCGCACCGCGATCTCGCCTCTGTTGGCTATCAAGACCTTTTTCATTATGGATTGAGATGCATCGATTGGTGGTGTCGTGTACATCCCAGTCTAGATATAGAGATATAGATATGGGGAATGATGCGGGGAACCTCGGTTCTCGGTTCCCCGCATTCTTATATACATTCAAGCATCTTGCAACGAATCAGTACATTCAAGTATTGGACTAATCTACAAAATGAAAGACGATACAGCGTCCAAACGCCTCAATCAACTCTCCTCCCACCTATCCGCAGCCCAGCTGCCACCAGACTACTCCGACGTCCTCTCCACCATCAACACTCTCAAAGAAATCGCCGCAACCCCCAACCCCTCTCACCGGGGCTACGCGCGCCAAAAACAAGCCGGCAAGCTCTGGGTCCGTGAGCGCATCACCCAGCTCCTCGACCCCAACTCCTTCGAAGAAATCGGCTCCGTCTCCGGCACTGTCACCTGGAAACCCACCGGCCCCACCACGGAGGTCCCCGAAACCTTCACGCCGAGCAACAATGTCCAAGGCTTCGGGAAGCTCCAAGGCCGGCGCGTCCTCCTCACAGCCGACGACTTCAGCATTCGCAGCGGCCACGCAGACGGCTCCACGGCCGACAAGACAA
This sequence comes from Aspergillus udagawae, assembly GCF_001078395.1. Classification (NCBI taxonomy): domain Eukaryota; kingdom Fungi; phylum Ascomycota; class Eurotiomycetes; order Eurotiales; family Aspergillaceae; genus Aspergillus; species Aspergillus udagawae. The sequence continues at coordinate 2,155,049 of NW_025091267.1, read as the reverse complement.
TCTACGCCGAGAAGCTAGCCATCGCGCTCAAACTGCCCGTCATCAAGCTCGTCGACGGCAGCTCCGGCGGCGGCAGCGTGACCACCATCCGCAAAGAAGGGTGGAGCTACCTCCCCTATGTGCGCATGTACGCGCAGGTCGTCGAGCAGCTGAACAAGGGCATTCCGAATCTGGGGGCTGTCGTTGGACCCGCTGTAAATCCCTCCCTTCTTCTTTCCTCTGTGCTAGACTAATGATGATAGATTGGTCTCGGCGCAGCACGCGTCGTCTCGTGCCATTTCTCCGTCATGGCGGCGGATATCGGCGCGCTGTTCAATGCCGGCCCGGAGGTGGTCGCCAACGCCACCTTCGAGGAAGGGCTAGACTTTCAGGACCTGGGCGGGCCTATGGTGCACTGCACCAACGGGACGATCGATAACCTTGCGGCCAACGAGGCCGAGTGCTTTGAGCAGTTGCGGACGGTGCTCGGGTTCCTGCCTAACCATGGTGGCGAGGCGCCTCCGGTCCTGAATTGTGAGGATCCAGATGATAGAGAGGACGTCGCCTTGCGGAGTGTTATCCCGCGTCGTGCGGCGAGGATGTACAACCCGTACACGATCATCCGGAGCGTGGTGGACGCGGGCTCGTGGTTTGAGATTGGGGGGTTATGGGGCCGGACGGCGATCGGGGGGCTGGCGAGACTGGGTGGGCGGCCGGTGGGGATCATCGCGAACAACTGCGAGGTGAACGGGGGTGCGCTGGATGCGGCCGGGAGCCAGAAGCTGGTGCGACTGCTGAAGCTGTGTGATGTGATGAATCTGCCGATTGTGCAGTTCGTTGACGTCCGTACGTTTTTGTCTCCCCCTTGCAACTGTAAAGAGAAGATGCTAAGTGCTAATGTGTAGCGGGATATGCGATTGGGACCGTCGCCGAACGCAACGCCACGATGCGCTGGGGCGTCGAGCTGGCCAAAACCTACTTTGCTACGACGACTCCCATTTTCAACGTGATTACAAGGCGTGCGTATGGTGTCGCCGGGGGTATTATGCTCGGTGCAAGAGACCCCGTGGTGCAGGTTGCCTGGCCGTCCGGTCAGTGGGGATCACTGCCGCTGGACGGGGGAATCGAGGTGGGCCATCGCCAGGAACTGCGAGAGGCGGAGCAACGAGGTGGGAAAGAGGGCAAGGCTGCACGGTATAAGGAGTTGGAGGAGGAATATCTGCGGCTGATGAATCCCGTGCGGACGGCCAATGCGTTCGGGGTACAGGAGATTGTCGATCCCAAGGATACAAGGAAGATCTGCTGCGGATGGGTCAGACATGTGTACGAGGTGTTGATGGCTGAGCGATTGGCTTTGAGGAATTGTGGGAAGATCCAGCCTGTCTTTTCATAACAGTCAACTGATGCTACGGAGTGTTCTATAGAGCTGGCCTAGGGTAGCCATATCGGAAGGTACGGAGAACTGGGCTAGCAAGGGTTGTATCCTCAAGAATATGATTCCCGGAAGGTTCGGCTACCAGCTCAACCGACAGACTGTAACAGTCCCCTTCCCCTGTGCCAAATGTGCACGCAGTCATTGACGCCATTCACTAGCTGGACTTGTTCGTCTAACCCGCAAGGAAAATAGAAGAACCGTTCTTCCCAGCATCTTGCGTGGTCTCGTTGGTTTTTATGCGCGAGACATCCTGCATAACAGTACGTTCTGCATAAATTTTGTATCTTAGTAATGTACTTACATATCCACCCATCTGGACTGAGATCTCTTGAACGAGGAGAAGCCTTCTTCTCCCATGAGGCTTGGATTGGAAACTCTAAGGCCTCTCCCGGTGTGTTTGTACCTACACTATGTCTTAATTTTGACCTCCATTTGTGGCTCAGATGACCCTTAGAATAAAAATTCACTATCTCAAGTAATTGACAAGGACAGGACTCAGTATGCCATGACATCTCCCCATTTACTTATCGTCAACCTTCCAACCAGTCATTGTGCCACATCCATGATCCCCCTACTCGATCTAAGCTGTCCATCTCAGCTTATATCGTATACCAGCCAGTCTAGCACTGAATGGAAACGCCGGCGTACAGAACCGAGTGACAACCAGTGTCAGGCACCTTGAACGAAGACCCACGGCAGTTGTTTCCACTCCACGTTTTCACGGTGCAGCCACTTATCACATTAGCTTCTGCCTGGATCAAGGCAACGAGGGCAAAAGGTGACTTACTTCATGGAAGGCACCGAAATAGACCGCTTGTTGGTGACAGCAACACACCGATAGGAGCCAGAGCCGACAAGGCTGATCGAGTCAACTGGGCCATCGCAGAGGTCGCCGCCCCAGAATTTGGCAGTAACATCAACGTTGCTCGCCTCAACGTCCATCACGTTGGTCTCAAGGGGAGACGCCATGAGGGCAGCGGGGAAAATGCCGAGGAGCAGGGTGGTGAAACGCATGATGGAGGATTTGAGCTTCCTGCTTTCCTATAGGAAGAGGACAAGGTTCCTAAGTAGAGGTCAAGATGATTGCAAGTAATGAAGTAATGGTAAAAGATCTCACAAGCAGGAGGATGGGGTCCCTTTTATAGTTTTTCAGTGTGTCCTTTCACACGGCGAGTTGCTGCTCCCCTAAATCAGGTATGAGTATGTATGCAGACATATCTTGCCTAGCCTCGCTGAGAGCACAAGGAGACTTCCCTGACGCAAGGTTCTTGATCACCCCTGTAAGCCATGGCGGATAATGATACGCCATGAAGCAGCTGAGGTGTTCGAGTAGCTCCGTAGTCTACTGCGCCACTCCACAGATAATGCTACCATGGCAGGGTAGGTATATCATGTCTGTAAAAACGACGCATATCTAAGTGTGGACTTACTGAACATAACGCACCCAATAATTTGCGAAGCCCTCACTTGAGATAGTTGGATGGGCCTTGATGGCGAGGACATTATGTGAGGAAAACAAATCTTGTGCATGGATTTTTTCCCCAGTGTAGTAGGTATTGTAGATTTTTATTTTTATTTTTAATTGTTTATTTATTTATTTTTAATATACTTGGCACTGCTGCTTCAATCTCTTGAGAGCGCCACTGAGCTCTAGATAAGCGCCATTGTGATGAAACCCATATAAGTCTGGACATATATGGCTTCCTACAGAAAAGGACAAATATTGCACAGAACTCATGCTGATATTATACATAAGGGCCAGCTCACAAACCTATCCAATTACAGGGTATAGAATATCAAGCCATATAGACATTATTTCCATGATTGTCTGATTATAGATTGAGTGAAAAGGCTCAGGGTGCTAGCTACCTTCGTCGTAATACCATAATTAAACCCCGCAAATACGAAACAACCTGGCGCTGATAGAAGCGTTAACGGAATAACCTAACAACTGGACTCTCTGTTCAGAAGTAACTCGAATAAACCAGGAACGTTTTAGTGCTTTTGATGGTCCCCTGGCACCCGAAAGTCCTCAACTATCTATAGGCACGGCGCCATTCTAGTGTGGCCAGGTCATAAGCTAAATCAGTCCCACCACAAAGAAACGTCAGTGGCAGTAGGAAGATAGCAGAGGACTACATTGCTGGTTGTTCCATTCATTTGTACAGTCAGTGTACCCTTGCCTTGAGAAGGGATACCTGTATTGACATTTCTTTTGGAAGCTTCAACGTGCTTATCTCTGTTCCGATGGCTATTTTCAGCCACTTCCCGAGAGCTGCCGCCAAGGTTAATCACCTTTTCGAACACCTGGTTACACCCACACTCTCCCTTCGTACTATGCGCTCCGCCTCTTGATAGATCCCCCTAGATCCACCTCTATTAAGCCAGTTGGCAGGGCTCCGAGACAGCCTAAACTAGCGCTAGTGGAGATCGTACAAGCAGTGAGCCTTGTGGGTGAGCAAACATACAGAATAGCATGAATGTCACGGTCTATGTCACTCCATCGATCAAGACTCCGCAGTTCATCCATCTAGCCTAGGGAACTTACTAAGATGGCCAGTTATCTCACTATCAATCTGTCGGCTTTCACTAGGTCTGACTGGGGTACTTTGCACCAAAATTCTGAGGACGTAAGTGTATATAGAGCGAGGAACCGACATACCAGTGTTGGCAAAATCTGGATAAGCAGCTATGCGGAGCCCTTATGCTATGAAAACTGTGCCAATAAAGACAGAGACCTCGGCAGGATGTTATCCCCTAGAAAATGATCTGCTAGAACGACAGGATCTCACAGGGATCACCCCTGATCCCTGCACTAGCTTCAAAAGTCCGGCCCTGTTGTGGTTTGATTCACATTCATAACCCCACAAAGTCCAACAATCGTTGATATTTTCATAGAGAATACCATCAGTGTACTATCCAATTGCCATAACTCTTGGCCAGAGCCTATCTCTGGCGGCACAGTGTGGTCTGATTCACCAGTATGCACTCAAGTATGAAAGACTCTTGCGATCAATCTCAGTCATTTTCAAATAGCCGAGCTGCCCTGAGCAATGGCATTGGATGTAAACATGTTGCACGAAACTTGTTCCCAGAAAACAGAAACTTGCTGTTCCATGGGTTTAGTACTTTTGTTCTGTTCCTGTAGCCAAGGCACAACGGAGTTAGACCCACGTTCTTGGCCAGCTTCCGTAGCCAATATACTCATACACACAAGCTAGCTTGTGGATAATTAGGGCGCTTAAGGAGCAGGACGTCGGTTGGCGTTAGACTAACTTATAAGCCATAGTGTGTTACATTAGCCTAAGGCAAGGCGTAAGCCACCGACATGAATTTGAGGATTTGGAGGCAATCTACTCATTTATTAGGTAACAGATATATCCACCCTCTCTAAGATGAATCCATCATTGGGAGGTCTCTATCCTCGTACCGGATGATGTACCGAGTTGGATGGATATGCTGATGGCCGGCACGATATAGGCGAATGATGAGAATTAAGACCCAAGTAGTCAGGATGACCGCTGTCTGCTATAAGTTGTTCATGACGGTGCCATGCGGCCCATGTCATTAGAAAGCACATGATTCCATACATATGTGGCTTCATAGGTGGAGTAGTATGGCAGTGTCAGGCTCCGAGCTATCAGCTTTGTAAGATCCTAGTCCTAGTCTTGGTGCCCATCAATATACTGCATTCATAGAATACTAGATAATAGCGAGTTTTCCGCCATAATCCAGAGAGCCTTGATTCCAGCTTAGGTTCTGAGCGAATATCAGCGTCCGCTATAGATTATTATGGAGTACATCTGATGTCACAGCTCTGTGCCTGAGCTGCGTGAGTCTCATATCACGATAGTATATTGCCTCACCTAAACATACTAATTATCAACAGTATTCTCAGAAATGTCTAAGACTAGTCCATGGTGTTCATCCGGCCGTGCCGGTGTATATCTCTAGATCTATGCATGTTTAGATATGCTATCTAATGGTAGGCCTGTTATGTACCGTTCTTCGTGGATATGAACTTGGGGCTCCGAACGCCAAGTTATGATATTACCATTCCAGGCGTAGACTGCATGCACCCAATTAATGGCCAGTGGATGAGTTGTTTATAGTTTGATCTGAACCTTGATCTTCCTCTCCACTTTTAATCTATATCAGAAGGATCGGGTAAATCTTTTTCGTGATAAGTGTCAGTGTCATGGTTGCCTTATTAGCTGAGCAGGACTATTACCATTACGTACATGATATATCATATGTATTAGTGACAGCCGGTAACAGTAGTTAGCTATCCGGGGTGGTAAGCATAACCCTGTGAAGCTATCCAAGCCATTCCTTGGCCTAGTGCGGGGATGTGGATATAGCTGCCTAAAGTCATTGACCACAACTGTAGTAACAATACTCACTCTATTCATTTGTCTGCGTAGCCTAGTTTCTTTTTCTATCAACACTGAAAGAGAAGATGTCATCTGAATTCTGGTGAGGTCCCATGTATCAAATGGCAGAGGCTGATGCATGTAACTAACAACAAGAAGCCCCGTCTATTCAGTGAGTTATATCCTGAAGTCCTTGGATAAAGACATTATCCTAACAGCATGAGCAGCCCTTCTTCAGTGCTATAGGATGCACAAGCGCGATTGTCTTCACAGCCTGTGGTGCAGCCTACGGGACTGCAAAGGCCGGCGTGGGCGTTTGCTCCTCGGGGGTCCTGAGACCCGATTTGATAGTTAAGAGTATGCCACCAGAAATCCTCCCTAGAGCAACAATGCTGATATGGTCTAGACATTGTGCCCATCGTCATGGCCGGTATCCTCGGGATCTACGGCCTGGTTGTCTCTGTTTTGATTGCAAACACCCTCTCTCAAAAGGCGGCTCTCTACACCAGCCTTGTTCAGCTGGGTGCAGGTCTCTCGGTTGGACTATGTGGGCTAGCTGCTGGGTATGTTTTGTAGAACTCTATCGAGTCTCAGCTAACCTGGTCAGGTTTGCAATTGGAATCGTGGGCGATGCGGGCGTGAGAGGAACGGCGCAGCAGCCTCGGCTTTATGTGGGCATGATACTCATTCTGATCTTTGCTGAGGTGTTGGGTAAGATTTCTTGTCTCTGCCTCAGGGTTCATGAGACTGATGCAGTAGGAAGGCCTGTATGGGTTGATTGTGGCTCTTTTGATGAACTCTAGGGCGGCACAGCTGGAGCATAAATGTAGCTGACTGCAGATGCGGTTTGGAGTTATGGAGGTAGGACGAATGAAATGAGAAGGCTTAAACATGTACAAAGAATGGTATGCATCTAACCTTTCCAGTGAGCCAACAGACGCGCCAGGCTCAGGCTCGAGGACTAATGGCTGAAGCAATTGGGTTATCTAGCAATATACAGACACAGCGGCATACAACACATTATGGCAATTGGTATCCGGCACCCTGAAATTCAACCCCTTGCAGTCGCCGCCGCTCCATGTCGTTATGATACAGCTACTGTAAGTTTATTAGCACATAAATAATCTTCATCCTGCAATCACATACCTGTTGTCAAGCACTCGAATTGACCTCTTGTTGGAGGGAACGAGGACGCATCGTTGGGAGCCCGTGCTAGTAACGGCAAAAGAATCGTCCGCGCCGCCGCAGGTGTCAGTTTCATACATGTCAAATACGGCTAAGCGGTTGGACCCGTTATTTGCTGACTGGCTATTACTGTTACTCGAGGTGGTGGAAGAGGGAGGATTCGTCGTAGTGGATGTCGGATTGTTGTTGGTGGTGGTCGTCGTCGTGGATGGAGTTGTAGTATTAGTGCCACTTAGCGACGATGCTGAGGGTGTTGGTGATGATGATGATGATGATGATGATGATGATGATGATGATGATGATGATGAGGAGGAGGATAAAGCCGAGCCGCTGTCATTTTCAACTCAGTCCCATCAGTCCAGCCGACAATATTGAGTTAGAAGAACACTACCTTTGTGCATTATCGTTCTTATGGGCTGCGCGGCTGCCCAAAACGCCCCCTACAACCGCCGCGACCACGACGATCACCAATACCCCCAAACCGATGACAATCCACCTCCATCGCGTTTTCTTCTTTGACTCAGCTGCATCAGCGGCTATGAATGGTGGACCTGTTTCTGTGGCCCATTGCGTCGGGCCAGTTTTATTGACAAAATATTTATCGTTGTGCCCAGGCGGGAAAGATGAAGGCTGCAGCGGATGGACCACAAACTGCGGGGCGCTATTGGGTTCTTCCTCGAGATAGCGACGCTCCTAGATCGTTGATGTCAGTTACTGGCTTGTGCTGTAAGCAGGAGAGACTGACCATCGGAAGCCTTTTTTGTCGATATCAACCAGCAATTAACACGCCGGGGAGGTGCGGGAGGGGGATTTGGGGTTGATAATAGTACCCGTCATGGGTCAGGGATTGGGAGAGGAGATGGTCAAAGATATTTAACCCAGCAGCACCCTGTTCATCCGTCGAGAGCCAGGGCCTCTCTATGGAGGGTTGCTCCCTGCCTGATTAAGTATAGCACCGGGTTACGGGACCCATCGAGTACATATCTTAGCTCCTTCTGCTCCCCTTTTCTAAGTAGCCGTCCAATATGATTAGTGTTCCTGCTTATTGGGCTCCACAGTAGACTTGAAAATCTACGCTAGACTAAAGGTCGGCGCCAATTCTACCAATGCCCGCGCTCCTTGGCAGCCGGAACATAGGACTCTTTGTAGATCTGTATGGGACAGAGGCTTAGCGCCGCAGTGGACCTCATCAGCTCGTGAGGTTGCTAACAGAGGCGCTGGGTTGCAGTCCAGCATGGCCTTGGACAAGTTTGATAAGGGCAGGCCATCAAGGGTAATGTGATACTATCTAAATTTAGTCAAAGGGGAAAATGAAGTAGTCGTTAGCGTCATCATATTGCAGTAAAGGTGAAGGCAAGTCAACCAGAATTGGCATTGCATATATGAGGATCACGAAGCAGCAGGACAATATACATAATCAGGATATCGCTCGTAGAGCTATACATCATTGAGAACCAAACACTTGTCTAGGCCAAATTCTTCAAACCCCAGAATACATTCTGACCATGAGGATTCCTTTAACCACTTCACTCTGAACTTGATACTTGCCACTTTATAGGACAACTTATCGCGTCTCTTTGCTGTACTAGGACTTGGCTTCAATCTCCCCCAAGAAGTTCCTCCTATAGCAATCACAGGCCTGTCCACTAGGCATGAAATAGGCCCTATCTCCCAGCCTACGTCGGTCCCTTGTCTCTGAGTGTTGCCTTTTTGACCTGTTGGGAGATTATGCGTCCTAGAAGCTGAAGCTGAAGCTGAAGATGAAGTTCCCCTACGCACGAAAAATCCGCAGAAACGCCGGGGCGTGTAATTCGACAACCCCAATATCTGTGGCCTCTCGCAAGGATGTTCATATACATGCTGACAAGTAAAGATCTTTCCCCGGTATACCTGGTTGTCGATGCTCTTGGCAAATGCGACCAGAGTGACCTCGGCATTCGGGATCTGAGGTTGCTCATTTCGGGGACCCTCGAGATCACAAACAAGGTCAAGTGTCTTCTATCCAGTCGGCCCGAGGTAACATTTACACCAGGCTCAAAACTCAGGAGACACCGGGAGCGGTGGTGGAAATCAAACGCCCAGTGTCCACCGGAGCCGGTGAACGCCCGCCTCAACCACAAGCTCTTGGAGCTCGAGCGTGTCAACGGTTACGCGCAATCATTCCACCAAAGAATATCTGCAGGACTATTTTACGTCTGAAGGTGGAATTGGTCAGCATCATATAACCTAGACAGACATCCCATCAATACCATGACAAGACTGAGACAGAATATCTATGATCTCCATCCAGGCGTCGAATCTAAGGAGTTTTGGGTCAAGCATCTGTGCAAGGGTAGGATCTATCGTCGGACTATGGGGCAGCAAAAAGAGCATTTCCTCCACTGCCTAGAAAGCTTAAGCGTAATTCATCCGCTTCAAAGCACAATCTTATCACTCTGAAAGGTCTTACTGAACACCAAGGTATGGCAGCTTCCCCCAATTGCATTAGGTACTAATGGTAGTAGTTGACACCAGGCGAGAGCCCTCAGCTTATCGCCTTCTTAAGGGATGCGGAACGATTTGTATTCAGGAATCTGTCTGCTGTAGAGCGAATCTCTCTACAGATACCCGACTGTGCACTCGCCTTCAGCCCAAGCAGAAGCACACTCAAATCCCGGTTCTGGAACGAGAGCATTTTATCGAAAAAATCACCGGTGTTCGAGAAACTGAGACCCTTGTCTGCTGACACTAGCAGCGGAAAGCGAGATAGAAGGGGTGCTCTTCTCGTCTGCTGGAAAGCTGTTTGCTGTACTGAGTTGACGCACTACGGTAGTCCAGCTGTGGGACGCTGTTACCGGGTGCCGTACCCAATTATTTGACCTCGAGAAGAAGGGTTGAGCTGACTTGTCCGCGGTCTTTTTACCGCATAGCAAAGTTTTCGCTGTTCCATCTGGGAGTATATTGCAGCTCTGGAATGTTTCCACTGGGGCGTGTAGGCAAAGGTTTCGAGATACCCGACCATGGCACTGCCATATCTTTGACAATCTCGCCGGACGGTGACACTGGTATTCGGAGCGGAGACGGTGCAACTCAGGGATATTGATACCGAGACGTCCAAACCGGTCTTTAGAGGGCATACTGAAGACGTCTCCTCACTCGCTCGGTCACCGGACGGCAAGACCCTTGCTTTGGCTTCGTCTGCCAAGACGGTAAGGCTCTGGGGTTCGGCAGTCGGGGCCTCCCAGCAGATCTTTCACGAAGACGAAGGCAGTACCCCCTCGTTGTGGTCTTTTCGCCTGATGGTAAGAGCCTGGCTGTGGCACTCACATGGTCTCTTCGTGGACATGGTCAATTCATTTCGGCAATGAGACTCTCGCCAGACGGAAGAACCGTCGCGACAGGGTCGCTTGAAAATACCGTGAAGCTGTAGACCACCGCGAGGATGCATCGACAGACGCTCGAGGCCATACAGCTATGTATCTTAACCAATTTCTCCGCAGACACCAAACCATCGCCTCGGTTGCATACGACTACACAGCCCGGATCTGGGGCCTTGCACAGTGCTCGGAATAGGGCCTGGGACCTGCACGCAGACTCTGGAAACGACAGAGACCAGCCCAGATCGATTCTTCGCTAGCCCTCTCCCTCAATTGTAGTATGGCTCTCATCGGCACGGTTTGGGACGGGGCCCAGTTGTATGATGTTTCGACGGGGACATGCAAACTGAGCACGCGGAGGTCTCCTGGACAGCAGCTAATTCCCCAGTGGCCACTTCCCCAGACGGCAAAACCGTCGCCTTGGGCACAAACGCTGAGGTGGAGCTCTGGGACTATCATTTTCAGACGACGAGCGATCCTTGACAACGATCAGGGGTCGTACCCGCTTGGCTCCATCCCCGACGCGGACTTGTAAAGGGACCTGTTATGGGTGAGGAAAGAGGAGCTGAAGCTGCTTGTCCTGCTGCCTGAATACAGGGGTCTGAGGCTACACTGGGGCCGAATAGGGTTGCATTCGCGGGGGCCAGTGGTCAAGTCGTTTTCCTTACCTGGTCTAGTGGCCAGATGTAGTTATGTGCACGTTCTGAGGGGAGGAATGACTCATACTGGAGATGGGACTTGGCCCGGAAGTGGAAGATCTCTTGCTGTGAGGGTTTGTGTTTGTGTAGGCATCTTTGAGGAAGTGCTCTTTAGTTCTTGTAGCCTCTAGTCAATGCCAGGTATAGAGCGTTGCGAGTAGACAGGCCCTAGTCAACTTAGTATCCACCTACCTTTGCAGCCATAGAACAGCTGAGAGGAATGCACTGTGGTGTGCAGTAGCTGTAAATGACATGAAATGACTTCATGCTTAGGCAGTATGAGCTAAGCATACTTATCTATTTATCCCTGCAGCATGGAAGCCATTGAATAAAGTATAAGTCATTGAATGTGATGCTTTATTATTATCATCAAGGTAGAGCCATTAACATGCCAGATAACTGTAATCCCATCACTATTCAATAAACATCTACAGAGCTAATGATGAAGAAACCCTGAAACACAATCCCAAAAGATGGAATGCGTTCACCGCCCCCAAACCATGTCTCAGATAACCCCCAAATATAGCTCTACCGTTCTTTTTTTCCCTTTTCTGTAAGATCTAACCAACTGCAAAAGTCAAATACTTGTGAAACCCCTAATCTAATCCTCTTTACGGCATTGCAGGCCACCGCCAAGATGCTCCACTGCTAGCTCACTTAGCTCGGTTTCAGGCACCCAAGTTTCGGGATGGGATCCACAGATGTCTGTCTGTTTGGCTTGCTGGCTTTGGGTGATCGTTCCAATGTTCGAGAAGGATTGTGTTAGGGTAAGGCATTTTTCATCGTGCTAAGGTAGTCTGAGATTGCAAGGATGGTGTATATGGTTGGGTATACTGCGATACACGAAAAAAAACATAACAGAATTGGACATCAAGTTAAACAGGGTATGGTATGTGCAGACAAAAGATCAAAGAAATAATAAAGAAATAGGAAAAGGAGGGAATAATCAGATAACCGCCTGCGCCTTGCGACTGTAGCCCAGTCGGTGTCCACCACCGCCAGTCCAGTCGGTCCAGTCCATTCTATCTTTCCAATTCAATGAGATCAAAGGAGTGTCGCCTTTCACTAAGGAGAGGACTGATCGGCCAGCCGAGGCGATCCCGCTCAAAGTCAAACTCCGCAGATCGCAATCGCGACCTCGTATCGTAGACGGCTGTAGTGTAGTGTAGTGTATATAGTGTAGTGTAGTGTAGTAACTCCGGAAATGCATGAGGAACCCTCCCCGCGAAAGAGAATCCGAGCCCCGGCCGGCGGGACGATCATCGAATCATGGGATTTTTTTTTGAGTTGGTTTTCATTCCCTCATCGCATCACAGATCCTGGACGATGGCTCGGTAGGGCGAGTCGTTCAGGATCTCTGATGGTAGGGCTCGTCGATAGTCTCTGGGTTGCGCAAAAGGCGACGAAGATGATGAGGGCCGACGGAGTTTGAGTGACTGTGTATTGTTAGTATATGCTTTCGCCAATAGACATGATTCTGCCATAGACATACCACACAATCAGGGCATTTTCCTCCCTCGATATTGGCGCGGCCACGGCAGCCGCGAGGATAGTTGGCGCACGAGAACATGTTGATATTGGTCGAGAGAGTGATCACGACAGGGAGAAGCGAGTGTTGACAGCAGTGATTGAAAGGGATTTAGGAGTCGCAGATAGAAAGATGGACGTTTTGGTTATTATTGTTGTTGCCCCTTTCTCCTCCACTAAATTTTTTTTTTCCTTCTTGTTTTTCTGCCTTTATTTTTTGGCTGGTTTTAGTGTTCTTTTTCCTTTCTAGGGCTGAAATTGGGCGTCAAAGGAAAGGCTCCAGTGCGGATTTGTCGCAATAGAAATAGAGTCGAGAAGCCGGAAAATAAGGTAATAATAATAATAATAGTAATACCTCCCAAAATAATGAACGAAGGGGGAAAAAAAAAGAAAAACTAAGCCACACGGCGCAGGCTGACGTCAAAAGCACCGAAGAGTGTCTTGCAGACAGACAAGAAGGAGTCTAGTATGGTAGCTAAAGCACGCTTGCGAGGCCTGGTCGATGGTCTAGCTCCGCCACAAAATTAGCTTGCCAGTGGCAGTTGGCAGGTAGACTCGATAGTTGCAAAGATATCGAAATGATGCAGTGAAATGAGTGAAGTCGAGCCCAGCTGTTCAGGGAAAAGGTCCAGAAGTAGATCGAAGGTAAAAGGGGTTTATATATCTCATATCTACATTGTAGAAAGATATTATGGAGACTGGACGGAGCACTCGGAAAGTGAAAATCCTTTATTTTGCCTCAGCATTATGACACTTAATGAATTCGATCCATCTGTAGATTAAGCCAATCATTCTACGCACCGATTCAACGGCTCAACTCTGACATCCACCACAGTCAGCATGACAGCTCTCTGACAGGCAACACTGGGCATCACCGACTCTACTGTCTTCTACTCTCTAGTCGTGGCTGTACTTGAAGGCCTCACTCCGCGTTTTCCGGCTGTCCAGGCAGATTAATTATGTGTTATATTAGGTCATGTTAATATGGAAAGTTGGCATGGATAGTATCGAGTGATCTACACAGAACATCAGTGCATCGGCATACAGAAAATGACTCGCAGCGCCATGGTTAGACAGCAATAAGAGTAGAATTAAGACTCTCTTTCATATTTCTATCCTACCTCACTCTATGTGCTCTCCTCAGCCATGCTCAAACAATGATAAGCACTGTTAATATCATCCATCTAGAACAGAGTCGAGAAATTGCACGATCCACCGCCCCCAACAAGTTTCACATAGACATGGTCCTTGGTACCTGAGCCATATTAACCTGGTCTCCAGTCCAGGTCACACCAGCAAACTCTGAATTTTGAACCTTCTCGAAGCTCTGGAAAATTGGATGGATGGAGTCTGGATCTGGATCTGGGCCTTGGCTCCACCAGGACTATGACTGTGACTGTGCCTCGGAAGGACTTGACACGGAACACGAGAAGTCTACAGCCTCATGCTGTACGAAGAAACTCCGTAATTGAGGAGATTCGGAACTCCGTCATCGTGCCTAACATCTCCTCGGAAAAGGAATAGAGTACTGGCCAGCTTGATGCAATTGGTCACTTGATCAAGGTACATGGTACACTTTAATAGGTAGACGACCAGAGGCAGGCGGCTTATCCCGCTCCCGGAATCATCCAAATACTGGTTGCGCACTATCATATGACACTCGGCCATACGAGCGAGATTTTTCCACGCTGTGACAGGATCTGAGATAGATTGGTTTCATGAGGCGAGGCGGAGCTTTTACCTTGGAACGAACTAGCTTTAGTGACTGACTAGTTAGGCCCGGAGCCGACTGGCGCGATTTAATGACTAGTGGGACGGGGAAATCTCTGCTTTTCCGATCATAAGTATGTCTTGGATTAACAACTCTGTATTGGCCACGGATTGGATTCATGAAGATCTTTACGCGTTCATTAGATTTATTCTATGATTGACTCGGTAGACACATGTTGTAGACACTTGGATATATAAGAATGAGGGATTACACGGCTCGTTGATCTTTCCGCTCCTGGTCATCGTATCTCAGCCTCCACCTAATCATTAGACTTCTCGCGGCTTTGATTCCAAAGGTTCTAGATCCTTGCGTGGCGCAGGTGACCAGAGGACCTCTGCAGACCATACGGACATTATTGTTTGTAGTACGGTGTCGCAGCCGGGAGGGAGTACCCTAGAGCCAGCCTTGGATCGGCAATTACTACTTGTGAGAAATTGACAAGGGCTGGGCAGATGCCTCGTCAGCAGGTGATGCAGCGGACCCGCTTTCGGGAGGTGTTCTAGAATTCTAGAAGCATGCTGCGTAGCGGCTCCTCGACTTGCACTTCAATCAATGCGGCTACTACTGGCTAGCCGCTGTCTGCGATCATACAGCCGCTGTGTCACCGCCTGGCTCTGCGCTGCGGGCTGTGGCCCAGGTCTACAGATCGATACATCGGGATCGACATGGGGCTGTCCCGAGATCGCGATCTTGAAACAGCATGCCTGCATTTCTGACACAAGGCCACTGCAGGTCATATCGAACGGAGTCAAACGCTGAGCAGCGATCGCAGCACGAACCACGCCCCCAATCCGCCAATGACCATGCCCACCAGAATCCGACGGCCCTCCCAGGTCAACCCCAGATACGCCAATCCACCGACCACCAGCTCTTTGCGTCGCGCCTCAGCTCGTTTGCGTTTCCAATCCCGGTCGATCGGGAACGGAGCCGTCGGCTGCTGCTGCGGCTGCTGCACGTCTGTCGCAGGTGCAGACTCTGAATCTGATGGACCGGCCTGGACTGTCCGTAGGGCCAAGGCCGCCGCCAGTGCAACGGCACGATGGTCCGACGTCGGAAACAGAGGCAGCGCATCGTATCGGGAAGGCGTAACCGTCGCCGTCGAAGAAGAATCCAGATACAAGATCCGGTCGCACCAGCTAGGCCAGCGACTGTGGACAAACTTCCATTGGCGCGGCTCGTGCGCCCCAAGCTTGTACTTGTACGTCGGCGGGAAGGAGATCGGCGCTTCAGACAGGCCGTGGAAACACCGGCTCTTTTCCCGTTCACGCGAGAGCTGGTCGTCGCGCAGCAGCCGCGAGTAATGCAGCGGGTTGCTGGCGTCCACATCCAACAGCGGGAATCGCCCGAAGTCGGCCGGCTGCGGCATCGTGTTGGACGTGCGGTAGTTGAGGTCGCCGGCGAGAAAGAGGTAACCTGTTGTAAACACACCGTCCCCGTCACCCTCCCCTTCACCCTCCCCGTCACCTCCCCCCGTCGTCGTTGACGAACCGAGCAAAGACGCGCGCTCCGATTCCTCTGCGATGGGTCGGTCCTCAAAAACCAACCTCTCCACGATCCCCCTCCAGTCCTCATTCCGGCGTTCGACCGCATCCTCCGCCGGAGCAAGATGCGCCGCAACAAACGTCAGCGGCACCGTCGTCCCGGACTCCAACGACCAGCGCAGCCTCGCCCCAACGGCCCCCTTATTCCCCATCTGCTGCAAGCCCAGCCCGACCCCTGCGGTCTGCACCGACGCGATCCGCCCCGCGACGTCCGACCGCGCAAATACCATCAACCCCGTCATCCCTACGTGCTCCTCCGACACAGTGACATACTGCGCATCCTCCCAGCGACTTGCCGCCGCGCGGTCGACCACCTGGCGGAAGGAGGTAAAGTAGGGTGTTACGTAGGAGCCGCCGAGGAAGGCGTCGGCGATCGGGGCGAGTTCCTGGACACTCAGGGCGATAAGGTGCGGTGCGGAGGTCACTGTGTGGGGAAGGGCGTGGAAGAAGTGGGCAGCGAAGAGGTCGATGTCGACGGGGTTGCGGGCGCAATTAAACGTGAGGATGTAAACGGTGAGTTTGTCCATGCCTGCCATCTATATTATTGCATGCCGTAGATGTTATGTCAGAAAGTTTAGGTTGAAGTTAGAAAAGGGACTGGGCTGTTCCTCTGGGTAATTGTAGACTAGTGGTGAGCTTGCTGGATGATCGGTGACGTCGTTGCGCCAGAGTACGGAGTAGCGGTGTCGGTGTCCACGTGGTTCGGTCCATGGTTAAACGGAGTACACTTCTATTCGCACCCAGCTGCAATTGGCTTACGCAAAAAGATAGATTGAAAAGTAAGGTACTTCTATCGGAAGAGTAAAAAAAGAGCATGTGAAAAAAGAATGCATCATCCGTGAATCGAACACGGGCCTCGTCGATGGCAACGACGAATTCTACCACTAGACCAATGATGCTACTTGTTGTTGAAACACTCGAATTTGACTCTATACGCTAATTACCAATACCGACATTGCTGAGTTCCTCCAGTTCACGTATCAAGCTTTGCTCCCATAAGGCTCCAATCAGCTGGGTTCAGCTAAGATGATATGTATCCAGTTCAAACGGTATTTGATGTCCGCCAATGGAAAGACACCTCTTCCGCTGGACAGATACCAGACTAGCGTTGCTTTCATTAAGCAATCTCTGTGAAGATCTATACACAATCAGGTAGATCTATGCATCGACAAATCTAATTCTGCCTTCTACAGCAGGTTTCACCACAGGCAGTGAGTCTGACAAGTTGCGTCCTACGACAGTCAGACTCCGGGCTCGCTCAATGCCCAAGGCATGCGAACTGCTCTCTGAATCGCCCCGGTATGATTCTTCGCCGTGTCCGAATATGCTGAGGAGTAAATCTGTATCCGTCATCGCCGCTTCCTCTTTGACAACGGTCTCCAGCTGAGGAAACCAAGTGAAGCCGTCGTGTCCCTGCGCGATAAAGGAGGGCATCGCGACAGTATACGTACGCCGCAGATCAAGCGGCTCAAGATTACCGTCTGGTCTTTCCAGTTGGACGTCAATGATACGGGATCCCTCGGGCCGGTGCCAGCTCGCTACAATTCTTAGTCCCGAGATCTGAAGGAATCGCCCATCCGTGTGCTTATCGGATACAGAATTCTCTAGCGACAGACGGATAATCTCGCCGGGGAGCTTCTTCGCAAGGAGGGCATTCCCATATGGACAGATATCTTACGCTGTCAGACGGGCTTTTATCAGCTGCGGAGGGTCAACATACTGATTATATCTCTAACCCGTAAGGGCTCGCAGTCTGGGACAGTCGCTTTTAGGATCTGGTCAGATCGGACCGCGCCGCTGTTGAAGAAGCCCACGTCAGTCTCGTACAAAGCTCGGACCGCATCTGCCAGCATGTTGCCCAAATTTGTCTCCTCCCTCCGAATCGTCAAGTTACGCCCGTCGAGGGGAACAGCCAAATGCAGTAGAGGCTTCTGGGCCAGTGATCCCACTCGTTCATGGATGGCGTCCAGCGTTTCGGTGATGTTCAGCGGCGGCTGTGGCACTGCTATCGCAGCTTGGATATCGGTGTATTGTCGTACTTTGACCGTCAGTTTTTGGCACGGCAACTAACCTGATCAATCACCCACATTTCACTGTAGATCCTATCACAGCACCGTTCTCATCTCTCCGGATAATGAGCCGTATCAAGGACAACGCTCTCCAGTCAGTCCCGCTTTTCACCAGTCTAATGTCGCCCTCGGCATCAGGGACCATCCCGTTCACCTCGACGTCGGAGACTTTGCGTCCTTGTTCAAGATTCTCTGCTTTGAAGTCGGTATCGCCGGCAAACCGTCGAAGCACATCATGATCATGACCACCAAGCAGCAAGTCGACCCTGCTATGCCCGCTGGCGGTCGCATTAGCGACTAGCATATCCTCCGGAACGCGCATGTGCGTTAGCGCAATAACCAGGTCACATTTCTCACTCAGTCGGAGATGACGAGCCAGACGACGCGCAACCTCCACCGGCGACTCGATTACGCAGGGTGGGAGATCTTCACAGTTCGAGGGCCAGTCACTGTCCCCCAGTGACGGGTCAGCTGCAGTAGCTAACTCAAAAGACAAAGTCTTGAAAACATCCACGTACGTGCCAGCAAGTCCCATAAACCCCACCCTGAGCCCATTCTCCAGCTGTCGCACGATGTATTCCTGCGCAGACCCGAGAAATTTCTTCGTCACACCGAGTTGGCGATGAAATACATTCGAAAGCAACCAGGGAAACTTCACCCTGCTGGAAAGCTCGATCAATCGCGCATCGCCGAAGTCAAAGTCTGGCACTCCCATCAGCAAGAGCAGAGCAGCGCATGTCTAGACTCGAGGTTCACGGCTCGGACCATGGTTTCCGTAACACCCGATATCAACACCTACGAGGTCCAGAACCGGACAAATCTGCTCGCCTTTCAAGACAGTTGCCTCGAGGGACGGCGAGAAGGCATCCCCGCTGAAGAGAGTCAGAGTTTGGGCTCTTGGGTTGGACGCTGCGAAGTTGCGTTGCAGTTGCAAAAACCCCGCAAGCAAACTAGCAGGGGGAATGTGATACTAATGGTGGTAACTTGTAAGCCTGGAGCGTTCTTAGACTGGAATATTGTTTAATGCTCACAACATCATTGAAATGGACGAACTGGACCTCCTCAGACTGCATTTTGGCCTGGCGTGAACTTGCGAAGGCTGGCCAGGAGCTTGCGGCCGACATCAGAAGAAACTTGAAGAGACTCTATCGGCGTCGCACTGCATTCGTGTTGGCAGTCTCCATCAATACGAGATGTGGGTGAGTCATAGTGAAAAAATTTCCCCTTTGGGCAAAACCCCCAGAGATATACTATATATATAGATTAATTTTGCTCTGTGTTGGCACTACATACAGTGAATAAGCAGTCACAAGACGAGACCCACACTTTCTTTCCTATGTGCATGTATCTCAAGCAGATAGGAATACCAAAGCTGGAGAATCTTCAACCGTGATCAGCTGCTGCCGACGCTCCGGCGCGAGATGATATAGACATCACACCAAATAGTCCAGGTGAGACAACGCTACTCCTGCAGCGCTAAGGCTCGCCCCAGATGACTCTACAACCATCTCCGTAGTCGGCGCCTGCAGTGCACAAAATGTAACGAGATTTGGACCAGAATTACATATTATGCTCACAATAGTTATTTACACATGTGTCCGACTCTACTTTTGCGTGCTTGGACAACGTAGATATCCAGGAGCTGCCGAAGTTGAGGAAAGGGTTCAGCGCATTTTGGAATGGTTGCCTTTCCGGATTGTGGCAGACAAAGACAAGGGAGCGTAGACTTTATACTGGAAACATCGAAGGCCTAGTATGTTGAATCTAGGCTCAGACAGGACTATGGAACTGAGGAAGAACTGCACAGGAGGTAATCAAAGAGATATGACTACCAACAGATGGGCTGAGAACCTGTCCCCATCACATCAGACAGGAAGACTCTTGAGAGGGTAGGCGATCCAAAGCAGGCTGCTATAGCCCCACTCCTTCATTGCCAGAATGGAAACCCTTGGTGCAAAAGTTGTCTGTTCTAGTGCACCGTCACGCTGTCATATCCCCTATACCGACTACTGAAGAGCATGTGATGTTGCGTCAATTGAGTACAAGACCCATAAATATTTACAATCTGATATGAATTGAATCTATAACATTGAATCGCAAATCGCTTATCTGACAAAACGCTATGCATAGTCTAATGCTGATTACAACGAAAACAACCCGGTTCTCCGCTTGCCAGAAGGATAAACAACCAACGCCGCAATAAACAATCCAACAGTAATGCCGATGGCGGTCTGGATCATACCATAGCCCAGACTGGTCAAGGAGGTTCCCGACGCGCCACCCGACGAATCGGCGGTGCCTTTCCGGACCGCATCCGAGTACTCGATCGCCGACAGAATCGAGCCGGACGAGGCCAGGCCCGATGGCACCATGGTGAAGATACCGGGGATGGTCGAGCTCACCGCGTTGCCGTGCCAGAGCCGGCTGTACAGGTTCGCCAGCAGGCCGATGGTGAACGCGCCGACGGTATTGGCGACCTGCGACGATGAGCCGAGCTTCTGGGTGCTGAAATAATTGGTGATGTAGCCGGAGGTCCCGATCAGGACCATCATGGGAATCTGCCGGAGCTTGGCCTGGTTGATCAGCGCCGCGATGACGCAGTACGCGGCGACGAAGGGGAAGTGAGAGGCGTAGGGGCTGCCCCATACGCTCTGCCGGGCGCAGGTGGTGTCGCTGGTTGCGTTCGAGTCGATGGCGCCATAGATGGTGGTTCCGACGGTGACGCCGTAACCAAGGAAGAGGGAGTAGAGGATGGTGTACACGAGACGGATCGAGCCGGCGATCATCTGATGCGACTGAAGCTCCAGGCTGCTCGTCAGCACAGAGAAACCGGGCAGGATGAGGGCGATAGAGGACTGGGTGATGGTGGCGTAGCAGAAGACCGGGTCCGAGGTGCCGGGGTACCGGATGCTGCCAAAGGCGCGGGCCAGGAAGGAAACCAGGATGGCGGCCGTGACCTCGAAGACGTTTGAGTAGAGGGCGGAAAGCGGAGCGAGAACCAGCTGCATGAACCCGACACAGCAGCCCAGCACGAAAATGATGGGCATGTCGATCGGGCGCGCTGAGAAGCCAAATGGGCCGACGGCGGCCGAGCCCACGCCATAAAGCAGGATCACCAGCCAGCGCGGATACCGCGGCTTGCGGTCCATGATCTCCGTCAGCTCGCCGATTGCCGTCTGCATGTCCGTCATGTCGTGCGTCACCCGCTTGTAACACCCGTGGACCTCTTCTAACCGGCCCAGGTCCAGCCCCTGCGGAACACGGACCAGCTTGACCTCGGCGGTGCGAGTGTACGGATCGTCAAAGGACATGATCATGCAGCCGGGAAGGTACATGAACTGCGCCTCGATGTCCAGCACGCGAGCCGTCATCTGCATGTACTCTTCCAGTCGGTGGGTGGGGGCACCGTATCGCATAAACGCACGGCACAGTTGCATGATGTAGCGTTGACGGACGATGATGTCGGCGATGTGATACCGCAGCTTCACCTCGTCGTCGTTCCTCCTCTTCTTCTTCTTGTTGCCCTTGGCGCCCTTGGTGCCCTTGGTGCCGTTCTTGATCTCTGGCGGCGGGACGTTCGCATTGGCCCAGGCCGACGCGGAGCCGATGCGGCCCATACTCATCGACGCATGGATCAACGAGGCGGTCGAGCTGTTTCGGGATTTCTTGTACCATGCTTGCGGTTTCTGTCGGGGAGGCGGAGGACTCGAGGCGGATTGGGGCACGCCGGGAGTGGGTGTCACCGTGCCGGACAGCGTAGGCGTGGACTCGATGTCGGACTCGGGGGCGGAATACATGCTGTTGGTGCGCGAATGCTCCATCTGGCTCGCCTGGAGCCGGAGCAGAGCCGACAGCACACCTCCTCCCAGGAGCGGTGGGGGCGTATTGCCATTGGCCTCGACGTCTGTCCCGGCACGGTCCGCCAGCGTCGTGGCATCCGATTCGGGCAACGAGCTCTCCTTCTCGTTCGTCTCTGCGTACGGTTTGCGATGGCGCATCTCGGCCAGACCAAAGCCCTGCATCAGCTGCTGAGCTTCGGTTTCCACCGCCATTTGCAGCTTGGACTGGTCGGAGAGTCCCGAATCCTTGTTGTCTCTGAAGATGGCCGCCAATTTCTCGTCATCTCTTGAGCCCAGCTCTTCCATCGGGACCAACGAGGAGCCCAGCCCGTTCGCATCCTGTCCCTCCGGCCGGCCTAGCCTGTCTGCCAGCCGCCCGGTTTTCTGTCGGACTGATCGGCTAGCCTGCAGCCATCGATCTCGACTGAATACAGACGACGATCTGGTGGACCGAACATCCTGCTGCGAATCTTCACGATGGCCCTCCTGACTCTGGCTTCCCTGGGTGGACGTCTTGCGATGCACTTCATGGACGGGAGTTTCGGGTTGCTCCTCTAATGGCGGCAGGTTTCCTGGTAGATCAGTAGGCGAGTCTCCCGACTGACCCGTGTCGGTTCCATCGGCTCGAGGTGTTTCTGCACTCATGTTGACGGGGGATAGGCGACGGAATAAAGCTCTAGTGGGGAATCAAGCACGACAGGTCACTAGATGCCCGATGACTCGATCCAGGGCATCTTCAGATATGTCAGAGTATGGAGAAATGGGGTAGTCATGAAGACAGAGCAAATAAAGAGGACATAGGAGGCTTGCTCTCCTTTCTCTTCTCCCCTTTTTTCTTTTTTTGGTCTTGCAGTAGCAAGTGGGACTCAAAAGGAGGTCATAACGGAGGAGTTATGATTTAGGAGCACGGAACAAAACGGCCGGTTCATGGGTTTATTTCTTAGTGTTGTATTAGTCTGTATCCTTCTCCTCTCTACGGTACGCTCTCGTCGAGATACAAGGAAATGGACCCGTAAATTTGCGTGGCCGGTGGGGCTGCACCACGCCTCTTTTCCTGTCAGGTTTCAATTTTGAACACCCCGGGTCTCGGCAACCTAGAAATTGTTACTCTTACATAGTCAAAGTCCGAAAGGACATCGGCTGTCATACACAGTAGAATGATAGAAAATGCATGCTATGCACTTAATACGTAGATCTCATGCATGCCAATGACTCCGTGCCTGGCCTGATCATTCCTTGCAGAAACGGCGGAGCTTGACGACGCCTCCCACGGGGTGGCTTGCAGACGACGAAAAGGCAGAGTTCTAGACCCTTCCTTGCAACTATCTATAGCGGGGGAGTAAGCCTCAAATAGAGGACCTGAAAATTTCTGTAATTAGCGCCTTCCCCCGTAGTCTAAGCATTTGCCTCCTGTGTCGGGACTCGGGAGTCTGTACCCGTGGTCGCTGTTCCCAAGCCCAGAGGACCGCCAACTGGTCGTGGTGGCGTATAATATGGGCATAACTGTATAGGACATTTATGCAGGATATTAGAACCAATCAAGGGAACGGCGATGAACATCTCATCATAAGCTGCATACTGGTACAAACGTCAATCAATACAAAAATCTGAGGAGCTCCTCGTCCAATTCGCTGAGAGTGCGATACAAGCCCGTACTAGGTCAAACTGGTGGGTCATGCCGATCACAAAAGACTCGAATAAGGTACTGCACTTGCTGTTGCTCTACATGGTTACTTGGAACATGATATCACCCCGCATCATGTTGGATCCGCAGTTTGCTGACTGATATCTACTCGGAGTAGTGAAAGCCATTCTATGTGTTGTCGCTCTCTGGCTTGTCAGCTCCGCTTCGCTCACCTGCATGAGAGGGGAATAATGGAAGAGCAGCGGCCAGTAACAACTATCATCTAGAAACCGACTCAATGTCATCGAGGAGATCGACTAATTGTTGGATTCTGAGTGACTCTTTTGACTGAGAGATGTCCAATATATTCAACTAGGAACCGGCGTGGACGCTAGTACAACTTGCCCATCTATCACACTCCATCGATGCGTTAAACCACCAACAGAATCGTAACCCAAAATGCCCTCATCCAGCCCCTCCACCATCGCATCCATCTACGGGCGGCAGGTTGGCTACGGATGTGGCGGCTAGGGATGTGCATGTCCCTGCGCGGATCCTTGGGCTGTCCATGCAGTGGGATCAAAGCTGGGTAAAGGATAAGGTGTTAGCCGGGTTGGTGGTCCAGAGGGGTGTATGTGAGTCCTGTGTTCCAGGTGAAGGAGTACAAGGTTGAGCAGGCTGGAGAGCTGTTCGAGCAGGCGGTTTCGGGCCCTATGTTTAGGAATTTCGGGGAGGGGTGAGTAAGGGACAGGGCGAAGAGATTGATTGTTGAGAGGTTTGTGGAGGAAGCTGGGGAGGAGGGTGTGTTGGTGGATGAGGTCAAGATGTATATCGGTGTTTCGGCCAGCCGTGACACTGATCCTCTCTACCTGCTAGCAATCCATGATTTTGAACGATTGTAGGTTTGAGGTAAGCCAGTAGTCTTCATAGTGGTGATACTGGTGACCTCTTACCACTCCACGCCCAACATCTGCTCGCATACCCACCGTGCTGTCTTCGTATGGAGACTATAATACTCCTCACCCTCTTTGCCCTTGCCATCGGCTTCATTCTTGGATGTAGACATGCCGAGCGCCTCGAATATAACCAGCTGATCTCGCATATACTCGTCCACACAGGGCTGACGTCCTGCACATCTACTGTGCAGCCGTAGGTCATACAACTCATACTCAAAGGCATCCACGCATCTCTCCACCAGTTCTGTAGCTATACTCCTATCATCTGTCGGTCGACCTTTTCGGCCGAGTGTCTTTCTCAGAGAACCCTCCGCGTGAGCGCCGAAAAGCGCCTCTCGACCTATCTTGAACCCATTCGATGTATATCCCACGATGAGAAGGTAAATATGTGAGCGGTGGTGCGTTCTTTCTGAGACATGCAGATTGATAGGCACAATCTCGTCGTTTTCATGTGGACTAGCTGGTGGACCCGCACTTCCTCCTTTGACTATCGAGGAGGGCATTTTTCGGAGTCGAGTGCGCAGCATACGCATGGTTTCATACTCGATGAGTTGGCGGACAGTTATAGGCCGAGAAGTATTGTTCGATGTTTGCGAATTCCCCTCTTTTCGATGCGCATGCTGCTCAGATCCGCCAAATAGGAGAGTATCCGGTGCCAAAACCGTGATATCGATATGGGTGATCCTGCCCCTCGGGTATCTGTCTAGATCGACTTGAGGAAACCCATAACGAGACTCCTGGTTTCTGCGCATTGGGTGAATGACGAACGTCATCTTCCCCAAACTGAACGGTCCAGTCGCCCATCCTCTCTTGTCCAGACGGACGGCGAGCGGTGGAAGCCCAACCCTGGCGAAATTCGGCACCAGGACCTGCGAGATGTAATCATACGACGGCGAAAAGGATACATTTGTGCCTCCTGTGATGCTCATACGGACGGGCTGTGGTTCTTCGTCCGATAGACAGCCCGCTGTATGAAGTAGATACGGGTACAAAGCCTGAAAGACTAGTGATATAGACCCAGCTGTTGGGAGGTGGATGGTAATGTCTCCGT
This sequence comes from Aspergillus udagawae, assembly GCF_001078395.1. Classification (NCBI taxonomy): domain Eukaryota; kingdom Fungi; phylum Ascomycota; class Eurotiomycetes; order Eurotiales; family Aspergillaceae; genus Aspergillus; species Aspergillus udagawae. Next base: position 2,129,645 of record NW_025091267.1, on the reverse strand, counting down.
TTTGTCGAACGCAGGTCTCTGCATCTGCTGGGGGATGATAGGTCAATGAAGACGATCCCACCTCGGCGCCTGAGACGGCACTCCCGCTGACGTCTGCTAGGTATTTGATGGCAGCCAGATGGGATGCTTTGAGACCCTTCTTGCCGGTGCGGTTGCCGCGAATGTGGTCGATTGTGATGGGTTTGCCGGTGATGGTGGAGAGGGCCAGCGCGATACGCACTAATTGACCTCCTCCTTCGAGAGTGCGGCCATCAAGGTGAATCCTTTCTCGTCTGGTTGGAGATGACGACATATCTGGCTGTTCGAGAGGACCTTGTGGGGTGCATTTATCATTTTTGGTAGAGGACATAGTATGTTGTCGAACGGGAGCTAAAATGTATATATATATATGCACTTTTGCGGGGAATATTCTATCAAAACAACACACAATGCTGCCTATATCTTTAAAGTGATTCTAACCTTTTACGGGTCGGTGGCTACTGTATATCTACGTGACTCACGGTCAGGCCTGGACTTCATTGCATGACTCAATAAGTGACGCATCGGCAGGTTTCGAGGATTCAGCCGTGGACCAAATCAACTTATTCTGAGCTACCCTGGTATCACAAATGCGTTCAGTTAATGAAAAAGAATAGACTCCGCAAATGTAGTCATGTTCGAAAAGGTACTGCTGCGGCAACTGGACTACTATATATCCATAACAAACCAGGAACAGGGCAATAGTCATGGTTTGACCACTGGTTGGGAGAGTTGTTCATTACAGGATTGAGAAGTATTTCTGACCTCGGATGGATCTCCTGCTCATAATATTACAATGACAGTAAGCATCATCGCCTCGTAAGCCCTAGGCTCAGCCTCGGAGTCATCAAAACCCCGCAGAGCCTCGTCAGCCTCGTTTCTATTCCTAAACCCACAACATCCCTATAGCTGCATTCAACCGGACTGAATTTCGCCATGTCCCTCTCCAAACTCCCAAACGAAGTCATCTTTCTGATCGCCACTCATCTGGCCTGCTACAGGGACCTCAGGGCCCTTGTCCTGTCCTCTCGTGGATTGTTCCATCTAGTGAAAGGATATCTCAGGAAACACAGCTACCAAGCTTGTCATGGAGACGCTCTATGCTGCGCCGCCGCCCATGGTGATGAAGGACTCGCTATGGAACGTCTAAAGAGGATGGCACTCGCTGCCGAGTCATTTCCGGGCCCCCGTGTAAGCAACCCGTACAAACACCCTCTATGCACCACCAACTGGAGGGTCGAGGATACGGTCCTCATTCAGCGTGCGCTGCTGGTAGCCGTGCAAGCTGGTTCAAAGCGCGTAGTCAATCTTCTTTTGGATCACGGCGCGCAGACCATCTTCCGGTGTCCGGCGGGCTACACTAACAACATCCCACCGCTCTATCTCGCCGTACAGAACGGCCACGAGGACCTTGTGGACCTTTTATGTGGGAGGGGAGATTCCTGCTACGGGTTGAATACGTGTCCGCTTCTTTGGGCAATCGAGCATAATCAGCGCCGGATCATTCGCACCCTACTGCGCCACGGATCGTGCGGTCATTGTTGGTATGTTCTGCCGATGGCAATGAATCGCAGAGATACGGACTTGTTGCACTTCCTGCTGGTGAACGGACTCCACGGAACGTATTATGCGGGTGATGCCCTGTTTGCTGCAATCTCCAAGGGGAGCCTAGAAATGGTTAGACTATTCATCGCCCACGGCGCGGATCCCAACCGGCTGGGCGATTGCTACGACAGCAGGTGGGAGAAAAATCACGTCCAGCTTCTTCAGAAGATCGATAGTCGCTCCCTTCTGGAGCCTGGCGACATGGAGGATAACTTTCTGAGTTGGTGCAACGGCCTATGCGTTGAGGAGGAGCCGATGTACTGTAGTACCACCTACGTTGCGATTTATTATGACCAGATGGAGATACTGAGGTTTCTACTCGAGTATGGGGTACATCCTGAGACGGACGACATTCAACTGGCGCAGAAGAAGGGGAATCAAGAGGCTGTCAGTTTGCTTTCTCGATTTTCTTATGAAGATGTACCGCAGAAGAAGTCCTATCGTCATGGGTGACTCAACGAGTGATCACAAGGGACTCATATCGGAAGACAGATTCTCGGTGTTTCCATACACAGGGGAATATCACCTGGGGACGATCAGTAGTTCGCTGGTTTGAAATCGACCAACCGACATTCTTCCGGGTCTAGTCTCTCTTTCATGGTCATGGGTAGAGGCAGAGGTTTGCAGGGAACTTGGCTGTTGCCACAACTGCCAATGTTCATAGATATTGAAGCAACAAGGAAGCTGCGCCTGGGATCTGTTGCCGTCATGTTGCGTCTATGGTATCCCCAAGCACCTTCTATTTCGGCGCGGTTGCCATTGTCAACACCATGCCCCAACGATAATGTATCTCCATGTTGTAGAACCTCCCTCACCCATACTCATCCCTTAGCTCACATCAGTACTCAACTATATCTCCTTCGAAAAGATCATGCCAAGGATGCCCTCTATATCCCTAACCGCAAACGATCGCCTGCGTCGAAGTCAGTCCGCTCGGTCCATCCGCAGGTCGCGTAAGTCTTCCCTACCCTCAGAGCCCTTCGACCCGTCTATTGCCAGACAGCATGCCGCTGCAGCTGCCTCTCGCGCCATGCTGCGCTCCTCGGACAGATCGTCTGCAGACTCTAAGCACTCGTATGACCGGCTAGGTGGCCTGGAAAGCATGGCAGTCCCATCGAGAGGACCACCCCGGCCGCCCCGTCACACGCAAGCTTCGGCCAAGAATCCATCAGTCGAAGACGCTTCACCTTCTTGCCGATCCGTTGCGAGCTATATAGAGAGCCGCGACGATGACCTCACTTTCTCGGCGGCCTTGCCGCCCATAAGTGAGTTTCGAGGCCTGGATGGTCGTGACTCCTCGTTGCCCTCCTCCTATCGCCGGCTTCGGAAAGCACGTTCGATGTTCTCAACCAGACAGCGTTCTTCGTATATCTCTCACGAATTCTCATCTGATGCATATGCTCGGAGGATCAATGACGCAGAGCAATTTGACATGCCCCGCTCGTACAGGACGTTGAGGCGCTCCATGTCTTTTCTGAGAAGTGGTCAATCTCCTCGAGCCATCCGCCACACGCAGAGTCAAGAGGCAGCTGTCCAACTCGCACGCAGTCAGTTCCAGGAGAACATGGTCGGTCAGCTCAGTAGCCAAAGACAATCGTCCATCACCACGCTCAAGCCGCGACGTGAGCATAAACCCTTCAGAAAGACATTTCGCACTACCAGCGGCTCGGGTATGGACACAGACGCCTCACCCTCGGCGGGGCAGTCCAAAAGAGTTTCTTCTCGCGGAAAAGCGCGGGCTCTTTCTTCGTCTATCAAGAGAGGGTTGAAGCGAGTTTTGGGGCTGTCAAAGACAGCAACGGCTCCAGGGCAAGCGGAAGCTTCACCCTCCTCACTTCAGCAACACGATTGTGGCCCATCATCGACCATATCTGACGGAGATTTTAGCCACAGCGAGGAGTTTGACCATTCCCATGAGGCCATCGGCCACAGCAGACCACCCACGGTGCGGAGTGTTCGAAGCAATGAAAGTCTTGCGACTTCCCGCTCTCGTGTAACAAGTTGGGCTGACTCAACCGTCGCAAATACGATCACAACCCGCAGAGCACCCGAGCGTGACTATCTGTCCATCATTAACGAGCAAGGAGACTTTAACGGGCGTGCCAGTTCCGAACTTCCGCCAAGGCCAGGTCCAATACGACCAGACGGGTCCATCGACAGCAAGCACTTGTACGACGCGTTGTTAAGGCGGATCGGCAGAGAAGATACGCCCACTCCCAGTGAGGAGCTTGTAGTCGACCAAGTCAAAGAGCATCGACTCATACCAGCGCGCACGTCTTCCCTTCACCCCAGGCGCAGCAAGCAGACCATCCGCCAGATACCAAGTGATGCATCGATTGCGAGCTCCAGGACATTTGCCACGGCCAACGCAGGTACGTCAACTCCTCAGAAACAGACGCAGCGCCATCCCCGGTCGTCCATGCCTTCCCGAAGGATATCAAGTGCGCCGAAGAAAGCGAGCGCAAACCTGAAGTTCAGTCCAGTCGGCAATGCAGAGGAACCTGCCGCTGCAAGTGCTGAAGACACGGAGGACGATTCCCGAAGCGTGATCGTCGCCAGTCATGCCGATCCAGAAACTCTCTCCAACTCTCCTAGCATCTATTCTCGGACCACCAGTGGGAATTCTCCTGAAAGGAAAGATCAGGTTATCGATTTGTATTCGTCGGAAACGGAGGATGAGCCAGGGATAGTGACTATCTATAAAAGCCAGAGGACCGCTTACGGCTCCCCCAAGCGTATTGCTCGCTCTTCGTCTAGTGGAACCCGAGTGCGGCCCAGTGCTGAATGGAAACAATGGATGTCTTCACAGGTGGCAAGATTCGAGACAATCGTTCCCCCTAGAGACCACTATAGAGAGGATGCACAGATTCACGAGGAGGCAGGGGACTTTCTATCATCTGCTCCTCACCAAGTCTCCGGAAACAGCGAATCCTCGTACACTCAGACAAGCTCTCTGTCTCAGAGTATTTTCGAGGGTGAAATGGAAACCGGCGGCAAAGTTGTACCAAGCAATAATTTCTCCCGGCCATTCAGTCGGTCGTCGAGCGTCCGCACGATTGTACCTTCTAAAAAAGAGCACGCAAAAGAGCAGTCTTCTCCATCCGCGGATTCGGTCTTCTCTTCTCCCAGTGTGAAGGATTACTCTCGGGGGTACACTTTGCCTACCACGGGAGTACGCACGCGCGAGAACGAGCCTGCCTTGTCGCCAATGCAAGCGAGATCAAGCAATCGACTTCAGATACTAGATTCTCCCACCCCTAAGAGGCGTGGAGTGGACTCTCAGCAGACGGAATTGGCAGGTGAGCGGTATCGCAGGTACGCGGCACGGCGTCTGACAGTTTCTTCGGATTCGAGAACTCAGCAGTGCCGCTCAATTAGAAGAACGACCAACGAGAATGCGCGGGCTGGCGAGCGGCCGGATAATTTGGGTCAGTTTGGAGATCCACACGACATGCCTTCGCCGATGTCAAGCAAGCACATGGTGGAAATGTTTCTGAGCAGTCGACGGAGGCAAATTGAAAGTAAGATTTCGGAAGACGGCGCGCAAGAGGAAGCCTTTGTGTGATTTTATTCAATCTGCAGCCAGAGGATTGCATGCCGGGTCCGAAACATTTCGTCACTTTCGACATTCGAGGTTTGATAGTGGCGCTGTGATCAGATCATCTGCGTCTTTGGCGCTTTATCCAGTATACTTCCTGTATTTACAAATAGGAGTCAAATTGAGTTATGACAGCCAATAATTCTCGAGTACTCCAAATTCACTTGAGCTTTTTAAAAGCTATCGACATAGACACACAGGGTATTGCTTATTGAACATAGTTAGCTGGAAAGCTCCCCTTGACTCCTCGCAGCTCCCCCTCCCACCAGTCATCGTTGCTCTCCGTCTTCTGCAGGACTCGAATTCGATCACCCGCACGGAAGGTCAGGTCACCGGCACTCTGACCCGCAAAGTCATAGAGGGCAGTGACGTACAGCGCTCCGTTCGAGGAGCCGGCGCGAGGGGGCGGAGGCGGCGGCGGCTTCTTCTTCGCGGCTGCAGCGGCAGCAAAACCCGGAGATGATACCGTCGAACCACTAGATGCTTTTCGCGGGTTGAGACTGAAGTAGTCTGATCGCGAGGAGGGGGAGAGCCCGGTCAGCGGCGTTTGGGCGTATTCTGAGCCCGGGACGGGGAGGTGGGAATCGCTGTGCGGGGTCGCTGAGGGGGAGAGATGCGCGCTAGGCACGGCAAAATTAGACGAGAGGGAGGAAGGGCTCAGATCATTCAGACGGGGTTTTGTCTCGTAGACGGGAAGGGGCTTGGTTTCGTAGTTTGGCGTTGGGGCGGGAGGGACTCTGCTGTTACTGGTGCGTTCACGTTCACGTTCACGCTCATGCTCACGCTCACGCTCACGATCGTGATCGCGGCATGGCGAGGGCGCAGATGGCGGCAGTGGTGGCACTGGATGTGAGGTACCTGCACCTGCACCCTGTCCGCTTGAGCGACGGCGGAAATTGAGGCCGTTTGTGAGGCGGCTGGAAAGGGCGTTGGCGTTGCCGTGGTCGTCTGGGGCCTGGGACATGCGGACGACTTTGCCGTTGGCGAGGCAGCCCAATGCCTCGATTTCCTGCTGAATTGGGTGCAAGTCCCGTTCCCATTGAGCGATGATGTCTTCCATGGGTGGAGCGGGGGAGGGGAAGTGCTCCCCCTCGCAGTAGTTGTGCACAACGGTGTAGTAGTTTGCTAGCATGGTGTTTTGGATCTCGATCTGGGTGGCGAGCAGCTGGGGGAGCAGGGAGAATGCGGCATTGATTAAGGGGGGGAGGCAATTTCGGAGGTGCTCGTCTGCGGCGTGGTATTCCTGCTGGGATTAGATGGGGATTGACGGCGCAATGGCTAGGGCCTTACCTCTCTGGCTTTTGCGAGATCGGTTTCTGCTTTGGCGAGCGCGGCGTTATCCCGGTCTGAGCGCTTCGTCTTCTTGGTGTAGCTGTCCACGCGACTTTGATAGCGTTCGTAGTCGAGCTAAGCAACGTTAACCTCGAAGCCTTAAGTGCCGAGAAGGGGCTAAGCGACCTTGCGATCATCCCGCTTCTTGATGGTCTTCTTCAACGGAGCCAGGTACTCTTTCGCCTGAGAGGCGGGCCTGATCATCCGCTGATCCACGGCATTCAGCTCCTCTGCCAGCTCCTTGCGCAACTCTTCATATTCCTCTCGCAGTCGGCGCGTCCTAGCTAGTGTTGCTTCTGGCGTTGGGGAAGCTTTCGCGGTGGTCGGATCGGAGGACCCAATGATGGGAGCATAGATACCGTCGAACTCCACGAGCATTCGTTCTTGATGTAGTAGGATGGATGACCACGCATCGCGCCAGGCACCTGTCGACTCGACGATCTATTGATGGTGAGTTCGCGAATGACTCGCGCGTGGGGGGATAGGATAGCCGTCTAAAAATAAGAGGAAGACATACCCTGCCCAATAACTTGTCGGTCTCATCAAAGTCCTTGAGAAGAATGGCTACCTGGCTTTCATCTGCGGATCGTTTCATGAACCTGCCAAACTGCCTTTGTACACTCTGCATCTTGTAGGTTGGTTGAGCTTCTTGATGCTATGTGGTGATAGGGGTTCTGGCGACAGCGGGGAAGGAAGCTAAAGATGTAAAGTAAAGAGCGAGGTTAGATTAGATTGCCATGGATAAAGAGACGATCTTCAGGTTCCAACGGAGTCAACAATCGCGGGGAAGGGAGCTGAAGCGAAATAGTCGGCAGAAAGAAGCATAACATTAACGAAGGGAGAAGCGGAAGAAGGAAAAGATGGAAGCAGCCTAGATGACGCAGCCAATTCGCGTCCTGCCTCAGATCACAATGATACCTAATAGTAATATGACTGTGTTTCAGCCTGTCCTGTCATCAAATAATATCGATGTCTAGACCCCGCCACAGAACCCTTCCCAGTTCCACTATTTTTGTAGCTGCGATCTATGTTATGGCGCGGCATCCATGGAAATTGGCAGGAGGTGTGTAGATCAAGGCTATTTCTACAGCCATGATTGGCAATCAAGGCTGGCATGGATTGTCACATTTCGACCGTTGGTCATTATGACCATGCGTACCAGAGAATTTGACTGCACTTTGTAGATAGAGGAGCAAGTGAAACAATGAGGTATAAATAATTTAACAATTATATTGTGATGATTGGGAACAGGGGACGTTGCACTTATCACGTTCAATACGCGAACCACCAAAAAATCGAGACCGCCAACTGGCCAACCCCACAGTTCGGCCTCAGGCTGCAGCGCCTACTTTCTCTTTTTTTGGTTCCGCGTTGTCATCGCGTCCTTCGCTTGGTTCAACAATCAAGACCCGTCAACACGGTTATCTCCTTCTCTGGATCCGATGGTGCACCATCAGAGGGACGCCAACCTCTGGCCATGTCGATCCCATTATCATCAGCAGCAACCCCGCGTGGCACCGGGAGTCTGAACGTTCCCGCAACGCAGAATACCGCGCCCGTTATCAAGTTTCGATGTCTCTTCACCCATGATGTCCGACGCAAAGCGAAGCGCTGGCACGATGGCTTCCTCCGGTACCATACATTTAACAAGCGGGTTATGGTCTACGATACCACCGGCTATTTCATTGGAGATTTGCATTGGCGACAGGACGAGGGAATTCAGGACGGAGACGAGCTGGAGCTGGACAAAGGCGTGCTGATCCAAGTTTGTGAGCCGGTGGAGCAGACACAGACAGACCTGTCAACGCTGCACAACAATAAGAAGAAGACGCAGGAGTCACCGACACAAGCAGCGGAACCGTCAGCTCCCTCATTTCGTGCCTCTGCTCCCCACCGGTCCTCGATGTCCTCTCAACAGCCGCGGTCCCTCAATGATGTCCTAGGCATTCGGAAAACACATGCTGGCTTGTCTGTTTCACCCTACGAGGAACGCCAACGTCAGAAACAGAAGGAAGACAGTCGGCTAGCGTCTGAAAGAGCGGCAAAACGTCAAAAGACCGCCCCGGCTGAAGTACCGACTGAGCGTCAACCAAGGCGCTTGGTCGCCAATCCACCGGTTCTCGTAGATTTGTCCGATTCACCCACCGAGAATGCAGCAGAGAGACCACAGAAACCAAAAAGTGTTCCTGGAACTGTCGCTCTGCCGAAGAAGAACCCTATTTCAAAAGGGCCTGCTTTACCGGTACTGAAGGATCCAGTCGTTGATGTTCAGCGCGACGTTGGGAAGCATCAAAACTCATCAAACAATGCCCCGTCTTCAGCGTCAAGATCATATTCAGCGCACTCATATTCGGAGGCGCCAACGAGAACACTCCGCTTAGCCACAAGCCAGCCTCGTAAGAAGCTCATGTATCAGGCATTGCTCCCTAATCAGACACCTGGAAACACAGCACGTACGGTGCCCTCGGGCGCTCAAGACAGGAAAATCGTGCCACCACAGTCGAGATCGCAGTTAGTATGTGCTCTGAGACATCACCAGGGCCCTGGCTAACTTGTCTAGCGAGATTGAACTTTTTCCGACTGCGGATCCTACCTCGACTAATATGGACTTCATACCGACTGAGTCTACCATGTTCGTTCTTGAAGAGGTGGCTGACAAGCCAGTGCCCGATCCACCTCAACTTCTCCATAGAGAGCGGCTGGGCTGCCCTGCAGCACGAAGTCCAGTGGAAGCTACGACGTCTGCAGCGAAGGCGCAACCCTTACAACCCACAACAAGCAATAGCCCTGGCCAACTGAGCGTGCCTGGATCATCCTCAATCAACCAAAGTGCCAGGACGCAAAGCATGCATCCACCGAAATCCGCGTCCAAAGGACTCCGCAAAGCCCTGTCTGATCCGACAGCGTTGACAACGAGCACCAGCGTGCAATCACGGTCCCTGCTATCCAGGGGATCGGTCGACATATACCCAATCGAGGAAAATCCGCCGGAACAGGGGCCTTGGACGTCCGAGGCTCTCGATCTCTTCGACTTTTGGCCGCCAGGACGGCCGAAACCCAGCTGACTGTACCTCGTTTGCCTTCTGAACCATCATTGCAGCCTGTCTATTCAAGATGTTATGACTATGATACCCTAGATGCATGTACTTACATGAATAAATCGCGACTATTTTCTTACAGGCGTCCACTCATCTACGTACTCTTCTTCACCAACACACCGGAAATATACGGTATCGGGGACCGTCCAAACCACCTCTCCAACTCCACAAGCTCCCACCCCCCATCCCTGTCCGCCGCCGCTCGCAACGCCGTCTCCGTATTCCGATCCAAGCAGCAATTCCCAATAAACCAACTCCAGCCAAAGAACCCATACACGGCCTGCATCGCCCTCGCCACAATCGACCCCTTCGCCGTCCGCCAGGGATTAACCACATGTTCCACAACAAGCAACTTCCCCCCAGGCCGCAGCAGCGCATACAACTCCCGCGCCGTCCGCTCCAACTCCGGCACAGAGCACAAAACCCGCACACACACAATCGTATCAAAGACTCCGCCCGCGCTCGCCAGAACCTGCTCCACATCCACATCCCCGTCCCCGGCGGGAAGCAATCCCTCCCTCTGCAACTCCGGCACAAGCTCCCCCGCCGCAGCACCACAGGGCAGAATATGGTACTTCTGTCCCAGCCCCTCCTCTTCCGCGCGCGCGCACAGCTCCGCATGCAGACCGCGGCACGGCTCCGCGCCGTAAATCGCCTTGATGGCGGGTGCGCGCAAGCGGAGGAGCGGCATCTGCGTCCCTGTCCCGGGGCCGACGTCTAGCACGACACCCGAGGCTCTGGCTAGAATGGGAGGGATGAGGTCCGTTGAGTTTTGGATCTGAGGTGGCTGGAGTGGTGATTGATCTTGATCTTGGTTTTGTTGTTGGGCGCTTGGGCGCGCGGCTGGGCACGTAAAGTATCAGTACTTCGTGGCTATCACTATTGGTATTAGATTGAGGACGTGAAGAGCGAGCGTACAGCTGAAATCAACCCAGAAGCGGCCAAAGGCTTCGTCGCGGAGCTTGCTTGTTTGCAGGAGGGGAGCGAGTACTTCGCCCCGATGGAAGACTGCTTCGAAGCAGACTTTGGTGTAATCTGTGGGTGTTAGTATTTTTGTGAATGCATGTATAATGGGTTTATAGAGTAGAAATGCAAGTATAGCAAGCCTAGTTCAAAGCACTACAACAGTTGCGCGCATCTACCCAGGAATTGAGAAGTGCTGTTTCGTAATTGTGTATGGAGTGTCGCAGCCGCCGAGGTAAAGACTTACAGGTCATGGCCATAGCCAGCAGCTGACCAGGTTCAATCAGCATCCGGATCCATTCTCTCGTGGTGGGTTCATGAGCCGTCATGTTGATCTTATGTTGGTGTATATGCGTCTACTTATTTGTCGCTCGGAAGAGAATATGGACGTCTGTAGAGTAAATGAAGATGATGGATAGATTGTGGAGAGAAACACCGGATAAATGCTACGGACAATCCCCGACTCGCCGACTCGCCGACGCACACCCCGTTCAGGAAACCAACTCGGTGTTTGAAAATAGCCATGGCCGATAGGGCCACATAGCAGATAGGATGATATAAACTACAGGGTGAGACACTGTTTGGAACCCTTGATGTTCAATTCATGTTGGTGCCTAGAACACTTCCTGCGCCTTGCCTCTATGGCAAGCAGAGCTAGAATCACAATAATCAAGAACACTGACGGCCAACAGCAACGTGGTGTTACAACCCTATTATGACCAGTCATTCTCACCGTCATTACAGCCTCCGAAATGAGCCAAGATCACAGAAAATGGAAATGAAAAGGATACAGAGCGGTAGACTTGTGCATTACTGGCACAGAATTTGTATAATGGGAAGAGTCAAGCCAAAACGAAGGATCGACCGAGGTGGATGTGAGGCTGATGATACGAACATAAGGAAAAAGAGGCCAAAAATTTCATGATGCAATGTGTGCAGAAGAATGGCAGAGAAAGAACAGGCACCGAAGAGTAGGGAGAATGTTCACAAGGATAAGTTCCAAAAGTCGACGGCATGAGTATGCGAGTGCGTATGACGAGTTGCGATAGCTGAATGCAGATACTCGAACATAGAGAAGAATGAAGACGAAGCTGGTCAAAAGACTCAGATGCTGATTTGCACGCTTATCAGATTTGCAGTATATCAACAAGGGGCCAAATAATAGTGCGAGGTTCTGCACAGAAGAGACTCGTGGACGTCAACAACAGCACAGCTGCTGGTTCAGTGATGCGAGTGGATTCGATTGACGCGTGGGCTATAACGACTCGTCCTTGAAAGTGAACTGACATCGTGCTTGCCATCGCAGCAAGCGCGGACGTTCTCCAGCCGATCGGAGTCTTGTTCCATCATACGCCGAAAGTCTTCTTCGCTATCACGCTCGTGCAGGCTGTCCGCAGGAAGACTCCCCTCGTGGATACTGGAGGTGGCATAGCCCGCCCGGCTTTTACGACCAAAAGATCCCTTAATCGTCGTATTGAGGATCGTGCTGAGACGGGATGTCGACCCCTGTCGGCCGTCATCAGGAACCTGGAGGCTCGATCCCTGTGACGGTGCACTCAGCGCGGGTGATACACGGCCCGGGGTTGCGGCCTGCCGTACAGACATGGCGGATGCAGCACGCTGCTTGGGCACATTGCGGACAGTACGGCTCCGCGACGAGGAAAAGGACATGCGCGTGGTCTGCTGGGACTGGGAACGGAATCCGGGATTGAACTCATCGATATCTTCCAGCGTGACATTATTATCCTGGCCTTCCCCAGATTCATCCGAGTTTCGAAGCAGAAGATACGAGAGCGCATTGAACCAAGTCTCGTGTCTCTGGCTAGTTGTGGCCGTGAATCGGACCCGGCGGCCTGGACTGACGACTTCTAAGCTTCGGCAATGAAGACCTGGCGGATAAGGGTTGTCGTCAGCCACGACTCTAACAGCCTCAATCGGCACACTCTTCGTCCGCAATTGATTCTTCCCAGCAGTTTGTGGGTCCTGTTCACTCCAGTACAACGTCCGGGTGTACGGATGAACCCAGAAGTAACGACGGTGCCTTGTATTGGAGACCTCCCCAGTCACAGTCCTTCTGGTATACTTCCAGAGGAACTCGCCGATCATAGTCTGAGTGATGGCCTGTATCATGCGAGGATCTGTTCCCGCTGCGTAACCGTTGGGCACGTGATTGGGATAGGCTTGGGTGTTGAAACGTTCTTCAAGCTCTGATGCAAATGAAGAAACGGATGATCTGCGGGACACTTGACTTTCCCGTCTGAACTGGGCTCGCGAAGTGTTTGTCTTGGAGGAATGAGCCTGAGTGCCAGATTCGCTTGGAGTCCATGGGCGCTGGGTGGAGTTTGATCGGTATGCGGAAGCCGGCGCCAGCGGAGGACCCATCAAACCAGGAGACGGGGACCGTTGTTCCAAGGACTTCTTTTCGGCTGCCATGATAGCTTCCCGGTGGTCCACGGGTAATGGTGGATGACTGAGGCTGTGCACACTAGAGGACAAGCTCGTAGAGCTCCCTGGGCGACGTTGAGCAGATTGGAGAGATGTCGTCGAAGCATGTTGAGTGGGACGAGGACGCGCCTTTGGCGTTGCAAAGGGCGACGGTCCAGCTTCCTTGGCTTTGTCACTATCAGGAGGAGACAATGGGCGCGACGAGACACGTTCCATCAGAATCTGATCAATTTGTTTCGATGACAATATTGTCTGGGCACCAGAATCAGCCTGGTTGGATTGGCGTCTCTTGTCGCGTGACACGGTGTTGCCAGAGATAGTGCCCAACGGTAAGGCGCCAGACTTTCGGTCTTCTGTGTCAGCAACTGCATCTTCGCTTGGGATATCTCTAGCGATCGACATGGAGTCTGCAGGTCGCTTTTCTTGCACGGCATCCCTCAAGTGCGCTGGGGGTATATTCTCATCGGCCAGCTGCAGACCGGGAATGATTGCAACAGGCGAAGTGGCTCCCACAGGAAGCGTCTCTACCGACCGGATTAACGAATATGAGAGCTCAGGTAGTAGAGAAACTGGCCGTTCGCGGATTTGTGGTGCAACAGGCTCAGTAGACGCTGAGCTGATATGGGAGATATCCAGTTTGGCGCTTTCAGACTGCACCACCTTATCTTCAACAATCACAACAGGCTCTGGTTCGGAATGCAATTTGGATTGGAGAGCTGCGATAGGTTCGGTCTGCTCAGCAAGTATCGAAGAAATCTCTAGCTCCGGAGACTCCATGCTTGTAGAGCGGTCTGCAACAGAGATAATAGGTACAGGTTCGAGCTCAGGGAGTGCTGCAGCAACGGGTAGGGTTTGTTCCGAAAAGATAGTCGAGACATCTAGTTGTGGAGTCTCCGTGTTCGTAGCGTGGTCTGCAAAAGACAGAACAGGCACCGGTTCTGGCTCGGGAAGAGTAACGGCAACGGGGACTGTATGTTCCGAGAAGACAGTTGAGACGACCATCTGGGGAGCGGATAGCTGCTCAGTTTCTGGAAGTCGTGCCATGAGAGGCTCTGTAGACTGAGAGGATATGGAGGACAATGACAGCTCCCTCGGCAGCGAAGGAAGTGCAACCGGTTCAGTTACTCCGCCGATGAAGTACGATGTAGTCAATTGCGGTAATACCGGGGCCACTGGGGGAGTCTCCTGGGATGAAATCGACGAGAAGTCTAGCTCAGCGACTGGAGGTGCAGGAACACTGGTCATCTCTCGTTCCGCGCCTGATGCATCGTCCCAAACCATCTTCGGTGGGGTCGGCACGCTGGGTACTTGATCACCATTTGACTCGGCGCCTGACTTGAGAGGTGTCCATTGGGTCGCAGAATTGACCAGTTTGGGTGGCTCCTCGGTGGTCATGCCGGCTCCAGCACTGGATGCAGTTGCCCTCGTTGGCGTGGCTGGTGCAACAGGCGCAGCCTCTTCAACCCCGGCAATTACAGGAGTAGCAGACTCCGTAGGTTGCCAGGGATCAGTCATCATGCCTGAATCGACCATCGTGGGCTTGGCCGGTACGTCCAGAATGGCCTCCGAGGGTCGTCGCGAATCAGCCGTAGGAAGCATACGGGGAGTGGACGCCTGGGAGTTAGCGCCAAAAGTTCCATCCTCATCCTCGCCGCCTTCAAGTTCTGCAAGTTCCTCGAAAAGACTGTGTCCTTCTGGGGGAGCCGAATTTTGGGTGAAGCTAGTCGCAGGCGACTCTCGTGCACTGGAAGGCCGGCTACTGTAAGCCATAGGGGCCTCTCCAGACGGACGGATTTTTCTGAGGACACTCCTCTTCTTCCTAAGCCTGTACCTGGGAGCGTGTGCTTGACTGGGGGACGCAAGAACTTCATCGACGTCTTCATCTTCATCTGCGGAAGTGGATGCCGTGCTGTGATATGAAGAACGGTCACGAGCCTTGGCCATGATCAAGGACGAAGAAACACGTAGGCGAGGGGTCCTCTGTACAGTATCCTCAGTCTCAGTCAGCTCATCAGTGTCAGAACTGCCATCAGCCATGCTCTCTATGCCAGTCTGGAAGGCTTCGCTTTCAGTTGCAGTTTCCCGCTCGTTGGCAGTCTCAAATGCATCGTCGGCCTCGGTAGCAGTGTGGTAAGCGTCGCTGGGGTAGCCAGAGGATTGTTCACCGGAACGGTCGCGAGTCAGCGAGGTCGAAGCGAGGCGTGTCGGGGTTGCATCGACGGCGTTGTCCTCCCACTCTGCGTCTTGGATCTCGATCTCAGTCGTCCCCTTGCGGCCAGCTCCGAGCAGATCTGGTCTCGCAGGTTTTCTGAAGGCATCTGGCTTGGTCTTTTGACGTTTGTTGGACAGACCTGCCGGGGCCACAGCTTCGCGGCGACGTTGTTCGATCTCATCCCGCGCCTCTTGTAGCATACGCTTCAATTCAATCTTTTCGGTCTTCTCGCGATGAATTGTACTCTTGAGATTTTGGATCATACGATGAGCATGGCCGAGGGAACTGCGCAATGTTTCGGTCTCTAGGTGATTGTGACGCGGTGTGAACTTGTTCGGAGACGGTGGTGGTGAGTTCTCTGGAGTCGCTTGGTCGTCGTCCGAAGAATGACGGTCTCGTGGCACTTCGAGCGTCGCATGCGCTTCCTGCTGACGAAGGCGCATCGCAACCACTTTGGCAAGCTCTTCGTTCTGGGAGTTTAACTCCTCAAGCTTCTTGTGAAGGGCAAGCTTCTCGGCATCTCCTGCATTGAGGTTCCTGCGCAGGAGGTGAATCTCAGCATCGTTGGCTTTCTGAGCAGCGGCCTGTTCCTCGATCAACCGAGCATTGGCCTGTTTCAACTCCTCCAGCTCCCGTTCAATAGCGTTCTTCTCTGACGTGACGGTACCGAGGGCGCTGTTTAGTCTGTTTTCGCGATCGGCGGCCTCCTTCATCGCGGTCGTCAGCTCGTGAGTTCGAGTTTCGAGATTCCAATTCTCGTCCTTGTAGCGCTCCTCGCTCTCATCCAGCGCCCGGATTCGCTGCGCGTACCCTTCTGCCTCCAGCTCGAGCCGTGATTTCTCAAGATTGGCATTCTTCAACGCCTCCTCGCGCTCAGCGAGCATGGCCTGCAATTGACGAACCTGGGCCAGGAGGGAAGTAGAAATCTCGGTCGCGAATTCAATGTCATGGACCCGGCTGGAGGGTTGGTTTCGTTGTTTCCGTGACGGAACGCTCACCTTGCTGGGAGAGTTGGTCGCTTGGCTGGCGAATAGGACGGGACTGAGTGGCGACTGTTGCTCAGAAGATCAGTATCTTGACAACGGTACAGAAAGTGTTCTGGCCTTACCTTTTGATCAAGCGAGGGCGTGCCCAGGTGGCCTTCATCACCACCCGCCAGACGTTTCGGAGCTAGGAAGGCTCTTGCAGTCTCACGACCAATTTCATTGTACTCCCTTTCCAGTTCCACGAGCTTCTGGCGCAGATCCGGTCCGATCTGGTTCTCATCCTGCTGCTGCTCTACCTCTTTCAACTTTTCCTCGAGCTCTCTCTGCTGTTCTATGAGCGCTGTGCCGAGCTTCGAAGCCTCCTCAAGTCTGCGCTCTGTCTCCGCAAGATGAGCTTCAAGAGCTCGTTTGGCCTGTGCCGGAGAAGGTGCATTAAGACTGAACAGCTGCGTGTCAAAAGATGAGTACCTATGCGCATCGCGGGAAATGCGCTCCTCCGTTTTTGAGACGAACGGGTCATCCATCGAAGTCATTCTGGAAGTAAGGCCTTGGCCTTCCGTGTATGTGATGTTGTTGCCTGTTTAGGTCGTGCGCACCACGTGGTGGTTCCTATCAAGCTGACCAAAATAAGGAAACAGCCGCCCTTGAATGCCGGAAACTCGTTGCCTCGTTCCTCGTTATCCCGGTCTCGATTTCAAAGCATCATCTGATCCGTCCTTCGAGCTTTCACGGTTCGGTATTCTCGATTTTCTGGTCGTGCGACCTACAAGAACCGGCGACGACGAGATATCCGGTGCCTGAATATCGAAGTTGGATGCGACAGTGGAAACGATAAGCGCACCGGTCGGTGGGCAAGGTGGCAGTGTCCGAGAATTGAGTTGGCAGAGGAAGATAGCGCACCAAATATCGTGAAATATCGAGAGAGAACGATCGCAAGCGAATGCGACCCTTCAAATCGAGCGATGTTTGTCCGGTAAGAGGGCCGTAAAACCTGCACTGGCGACGCTGATGACAACAAACGCGTTGTGGACGTAATGGGGAGTGTGCGTGGATGTAGCCAAGGTGTTGGACCAACCACAACAGACTAATGCAAGTTCAACACTCGGGAACGAGCAGCAGTGGTGAACTGGCAAAACAGGGAATATGACTCAGATAGTGGATTACAAGGTTGGATGAAGGACTTAGAATCGACTACGTCGTACAATTGGGCATTAAATCGGATAGAAAAGAGAATGAAAGAAAGGGAAGTAAAGAAAGACAATAGATAAATTGGGAATGGTGGACGAAGGGGAAAGAAGACGGAAAAGATTCAAGGAAAGCGAAAAGAGGGGAAGAGAGTGTATGAAAAAAAGAAAAAAAAAAAAAAAAGAAATGAAAAAAGAAGTCTAGAGAGATAGATAATAAAAAGATGATAATGGCTGTCTAGATGGACAACAACGAGACGAGAGCGACTCGTTGGGTGGGGAGACAAAGGAAGGAAGAAGAGAAGAGAGGGAGAGAAAGAGAGAGGACAGAGAGTGGGAGGAGAGCGAGGACTGGAGTAGAAGTGGAGTGAGGCACATCTGTTTGTTGCTTCAATCTAGGATAATAGTATGGGCCGTGCGGGCGATAGTTATTTCGTTTTGTTTCTATCTACTTGCGAACATCTTAATTGAGATCAAATCCCAGGATATGACAGTGCTGGAGAGAACAATAATGATCTGATATGTCAGAGATCAGAGATCTAGCTTACCGTTTGAGCGCTCAAATGGTACATGATGACGAGGGAGGATCACTAACTATTTGACAGGCTTGATCCATAATCCATTGTTATTGTTGCCAATGTCCAATAATCCACGCAACTAAGCAAGGCTATGACAAAGACCATACTTTAACTCTTTCATAATGGTAGATCTCATGAATA